>NC_056682.1:62575183-63775183 GCF_018350215.1 Panthera leo
TATTTTTGTTATCTTGTTTAGTATTAGGTTTCTTCATGCATTTTTAGAATTATGTTAATAGGTTTATTGTGAATCAGAGAATTTCTGTTACTTTGATCTTACTTTTGTTCCCTCTATGCTTCTCCTATCCAGCCTCAGGGCTGTCTTTTCAGTACCAAGTCTTATAATGGTATTTTGAATTAATGGTCCTGCAGTGATATATCAAATCTAGATGTAGAGCACGAGGGTATGTATGCTCATTCATGATAACAATGATCTTTCTTGGTACCTTAACATTCCCCTATTTGCCAAATACCAACAGTATAAAAAGGCCTCATCACTGTCCCCATGAGCCATTTGGTCCCCTTTATAATACAGGAACAGAACTCAAAGCTACTATTACATACCTGTGGATCCAAAGCCTAATAGATTATCCTCCTCCATCATTAATCAATAGTAAGATTTATCTAATTTTTGGTTAACTCTTTCATCATTTGTCTATTATTGCTATGTATTTGGAGAAAAACATGAAATCACTAAGCCATCTTGACCAGCATATATATCTAATTATCAAGCAAACTTCTTTCTCTGAAGTTCCCATAATTTAAACATGAGACACAGTAAGCAGTTCTGATTTTATAGAGTAAAATTCTTATATAAAAGAATCAGAAAAATAAATTATCAGAGAACACGCCCTCATTAGAAAGTAATAAAAAGAATATATATATACATATAGATGTATATATATAATATTCCTTTATAAAAGGAACAGAATCATTATGTGAATTGTAACTAAAAAGTTTTTAAACCCCAAAACACTACTACCTTTGTTTTTTAAAGTTATCTCCTTCCTTTTTGTATTCACAATGAACTAATATCAGTGAAAAAATGAAGTGTTAGTTGGAATTACTATCATATGATTTAGGTTTCAACATGGGTGGGCATAAATTTTAAAATCTGTCCACTGCTGCATATTTCCCAGGTATGAAATACTAGAGCTGAAGTAAGTAATCTTTGTCCTTTTCACCTCTCCTGTTCTGCATATAAACTTATTGTCTCAAAAGGCAATTACTGTGATGTTATGGTAGCCTTTGAGTTTATTACTACTAGGCAAACTGTTCCAGAAAGAGTCACTCACCAAATTAAAATGCTTGAATCACAGCTTATTGAATCATTTTAAAACATGTAGTGAGAATCATGGAGAAAAAGATAGAGTAAGTTAGAACACTTAGGACCAGACATTAGCTAGACTTATTGTGGTGATCATTTCATAAAATACACAAATATTGAATTGTTATATTGTACACCTGAAACCAATATAATGTTATATTAGTTAAACCTCAATAAAACACGCACACACACGCACACGCACACGCGCGCGCACACACACACACACACACACACTTAGGATGGCGTACAAGTGGAGTAGAATGACCACTACCTGAGTTTTTTATTAGGCAATGTGTATGTACGCTCTTCTTTTCCTCTCTTTCTCCCTTCCCTCACCCATCCTCCCTCAACAGTCATTAGGGTTATAAATACCAGAATTGAGATTGAATAATAGAGTTTAGCAGATGAAAGATGTCTGGAATAAACACACTCTTTCTCTATCAAAAACAAATACTTGCCACATTTCTAACTCACCAATAACTAGCTGAGCAGCCATAACTTTGATTTGTTTATTTCAGGAAAGGAAACATAGGATCAGAGTGGATGTCCAAGGTGATATAACCTGTACGTCATAAATATTCAGTAACTTTATTGGGTTCTTCCCTTTTCTTTCCATATCTATGTCCCATGCATGTGTACTCTCTTCACTAACTCCTTTGGTTTACTCTATGTCTAGCATTCCTCAGAAATTACTTCCTTACTTATGATCAGTGTTGAGTTTCACTTATCTTCCTGAATTATTTGTTTCTCTTATTCTCTCCAACAGATTTGAATATTCTTAATACAGCAAACATTTGCTAAAAATATTTTTTCTAGGGGAGCCTGGGTGGCTCAGGTGGTTGAGTGTCTGACCCTTGATTTCAGCTCATGTCATGATCCCAGGGCTGTAGGATGGCTCCACATTGAGCCTGGGACCTGCCTAACTTTCTCTCCCTCTGCCCTCTCCCTTGTTTTATGCTCTCTCGCTCTCTCTCTCTCTCTCTCTCTCAACAACAACAAATATATACATATATAATCTTGTATATAATATAAATATAAATACAAATGTAAATAAATACATATATGTTTTCTAAAGTTGTAGTAATATCTAGTAATTATTTCACATTGATTATGCCAGGCACTTTAGTTGAGTGTCACATAGTAGAGTATCATATAATAAAATGTTATATACTGTGTTGACTCTTCTCCAAGCACAGGGGCAATATCATGACCGGTAATAGCTCACTGAGGCATTCTCGTCCACCTAGCCAGGAACTGGCATTTGACATAGCCCTGGCCACTAAGATCAAATGGGATCTGCTATGGAGATTCTGGAAAAGATATTCCTCACTAATAATAAGAGCTTAGTAAGAACCATTCCCTTATCTGGACATTATTTTATCTTTATTCAACTCTTATATCTGCAATAGCCCCTTGGGGTTGTGGTGACAGTTTACGAAAATATGAAAGATGGAAAGAACTGAGAATTTGATGATTCTGTTAAGACACTGAGTTAATTAACCCTAGAATGACCCAGTCTCCAATATTCTTGTTATGTAAACTGCTTCCACAGTTTAAATGTTTTCATCTTCTTTGGTCCCTATAAGGGGATCTCTTGACTGCCTAGATAGTCTATGTTCTCATCTGCATTTGTGTCTTAGTGTTTTCTCACCATCCCCAACATCTTAATAGGGCTAGTGGTTTTGTCTCTCTTTTTTTCCCTTACCTACCTTCCATTCCTTCAATTTTTTTTTTATATTAATGACACTAGATCCAATAGGGTATACAATATCCATAACTAGTTGTCACTTTTCCTTTATTAATATATTAATATTTGTCTTTTCATTTTGTCTTAGACAAACCCCATCACTGATCCTTAATGACCTCACTAACTAGTAGTTACTAGAACAACTGGCATCTTCTTATTCAACTGGTCCTTTTTTCATATGCTAAACATAGCCCAGGGGAAGAAATGCCTCCATAGGAAGGCACTCCCTTTGGAGAAACCGTCTGTGATATTCTTTGTGTTGGCACTGGAATCTTTTCTAAGTGACCTTGGGTCTCTTCACTCTTTTTTTTTCCATGTAAAATCATTTGGTGATTCATTATCAGTCTCTTTTGGGCCTTACACAAAATTTCTTCAACTTTAAGTGTGGGACTTATGATTTTCATCCAGAAGATGGCAAACAGTCCTTGAAAACACTTAGCTGAGTCACTTTGATCCATCATGTGAACTTCCAGAAGTCCCAGCATATTTCATGGGGCAGAGAGCCCTGCTCTCTGGGAGATGCTCATCTCCAAGATTTGGGTAAGACTGTCAGGATGAATTAGCATTAAATGCAACATTCATTATCCCTGCAACTTGCAAGAGGTGAGAAGGAAGATGCAGCTTCTCTGTCAAAGGAGATTTGTCTTTTTGTGTAGTGAAATCAACAAAGGCATCACCTACAAGCCTGAGAGGACACAGTTGGAAAATATTATATAACATGATATTTATATGGAAATCCCAAACATCTAAGGAGTAGCAAATACTAGATAAGTAAGAAAATAATTCCCTGAACCACAGCACTAAGTGTCACAATGTTCATTTGCTGTAAGTTACATGGATCATGTTTAGAATAGGCTTTCAAGTTCTTACTCAGAAGCCATTGTTCATATTTTAGGCGTTATTATATTAAATTTGGTTAACTTGTTCTTGGTTCATGACAAATGAAACTCATAACATCAGAAGGAATACATTGTTTAGGGAAGAAGATAGTTTTAATAACATGCATATTGAAAGCAAGGAGAAAAAACAAATGACAAACAGAAGCACCACTTCAAAAAGCATTCTATTTATTTATTTTTTTAACATTTATTTATTTTTGAGAGACAGAGAGAGAGACAGAGCATGAGCATGGGAAGGGCAGAGAGAGAAGGAGAGACAGAATTCTAAGCAGGATCTAAGCTCTGAGCTGTCAGCACAGAATCTGACGCAGGGCTCAAGCCCACAAACTGTGAGATCATAACCTTAGCCCAAGTTGGACACTTAACTGAGCCACCCAGGCACCCCTAAATTTTTTATTTATTTATTTATTTATTTATTTATTTATTTATTTATTTTTAATGTCACAAGCATTCTAGCCTATGGCCACTTATTAAGTGCCAACAAGTCAACACGCCTTGAAATTTTCACTGCTTTATGGCTCCAAATTATAATTGATATTCAATATTATGACTTTACACTAATAAGAAAAATTAATAATATGTAATATACATGATTTTGCAGCTTTAGCAATGATGGTTGAATGAGTATCAGTGACAAAAGTTTTCTTCCACTAAATCCCGTGTAACACAATTTAAAAATATTCATCATTCAAAAAGATTTACAAATTACATTCAAATATATACAATCAAGCAAAACTAATCATGGATATGTAAATATTCTTCAGCGATAAGAAACTTAAGAATAAAAGCAATAAAAATAATAAGAATTTCTGGATGAAAAAAATATTTGATTTATAACGTATGTGATGGAGGTGGGGAAATAGCTGAACATTGACAAAACGGCAACAATGTAGGAGATCCAACCTGCCTCCCCCAAAAGAGATCAACAATTAGAGAGCTATCCATGAACAGAGACAGCACTGGGGGAGCTCTGGAGTCCACCTAAGAAACTTTAGCCACACATTAAAACAAAAAGTCTAAGAATAACAGAACAAGAAGAAAAGAAAAACAGCTCCATTTTGCCTGCATCATTGCTCAGAGGGCCAGCATTGCTCAGAGCCACAATGGAACTTCCAGCTCAAAAGAGTTACCCCCCACTGGGAAAAGAAGAGTTGGGTGTACAACCAGCTTCCCCAGCCATTGAGGGCACTGTGCAAAGGTTCCACTTAAACCTCACTCAAGTCAGACTGGCAAAGCTGAGACCTATAGAGACGGCTAGAAACAAAGAAGAAAAGCAGGGGGTTCCAGCAGCAGCCACTCAGCAAGAGTGAACATGGTTCACAGTGACGTGCTCTGCAGACAAATCCAGCAGCCTTCACCAGTGAAAGGAAAGTGATGGGCAGTGCGGCCACCGCAGACACCCTGCAGATTTCACTAGCTTTTGCCCCACAGGAATTAGCAATTGCTGATGTTAGCCATCTGAGTACCTCCCACCCCCTGCCCCCAGCCCTGCTGGAGCCCGGGAACTGCACTGGCAGCCAGCCCAGGCCTCTGAAGCTTCATGGGTACAGGACACCACTCTAGATCACGACAGCTGATCCCCACCCCAGGCATGTACTCAGGACCACCCCTCCAGCTGTGTGCTTTCATGCCACTGACCTGCCACCTGCCACCTGCCACCAGTCTCCACTTCAGCGCACACACCTTCAGGGAGACTGTGCAACCCCAGGAAAGCACACCGACCACACCCAGGCCCTTCACGGGTGCTTGTGGGCCGGAAGCAAGCCCTCTATCCTGTCACCGGCCTCCACTGCCACGCACTGCAGCAAGATCCAGAGAACAGAGTAATGTAGACTGACTCCCAGGGCTCCTGCAGCTGCCAACGTAACCCACGGCTGGTCCCAGCTCTTGCTTCCCGGCCTGAGTCCCAGCAGTAGATGTGTGTCTGCAGCCAGCCCCTGCCACTACGCAGGTACCTGCAGCTGGCCCCCACAGCAGGGTGTGTGCACACTGCTGGCTCTGGCCACCACTGCTGCCTGGCCGGTCCCTGCCACTGGATGTTAAGGCACAGGGGAGGACCTCAGCAGCCCCTGGAACCAACTACAACCTATGCACATTGCCAATAAATAATAAAATAAATCAAAATGGAGTGGAACAGAACCAACACCAGGAGGAATCATAAGATCCCTGAGTAGTAAAAGCACTGAAATCAAGCATGTTCTAAGAGATATGGAAGTAGAGTAAAAAAAATAATAATAATATTAGGTAAGTGTCAAGCACGAATCCTTATCACATTTGTTGATTAAAATCAGGGAGACACAGTTTCAGAAACCTCTGGGGATAGCATATCACCCATGGTGACTGAATATAGACAAATTGTCACTCACCTGTTTGCACAACAGAAAGATATTTTCAGGTTTAACAAAGCCTTGGGAAATTTGTTAATTAATTTTTCTGTAAAAATCAAGAAAGTGCACTCAAGAGAACCACTGATTGAACGTAAGAAAGAACACAAGTGTGAAAACAGTATTATAGTACCGATGTATAATGATTATCGAATTGATATTGAAACTCCACAGGATGAGAAGATTGATAGAAGAGGAGAAATATTGTCAACAAATATAATTATTAAACTTTGTGTTCTAAAATGGAGTCATAAAAGAACATAGCTGCATAATGTTAGATTTACAAAGGGAAAGGAGAGTCAGAGACAAATAAAAAGGAAAGGCAAAATTAAGTTTGTACATGATTTCTTATTTTCCTTGTTTCCATTTACAGAACCCCTGTTAGCGGCAAATTGTCTTCAATTTAGAAATTAAATTGGGCCTTTGACTCATTGCATCTGAGAGAGTGAGATGGGTCACCAGCAGCTCTACTGGAGCCATCCCAGGAAATCTGGCCCCAGTTCTTGAGACGTCTGCTCAAAATGGTGCCTTCTGATCCATAAATATGGCCTCGATATGTGCCACCAGTGTTTTCGTCAGTGTGCGAAAGATAGAGGTTCTATCAAGTTGGATGAAGTGAACCTCCTTGAGTGGATCATCCAAGAGGCCTACCTTAATTGCAGATATTCAAGATACATACCTTCATGCTAACTCACTGTACATAAAATAAGTATACTTCAATTATGAGTGTTTTAATGTGTAAAAAATTAAAGTTACAAATTAAAATTAAACTGGGATATTCAGAGAATTCAAAATGTTTGACTTCTTTTTTTTTTTTTTTTTTTTGAGAGAGAGAGCAGTGGAAGGACAGGGAGAGAGAGAGGATGGCAAGCAGGCTCCATGTTTAGCACAGAGTCCAACTCTGGGATCAATCCCACCACCATGAGATCACAACCTGAGCAGAAATCAAGAGTCGGACACTCAACCAACTGATCCACCAGGAGCCCTGACATATTTTTTGTTTTGTTTTGTTTTGTTTTTTTAAGTATCACAAGTTAGGGGCACCTGGGTGGCTCAGTCAGTCAAGCGTCAGGCTTCCGCTCAGGTCATGATTGGCTCAGGTCATGATCTAGCAGTTCACGGGTTTGAGCCCCATGGCAGGCTCTGTGCCAACAGTTCAGAGCCTGGAGCCTGCTTTGGATTCTGTGTCTCCCTCTCTCTCTACCCCTCCCTTTCTCACTATCTCTCTCTCTCAAAAATAAACATTAAATTTTTTTTAATGTATCACAAGTTAATATTAAGTATTACATTACAAATCATTATCTTTATTTTTTTTTAATTTTTTTTTAACGTTTATTTATTTTTGAGACAGAGAGAGACAGAGCATGAACGGGGGAGGGGCAGAGAGAGAGGGAGACACAGAATCGGAAGCAGGCTCCAGGCTCTGAGCCATCAGCCCAGAGCCAGTCCCGGGGCTCGAACTCACGGACCGTGAGATCGTGACCTGAGCTGAAGTCGGACGCTTAACCGACTGAGCCACCCAGGCGCCCCCACTATCTTTATTTTTTAATGTTTATTTATTTTGAGAGAGCTAGAACAAGCATAAGTGGGGGAGGGGCAGAGAGAGAAAGAGAGAGGGAGACTCCCAAGCAAGCTTAGTGCTGTCAGCACAGAGTCTGACTTGGGCTTGAAACCAACAACTGTGAGATCATGACCTGAATCAAAATCGAGTGGGACGATTAACCGACTGAGCCACCCAAGTGCCCCTATCTTTATTTTTTTTTTAGACAAAAATATATTGAATGCCAACAGGCTGATCCAAGTTTTCTTTTGTGTTAGAAAGGAAACCGTAACATAACAAATTTTAAAAATTAACGCTAAAAACATTTTAAAAATACCAAAAAAACATAAAAGATAAAATTCTATTAATTACTTAATACACCTCTACAATACTTTCTCCTACTTTATATCTGATATTTTTTTTTTTAATGTTTATTTACTTATTTTAGGGAGAAAGCGAGCATAAGCAGGGGAAGGGCAGAGAGAGAGACAGAAAATCCGAAGCAAGCTCCAGGCTCTGAGCTGTCATCACAGAGCCCCCTGTGGGGCTGGAACCCACGAACTATGAGATCTTGACCAGAGCCAAAGTCAGATGCTCAACTGACTGAGCCACTCAGGTGACCCTATGTCTGATATTCCTGATTATGTCTTCATGATTTTTTTTGTTTTGCTTTATTCACTTTTTAATTTACGTACAGTAAAATGCACTCTTTTTGATGTACAGTTCTACAATTTTGACACTATTATAAGCAAAGTACAGAGGAGTTCCGTTACCCCCAATAATGTCCTCTGTGACCAGCTCCTCAAAACCACTGTCCCATTTTTCTCTTCCCATTAGTTTTACCTTGTCCAGAAATCAGAATCACAGAGTATGTTGTCTTCTTGGTCTTGCTGCTGTCATTCAGCCTAATGCATTTGAAGTTCACCCATGTTGTTACATTCGGCAGTAATTTTTTCCTTTGTCTTGCTCAATAGCATTCCAGTGCATGGAAGTTCCATAAGTGTTTATGAATTCTCCCATTGAAAAGCATTCGGGTTATTTCCGGTTGGGAAAATTATGAATAAAATACCTGCAAAGTTTTTTGTGGGAACAGAAGTTATTTCTTTTGAGTGTCACTACGGAATCATTTCTAGGTAGTATAGGTGTATACTGACCTTTATGAGGAACTTCTAGACTATTTTCTGAAGTGTCTGTCTCTAA
Source organism: Panthera leo (assembly GCF_018350215.1). Classification (NCBI taxonomy): domain Eukaryota; kingdom Metazoa; phylum Chordata; class Mammalia; order Carnivora; family Felidae; genus Panthera; species Panthera leo. The sequence continues at coordinate 62,584,103 of NC_056682.1, forward strand.
TTTTGCATTCCCACTAGCAATATATGGGAGCTCCACTTGTATATTTTCACCAGCACTTGTCTGAGTTTTTTGTTGTTGTTCATCTGTTTGTTTTTCCCATCCTAATATGTATATAGTGATACCTTATCATTTTAATCTGCTTCTTTCTAATAACCTTTTTATGCATTTGTTGCCTGCTATGTGTGTTCTTTGGTGAAGTGTCTAATCTGATCTTTTGCCCATTTTTAACTGAGTGTTTGCTTTCTTAATGTTACTTTTGAGAGTTTCATATATATTTAGTACGTCTTTATCAGATATGTGATTTAAAATATTTTCAGCCTGAAAAAAAAAATAAAAATAAAATAAAATAAAATATTTTCAGCCTGTTTTTGGTTTGTCTTTTCATGAAAAGTGAAAGTGACTTTGGTAAAGAAATTTTTAATTTTGATGAAGTTTAACCTATCCATTTTTTTAATTGTGCTTTGTCATCACACAGATACCAAATAATCAATTCTAAGAACTCTTTGCATAATCCAAGATCACAAAGACTTTCTCCTAGAAATTTAGCAGTATTATTTTTCACATTCAAGTCTATGATCTATGATCTATGACTTGGGGTTAATTTTTGAGTGCAAGGCTAGGGTCTATCGGAGGGTTTTTTTGTGGGGGGAGGAAATGTGTGTTTGTTTGTTTTGGCCATGGATGTTTAATTATTTTATCACCATTTGTTGAAAAGACTCTCCTCTCCATTGAATTGCTTTTGCACTTTTGTTAAAAGCCATTTGACCATTATCCGTGTTGGTCTATTTTTGGTCTCTCTATTCTGATCTGTTGATCTATGTGTCTGTGTGTCTACCCTAGTACCACACAGTCTTCTTGATTTCTATAGCTTTATAGTAAGTCTTAAAATTGGCTGAGTTCTCCTAGCATTTTTGTTCACATTCAAAGCTGTTTTGGCTTTTCTAGTTCTTTTTCCTTTCCATATAAATTTCGTACTTTGTTACTATCTGCAAAAAAAAATTCAGATTTTGATCAGGAGTGCATTAAGTCTATAGATCACTTGAGTATTCTGACATGTTAACAATATTGAATCTTCAATCCAGGTTCTGTATAGATTTTGTGTATATATAGATAGAAAGACATGTGTGTATATATATATGTGTATATATATGTATATATATATACATATATATACAGGTTCTGTATATATTTTGATAGATCCTTACTATTTTATTTTTTTTTTTGTATTGTATTTTTGGAGATTTTTTGGTACCATTTTTATTCAATTTTCAATTGTTATTGTTAATGTATAGAAAGATAATTTATTTTTAGTGGTGCCTGGATAGCTCAGTCAGTTGAGCATCTGACTTCGGCTCAGGTCATGATCTCATGGTTTGTGAGTTCGAGCTCCGCGTTGGGCTCTGTGCTGACAGCTCAGAGCCTGGAGCCTGCTTCAGATTCTATGTCTCCCTCTCTCTCTGCCCCTCACCCACTCGTTCTCTGTCTCTCTCTTTCTCTCTCTCGCTGTCTCTCTCTCTCTCAAAAATAAATACACATTAAAAATTTTTAATAAAAAATAATAATAATAAAAAGAAATTTATTTTTGTATATTGACCAGGTATCCTGTGACCTTCATAAACTCACTTGTTAGTTATAAGAGCCTTTTTATAGATCCCTAAGGATTATGTACATAATTCTGTAGTGCATTAAAAGGGATAGTATCATGTCTCCCTTTCTAATCTGTATACTACTTATTTATTTTTCTTATATTAATGCACTGCCTAGGGCTTTCACTATGATTTTGCATAGTAATGTTAAAAGGGGGCATCATTGCTTTGTTCTCAGTCTTAGTAGGAAAGAATTCAATGTTTCACCATTAAGTATGATGTTAGCTGTTGTTTCTTTGTGGATACCTGTATTCGTTTGCTAAGGCTGCCATAACAAAGTACCACAGACTAGATACAGAAGCCACAAAAATATATTTCTCACAGCTTTGAAGGGTTGAAGTCCAAGGTCACGGTGTTGGAACGTTTGATTTCATCTGAGCCCTCTTTCCTTGGCTTGCACATAGCTGCCTTGTCACTGGGTCCTCTCACAACTTTTTCTCTGTCTGTCCAAATTTTCTCTTCCTATAACAAGGTCCCTCATCGGATTAAGGAAGTTCCTTGCTATTCCTAGTTTGCTGAGAGTTTTTTCATGAATGGATGTCAAATTTCGCCAAGTGCTCTTTTGCATTTTTTAAATGATTTATGGTTTTTCTTCTTTAGTTTGTTGATATAAATTGTATTGATTGATTTCTTTTATGTTTCAGTGGTCCTGCATTCTCAAGATCCTCATGCTGTATTATCATATTTTATACTATTGAATTTGATTTGCTAGTATTTTGCTAAAGATGTTTGCATCTACGATCACAATAGACAATGGTCTTTAGTTGTTGTTGTTTTTGTTGTTTTTCCTGAAATGTCTTTGGTTTTAGAATCAGGGTTAGGCTGAGTACATAAAACCAGTTGATTCTCTTGTATTTTCTAGAAGGGATTGTATAAGAATGATATTATTTCTTCTTCAAGTGTTTGGTAAAATTTGCCATTGAAACCATCTAAGCCCGAAGCTTTCTTTGCTGGAGGTGTTTATGAATTCAACTTCTTTGATAAATATAGAAGAACTCTTCTGGTATAGCAATGTTGTTTATTATTATTATCATTATTATTATTATTATTATTATTATTATTATTACTGTTTCCATAGAAGAGAAAGATATTTCAGTCTTTCTTTCAGTGTAGTCAGTGGATATTAGTTATCTTATTAGTGATAGAATACAGAAAACACAAGCCTTCACACATTGACATATTCACTATTTGTAGTAGAGCTATAGGTTTTTGCCCCACAACACAGGAAGTCTGATATATTTAACACAATTTTTAAACAATTCGCATCAAAGAAAATGAAAACATGTGGTGTTTTTATGAATACCACTTTATTTTATACTTTATTAAATATATATACTCTATATACTTATAAAAGAATACTTCATCAGTTTGTTTATATTATAATATATATACAATATACATCTTATTTTCAAGTGTACATCAATATTTATGATATAACAATTTAGTAAGCCACAAAAAAGTCTAACTAAATAGATGACTACATTAATTCTTATTTTTAATGCATTGACTACAATGTATCAATTTATAAATTAAAAGTAAAATACTTGTAAAAGTTTAGAAATATTTCCTAATAAAGTAATTGAATTGAAGAAAAGTCTAGAATATTTAGAAAAAGATGAAAATAATGAATATAAATATAATAAATTCAGTTAAAATGTTTTTATTAAAAAATAATTTTTAATTTATATTCTCTTATTATTTAATAGACAATGCGGCTAAAGTTATAAAAATGTGGATAAAATTTAAAGAATATTAAAAATGTAATAAATCTAAAAATCAAAATGAGAATGATAAGTTTCTAGTAAATTTCAATACGAAATCTCCAGATTTAAGCTGGAAGCCTTACAGAGAACTATTTCAGTAGCAAATTGGAAAAGTCATCCAAGAACTATTCTCAACCACAGTTGCGGAAGGAGGTCAGTTAAACCTGACAAGCCTTTAGAGAAATCTTTCAAGCTTTCAAATTGATGATTTCCTTGTAATTCACATTTAAAAGGCTAAAAAATTTCTGAAATTACTGATTTATTTTATAAAACAAATGTGGTCTTTCCCACTCAAATCTGTTTAATGACAAAACACTCTATCTCACTTATGAGCGTAGGTGTGAAAAATCTATTTTTTAAATGATGGACTAACATATAGAATTTAGTTATACTATATGAAACAATTTGTGATAACTAAGAAAGGCAAGAATTTCCCAATATGAAGAAGTCATTTTAAGCAGCATTTTAGTTCAACAAGAAAAATATATAATAAATTTAGTAGAAGCTGAAAAGATTTAGGAACAGACTGAGACTCGCCTGTGCCTCATCAAGAACCCTGGAGAGCAAGACAGTGATAGGAGGGTTCCCAGGGTCCTGAAGAAGAGGTTGCTGACATGTGTTTGTTTCTTTTTTTTTTTTTTTAATTTTTTTAATGTTTATTTATTTTTGAGAGAGAGAGAGAGAGCGCAAGTGTGAACAGGGGGGAGGGCAGAGAGAGAGGGAGACACAGGATCTAAAGCAGGCTCCAGGCTCCAAACTGTCAGCCCAGAGCTGGACACTGGGACACTGGGCTCTAACCCATAAACCATGAGATCATAACCTGAGCCCAAGTCAGACATTTAACCGACTGAGCCACCCAGGTGCCCCAACACGTGTTTGTTTCTGAGTGCAGGAAACCAAGAAGAAACCATTGCAGAGTCTATGAATAAAGGCAGCTAATTAGAGCTGGGATAATGGCCAATAGCAGATTGTGCTAAAGGAACTTGGTATCAAGAGGAACCAGAACCTAAGAATTACTATTTATGAGATGGATGGAATGGAAACAAAGTAAAGATGAGCAGACTGACAGGAACCAGATTTACAAACACAGGCCTAGGTCACTCAGGTTTTTCCTCTCATGCAGTCTTGTGGGCTTTACCTGGCTAGAAGTGGCTTCCTAAAATTATTGAACAACACCAGAAAAGTTATCTGATAAATTCTGATGCATCATTCCCAGTATTCAGTAACATAGTAAAGAATACCTATGTTAAATACTCAAGTAGCATTTTAAAGGCATTTCCTTTAAATAAAAATATATGCTCCAATTTATTAATATTGTGCTTAAAATTCTGGTTTTGCAATAAATGGAAAAATGAAAGCTCTGGTTATAAAACAAAGAAAATGAGTCAATATACGGTAAATATGGAGAGAAAAGCAATCATTTTTATTATAATTTTATCTATAAAATCCCCAAAATGTACTAAAACAAATTATTAGAATTATTTTAAGAATTTAATAAGGTTTCCAGAATAAAAAATATATACATATCAAACATGATTAACATGACCTGAAATATTAAGGAATTTTTCTTTTTTATTTAGAGAATTAAAGAATACATACTATATTTCTGGATATGAATGTTATATGCAATGAAATATCAACTAACTTAAGCTAATGTATAGGTTAACATAAGACCAATCAATCAAAAATGGATATGTAGATGGAAATATAGACATAGACATTATACAGACATAGACGTATTCAGATAAAGATATAACTGTACATATAATTTAGTTGATCAAAGAGAAGTCAGAAATATCAAGTTATATATTTTAAATATATTTTAAAGAAAAATTAAAATATAGTTTAATAATATTGCAAATATTTCAAATAAATCTGACTAAATATAATAATTTATTATATGATAAAATATCTGCAGAAATCAATGGAAGAAGTCTTTTTTTTCCCACTAATTGAGGTAACTAGATAGAAGTTCAGGGGATTTTTTTTTTCCCATTATGTATGTCAAAACAAAATGCAAATCACTCTGACCACAAAATCCTAATTTCCCACACTTCCTGCTATTGCTACAGACTATGCCCTTTAACCTTATTATGATCTCTAGCTTCCTCATCCCACACACTGGCATGGTTTCATTACACTCTCTGTGCTTTTGGGGGCAACAATTTCAAGGCAGTCCACCCTAATGGTACAGGAAAATTTCCACCTTACCCATTGCCAGTCCTGATCAATTCCAACTACCAGTTTACTCTATGTGAGGGAACATGTATAAATGTGTTTTATAAACTGCAGATTACTACATTAATGCTACCTATTAATATTATTTCTTGATCATGCTGACATGCTCCTGAACACTGCCAGAGACGCTGACAAACCTGAACTGGAAAATCATGCTCTACAAAATCACATGGGCACATTGCTACCTGGACATAGTTTCATCTATCCTGGGGTGATGATCTATGTTGTCTTCCTACGCTGATTTTCACAAATCTTTTTCGCAATCCTTAAGGAACCACTCCCACCCATTATCTTTTATTCTAGGCAGATGGCCTCGTTTCCTATTTGACCAAGAAAATGAGACCTTATGAAATAAGCTCCCTCATTTTTCCTGTTTCTCACTATACCTATAAAACCTCACTAGGTATTTGCAAGCCTTTTCTTGTTCTTCTTGCTATCGGAAGGGAACAAGATACTCTTCTCTTTGCCAAAGTTCACTCACTCTACTCACTTTTAGTCTCACTCTCTACAACATCCTTTGGGATTTTTTCTAGCCCTTTCCCCCATTCTCTGTCATACAACTACTTTGCTACTGATTTATTTCCCTGTACTTCACACCCTGATCCATTCACCATAGAAATAGCCCTTACCAATCATCACACCTCTTGAATTGTAGTCTCCTCTTAACCTTGATTCACATCCATACAGTTTACAACCTCGCTTCTGCTATCACCAATTTACTGAAATTGTGGATAACTCCTAAGCACCAAATCCAATTACTTTTTCTCACTCTTCATCCTACTTCAGCTCTCAACGACATATTAAATTTTCCTTATTTTCTGGAACACAGTATCTTTCTCACTGCTGTGAAAGATAGTTTTGGGTTTGCCTCTCTGGCTCATTTTCCTTTTCGTTTCCCCTAAATGCTAATGTTTCCACCAAGATCACTTTCTCTGGCACTCAGAGAGATTGCACTCAATCACTATACATCAACAAGAACTTCGGTTGTTCCTCTTCATCAAAAGCTACTGTCCCCATATTTCCACTTTCCTTGTAAATACTACATATGACACCCTGAAACCTCAAACCCAAACAGGCAAAATTAAAGTCGTTTCTCTTTAATCTATGTCCAATTAACTTCAGAAAAAAATGACTCTTCTCTTTGAAAATATTTGCTAACTGAATCGTGTGTGCATAAATTTGATCAAGAAACTCAAGGCCATTTGCCTCTATTCACACCCTGACTAACACAAGACTTCTCTGATTAACCAGACATACGTGGGATTCCCTACTTTCTTGTATTTCCATGTTCACTCCTGTCAATCTCTCCATACTACCTCCTTTAAAGGCTTTTCTATTACTTTGACCTATTAATATTTTTTCTTTTATCAAAACTAATATATACCTATTGCATAAAATTTGGAAAATATAAAACATTTAAAATATAATTAAACTTGGGGCACCAGGGTGGCTCAGTCAGCTAAACATCCATCTTGATTTCAGCTCAGGTCATGATCTCATGGTCCCTGAGATCGAGTCCTACATTGGGCTTTGCACTGACAACAAAGAGCCTGCGTGGGATTCTTCCTCTCCTTCTCTCTCTGCCCCTCCCTAGCTAATGCTTTCTCTCTCTCTCTCTCAAAATAAATAATAAACATTTTAAAAAATAATTAAAATAATTAAACCTTAGCATCCAGGACTTGCTTTTATATATATATATATATATATATATATATATATATATATATATACACACACACACACACACACACACACATATATACACACACACACATATACATATATATATACACACATATACATATATATAACATATATATTTATATTGCTTGCTCATATATATATGTATATATAAACATACATACATATACATAGATACATACATATCTATACATATACCTATATAGACATATATATCTATACATATATAGATAAATGTAGATATGAAATACCAATCTGTTTTCTCTATAAGTGTCATACAGCAACAAATTCTGCCAATTATCAACTATGTACTCTCAGGTTACTCAACCTCGATAGAGTCTGTTTCTTTAATTATAAATAGAGAAAACTGTACCTATATTGTAGATTTCTTGTATAGATTTTTTTTAAATATTAAAACCAACACAGGTCTTCATATAGTAAGCATGGAATATATGTAGTCTTATTTTTCCCCAATTGGACATTTTTATGTCATTAAATATTTTTCAAAATATGACTTTCAATTGCTCTATAGTTTTCTGTAGCATGAATGATAAAAGGTTATTTACCCTGTTCCCTACTACTTGAAATTTACTTTGTTTCTAATTTTCCACAACTATAAATAATACTGAAATAAATATCTTTCCACAGATCTAACAGCCATAATTGCCAACACTTATTTACTACTTACTGTTTGTCAGTCACTGTGCTAAATACATGCATTATCTTATTTAAACCCTTATTATCATGAGTCCCAATCTATACATGAGGCAAGAACAGGCTAGTGAGATTAAGTAACTTGCCTAATATCAACTGGTAAGTGGAGAAGACAGAATTTGGACCTAGTTCCTCTGACCTACAAAGTCTGTGCTCATAACCATTTCACCATTCTGCCTTCTCAGATTACTGACAAACACACATTCCTGAAACAGGAATTTCTACAATGAAAAGTATTGACACTTGATAAATGTTACAAAACGATACTTTTAAAACTCTATACCAAGTTGTACTCTTACTAGCCCTCTACTTGCTCATGTTTGGGCATTGTTAAAATAACTGTAGCCATTTTGACAGTGACAAAATATATCCTATTGTTGTTAGGGTTGCATGTTAGAGGCTTTAATCATTAAGATGGTATCTTAGATAACCCGAATCCTTTTCTGCTGGCTGCACCTCCACTTCTCCCTATACGGTTTCTGAGGCAAATGTGTTCAAGGAATAATACTGGGTGGGAAGCAAAGTTTCACTTTATTACTTCATAGGCCACTGCCCAAGAATCCTCAGTGCTCTGTTCTGATAATTAGGGCTTAGAAAATGCAGTTCAGGCCAAAGATCTAAGCAAGAATACTTTCCCCCTAATTGGATTTCTAATCTTGAGATCTTACGATCTTTTGGCTCTCCGTGTGGAGGAAAAAAATTGAAGACTTGCTTTCAGTCATTCATTTTTCATTCATTCTAGAAATTTATTAAACATCTACCTTCTGCTAAGTTTGCTTTAGGAGCTAAGGATACAGCAGTGAATACAATACATAAAGCCCCTCCCTTGTTGAACTCACATTTCACAGATGAGATAAATGTTGTTCATTATTTCCTTCTTTATAGTTTATTTTATCTGTGGATTAAACAAGCAAAATTATATTTTATATATTTTGTATTTAATGTAAATTATGTACAATACTATATGTATAGCATGTGTATAGTATACATGTAATGTAGTATATATATAGTATGCATATATACAATTCCCTTTGGTGTTAGGAGGATGAAGGAAGGAATTCAGGGTAAGAGAGCGATGTGGGCTCCTATCTTATACGGGTGGTCAAGGTAGGCCTTCCTGAGACACAAGCCTGATATAGGGAGAGATAAATGTAAGAGTTTAAGATAAATCCTTCCCACTACACTTCTTTTAATTCGTATTCCTCCAATTATTTTAGTGAGGCTAAATATGTTTCCATACACTTATTGGCGATAATTATATGTGTGTGAATGTGGCGGGGGGTGGGGGGGGTGGGGGGGGGGTTTGTCTATCACAAAGTCCTATCTGACCCCCAACCAAAATTGATTTAATCTTACTTAAAAGTTAAATAAAATTATATTGGTGTCTTTGTTGTGCTTATCAGAATTTACTTAGTCTAAAACAAAATAATTTTTGTTCATAGTCTCTTCAAAGTGTAAATCTTTTGAGGTCTGGAATTATTTACTCTGCAGTCTCCTTTTATTTATTTATTTATTTATTTATTTATTTATTTATTTATCTATCTATCTATCTATCTATGAGAGAAAAGGAGAGCATAAGAGGGGAAAGGGTGGCAGAGAGACAGAGAGAGACAGAGAGAAGCTTAATCAGGCTCCATACCAAGTGCGGAGCTCAATCCCATAACCCTGGGATCATGATCTGAGCCAAAATCAAAAGCCAAATGCTCAGCCAACTCCGCCACCCAGGCACCTCTCTGCAGCAACCTTTTTGTGTAGCTTACTGTGTTGTATGTGGTAGGGGTTCAATCAGTATTGCTTGAATTATGCTGAATCATGAGCAGTCAAGGAGTTTACCTCAGACAGCCTTAGATTAGATTGTCTTCTCCAAGTCTTTGGGTATTTTTGCTTTACTCTGTCATATGAGTTTAGTAAGTAATGGTTTGGGTCCTGTGACTGTCTACAGATCGCAGGGAAAATTGCCACAATATTTTTCATTTTCTTGATGTTATACACAACTTTGTTTCAATATAATATAGTCCTCTGATTTCTAATTATTTCTGCATAAATATTTCATCCCTCCTCTGATTGATTTTCTCTCTCTCTCTCTGGATTTGCATTTGCCCTTTGTCCACACATTGGTGTTATCTATCTTGGCTGTGACAGCTCTATACACCCGCCCGCTTCCGGGTCACTGCCAGGCCTTGTTTTCAGCAATTCCACCTCACCCTAAACCAGTACAAAGCCTCAAGGAGCAATTTACACACACAACTATGTTAAATACAATTATTATATTATTTTTAATAACATGATAGTATTAACATCCAATGCACAAAATGAAATCAAGTTGCTTACCCTGCATTATTCTAAGTACAGTCCCCCATCCAAAAGTAGAGCATTCTTATGAAAACTTCCATAAACTTAAATGACATAAAGCAAAGAAGCAATTATCATTAATTTTATAGAGAAAATTTTTTTGAGTGTCACCAGATTTAAAAAACACAACCTCTCTCAAGCTTTTCTAATACATTAGGAGACACCTTGCTAATGGATGCACAAAATAAATTGAGATGAAGCACGGATGCTCACACAGTTCAAAACTCTGGCAGCTTGTCGCTGAGTGCAGTTCCCAGGGAAGGAGCTAGGCACTCTCGCTGCACAGGGTTCCCACCGCCTCTGTAATGATTCACTGGGAAACAAATGTTGGCCGCCATCTTCACTCTTTGCCTTTTTCATAAAAGTGAAAATCCTCTTCAGATTTCTTTCAGTTGGTGAAAACGGGCACTAACATAGGTCTATCATAAAAGCAAAGTGGCCTAACGTGATCTTTTGAAAAATGAGGGATATCCGTACATAAAAATAAATGTTGGAATTAATGGGACATATTACTAAATAAAGCCAAGCTACTATACTATTAGAAGTGGTGAGGGGTGCCTGGGTAGCCCAGTTGGCTGAGCGTGGGACTCCTGATTTTGGCTCAGGTCATGATCTTACAGTTCATGAGTTCCAGCCCACTCAGGGCTCTTTGCTGACAGTGCGGAATTCGCTTGGGATTCTCTCTCTCTCTCTCTCTCTCTCTCTCTCTCTCTCTCTCTCTCAAAATAAATAAACTCTTCAGAAATGGTGACGTTAGAACCTACTTGTCTCTTCATGGCTTAACATCATGATGTGTAGGGAATTTAGCTTTGTTAGGTGATCATTACTAGTTATGATCCTATGATATACTGAAACAGGAAAGAATAGTGTGCTTGAAAGGACATAAACAAGTCTCATACATCTATGGATCTGAAACAGCCAAAACAGCAGGCAGCAAGAGAACGACATTAACTGAGCTCTGAGAGTCCAACAAGTCTGTGCAGAGCTGGATGCCACAGTGGTAGTTGGAACAACAGTAGCAGCCACAGGATCCAGAGACAGAGGAGGTCAAAGAATGCCAAGTGGTGCAAAAGGGGTGGCTGATACAGATCTCCTTCTGGTGTTGAACTGTCACTGATGATGTAGTCTACATTCCAGTGTCAGATTAGGCAAGCAAATCTACTTCATGGAGAATGCAATTTGAATGAGGCTTGCACCTATTTCTGCTACACAAGACAGTCTATCATTAAGAAATAGTTAGCTATAGGGCGCCTGGGTGGCTAAGTCAGTTGAGTGTCTGACTCTTGATTTTGGCCCGGATCATGATCCCAGGGTTGTGGGATCAAGCCTCCCATTGTGAGCATGGAGCCTGCTTGGGATTCTCTCTCTCTCTCTCTCTCTCTCTCTCCCTTTGCCCCCTCCCCTGTTCACTCATGCTCTCTCTCTAAAATAAAAAAATAAAAACTAGCTCTTCCTTGCCAGGTGGTTAATCCACTGCTTGTGAGGCAACATAGGGCTTTTAATATTCTAAATGCAACATCTCAGAAATGCAGAGTCTATCTCTTTAGCACTGGAAGAAACTTAATGCTCCAAGATTTGACTTACAGAACAGAACCTTGAAGCTCAGAACATTCACATATGGTTTGTTAAAAATCACAGCTACTAAATAGCAGGATGAGGGCAGTCATATCATAGGTGTTCTAACTCCCTGCCCAGGGCTTTTAATACCACACTTCACCATAAAACATCGTGTCTTCCCTAAACCTCACTGGTAATGGCTGTGAGATAAGTTGCCTGGATTCTGGCCCCCTCTATGCCACACCCACAAGGACTCCTCTAACCTTTGGACACACCCTGAAAATCAAGAACCCAACCCCTAAAACACAAAGATTGTATCAGTTTGTAAAGAATAATAGCTAGGGATGCTTGGGTGGCTCAGTCAGTTGAGCATCTGACTCTTGATTTTAGCTCAGTTCATGATCTCACAGTTCATGAGATTGAGCCCCATGATGGACTCCATGCTGACAGGTTGGAGCCTGCTTGGGATTCTCCCTCTCTCTCTCTCTGCTCCTCCCCTGCTTATGTTCAAAAGAGAAGGAAAGAAAGAAAGAAAGAAAGAAAGAAAGAAAGAAAGAAAGAAAGAAAGAAAGAAAGAAAGGGAGAGAGAGGGAGGGAGGTGGAAGGGAGGGAGGGAGGGAGGGAGGGAGGAAGGAAGGAAGGAAGGAAGGAAGGAAGGAAGGAAGGAATAATACAGCTAGCATCTAAGACTCATCAGAGCTTTCTGCACCAAGTGTAAACAGGTCTAGCTGCACCAAGAAGGACACAGCCTACCACAGGGATTGTGTGTGTGATGTTCAAGTTCTTAGTGCAAGAGGGCTCCAAGGCTCAGTAGCAGGAGAGGGCTTCTAGGCTCCGAAGTGGTCTTTCTTCCCAAAGAAAATATCAAGAGAAAATTCATCCATGACCAGAACTCGCCCGCTTCAGAGTATTGGTGCTTTTTCTGGGAGTCTAGCTGGATGTACGTCCTGATCATCATATTCCTAAGCAGGGCTCTGAGCAGACTGTTGGCTTTTTCCTTCAGAGCTTAAATTTAGGAGATTGAATGAGAGGCTTCCTTTCTCAGAGATTTCAAAGTCATCACTATCCGTTGATGTCTGCGTGCTTCACTGTCTAAAATGTTTCTGATTTTCAGTCATCAAGTATTAAAAGAATGCACATTTGCCATTAAACTCTTATACTCAGCACTATATAGGATACCAGAATATATGAGGTACACGGAGCTCACCATTTCCTTCTATTCATGGATAGGTAGCAAAGCAGTTTGAAAATTTAATAGAAATACAAAGATTTATTTTAGACACAGACCTAAGGAATTCAATATTTAGGAATAATTAATGTATTCAATTCTGATGTCTGAGAAATATTCTGACAATCTGAGGAAAACAGTGTGAGAATGACCCATCCTTATACACATTCTACCACAAACAGTATATTAGAATTCACGAGTAGAACTTGTAAATAATTTCCTGTTTTGTTAACGCACAATTATCAATTCCCTAAGACCATCCACGTGAGTTAGTACTAGTTCAATGGAACTGAGTGAGAGCAACAGGTAAGTGAAAAGATGAAAATGAGTAAGAAAGAAAAGTCTCAGATCAGACATTCTTGACCCCATAAAGGTCTAGATGACATAAACAGACTTCACTGATCAACTACAGGACTGAAATTACCAACATTCCTCTTTGAAAAATATACTCATGGCCTGGGGCACCTGGGTGGCTCAGTTGGTTAAGCATCAACTTCAGCTCAAGTCATGTTCTCACAGTTCATGGGTTCAAGCCCCACATCAGGCTCTGTGCTGACAACCTGCTTCGGATTCTGTGTCTCCCTCTCTCTCTGCCCCTCCCCCCACTCATGCTCTGTCTCTCTCTGTCTCTTAAAAAGGAATAAAAGTTAAAAACAATTAAAAAAAAAGAAAAATATACTCATGGCTTTGTACACTGTGTATTACACTTATAATAAAGAAGTAGAAAATATTTTTCAAATATCAACATTAGAAAACACAAGTGTGCTATTCAAACTGTATTGATGAATAAAATATAGTATTTAACAACTGTGTAAGTAGTCATATCTTCTTTGATAACTGTGTTGAAAAACAGATAGTTAGATATAGGTATAAGAAGCTAAAATCTGGGGGCGCCTGGCTGGGTGGCTCAGTCGGTTAAGCATCTGACTTTGGCTCAGGTCATGATCTCATGGTCCGTGAGTTCAAGCCCTGCATCGGGCTCTGCTCTGACAGCTCAGAGCCTGGAGCCTGCTTCGGATTCTGTGTCTCCCTCTCTCTCTGACCCTCCCCTGTTCATGCTCTCTCTGTCTCAAAAATAAATAAACATTAAAAAAAATTTTAAAGAAAAGAAGCTAAAATCTGCACTGGGTCATTTTTCTATTTCTTCTACTTAAGTACAGAAAAAGACTACTAACATCTGCTCCAAATTCTCCCTAAAATCAAAATTAAAAATTCATGGGGCATCTGGGTGGCTCAGTTGGTTAAGCATCCAACTCTGATTTCAGCTCAGGTCATGATGTCATGGTTTGTGAGATCGAGCCCAGTGATTCTCTCTCTCCTCTCTCTCTCTGCCCCTCTCCCACACATCTGTATGTGCTCTATCTCTCAAAATAAATAATTATTTTTTTAAATTAAAAATACACATGAAGATCCAGCAAAGAGTCAATAAAAAGGAAATATGTATATGTTGATCTCTTTATAATAAGTTTTAGTCTAATTTTAGAAATTTGGGGCTTCTATTACTTTAAAGAATGTTTGTTTCTAATGTTTTTAATACTTGCACTTCAAAATTGATTTTTTTTCTGATCCTTAGAGCCCCTAAATTATGATAGGATAAACATTTATGAAGCAGTGACCTGGCGTCCTGAAAATCTAGAGCACTCCAAAAGGTTCTAATTTACCTTTTAATGTTTAATTTATAATTATTATGGTGGGTTGCATAGTGTCCTCCAAATCCCCCCACCCCCAAAATTCTTGTCCATCCAGAACCTCGCACTGTGACCTTATTAGGAAATGGGATCTCTACAGACATAATTAGTTAAGGATCAAGATGAAATCATACTGGATTAGAGTTAACTCTAAATCCAGTGAAAGTGTTCTTGCAAGAGTCAGTAAAGGACACAGATAGACAGAAGGAAAAGGTCCTGTGAAGACAGAGGCAGAGAGTAGCTATGCCACTGCAAGCTAAGGAATGCCTGGAGCCAACAAGAGCTTGAGAGAGAAGGAAGGATTCTTCCGTAGAGCCTTCAAAGGGAGTGTGGCTCTGTCAATATCTTGATTTCAGATTTCTGGGCTCCAGAACCATGAGAATAAATTCCTGTTAACATTTGTGACAATTTGTTACAGCAGTCACAAGAAACTGATACAAGGGACAAGATCCAGTCCAGTTCCTAAATCCACTGATGGAAGTTTAACCTGTAAGCAGACAAAAGCATTCCCTTTACTACTGGATCTCAATTGAACACATTACTTGAATCAGTTGGAAATAGCATGTGACATTGGTGCTAAAAAATTAATTCTCCTACGGTTCTTAATTTGGGAAAAAGTTAGTTCAATAACAAGATGCATAACAGACATCTTTATCCACCTCTATTTTATCATATGTTCTCCCATTTAAATATTTTTGAAGTTAATATTAATTTAAAAGTTATCTTAAAGTTCAAAGTTAAATTGCAAATTCTATAAAATTACTTTTTTCAAAATACTATGGGTGCTAGTCTCAATTTAGCCTTCACATCTTACAAGATGTGATAATCAAATTTCTTTTTTTTTATTTACATATATATGGTATTTTACCTTCTTTTAAAAATCATGAAAAAATAAAGTGTAAATTCAACCCTACCCTTGCCATAGATGAGATGATCTCAACTGTCATTTCACAAGTTGGACCCAAGAGTGACTTTATTTATTTTTTCCTAAAATTGCTTGTCACGTATGAAATGGCTCTTTCAGACTTTGCCATTTCTGCATTCTTTTCCTGCCCACAGACCAGTAGAGGTTGGCACCACCTGGTCTTCCTCAGGGTATCCTGTTCTGTCAGAATGTCAAGGCCAGCAGGGTTCCAGTATTACTTACCCTTTATGGACTATTGTTCCTACCAACTGTATTGTTGTTTTAGGTTGTCATCTAAAGGGCATGTAATATTTATGGCCAATTCAATGGTCCTAAACCACAGTAGCAAGAACCCTTTTAGAGACAATCATACCCTTTTAAGGAAATTATAGAGCTGGCCATGATTTGCTGCCTACAAAACCTACCAGACCAAATTAGAAGTCAAAACCAAAATAATACAGCTTAGCAGTTGAGATTGATATGAACCAAAGAGATACACATGGCCTAGAACACTGGACATCAGAGAAATGTCTTTGTTCTTTAAAACAGAAACATGACAAAGTTTTCAGAAGGTGATCATATGGTTAGTCTCATATAGGAGCTTAAAGCAGAGAAGAACAACTTTTTGGTTGCAGTTTTTTAGATCACATGAGAACGGGGAGAGTTGTCATCACTCAGGGAAGTGGGTGTTTTACCAGTGAGCCCCTGAGTGCAGGTGGCTGGGTTCATGTGAACGTGTTGACAGGGGCAAGGCCAAGGGACCCTTAAGGTAAATAGTACCCCCTGCCTTGGAGACCCTGTTCCAGGAACCCTGCAGAGCAGGACAAAATGACACGACAGAACAAATACATACCTC
Source organism: Panthera leo (assembly GCF_018350215.1). Lineage (NCBI taxonomy): Eukaryota > Metazoa > Chordata > Mammalia > Carnivora > Felidae > Panthera > Panthera leo. Next base: position 62,600,750 of record NC_056682.1, read on the forward strand.
AGCACTACAATCTCCATCTCTCAAGCATCTAAGGATCCATCTTAAGAGTAGGAACAACAGCTTGTCCCTATCCCATAAAATGTCAAACTATATGCCCAGAAAGATAAAGTGCCTGTGGAACTAAATGGTGCCCCTTGGGTTCCTGATATCTGCTATAAAATATATTTTTAATCTGTTGATTTTTTTCTGCTTTGGCTTGTTAGCAATGTAAATTACTACTATGCTTTAGGATGTTTATGAACTCTTTTTACACTGAGTTTGGACTAGACCCAAACTCCTTCAGTGAGTTTTTAAGATCCTTCTTAATTCGATCCTTTCAAACAGCTTTCATTCCTTCTTCTACTCCTCTCCTTGACCCTGAGCTCCAGCAAATCTGAAGACTTCCATGTTTGGAGGCACTATGCTGGATATAAGGTTACAGTCATTTCTGTCATAAAACCAACAAGAACTATAGTAAGTACAGTAAGAGCTACATGTATACAAGCACCTGACCCAGTCTTAGGGTCAGAGAAGGCTTTCTAGGAAAAACGTCCAGAGCAGCATCTGGGTTGGGCAATTAAGGTTGCATGTATAAATACTCTTTACAGAGGAAACAGCCAGTGCACATGCTTGGAGGTAAGGAATTCCTTGCAAACATGACAAACATTCTTTAGCTTATCCATAGTTTCAATTGTCAATGGTGTCCAAGTGCCTGTTAATGTAGGTGAATTTGAGATGAGTTCTCAACATGAGTTCCCTCCCCCCCCCTTTCTCCTAAATTGTACAAGTTTCCTGGGCCCAAACCAATTATAGGAAATAAAAAATAAGCCTACACAGATTAAGAGTGGGATGATACATGTATCATTTTGTGAACTTCCCTAAGTATAAGTATAGTAAGTACAGTATTCTTCCCTAACCTATAATGCCTGGCCCCATGTGGCTCTGTTATTTGTTTTATTTCACTCACTGTTCAAGTTCTCACTCTTCATTAGATTGAAGGTCTGTGGTCTCCATGAAAGACATGTCCTGAAAGCCAGCTTGGCTTTGAGCAGCTGTTTCTCTTCTGTAATCTTTTATATTTCATACAATTCAGGTTCATTGGTCTCTGTGACAATATCCTCATTTGAAAACACAAAAGCAAAGCAAGAACAATGCTATTAACCATGCATGCTAAAAACATGAATCTGCCCACCTCCATTTTGGCCTGACCCTCTCATTTATCATGTCTTTGCCTCATTCCCAAGTTCTTCTAGTCATCCCCCAAGCTACTAGAAAAATATGTTGGATGAGAACTTGGCAAAATATGGTCCTTCTTTAGCTAAATGTACATGTGTAATACACATATGTGTTCAGAAAAGAAGTCGGCAGAACTAATTTCACATACACCACAGTGGCACCACATCTGTTCTCCATAAATGGCAGTTAAGGGGGGAGAATTAGCTTGGAGTTGTCCCTGAGACTAGAAACTCTTGTGTGTCCAATTCCTGGCACTTTCTTTTGACTGATAATATGATGCTTCACAAATATTTGACCCTTTTGGTACTCAATTTTCTTCCTCGTAATGTCTACTGGTCTCTATTCTGCTTCCCACTGTGTGTGCCTCCTAATTTCTGTGTATACTTTTCACTGATTTTGATAGGTGATCAATTAAGAGGGAGAAAGGAGATATACATGCATAAAAAAAAAAAGAGGTGTTTCCGGTTTTCAAAACTACTTGATTAAAGTCGAGATGTGAGGTACAAATACTGTTCCTGTATGTCTACTTTTTCTTTTTTTTTTTTTTTTTTTTTTTATTTATTTTTGGGACAGAGAGAGACAGAGCATGAACAGGGGAGGGGCAGAGAGAGAGGGAGACACAGAATCGGAAACAGGCTCCAGGCTCCGAGCCATCAGCCCAGAGCCTGACGCGGGGCTCGAACTCACGGACCGCGAGATCGTGACCTGGCTGAAGTCGGACGCTTAACCGACTGCGCCACCCAGGCGCCCCCCTGTATGTCTACTTTTAATGCCAAGTTGTAATGCTAACTTTGCTCACATTTTTGCCTGTCACTTATGGCATTTACTTCCTACTCCAAAAGATAAAATATTATGTTATAATTATAGACGTTTACTAAGAAATCCTTCAATTTAATTTTTAAAATGTATCTAAGGCTGAAACGCAAAAACAGATCAGCCCATTTTTTAACGTTCTAACAGTAAATAAATTCTAATTATCTTTATGTGCTGGCAGACTTTTAAAAAATTAAAGTTAAAATCTTAATAGCAACAAAAATGAAAATGTGTGGCAATGCTTTTCTTCAGAAAAGCACAAAGAAATTTATAAATACTACTTCAACCATTCTAATTTAAAACGATTGCATCATGTAAGAGTTATAAACAATTGTTTCTTATAAAATTACTTCCCATACAAAGTTTAGTATCAGCTCTTATAAGTCATTTCCTATGATTTCTGAATCATTTGGCGAGTAGTTACACATCTGTGCATAACAGAATGACTTAAATTACTATAACTTCTGATTCATCATGCCCCCATCCTATTTAATATTTAGCTGTATTTGCTCCCAAACGTGAATGTCAACAAGGACCAAGGTCTCGCATCAATAGTCTCCAACCTATAGCTTTACTGTTAGCTCCTCCAAAGACATTTTTGCCTCTTTTCTTCTTCTATTTTTTTTCTTATTCTAAGTTCTAAGCTATATGGTTTTGTCAGGTAAATATACAGAATTTTAAAGCTGGAAAGAAATCTCAAGGTTGACTAGTTTCAATCATTGAATAATGCAGGAATATCATCTTAAATTCTCTGGAAGGTAATCCAGACTCTAAACAGTTCTAGGAGGGTGAACCAACGAAATCACAAAGAAGCCAATTTCTTGTGTTTCCAAATTAAGACTACTTGCCCTTCCCAATGCCTGATGAGAACAACATCCCTGCAGGCTTTTGCAGGACTTGCTCCCTAGCCACATTCCGGTGTCCGCTTGAATGTCACCTCAGAGAAGCTTGCCAGTCACTCTTTACTCTCTTATCCATCTTTATTTTTCTTCATAATACTTATTGTCACCCACCATTAAACTATAGATCTACTTGGTTTTCAGTTGATTATCTGATGCAGCACAGAAAATTAGTCCCAAGAAAGCAGGGAGTGTATTTTTTTTTCTTTACCACTGTGTCCCCTGTTTCTAGAATAATGCCTGGCCTATAGCAGATGCCAGAAATAGTTGCTGATTGATTGATTATTGAGCTTAAATGGGCATCCCTGTATCTTTCACCCACTGATCCAAACTCTGCTTTTGGGAATAAAATGAGAGCAAACATTCTTCTACTGAACAGCCAACATTTGGGTATTTACTAACACTTTTGAAACTCTTTCCTTACAGAACCATAGTACATGGCAGTAGAAAGCATTTTCAAGAGTATGATTTTAAAAGGCAATTTTATCATCTCAAGGCAAACAAAGTGCAAAGTCAATTTGGGGATGAAGACTTGGGACTTAAGATATTAGAGGTAAGACTGTGATTTTGGATTAGGTGGAATTGGGGAACAAGGAAGAAATATAGATTATTGCTATTTTCTCTATTTAAGGGCTGGTACAGAAAATGAATTACTCAGTCAATACAACAGCTTTTTTTGATGGTATACTATAAATTCTAACGAGTTGTAGGAATGGCCACAGTATTAATTCTTTTTTAAACAAAGTTTTCCATGTTTCCTGGGGAATTAACCCATAGTATCTTTATCTGTAAATTGAGGACATAGACATGATCTTCAAACTTTCTGATAGCATTGACATTGTCCTCACAACCAACTTCCATCTAATTAATAAGTAACACCTGCAAGGAACACAGGTCTTCTGCTGAGGTTGGAGATGCAGAGGTGGGGATGAGGACCTGAGCAACATGGAGAATTTTTGAATAATCCTTTCTCAGACTGAGCTAGGAAACTTTAAAGATCATAAAAAAGAGGACATCGTGTACCCATGAAGAATCCATTTAGGGATACGGAATTAGAGTCAGCCAGCATCTCACAGATTGGGGTCTTTCTCTACTAAGGTTCTATGGAGAAGGGAAAGCATATTGTGTGAGTGGCCCAGGTCTGAGGCTGGTCAGAGTGGGGGCCATAACATTTTAATGTAGTCACAAGGTTGGTATTCTCATCATGGGTGTATGTGCTGGGAGAGAAGTAAGCACAGCCAGATAAGGACTAACCCTTGGTCAAGCTGAAAGAAATAAAACAGAGTAAATGAATAAGTTTGTTCAATAGCACAATACATTATGGAAAGTTGAAATATGCCCCATAACTATTTACATTCATGGATATACATAATGTGTATTCTTTATTCCTTTCCTCACCTCGTCTTTATCAGTCCTGGCTTTCAAAGTACAGTAAAATCTTGGATTGTGAGCAACTTGTTCTGCGAGTGTTCCACAAGATGAGAAAACATTTCTAATAATTTTTAACTTGATAAACAAATGATATCTTGCGATATGAGTAGTACATGATGCCAAATGTCACATGATCACAACTGAGCCAATGGTTCTTGAAATTCACTTTGATATACAAGTGCTTTGGATTACAAGCATGTTTCTGGAATGAATTATGCTCGCAAACCAAGGTTTTACTGGTACCTTAAATACTTGCACTAGACTAAAATGATTTCTAAAATCTCACTATTCTTTGGGGTTTCATAACTTTTTATTCTACTTTTTAATGATTCTGTATTTGGAAAATTCTCTTTATTCCCTATACAAGTGTCAAGAAAATATTATCAGAATGACTAAAACTAGGTATTGTGTATTATCCTATATAACTGATATGTATACCTCAGTGTGATTTGAGGTTTTCTACGTATCTTTCTTACTAAAGGGAGTACAACTAATTCCCAATGATGATGATGATGGAGGACGCTACTAACATGGATAAATTCTATCCACAGACCTCATTTTTAGACAATCATTTTAATTTCCTCTTCAACAAGCCTTTTATATAAGTTCTATCACTCAAAAAATTATTTGGCTTTCAGTATCATCTGCTCACTAAAAAGGCAAGCAGTCATGAGTAGAGGAAGGCAAAGTGTGCAGAGGTGGCCACATCGCCCATCTTCAGCACAAGGGTCCCCCGGGGTTAACCTGTGCCCTGCCTTCTTACTCTCTATAAAAGCTGCACCCTCTTTGTCCTTCAGCAAGTCAGCTATCAATATTAAGCAACCTTCCACATGCTAACCAAATCCTTTTCATTCACCTTGCTACTTTTCTCCTTAGATTGCCTTCATCTTCTCTTTGGAAAATAGGTCCAGCACTGGGATCTCCAACCTGTATTATCACAGCATATTTTTTCCATGTTTCTAGTCCTCTTTGCGGGTCTCCATTTATCATCATCACTTTCCCTTTTCCAAAACAATGAGCACTTCTCTAATGACTAGGCTGTGGCCCAGGCTTCTTCACCTTTCCTTCCTTACAAATATCCACATAAGGACCTTGTCACCAAAATATTTACTGATTGCAGCAATTCCTTCCTCATGTTCCCGGTGAGCTTTCTTCCCCTTTGCCAACACTCTTCCACCAGATAAAGACATTGTTACCTGGAGGAAACCAGTTTCCTGTCTGCAATTTGCTGAGTCACATCTTGCCATTACTCTGATATAATCATCCAACTTTTTTTTTTTTTTTTTTTTTTTTTTTTTTTTTTTGCACCATATCCTACAAAGAGTGTGTCTCCTCATTCAGCTCTTTATGGTTCCTCAGCCAAAATAAAAGTTCAACTTCTGCATCATGGGTGCTTCCTTCAATTTCTCACTGGCCATCAATCAGATCAACTCTTTTCCCACCTACTCTCCACCCATTCCTTCACTATCTTCTCTAGTATCTCTGTGAGTAACCCAAGTAAGCATGATCATCCCACACTTTACAGTTAGGAAAACTGAGGCCTTGAATAGATAGTCAATTACCTAAAATGGTAGACTCAATAAACATACATATACCCTCAGTGGTGGTGACTCAGCACACTCATGAAAGTAACATTGATGTGTTCAAAACAGAAACTGTTGGATAACATCTTCCAAATGTAATCTACCAAGAATTTAGGTGAACACCTGCCTGATTTGCCACTGGTATCCTCCCCATCTGAACACAGATATTAATATAGCTCTAACCCCATCCCAAAGAGCCCAAGCCAAAGAATGATAATAACCTAAGGACACATTTGCCAAGCCTCCCTCTCCAGAACTCAAGCATCCAACCTGTCCCCAGGTCTTAGTGAATGAGAATAATCATATTCCTTAGACTTGCTTGACAGGTACATCTTTCCAATTATTTTGACCTCAACATGAGGAAGTGTTCCCCTTCTTAATCTCTACTTCTCTCTTTTCCATTAAAAATAACTTGTAACAAAGTCAAAAATAAAGTAGTATTTCACTTAGAGATCTCTCAAATAATGGAAATTTTTGGTGCCCTGCTTTACAAAATGAGGATCCATGCATTTGGTATTCAACTTGATATTTCCTTGGATAAAATGATGAATGGCATCCAATAACATTTTGCTTAAACAAGATTTAATCTTAGGTAGTCTAATCTGACAGTGTCCCACAAGGTGTAACCTTTCAGAATACATGATAGAACTTGGATTTCTAGATAAGAATCCTTTGTATTAGTTTTCTCTTACTGCATAACAAATTATCACAAACTGAGCAGCTTCAAAGAAGACAATTTTATTACCTCAGTTTTCCAAGGCCAGGACTCCAGTACATTTCTGTAGGGTCCTCTACTTATGGTCTCACAAAGCTGCAAACTGTCAACCAGAGTGGGACTTCATCTGAGGCCTAGGGTGTTCTAGGTTTCTTGGTTGTTGGCAGAAGTCAGCTCCCTGTGGTATTGGTATCTCTGAACTGAAAATTTCTGGTTTCTACCTGAGGCCCATTCTCAGCTTCTGAAGACTACCCATGGTTTACTGCCATGTGGCCTTCTCTTATGGTAGGTTTCATCTTCAAGGCCATTAGGACAGAGATTTCTTGCTTTGAATCTCTCCCTCCAGATTGCTAAGACATAACATAATATAATCATGGAAGTGACTAGCCCATCATATTTACAGTCCTGCCCAAAATCAAGCAGAGGAGATTGATAGGGTATGTATACCTGTTGGGGGGGGAGGGGGGAGGGGAGAAGGGAGGATGTGTGTCAGAGCCCACTTTAGAATTCTGCCTACCAAAATGGTTCAGACAGGAATTGCTTCCTAAAGAGACATGAGTCATCCATTTTTTTTTCCTGAGGTTATCAAAGAGGAGAAATAATTGAGTTAGGCAAGTCACAAATGTAGCACTTTCTGTTGTCTGTGGGCATTTTCCCAACACTGTGGCCCAAGTAGGATGCTCAGTTGGCTGTGAGAGGCCTAAGGAACTGTTGTTCACAAACCTAACACCATTCTGGAAGTCTACAAGATACAGAAAATTTAATAACTTATGAATGGGTGCTAAGTACTTTCATTTTAAAGCATTTAAGCATGGGGGATTTTTTTTGCTGGTAATTCTATTAAGCTTCAGGGAGAAATTCAGAAGGTTAACTTTCAAATAGTCTAGTGCTTTTAAGGCTATTTGGGGCATGAATTATCAATAGCCTACCATAAACCCTCCCCCATAAAAATTTTAAGCTTAGCCTGAGAAATTATGATATTTGAAAGAAAGCAAAATATTAATAGTCTTCCTCATTAGTATTCTAAAAATGCAGGCTAGTGAAGCTCATAATTACTCAATCTATTATTACATACATGAACAGAGATCAATACAAATGTGCCAGGAACACATATCCTGCTTGCAATGCTTACCTTCACATTATGTAAAATGTAGCATTGCTCCTGTTTAACTTTTTTAATTAGATAAAACTTTCCACAAACTTTACTAGATTAAAAGACATTTTTCCCACAGAGTTTGTGTTTTGAGCTTTAAATATGTATGGTTTTGATAGTGTCAGCTAAATCAGTTAAAACAGCAAGCTAATGTTGTCTCCCTAGGATGTGAGGTTGTATACTGGCAATTGTAATCAGCCTTCCCCAGGATACAGACCCTAATTCTCTATCTGCCAATTTCCAACCCATGCCTACCACTACATGCACAAGAACTTGGTAAGAAGAGGCCGAGGGGAGATGGGGTGGCTAAGTCAGTTGAGCTCCAGACTCTTTATTTTAGCTTGGGTCATGATCCCAGGGATGTAGGATCGAGCCCTGTGTTGGGCTCCACACTGAGCATGGAGCCTGCTTGAAATTCTCTCTTTCTCCCTCTGCCCCTCTTCCCTGGTCAGGCTCTCTCTCTTTCTCTAAAATGAAAAAAAAAAAAAAAAGAGCAAGAAAAAATTTTTTTAAAAAAGCACAAATCCACCATGGACTACCAAGAAATAGCTCAATGCATCTATTCAATAGATATTGGAGCAGTTTCTTCATCTTTGAAAATAAAAACACCACATTCATGTTTAAACTTTAAATCAGATGCTGCAGATTTCTTTCCATTAGCATTTTCTAGTGTGTGCAATTTGTGCCAATTCAGTTAGAACTAAGAATTCTGGCAGTTTTTCTCCTACTCTGCTTGGATTTTGGACGCTCTTTTTGCACCATGGGATCTATCACTGTAAAGTACCTCATTCCAGAGAGTTCTATGGTGATGCATGAGCTGATGCTGGCTCTAAGAAGAGACTGACTTGCTGGCATTGCTCTTGGCTCTTCAGGAACTTCTCAACAGTGTCCAGCATTCTCTAGCAGCATCTAATTACATCCGGGCCTCCTGAGGTTCTATGTAGCCAGTCTCACTGCCCCCACTGTGTTCTCAGCATTCTGTAACGTCTGTGGCTCTGGCTTATGGCAGATCCAAAAAATGCCTTTAGATTGCTTTTAGCAAGTGTTTGGTTCTATGCTAATCCTCAGTATATAGCTTTTATTTCATACCTATACAAATCACAGGTCTGAATCTTTGTCTTTGACAATGTGCTATCTGTATCCAGTTTCTTGATATTCTTCTAGTGTATGTGGGAGGTGGAGGGAATTAGAGGGGGAAGTTTGCAGTTCATGTTTAGAATTGAAGAGTGATGGAGGATCCTGGGTGGCTCAGTTGGTTAGGCATCTGACGGCTCAGGTCATGATCTCATGGGTTCATGAGTTTGAACCTTACTCAGGCTCTCTGCTTTCAGCACAAAGTCAGCTTTGGATTTTCTGTCCCCCTCTCTCTGCCCCTCCCCTGCTCATGCTTTCTCTCTCTCCCTCTCTTTCAAAAATAAATAAACATTTTTTTAAGTAGAATTGAAGTGGGGCGCCTGGGTGGCTCAGTCAGTTGAGCGTCCCACTTCGCCTCAGGTCATGATCTCACAGCTCGTGAGTTTGAGCCCTGCATCGGGCTCTGTGCTGACAGCTCAGAGCCTGGAGCCTGCTTCTGCTTCTGTGTCTCCCTCTCTCTCTGCCCCTAACCCACTCACATTCTGTCTCTGTCTCTCTCAAAAATAAATAAACATTAAAAAATAATAATAAATAAAGTAGAATTGAAGAGGGATAAATCAGAGGACACAGAAAATAATATAAGCATTTTTTCTATACATAAGAATATTGCAGAATATATAAGAAACTGTCAGTAATTGTTACCTTTGGAGAAGACCAGAGAATTGAAGAGATAGTTGATTATAAAGGCTTTTGTTCTATTTCAATGTGTTCTATTCATTCATTTTATTAATGTTAGTGCATTTAATTTTGTCAATTAAAAATGAAAATGAAAGTAAAAAAAATAATGAATACTCAAAGGGAGATCTTTGCCTGTTTGATTTAAAAAGAGAATAGACAAGGGGCACTTGGGTGGCTCATTCAGTTAAGCATCTGACTGAGGTCAGCTCAGGTCATGATCTCACGGTTCATGAGTTCGAGCCCCATGTCAGGCTCCGTGCTGAGAGCTCAGAGCCTGGAGCCTGCTTCAGATTCTGTGTCTCCCTCTCTCTCTGCTCCTCCTCCACTCAGGCTCTTCAAAAATAAAAATTAAAAAAAGAGAGAATAGACAATTCATTGATGTGAATCAACATCAATTAGAGCTAAAGTGACAAACCACCTCCCCTTCTGCAGAAAGGAGCGTTTCTTCTTCATTCAAACAGAACCTTGCCAAGCACTCTTCTGGATGCTATAAAAATTCACACAAAATACACCATACCACCTGTCCCCCAGGAAGCAGACATGTGACAGACGTGTGAACCAAAGAGTAGAAGTTAAAGCACTTAATGGTTAAATGCCAGAGAGTTGTTTCTGGCACTAAATGCACCATAGTTGCAATCACAATGAGTTGCATTGCATGCCCCCCCATAAAAGATATATTGCGGTCCTAACCCCCAGGTCACAATGTGACCTCATTTGGAGATAGGGTCTTTACAGAGTAAGCAAGTTAAAATGAGGTCATTAGGTTGGGCCCTGTCCCACATGACTACCATCCCAATAGAAAGAGGAAATACGTACACAGAGACAACGGAAATACATACAAAAGACGACAATGCAAAGACCCTGGAGAAGTACATTTCTCTGCATCATGGGTGCCTGAGGCTGCCAGAAGTTGGGAGAGAAGCTTACTACAGACTCTCTGTCACAGCCCTCAGAAGAAACCAACACTGCCCACGCCTTGATCTCAGTCTTCCAGCTTCCAGAGCTGTGAAACAACAAATTTCTGGTGTGGAAGCCACTCAATTTGTCAAACTTTATTACAGCAGCCCTACGAAGCTAATATAAACACATCAATTTACTAATAGGTAAAATGAAACCGTCCTTCCTACTCAACCACAAAGTAGCCTTAAAGAGAGGAAGCAGAGAAAGCTACATAGATGAAACTCAGTTGTGCTAATTACAGCCTCCCTTCTCATCAGTGGTTCTCAACCAGGGGACATTTGCCAACATCTGGAGACATTTTTGGTTGTCACAAGAGATATTGCTACTGGCATCTAATGGGTCTAGAGGCCAAGGATGCTGCTCAACACCCTGCATTACATGGCCCAACCCCAACAACAAAGATTCATTTGGCCCAGAATGGCCAAAGCACTGGTTGCTAAAATGTTTCTGATGATATTAAACCAAATTTTTCTTTATACATAATATATTGTCTTTTGTACAGTAGTATGTAATATGTACATAATATATCGTATTTTCATTCAAAGAACATTTGAAGGCCTACTACATTCCCCATGCACATAAAAGGGCATATGTTGGGGGCACCTGGGTGGCTCAGTCGGTTGAGCGTCTGACTTCAGCTCAGGTCATGATCTCATTGTTCGTAAGTTTGAGCCCCACATCAGGCTCTCTGTTGTCAGTACAGAGCCTGCTTTGGAGCCTCTGTCCCCCTCTCTCTGCCCCTCCCTCACCCTCTCTCTCTCAAAAATAAATAAACATTAAAAATATTTTTTTAAAAAAAGACGTTAAAATATACATTCATTTAGTATCATGAACAGTGAGCACAATGTGGCACCTCATACATGACAAAAAGTGACTCTTCTCCAAGGGCCACACCCCTGTCTGCTTATCGCCACTTGGCTTATTTGATGTGAAGTTCACTGTTGTGTTTCAGTTTTGCAATCTGGTTAAAGTATAGATCATTCCCTCCACGTTATAACTTCGAAACCATCTCTAATACATTAGCATATGTTTGAAGGAAGCAACTCTTCTGAAGCTGTTTTCAGATGCCCTGTTCTTGTAGAGACTGTGGGACGTGACTTGGACTGAGAGAAGAGAAATTGACAAGCTGCTGCTATGATCTGATCTGATGGGACTGAGGCCACACATTCTGGGGTTTCTCTCCCATTTTTCTGTGCAATCTTCCCAGTTTAGTACATCTGTCTTCCTATTCCACAAAGGGACTAAAGCCTTTTTTTTTCCTGCTTGAAATATGTCTAAATCCTTTCATTCAACTGTCAAAAAAATAAAATACTGATTTTCTTCTTTAAAGAATGTGTAATGTGTTAATAGGTCTGTTTTTTTGGCTTTTTTTTTTTTTTTTGGTTTTTTTGTTTTTGCCTTTGATGAGTTTGGATTTAAATCCCAAACTGAAATGGCTAGTGAAAAGATGTCTTGTAGTTTCATATAAATGCCTGATGTTCTTTTATCCACATTAACCATTGTCTATTTGAACTTGATGGACAGTTTTTCTTAAAAAGAAAAAAAGAGCAGGTTCGAAATTACCCCAAAGATCAGAATGAAATGCATGGGCAGCTTTACTCCATGCATATTAGCATTTATTCACTTATTCATTTATTCACTATACCTTCAAACAGTTTCCTGTGGTTTTTGACTAGGAGGAATCTGTCTGAACAGTTCACGCTGTTAATGAAAGGGAACTATTTTTTTTCCACATAAATGTTTTAAAGCCATTGACCTGCTTCGCAATAACTCTGAATTGACAGGTTGAAATACAAAACTTCACAGGTGAATGGTTCATTAAGAACAAAAGAAGTTGTGTGCATTTAAGAACATAATTGGGGGACAAGCATTACCTACATTATGCACAACAAAACTATATAAATGTAAGATATTACAGCCTTGTGTCACATTTTTGCTTGAATATCATACCACTGGAAGAATTCTTTTATAAGCCATATGAAGAGCTTGAAGGGAATTTTGTAAGCCCCAGAAGGAGGAGGCCCAAATATTTTTTTGATGTATATGTTGATAATGGTTTTGTTGCAACCCCGGAATGCTGTAAATAAAGGAAAAGAAGAAACTCAAAACGCCACCGAGAAAAGTTTGCATGTGTCTGTTTGTTTACTTGTTTGCTTGTTTGCGCGTCTCCTGAGAACATGAGCTCCATGAGGTCTTCTGTCAAAACCAGTCTTGATTCCAAAAAACAGGGTTCCTCTAGGGGGGAGAGGGGGAGGGAAGGAAGTAAACCTTCTCACCAGCAGAGTGGCAAGCAAACGGAAGGATGACAGGGATGTGTGGAGTGCATAGTTTCAAGATGAATGCTGTCAGCATAAATTAAGTGTGGCTCCTAGTAGACAAACAACAGTAGTACCAGAAAGACAGAGTTATTTGCAGGCTTAGAACTGAAAAGATGAGAAAATAAAAAGACAAAACAGTGTAGGGCAAAGCTTGGAGAGGGCAGCCTGCAGGGGGAAAGAAATGTGCAGAGATTTTATTGTGGTGCAGGACACAGAGCATGAAGGGACTATAAGAAAGGGAGCGTTCCAAAGAAAAAACGTCAACCAGAAATAAAAAGTACAGAACAAAGGGACCATGAATGTATGAGGAGTCACAGCAAAGACAGCAAAGCTGTGTTAAAGAACTGAGGTTGAAAAGAGATTGAAGGAACCTCAAAAGGAGCCTGAAAGCACCCTCCAACACAGAGAAGGCAACAATAGATAAAGATACACAAGTCACAAAAGCAACTTTGAAATATTGGCATAGCCCATGGGGTTTATTCTATTAATAATAGGAGCTAGACAACTGCTATAAATTCCCTGATGAGATGGATCAATGATTTAAAACTAAACTGACACTTCTATAAAATGCTTCTGATTTATTCTTATATTTAAATAAAATTCATAGTCAGTTTGTTGTCAAATTATCCCCTTTAATTAAAGTATTGTTTAAAATCTCTATTCGATTTGGCATGTAAAGTAGAAGTCCTCAGGTGGACCTGTTGATAGAAATGATGCCAGTATGTAACCATGCTCCTTTGATTAATTCTGTTTACACACTTACCCAGTTATTAGAGATAAAAGGACAGATGGTTAAATAACCAGCACGCCAAAATGGATAGTTACCCGGCAGTCTATTTTTTGCACTTGATAACCTCCCTTCTGTGGAAGGTAATGAATTCTCACGCATTCAGAGATGGAGTTGGTCTGCTTCTTTCTGCTTCACCCTGTTCCAGATCTCCCTTATCTTGTCTGTTAGAGTCAATCAAGAATTGCTCACTGGTAGCTGACAGGCCGTATATTATTTCTGGCATGACACTGAGAACAACATGGAAAAGTCCCATGCTGGGCTCTGCAGAGCCAATGGAAGCATTCTTGGGCAAATATCCTATACCCCTGCAGGGCTAGTTTTACAGCAGTTATGTGTTCATTCACTCATCTCCTATTTATTGAGTAAAAACCTATGATCTGGCAGATACTGAGCAGTTTTCCCTGCCCACCTGGGATCTGGGTTAAATTCTAAGCACAGCTCCTCTGGATTCCTAAAACTAAAGGTCAACATAATCTAAATCCTATTGACCTTTACAGGGCGGAGTAATCACTTCAGGAATGGGAAGTCCAGGAAAGCATCATGGAGGAACTCTATTTGGAATTAGTTGAAAGTACCTCAAAAGGCAGACATGTGAAAGAAACTAATACCTGTATATTACATGTAGAATGACCCTAATGACCAGAAGTGCCATGTATGGAAAGCAAGTGTTTAGGCAGGAGCTATTTAAGGTTGCCTAGAAGGCTGGACACTGTGGGAAAACACTGTCCAAGTGGGTGGGGCCTAACAGAAGAGACCACATCCTCCCCAGTGGATCTCCAATAGTTAGGCGTGACTTCAGTATGATAAATTTTTAACAGTGGTCTGAATGGACTAGCACACATCTGCAGCCACAAAATTCAGTTAGCAGAATATTCTAGCCATCTAGGTATAAATTTTATTGGAAATGAGAAGGGAACTCCTAGTTTAAAAGCTGCTGATGGCAAGATCAGTACTCTGTAGATCCCTGGTACCTACCACATTATATAAAGATATCAAATGTTTTCCTAATAAGCAAAGATTTGGGAAAACAATCAGGAACACCAACAGAGCAATGAGAGCCAAAGGGCAGCCAATGCCAGGTGCTGTGGCATGGTAAAGAAGGACCACAGCTGGAAAATGGCCAATGGATTTTACAACAAGAAGGTAACTGGTAACAATAAAAAAAAAAGTGAGTGTTTAATCACTGGGTAGCAGGGAGAGGGGAGGCAGAAAATCCTTTACTCCTATTTCAAGAAACTTGAAAGAAAAAGGAAAAAGAAATACTCTTTGGTAAGAGGTAAATAATGAATTTTTTTTCTTAAAAGGCTTTGTCTCTCAAAAAGGACACCTGAGAAGGATTTACTTGATGGGAGAAAACCTAGTGTTCAGGGACAATGAAAGCTCCAGCAAGAGAGCAATTAACTAGATAAAATTAAATAGATATAATCCAGTAATGAATATTTGTCAGGCACTATTATGAACTGAAAACTATGCTAAGCAATGGAGATATGAAGAAGAAAATAAACAGTTTCTGCCCCCACAGAATTTATAATCACAGGGAAAATCAGATAGGACTAACACACAATTACAATGCAATAATGACTTTAATTAAGGCATGTACCAATTATAGTAAGAGCAGAGAAGGAAACAAAGAGTGCCTAGGGGAGTTATAGAAGGTGCCATGGATCCGTCTCTTTTTTGTGTGAGTTGAACTCTTATAATGCTTTTGCAGAAATCACCCCAATCCACCAAGTCCACGTGGTTTGATAAGATTGACCAAGAACTCCAGCTCCAAGACAGGCATAGGAACCTGAGCCAGCCAAACAGAATAATACATCCCCAGTTGTTAATATGGGGATGGGCATGTGACTCAGTCCAAGCCAATCAAGCTCCTCCCCAGAATATTGTTTAACTATGAGTATCAAGAAGAGACACTTTCTCTTTTCAAAATGACATATGCTAGTCGGTGGAGCACCTGGGAGGCTCAGTCCATTGAGCGTCCAACTCTTGGTTTCGGCTCAGGTCATGATCTCACAACTTGGGAGTCTGAGCCCTGCATTGGGCTCTGAAGTGGCAGACACTCTGTCCCTCCCCTGCTCTCGCTCTCTCTCTCTCTGTCACTCTCAAAAATAAATAAACTTAAAAAAAAATGACATATGCCAGTACCAAGCAAGCCGTGGCCACAGTGGTTCTCTTTACCAGCACAAGAGTAGAGACTGCCTGATAATGGAGTCAACCAAAAATACAAAATAAAATAAAATAAAAAGAAAGGTAATAAAAAGGAAAGATTTCTAATAATATTTTAAGACCCTTAAGACTTTGTGCAGGCAGCAAAATTAAGAGCAATCATACAGTCTTTTATTTTTTTAATGTTTATTTTGGAGAGAGAGTGTAAGCAGGGGAGGGGCAGAGAGAGAGGGAGACACAGAATCTGAGACACAGGCTCCAGGCTCTGAGCTGTCAGCACAGAGCCCGACACGGGGCTCAAATCACAAACTGCAAGATCATGACATGAGCTGAAGTCGGACGCTCAACCCACTGAGCCACCCAGGTGTCCCAGAGCAATCATACAATCTTATTATACTCATTAGTTTGACACAAGTGTTCTAAAGTATTGTTATGGATTGAATGTTTGTGTCCTCCTCAAAATCCACATGTTGAACCCCTAACCCTTAATGTAATGGTGTTTGGAGATGGGGCCTCTCGGAAGTAATTAGGGTTAGTTGAGGTCATGAGGACAGGACTTTGGTCTGATGGGATTAGTGCTCTTATAGGAGGAAACACCAGTAAGCTTGTTCTCTCTCTCTATCTCTACCTACATGCACCAAGGAAAGGCCATGTGAGGACACAGCAAGAGGGCAGTCATCTGCAACCCGAGGAGAGACTTCTCACTAGACACCAAACCTGCTGGCAGTTTGATCTTGGGACTTCAGTCTCCAGAACTGTGAGACATAAATTTCTGTTGTTTAAGCCACCATTCTATGATATTTTGTTATGGCAGCCTTATCTGATTAAGAAAAGTTTCAAATAGTGGTCACCCAGAACTTCACCTGGTATAAATATTTGATTAACAGTGTCCAGTGGCAATTTTGGCATATTTCTATTGCCAGATCATGCCAGGGACTATCAGTGCTCTTTTTACTACTGGAAGTAGAGTCATTAATGCCTGTAATTCTAATAAAATTAGTGAATCAACTCCAGAAACCTAAGAACCAATTCAGAAATACATCCTTAAGGCTCTGCTTCTCTAGAACCATTCTCAGTACCAAAATTAAGAGAAAGAGAGAGAGGTTTACTTTAAGGAACTGTCTCATACAATTGTGGGAACAAGCAAGTCAGAAATCTGTATGGCAGGCTGGAAATTCAGGCAAGAGTTGATGTTGCAGTCTTCAGTCTGAATTCCGTAAGGCAAAGGGCTGGAAACTCAGGCAAGATTTCTATGTTGTAGTTTTGTTTTTTGGGTTGTTTTTTTTTTTGTTGTTGTTTTGTTTTCTTGTTTGTTAATTTAAATCCAAGTTAGTTAACATATAGTGTAATAATGATTTCAGGAGTAGAATTCAGTGATCTATCACTTACATACAATACCCAGTGCTCATCCCAAGTGCCTTCTCTAATGCTCATCATCCATTTAGTCCATCCCCCGCCCATCCAGTATCCTTCCAGCAACCCTCAATTTGTTCTCTGTATGGAAGAATCTCTTATGGTTTGCCTCCCTCTCTGTTTTTATCTTATTTTTGTTTCCCTTCCCCCATGTTCATCTGTTTTGTTTCTTAAATTCCACATATGAGTGAAATCATGATATTTTTCTTATGTTGCAGTTTTGAGACAAATTATTTCATCTTCAGAGACCTGTCTTTTCTCTTAAGTCCTTCAACTGATTGGATGAAGCCCACACACATTATGGAATGTAATTTGCTTTGCTTAAAGTCTACTGACTTAAATGTTAATCACATCTAAAAAGTACCTTCACAGCAACATCTAGAAGTGCTGTTTGACCAAACCTCTTGGTATCTTAGCCTAGCCAAAGGAACACACAAAATTAACCAACACCTCCACACAAAAACTTGTACACAAGTGTTCATATCATTCATATCAGCTTTATTCATAAGAATTCCACACTGGAAAAAAAAACAAATGTCCGTCAGCAGGTAAATTGACAGGTTGTGGTGTATTTATACAATGAAATACTGCTCGGTAATAACAAGGACAAATTGATACAAGCAGCATGGATGAATCTCAGAATCACTATGCTGAATGAAAAGCCAAACAAAAAAAGCATGCACACTCTATAATTCTGTTTAATGAAATTCAAGAAAATTCAAACTAATCTATAGTGACAGAAAAAAAGTAGAACAGGACTTTCCAGAGATTGGAGGCAGAATAAATTATAAAGGGACATAAGAAAAAAGGACATGTGGGGGTGAGGGAATGGCAATTATTTTGATTGTGGAGATGGCTTCATGGTGTATACATATGTCATAAGTTTGTGGTGGGCAGCCCCAACAATCCCCACCTCCCAGTGTTCATAGCTTTGTAGAATCTCCTCTGCTTAAGTATGGCTTTAAGCATTTAGTGACTCACTTTCTTTTTTTAATTGACACATAACTTTGACCTTTGTTTTCATGGTTCTAAATGGTTGGTCAAAATATTAAACACACCAATATGAAAAAAAAATGTCAATTGATTCATCAAACACCAGAATATGTTGAGAACATTCAGTAACTGTTCTATTGCCAAAACTATTGTTGCAGGGAGGCAATAGTTTAGTGATTCTGATAATGGTCTGACCTGGGCACAGCAGGTGTCATACAGAGGACTAGAGGAACTTATAGAGGCAGAAAGATAGTTTTATCCAGCTGCCCAACATCCCAGAACGTGGTTTTGTTTTCTCTTCCCAAGGGAATTAAAGAACAGATTGTCTTTTTTTTATAAGTCAGATTCATTGCTTATTAACCTTGCTTTTTATTTGTTTAAAGATATTTATTCTTTATGCTTAGTCCTGTGCTCACTGATAAAAACACAGTACTTTTTCTCCTCTTCCTAGACTCATTCCCTGAGTGAGTTCATGCACACACACTAATTTAAATACCATCTTCTCATTCACCCTCACACTGCAGCCCTGACCTCTCTCTTAAGCTTTAGAATTATAGGCACACTAACTATTTGATAATTCCTGGGTATCTAATAAGCATCTCAAAATGAATATCTTCAAAAGAGAGCACTTGCATCCTTCTGGAAGGAAATACTTCTTTTTCAACCCCTCTATTACAGTACCACTGTCACCCAGTGGCTCAGACAAAAAGTTTAGGAATAATATCTGATTCTTTTTGCTCACCTCCACACCCAATTTATTAGAAAGTTCTGTTAACTTCATTCTATTAGATAACCCAGATCTCTCCGGTTCTTATCACCTTGTACTGTTGCTCATGTTTTCCAGCTACAACTGTAACCCATTCTACACAGAGCAGCTAGGGTGAGTTAAAAAGACAAGACAAGACAAGATGAGATGAGATGAGACTAGACAAGACAAGACAAGACAAGATAAGACGAGATGAGATGAGACTAGACAAGACAAGACAAGACAAGACAAGACAAGAAAAGAAAGAAGAGAAAAGAAAGAAGAGAAAAGGGGCAGGGCAGGGAAGATAAGGCAAGGCAAAAGAAAAGCAGAAAGCAAAAGGAAAGGAAAGGAAAGGAAAGGAAAGGAAAGGAAAGGAAAGGAAAGGAAAGAAGAAAAAGAAAGGAAAGCTAGAGTGAGTTAAAAAGACAAGACAAGACAAGACGAGATGAGACGAGACAAGACAAGACAAGAAAAGAAGAGAAAAGAAAGAAGAGAAAAGAAAGAAGAGAAAAGGGGCAGAGCAGGGAAGATAAAGCAAGGCAAAAGAAAAGCAGAAAGCAAAAGGAAAGGAAAGGAAAGGGGAGAGAAGAGAAGAGGAGAGGAGAAGAGAGGAGAGGAGAGGAGAGGAGAGGAGAGGAGAGGAGAGGAGAAGAGAGGAGGAGAAAAAAGCATATCCTGCTATTCCTCTGCTTTCCGTTTAATAATGAAGTCTAAAATCCTTATCCTGATCTCCACAGCAAGCATTAAGTCACCACTAACTACTATCCTCTGTTTCTAGCCAACTCCCTCTAGTTCCCAGCTTTGCTAATTTTTAACCCACCAAAGACCCTACCATCTTTCACAATCCTTCCCATCCATCATCTCCTCATTCACTTCTTTGGACAGTTTGAAATCTATGATCAATAATTACAGCCTTTTGTATATACTTTCAAATCCCTTCTCTTCTCTTCCTACCTGATATTTACTTGGCGAACTCTACTCTTGGTTAAAACTGACTCAACTGTATACCATGTCTGCATCCACATAAACGAACGGGACCGGAGAAAAGCACATGCCCAAATGGATGATTGCTCTAGCATCAAGAAGACTGTTAGCACTGCCTGACAACCCTGCTGTGTTTCTCTGGCCCATTTCCTTTCTCACTCCAATCTCTCAAATATGACCCAGGTATCCTATTTCTCTGAGAAAATAGAAGCAATCTAGATGGATAAACTTTCATCATTATATCTACCAAGCCAACTGTATCTGTGCCTGTATGTTCTCCCTTTTCTTATAACTTTGGATAAACTGTCCATTATTTCAGCAAAGCAAACATTCCATTTATACATTAGATCTCATTTCCTCTGATCTACTCAAACACATTGCCTCATGGCTCTCCCACTTCTTTCCAGCACCATCAGATTCTCCTTCTGTACTGGATCTTTTCCAAAAGCACAGAAACATGTAATTATTTCCCCCATCTTAAACAAAAAATTTTGTTTGATCTCACATACTCCTCTAGTTACTGCTCTCTTGTTGTCTTCTTTTTTTTACGACAAAATGCCTCAAAAGAATTTACTGTTTTCAACACTCCTCTTTTGACCCCACTCTGATCAACCTTTGTAACTACTGTGTAGGGAAAACACACTCATCTCTCACTCTCACACGACCAGCACATGCACAACTCTTCTGACATCAAATGTGTGGGGTTTTATTCCCAAGCAATATCCCAACACCAGCTGAGGGTCTTAAAATTTAAATCAATTCTGACACTATCTACCTGGAAGTAACATTAGAGCCCACAGGTTAGGGACTCAGTCCCACAAGACTGCCCTCCACCTCTTCAGATACCAATCGCAAGTCCCCAGGCTGTCACCAGGTGGTTCTGACAACCACCTATAAATTGGGGTTCCCATAACCCTCTCCTTAGTTTCCAGGAGGAGTTACTTGCTAGAACAGCCCACAAAACTCAAGGAAATACTTCCTTATATTAACCAGTTTATTAAAGGATATGATAAAGGATACAGATGAATAGCCAAGTGAAGAGATACATAGAGCAAGTTCTGGAAGATTCCCAGATGTGGCACCTTCTGTTCTCATGGAGTTGAGATGTGCCATCCACCCAGCATTTAAATGTTTTCACCAACCCAGAAACCCTCTAAAGCTCATGTTTTCGGGATTTTGATGGAGGCTTCCTCATATAGGCGTGATTGATCATTAACTCCACTTTGAGCCCCTCTCCCCTTCTTAAAGGAAATGGGGCAGGGGTGGGGGATGGCTGAAATTTCCAACCTTCTAACCATGACCTCGTCTTTCTGGTGACCAGCCTCCATACAGGAGCTATTCAGGAGGCCACCCAGAGTCTCCTCATTAGAACAAAAGCCATTCCCATCACCCAGCAAATTCCAAGCGATTTATGGGTGCTGTGTCAGGAACCGGGGTTGAAGACCAAATATTAAAACAAACGATGCCCCTCGTGCTCTTATAACTTAGGACATTACAAAGGGTTAGAAGCTCTATGCCAAAAGCCAAAGGCAGAGACCCATATATATTTCACAACTATTATTTCTATTATTTCATTATTTCTATTTTTTTCTGTTATTTCACAACTACCATCATCACAAAACTGCTCTTACCTCATGTATAAGTTACCTCCAAGTTGTGGAAACCCACGCTCAGTTCTCAGCCGTCTTTCACCTGACTTCAGCAGTATTTGAGACAGTTCTTTACTCCATCCTTCATTAACATTTGATTCGCTTAATGCCCTGCTAACCATACACACTTGCTTCTCTTATCTCTCTTGCCCTCTTTCTCAGTCTCCCTTACCAGTTCCTCCTCTTCTCTACAATCTCTTAATATTGATGTTCTCTGGTATTGAGTCCTCAGACCATTTCTCTTCTTTTACAGTTGTTTCTTCGATGATCTCATCTGGTTTTATGGCTTTACATATCATCTATATGCTGGTAATTCTCAGATTTATAACCTTAGGCAGGGACATCTTCTCTGATCTCCAGATTCACATACCCAAACATACCTACTAGATACCTTCACTTAGATGTCTGATAGGCATTTAAAAGTTAACACGTCCAAACCTGAGCTCTTGTTCTTCCCTCTCAAACCTTCTCCTCCTAAAGACTTCCGCATTTCAGTACATATCAACTCCATCCTTCAGGGATCCTGGGCTGAAATCTTCTTTCTCTTATATCACACATTCAATCTCAGCAGGTCATGCTGCTATACCACCTGAGTACAAACTGCTTGACTTCCTCTTTCTCTACACCCTACTACCTTCTCCTGTACACATTATTGTAACAGCATCCCAGTGGGGTGTTTTGTCCTTATCTTTGCCCCTTTACAGTCTTTTCTCAATGCAGCAGCCCACATGATCCTGTTAAAACATAAGTGGTCGCATCAAACTCTCTAATAGTATGCCATTTCAGTAATAGGGGATACCAAAATCAAAAGAATGGCATGTAAGGTCTTAAGTGATGTGGCCCTTTTAGTGCTCTGATCTCATATCCTGCTATGTTCAATTCAAAGTCTGCCTTGTTCACTCCATTTCAACACATGGGTCTCCTTGTTGTTTCTAGAATAAGCCAAGCACCACAAGACCTTTGTACATGCGATTCCTCCTCCTACCTCACTCTTTCCCCAGCTGTTCACATGACTCAGTCCTTTATATTCTTCAGGATTTTTTTTCAAACGCTATTTAAAATTATAACCTCTTCCTTCTTGCCCCGCAATACTCCCTACTCCTCTTTTCTGCACTATTTTTCTCCATAGTACTTACCAACTCTAATTATTTCTGAATTAACTTCTCTGGAATGTCTTCAACTCTTTCATATCTGTGCATGTGTGTGTATGTGTATGCATGGGATGTGTGCATGTGCACACATGTGTGTGAGAAGGGAACAGACCACACTGGATCCAGTCCTCTAATCTGAATGCAAGTGGAATACAGTGAGAGATTTACTTCTGGACCTCTCATGATTCCTTAGTCAATGACATAAATCCAAATCTGGAAGTCTAAGAAATAGTTTATAATAATAATTGTTCCCACTATTCTTGCAGATGAGACTGTCTCACAGAAACTTTAAATGACTTGCCTAAGGTCATTCAGCCAGTAAAGGAGGTTGAGCCATAATTTAAACCCAAGACTTTCTGACCCCAAAGCTCACAGGCAAAAATCACTTTTCTAGGCCATAGTGTCCTAAAACTATGTTAATTATGTAACATGTAAATCCATGGAAAGGCAATGTACTACTTGCATAAGGGTTATTTTGCCTATAACTGCTTTCATACATGCTCTGTAATGCAGCCTCTGTCCTTTTTCCATAATATGCAATCCTTTGTAATTATAACCTGAAAATTTCATCCGTTCTAGACAGAACTGTTTATACCTTCAGCACAACAAATTTTGATTTACCTTAACAAGCGGCTTTACTCTTTCTACTCTGCTTATGATGCTCATAATTGCCATTCTAATAATTGAGGCTGAGATTCATCTTTCACAGTCAATCAAGGCCAACAGCATACACAGATTTGCACTTTGTGACAGTGAACTGTGATTCACACCATCATAAATTTCTCCAGATTTTATTTTGGAAACAGTTAAAGATATCTAAAGATAGGTCCAAAAAATATTCCAACCCCCTCACCTCCCTTCACCCACCCCCAGATTGATGACATTGATTTTTGCTTCTCAGCAGGGAGGTAACAATAGACAATGTTGCTGACACCTCATATGAGATGCACTGCAAACCCCTGTGGTGAAGGCCAGGGCCAGCTCTGTCTCTTCTGATCAGGTCTTCTCCTTCCCTGCTTCACACTTGGCACCTGTTCCCGGACAGTTGGCTAACACTGAGCTACTCGTGAGTACAATTGCCTAAATAAACACCTTCTATTTTATGGAAAAAGAAAACTTTTGCAATAGTAGGGATTCCTGTGGTCTGGAATAGGTAACAGTCATTTTGTAGGTACTTCATCCCCCATCTCAGCATATGCGTATGTGTATGCGTTGAGCTTTCAGAGAAAAACCATTGCCTAAATTCTTTGCTGAATTGACCCACGGAGCCCAAAAGTTTGCTATTGCCTCTCTTTCTTTGATTTTACCATTGAACCTTTCATGGACTTATTTTAAATGTAAATATTTCTGAAGGAAGTAAAATTTTGTTTGTATCACTTTACTGCTAACTAGTTTATCAGATGTGCTTATAATATAGACAGAAGGCATAAAGGTGGCATTAGGACACCTTAAGAGAGAGATTTATATCTTTAAAAAGGTGGACGTGCTAGCCCAGAAAAGGGAAATCAGGAATGTAAAAAATAAATTTTGTTGTCCTGCAAAGCTCCCACTACTGTTAATTGGAGGAAGGAAGGAAGGAAGGGAGGAAGGAAGGAAGGAAGGAAGGAAGGAAGGAAGGAAGGAAGGAAAGAAATCCTATATAATTTCAGCTTAGCCCAACCTAGAAATTTTTTTAATGTTTATTTATTTATTTTGAGAGAGAGAGAAAGGGAGAGAGAGCATGTGAAGCACACATGAGCTAGGAGAGGCAGAGAGAAGGAGAGAGAATCCCAAGCAGGCTCTGAGCCTTCAGTGCAGAGGCCGAGATGGGCTCCCAACTCTTGAACCATGAGATCATGACCTGAGCCCAGATCAAGAGTCTGACACTCACCCAACAAAACCACCCAGGCTCCCCAACCTAGTAATTTTAATAGATCCCTTGGTAGTGCTCACTATCTCTTGAGAAAACACATGAAAACAGACAGACACACACACACACACACACACTCCCAAGTAGCCAGTGTCTAAGTGTGCAAACAGTAGGGGTATAGTTCACATGACTTCATGGTGGGATAGAAAGGATTGGAGTCTTCAGGCATTAGTATCTTCTTGCTTCTGTGGTCTTTATAGCAATGTTGCCAGATACCATGCTGGCCTCCAGTCATGGGATCACATGATCCACTCTTTTTGTTCATGAAATGCTCCTGAAGAGCTCCTGAACTAAGACACATCTTCGCTCCCACTGATTCATTAAGCTGCTCTAAAGGCTAAGCCAGACCAGGCCAAGGCAGTCTGCTCTGCAGCCCTACTTTACAGCTACTTCACCCAGAAAGAGCAATGTGCCTGGAAACCTCCCCATCCACCCCTCAGCTACTTCTAAGACCCATTATGTCACCCAAGAAGCAAGTTGTAGGTGGATGTCCCACAAGAAGCAGCCTCTTTTCCACAGTCCTAAGGTAAGATGACCACAGTGGCTCCATCCCCTTGGAATCTCATAACACGCTAAACATGGGTAGAAAAATCAGGACACACAAACCTAAAAACTATATATTCTTTCCTTTTCTCCCTATTTTCACATATCCAGGCCTAGAAGGAATGGACTTTCCCCTCTGTTATATTCTCCTCTTATTGAATCCAGCCTTTGGTCTATAGGGATATTTTCTCTAGGCAGTTGGAGAACTCGGAGATAATTCTTCAAGGACTAGATGTTGATATTCTAAATGGGAAAATAAAGGAGTTCAAAAAAATTCAAGAAAATGATCTGATTGTAAAGGATATTATCTCACAGCATGATGTTACTTTGCATGTCAAAAGCTTAATGATTTCACATTCATTCTATTCACATTTCTACCATCACAAATCCCCTTAGGTGAATAGGTA
The DNA here is from genome assembly GCF_018350215.1 of Panthera leo. Lineage (NCBI taxonomy): Eukaryota > Metazoa > Chordata > Mammalia > Carnivora > Felidae > Panthera > Panthera leo. Next base: position 62,626,402 of record NC_056682.1, read on the forward strand.
TCTGAAGACAATTAGGGCAAAAATCAGCACTCAGAATAGAAAAAAAGTCAAGCTCATTAATAATTTTCAAAATTATTTCAAATATGAACAGAATTTCAAAGAGAAGGCAAAAAATTACCTAATAAATATACTTTAATAAATGTACCCTCTTGACAAATTAAGTTAAAAACTTAAGAAATTAAGTTAAACTTAAATACTTAAGACAAATTAAGTTTAAAAACTTAAAAAGTTAATATCCAATATTTTCATGGAAATACAATGAACTCAAAGATTTTTTTCTTTAGTCTTCTAAGAGTTAAGTTTCAACAAGAAAGTTTTATATTACTTTTATTATCCCAAACTCAACATTTCTTTTCTCTGATCATAGCTCAATTATTTAAACTTTCAACTTTATTCAAAGTTTCTTTTCAAAATTTTCCTGACCCTTTCCTTACCCACCATGGACCCTGAAAAATTATTGTCCCACCTCCAAGAACTGGCCTGTCCCCCATCCCACCCCACCCCCACCATTTCAGATAACCTAGGGTCTGTAAAGTAGGTGTCACTTGTCAATTTCCATTGAACCACAACCTTTCCCAGGACTATGCTACTCTACAGAACTCACTGGATTCTTGCCTAAAGACTGGGGGGGGGGGGGGGGGGGGGGTGGTAATCTGCATGCTTTGTACTTCTCCTCTGTGCTAAGGGCATAGTAATGCCTTGAATTCTAGAAATTTATTCACTGACATCAAGGGAATTACCTCAAACAGCCATGTGGAGGTCACACAAGCCCGATCACTCCCTATGGAACATTAGAAAAGACTTCAACCATCTTAACCTCTATTTGTCCAGCCCCTATCAGCAGTTTACTTTGCGCTCATTGAAATTGTCTAAGGATTCACAAGCAGTTGGCTGTAAGGAGAAAAGATCCTATATAAACACCCATGTTGTTTTTTTCTATTTCCTTCTCACAAGTACATTGAAAAGGACAGGATTTCACATAGGAAACACTTAATGATAATATTTGGGGAAAACCTGCTGACTTTGTAAGACACAGTTGGCCAAAATTCAGGTCAGAAATACCCAGGGAAGTAAAAGGCTCCTAGAATTACGGGGATGAGGTTTCTGCAGGCAATGAAGCCCTCTGTAAAGGACAAGGGATATTTATGCTTACAAAGGAAAAACTAGAAACATTAGCAAGACTGCAAGTATCTCAGGAGTGTGGTGCACAGGTGTGCCAAAAAGTAACAATAGTGTGAATTTACAATGAGTAAAGGGAATAAGGGCTCTCAGACTTAACGATAATAGGAGAAGAGAGGAAGAAGGGAAAAGAGAAGGCAAAGGGAAAGGAGGAGAAAGAAAAGATGAAGGCTAGTAGAGATAATAACTATCTAGGAAGAAATTCAGCAAAATAAGATCCACACTCTGTGGTTGAAAGGATAATTTTCTGAGATACCAATTAAGAGAACCTGAAGAAAATCTTTTACTAAAGGACTTTGGAGAATGTTCTTGTTGTAATCATTAACATTATTGATAATTATAAACTGCTGAGCCCATGGAGTATAAAATCATTATTTCTTTTGTTTCCTAAGGGTATAAGTACTACAGGGGATGGATGTTCATTTATTTCCTTCTCAAGGAATATGAAGAGAAGTGTGTTTTTATCCTATTAAACTCACTGGAGAACAAGTTCTAATTGGCCAGTATTGGAATATATGGAAGGACATGTTAGACATTTAGACTATTAGCCTTCTAAGCCAGAAGGTACCTTAAACATTCTTATGGGTTAAGAAACAAAGGTTAAATGACAACTCAAGGTCATATCTAGTCAGTTAGATAGATGAAATTTTAATATCCAATTTTTATGAGTGATGATAGGGACTATTTCCAAGAGTGTTATGGAGAGTAAATGAAAGAAAATCCCATGATTTTCTCAGCCCCATCTGCACATGGTACCAAGCTCTGGGTTAAGGACTGGAGATATTAAGTTGACTCTTCATGAAGTTCATGACCCAAAAGGGAAGACAAGCATGAGGCAAGCACTTAAAAATAACCACAAGCTTTGAAGACATACACATGATGATATTAGAGCACCCAGCTGGGCCACCTATTCTGAGGGTTTAGAGGGTGATTGTAAAGAAATGTGTGACTCAAAAGCAAATAAGCATGTTAGTAATAGAAATGCCACCCATAAAGATCAAATCCTAGCCTACAACGAAACAGAAATAGCTTTTGTCTCTTCAGCTCTCCAGAGAGGTTGAGCAGAAGAAGGGGGAGTGGCTTTTGGATCTGGAATGTCCCTGTCTGGACCCAGTGGATCTGTGATCCAGCATTTTAAACTGGCACAGAGCCCAGGTTTACAGCTGACAGGTGTGTGTCCAGAAGGGCAAAAGGAAAGCCTGTTCTGCGTGATATTTTACATGCTTCACTCCTAAAACTCTTTCCTTAATACAGATTTCAGATGTAAAATCACCACTTCCACTAACTCCTTGCCAGAAGAATTAATTATACTAGTGAATGCTGATCACATAGCCAGGATGTGATCTCAGAAGCTTTTCTCTAAAGCCCTCCCTGAATTAAAGAGCTTCATCTTCAATAATTTTACTACTAGCATTTGGGTCTTGCTAAGTGACCTCGTCTTGGGCCTACTCTGTTTAGTCCTATTGGACACTGAAGATGGGCCTAAATAAAGAAAGAATATTTCTTTATCCTTCTAAAGGTGTGTCCAGAGTCGTGGATTCATGATACGGTTGAGATAGAGGAGACAGAACTGAAATTACCACTAGGCTTTGAGGTCCTGAACTTCTAGTTTAGTATGTAGGACATAGTTTAGTATGTAGTTTAGTATCTAGTTTAGTATGTATAAAGGAAGTCCTTTCTCACTGGGGCTGCTTAGCTCTGAGGCATGTATATATATATATATATATATATATATATATATATATATATATCATATCATCAAGGCTACTTGATAGGAGCTGAAGTGGGAATTAGATCAGGAAGGAAGTAATGATGCAATGATGTGATCTAGTAGGCAACAGACTTAACACCTTCTGTATAGGGAGTGAGAGGGAGGGAATATTGTTTTCCACATAGCCCTATCAGCCATACACTGTGAAATAGCATGTGAAGGTTTCATACTTGGTAACTCTTACTAATGAAGACTCTTCCACTCAATAGGACTGAGGTATCCATCACTTAGGGAAAGGCAGAACCCGGAACCAAAGGAGAAATGTCCATCTTTTGGATTTACAAAATAAGCTCTCAAAGCCCAATTTAGAGGCAAGGTTTTCACTTGGAAAAGTTAAGCTTTGTGCCAAAAAGAACAAATTTGTGTAACCCAAGGAACCAAGGTAAAAGGCTAGAACATAGAGGTTTAAAAAGTTAACCAGACCACAGGGGAAAATGCTGGATAATACAAAATAGCATTTTACCACCCCACTTGGAGGAAAAAAAGCCCTTCTTGGATTAGGGAAAGATTCTGGAAAGGAGCTAGAGAGGGTTGAGACATTAGTATAGGGCCTGTTCCCTTCTTCCGGTTTTGGTTTGAACTTTCCAAAAGACAACAGAACCACCAAGATAGGTTTAAGATTCTCATGCCAGAAACTATGAGAGGAGACTCCTCCCTCCACCACCAACTGCTCCAAGGTAGAGGGAGGCTCAGAAGGGAGAGGACAAAGAAACTGGGGAAAAATCTTGATTGTTCATCACTTTGGACATGCTACCTTCAGATCACATCATCATCATATTACTGTTCTTTTTCTTTCTCTGCCTTGCTCTTAAATAGTGGTCATTGGAGGGCACAGTTAATCAGTCTTCAAGATTCCATGTGAAAGAATTCACTTAGAGCAACAATTTCAGTGTCTCTCCAAGCCCCTCCTCAATCTTCCCCAGGAGAAAAAGGATGGACTATTTTATTGCTGAGCCTGGGAGAGGGACAAAGCTCTGTGACCTCTGGATTTTCTATTCAGAAAGTCTGCCTCTTGGCCAACTTGAGTAGCCTTCGTGGTGCATCTCACGGGAGTGTGAGGTGGGGATATATACGTACATATAAATATCTACCAGGACTCAGGAGCCAGAAGCAGGCTCATGATTATCACAATGATAGTTATCATTTTTCTTACATTGGGTCACTTAAAATTTGATATTGTTCTTTTTTAAGGGGTCTTCAGATTCAGAAACCACCTGCTTTGTAAACATACATGTGGTTGAGCACTATTCCTATGCATTTGGATTGTGTTACTGGTGAATGAATGCTTAATGGTACTATATATTTCATGACAAACCAAAGGCTCTCCAATAAAAGCCAAGTGTTCTGTTGTGTTTACCTGGGAGCACAGAGTAGTAGAGGGCACATAAAATGGATGAGTAAACAGTTTTCACTCTGATTTCATTACCACAGCCTTCAGTACTTTTTCAAGCATATTCTTGAAAACCTAGATGGTAGGCTGTTGTTAATTTTCTATATGGTCAGAAGCACCTACTGTCTGTGAATAAAAAAAACTGACAGGCAAGGGGTGCCTGGGTGGCTCAGTCGGTTGAGCATCCGACTCATGATTTTGGCTTAGGTCATGATCTCACAGTTTGTAAATTTGAGCCCCGCATCAGGCTCTGCACTGACAGTGTCTTTCTCTCTCTCTCTCTCTCTCTGCTCCTCCCCGCCTCTCTTAAAATAAATACAACTTTTTTTTTAAATCTGGCAGGTAAAAGAAATTACAGAAATTTCAAAATTCATAGATGTTGGTATCAAAGACCTTCAAAGGTACAAGATGCTATGCATTACAAATGCCTACAAGACCATTTTTGCTTGTTCTGGGAGACCAGAGCCTGCTATGGTATTCTTGTCTGTCAAGAAACAATTAAGGAGATATATACCATCTTGAAATCTCCAAGTGAGACTAGCAGAAGAAACTGCAGACAGATGGTCCAGGTGCAGCACCCAGAAGAGCAGCACACACTGCATCGCAATAAAGGAAACTATTACCTCACTGACTATAATTTAGAATTGTGTTTTTAATAAGTCAGAAGATTTCAACATGTTTGACTTCGCACACAGTTCAGTGTGTAGATGTCTAGATCTTACACTGAAGCCCTTTAATTTAAGCTGTGGGGTTCTTCATAACAGTTCACAAAAGTAATAGGGACGACTGACTGATTTCCCAATTTTTCACTGCAGAAAGATCCAAGACATCTAGTTCATGAGACGGTGTTTTTACTGACATCCCCAACTGACAATGACAGCAAAGATGAAACCCAGAGAGCCTCCAAACCTAGTTCAAAACTTCATGATGCGTAGCATCCTTCTAATAGCACTGCAGGGTACCATATGGGACGTATACATTAATTTCCCCATTATAGAAGAACTAGGGTTAGAAATGCTATTTAATTCTTTAAGGCGAAGGCAGGAGCTAAATCCCAACGTCTTGATATCTAAGTATCAACTCATATTCTCACACTGGTTGTACGAAGTGCAATGGATAACAGGATTATACAATTCATTTGATCTTTATAGGCAACCAAATTAGACTTTTTTTTTTTTTTTTTACTTGAATGTCCATTTAATACCATCCAGGTCAAATTGAGTGTTAAAGGCTGTCTACACTGAAGAAACCACTGTACTTAGACTTAAATGATCAAAACAAATCTAAAATATAAGAAATTGGTTGATTCAAGATCTTAAGGTGTCTGCTTACCTTAACGCTCCTGTTAACTGTTTCTCCATGTTTAAATCTTGGCATAAACAACTGTTTTTGTTTGGCTTTGCTTCTTTATACTTTGAAGTTCGTCATGTCAAGAATACACAAGTCACGGCATGGAGCTGAAGCTCTGTAGTTAAGCTGACCACGTGGCCCCCTCCCGTCTTGGTCCATGCTACCTCGCTCTTCTATTTGTTATTCTCCCCCTCCACCTTTTCTGAATATTATTTCTCAAGAGACCAATTTCTTAACCATGCTGCCTGGATTCCAACCCTGGATCTGCCATGTACTTGTTTCCATTTCCTTACCTGTATCTCATGCTTGTCGTAAGGATTTAAGAAATCAATGGTTATAAAGAACTTGGAACCGTGCCTGGCACATGTAAATACTCAATATATGTTAGCAGTTTTCATATAGCATCATCATCTTCATCATCATCATCATCACCATCATCATCATACCATGCCCTACTCTCAAATGTAGGCCATTTATCCTGACCTTAAGTATCCAGGAACTTCACCTAGAGCAACATTTCCAGTTCTTTCCAGGCCTTCTGCATTCTTCCCCATGGAGGGAAAGAAGAGTGGCTTATTTGATGGCACATTTGGGAGAGAGAGAGAGAGACCCTCCTTTTATTTAATCTACCTGCATGCAGGATAGCCTATGTTCTGATTTTGTCTCTTTCCAAAGCCAGGGGTGAGTATGTCTACCTACTGGGTGAAATTCTTACAAATGCTTTTGACCTCAGAAATAGAACTATATTTTCTAATCAACTTTATCAGAAATCGAGACAATGTTTCTATCTCTAACTGTCTGACTCTTATGTCTCGTTCCATATTGGTTTCAAACTCTGCAGGGGAAAAGCAATGTTAGATGTTGATCTGCTAAAGCCTCAGCACAAGCATGCACCCAAATTCTGCCCTTTCCCCTGCATGCTCAATCCACTACGGCAAAATGTCTCTTCTAATGACACGGTTGCACATCTACTTCTGGACGGATCTGTCATAGCACTTCAAACACTGTCCAAAACAGAATTCACCTCTTTGCCCTGGCCATGATCTCCTATTCCCAACATTAATGTCTCTATTGTTCACGGTGTCTCCCAAGCCAAAATCCCTGGTGTTTTCACTCTCTTTTGTTCACCTCGCACATTCAATTCTACCTCCCATTTTCTTCCTCTCCTCATTTGCCCTTCCATGTCCTTCATTTGGACTCTCCTCATTTTGCATACATAATAATCTCCTACTCTTTCACACCACTACCAATCTTTTGCCCTCCTCTCCCTTTATCAACTGCTTTAAGACTGATCTTGCTAAAAAATAAACAAACAAGCAAACATAAAAAAATAATAACAGGGGCGCCTGGGTGGCTCAGTCAGTTAAGCGTCCGACTTCAGCTCAGGTCACGATCTTGCGGTCCGTGAGTTCGAGCCCCGCGTCGGGTTCTGGGCTGATGGCTCAGAGCCTAGAGCCTGCTTCTGATTCTGTGTCTCCCTCTCTCTCTGCCCCTCCCCCGTTCAGGCTCTGTCTCTCTCTGTCTCAAAAATAAATAAACATTAAAAAAAATTAAAAAACAATAACAAAATCAATGTAACATCTTTCCTAGGTAGGTAAAGCCTGAACTCCTTGGGGTAACAGCTTCCATTATTTGAACCTTGTCTTGACCCTCCAGCCGGACTCCTCGTGACTATCTCCTCTAGGAAACTAATCTGATATGCCCTATGTCTTGGCCATATTGTACCCTTTCAAGAATACTGTGAGTTATTCACACACCTTATTTGGAAGTTTAAGTCGAAAAACAATAAATGTGATCAATTTAAAATTAATTTTACCATCACTAAAAATTTTACCTCACCTAAAGATCTTTGAGTACCTCAAAAATGCATTCAAATTATGGTATCTTCCATACAATTTCACTCATATGTGGAATTTAAGAAACAAGACAGATGAAAATATGGGAAGGAGGGAAAAAAAAGAGAGAGAGAGAAACAAACCACAAGAGACTCTTATCAATAGAGAACAAACTGAGGGTTGATGGAGGGAGGTGAGTGTGAGATGGGCTAGATGGGTGATGAGTATTAAAGAGGGCACTTGTTATGATGAGCCCTGGGTGCTGTATGTAAGTGATGAATCACTGAATTCTACCTCTGAAACCAATATTGCACTGTATGTTAACTAAAAAAAAAAAAAAAAGTTATCTTAAGGGTTGAAAGATGCTTTCCTTTATGTCACACCAATTTTAACTTCTCTGTTGCAAGTGAAAAGAAATCCAACAAATTACTTTCAAGTCCCATGTCACACTGTCCTCAACATGAAGCTCCCCAGGCTCAAAACATGGTCTCCCAGGCCTCTAGGCATTATATGGCTGCCACCTTTCCCTGAAATCTTCTTCACTTTCGTTGTCCTCTTAATCTTCTGACCTCACATTAGATATCACTCCCTTCATGGAGTCTTTCCTTGTATCTACCATCCTCCAACCATAATCTTCACAGCACCCATTATTGGCTCTATTAGGACCCTAAATGGATGCTGTTGAAATTGCCTCTTTATTTTAACTTGTCAATAACTTGTTGACCAGTGAGTCACCAGCACTTATCATGTTTGCACATAGCAGGTGTTCAATATCAGCTTATTAAATAGAATAATGAATAAAGTACTTACATTACACCAGACATTATGGTGAATAAAGGAGATAGAAGAATGCAGTAGAAGAACACAAAACAAAGTAAAAAGTATGATACTGACTTTAAGGAGCTTGCAATATATTCATCCCAATGTTTATAGCAGCACTATCAACAATAGCCAAAGTATGGAAAGAGCCCAAATGTCCATCGATGGAGGAATGGATAAAGAAGATGTGGTACATATATACAATGGAGTATTACTCGGCAATCCAAAAGAATGAAATCTTGCCATTTGCAACTACGTGGATGGAACTGGAGGGTATTATGCTAAGTGAAATTAGAGAAAGACAAATATCATTCAACTTCACTCATATGAGGACTTTAAGATACAAACCAAATGAACATAAGGGAAAGGAAGCAAAAATAATATAAAAACAGGGAGGGGGACAAAACAGAAGAGACCCTTAAGTATGAAGAACAAACAGAGGGTTCTGGAGGGGTTATGGGAGGGGGGATAGGCTAAATGGGTAAGAGGCATTAAGGAATCTTATCCTGAAATCATTGTTGCACTATATGCTAACTAACTTGGATGTCAATTAAGAAAAGAAATTAAATTTTAAAAAGGAAATTAAACAAAGAAGCTTACTATATAATTTGAAGAACAAAATTAAGTGATACAGACCAGTTCTTTCAATGGTTTTTCCTTATTATTCAAATAACAAATATTAATAATAACTCTTCAATGCATTTTGATGAAGTAAAAACAATGTGAAGAATTACATGTATTGATAACAGGGCATTCAAAGGAAAGTCACTAATTGTGTTTATGACAGTTTATTTCAGAACTGTTTATTGCCTTTAGTGACTCTTGATTGGGAAAAATTGACCATTCCCTTCAGCAGCTGCAACTATCATTGTCTTTATTTTATGTGAGCCCTACATGTGTGCCAAAGCTAGTTTTATGTGCAATGCGTTTACATTCAATTAACTTGGACAATAGCTGTTGATCATTTTTCCTGTGCTCTTAAAATTTCACTATTACAAATACCTATAAATAATGTCACCCTGTCTTGGAACACGGCCTCTGAAACACGTCACCTCCAGGCTAATCACAGTTCCCGCCGCTGTCACTGATTCCAGGCTTCAACTCTTAACAGCTTGATAAAGCTATGGCTGTGAGTCTACCACTGGTTTAGTACATTACTAGGGCAATGTCACTGATTTTATCCACACTAAAAAGTCATCTTTGAGTCATTTCACTTTTTGAACAGAACATCGTGAGCATTTTCCACCAAAACTTAATTAATCATATTTTAATCAGGGCCCTGTTACAACAGGCATGCCAGACTGTTCGAGGAAAAACAGTAGGTTAGTCAGCCAGCTAATAAAGCTCAACTGGTAAATTGCTGAGTTTACTTCTTGTTTGGTGGACGATACAGTCAGACATTTCTGGGTCCTCAGACATGACTCAGAGGCTGCAAATGTCCTGCAGGCACATTCGTAGACAACTTACCAAGGACCACTGAGACATTAAGACTCTTTTTTTTTTTTTTTTTTTAAACCGATGTCTCTAAACAAGCTGTAAGGATTGGGGGAAATCAGTTGCAAGGCCGTTTTACCTGATGACAGCATGATTGCATTCTGCTGGTTGTGAGCCAGGAAAAAGGAGAGCAGCCATGGTCAACCAGACATGTGGTCCCTAGAGGTTTGTGCCTGGACTCGCAACCAACCCATTACGTTAATTCAGCCTTTCCAACATAACTGTTTAGGTTTTAAGAGTACTAAACATAACCAACTTGGAGACTAGAAGTCCGAACATCTAAAGGTTGCTGACAAATAATTTTTTCTTACTAAGCACGTCTCCAACTTGCAAGGATTGCCAGTTGATTTTCTATCTTCTAAAAACTTTGAGTCAAGGTAATAATATATCTCCCACACAGACATGACTAACATACCACAAGTTCAATGTCTCCACTGTGCTATGTGTAAAGAGATAATGAAGAAAAGAAAATGGAAAAATTCTGAATATTTATCAGACTAACATACTCCGTAAATTTAGAATGCATATATAAAGCTTAAGAATTGTTATAGAACCTATTAGGGGAATCACTGCATGAAAGACCAGCCCTTTGTTATTTGGATAAAGTTTCTTAAACGTATCAGAATGTCTCAACAAGACATGATACCTGAGTAGATGTGTTTGGAGGGAACATACAGGCTAAGTCAAGAGACAATTTAAAAAGAGCAACTAAAATGTCCTAATACAGCCAAGTTTCCGTTGCTACAAGGATTATGGCTGGGGAAGGGACGAGGTTAGTAAAGGCTCTTTAAAGGAAATGATGTCTAACTCAAGACCAGAAGATCAAGAGGACTACTAAGGTGAAAATTTCACAGAAAAGAGGCAGTCCATGCGATTCCTAGAAGCCAGAAAGATTGTGTTTTGAGCATGGTGAGCTCTAAGTTTCTCAAACGGGGTCCAAAAAGAGTCCACTGACGATACTGACCAAATATATTGGGGCTCTGTTGGAGAAATGTGTCTTTTTGAGTCTCAGTTGGTTACATTGCATTGGACAACAAGGAGACCTTGGTTAGACTGAATTCCTGTCTCTAAAGCAACACATTAGCAACAAGCTTTAGTATAACACTTTCCCTTACCCAAACGTCCCCACTCACACATTCGCTTTCCAGATTTTTAGAAAATTGTTAACCTCGAACCAAAATCCAGCCATTCTAGTTAAGGAAAATACTTTTTTCTTCTTTTTAATTAACTTTTTAATTTCTTAAAAATTAAAAAAAAAAAAACTTTTTTTTTAATCCTCCGACTTAAGATATGACCTCCTACACTGAGTGCTGTTTCCTCTGACATAATTAGAAATCTGCATTACAAAATGGAATGACTGTCTCATTACTGGCTACCTTCTCAACTGGAAATTAAGCATATTCTTTCCAGTGGCATATCTATAATTGCTTTCAATTTGACACATTTGTTTTTCTTCTCTTTGACCATCAACTCAGTAAGACTTAAGCACTTCTCTTAAACTTCTTTGTATTCCTCATGGGAATAATAAAATTTCTTAAAAATGACAAGTAACAAATGAATGTTGTTGACTGAAAAGACATATGATATAACTATAATGAGTTTTATTCAGAGCCCAAAGTTGGAAATAAGCTTTCCAACCTAAAAGGACAGAAAAGCCTTGAGAATAACAGATAACTTCACACCTTCACTGTGTATCTCAGCAGAAAAATTAAATAGTTCTTAAACCAAACTGATAACCAGAACTATTTCAAATATTTCAACACTAGACATCAAAGCAAAACTAAAAGGATTTGTAATGAAGCATGAAGAATGTTGCTTGTGTTACAAACACTATCAAAATCAGATCGTAAAAGTGAAAACTTTGGACATTCATATTACCTAAGCAAAGACTCGCTTGTGCCAAAAAATACTGCATTATGATCCTAATAGATACACCCCAGAGCCTGTGTGCATGTGTGAAATTAGTATTCCTACTTTTCAATGTATACCTATGTTTCATGAAGATACAGAAATCGCCATTAAGTTTGAATTAAACAACAGCCTGATAGTAACAATCCAAATTAGCATTTATAAAGTGTGCACTACCTGCCAGGAACTATTCTAAAACGTTACATATATTAACTCAATGTATTACAACAACCCTATAAGTCAGGTGCCATTCAAACCTTCACTTTATAAATGAAGAACCGGAAGCACAGGAGATCGGGTGACTTTCCCAAGTCACACAGCTAATATGTGGCATGGAGAGAATCTAACATTAGAGAATCTAATCTCCACCTCCCACTTAATGACCACACTAAAATATTCTAAAAAAGAAAGACAGGAATTTTGAGAAAGGAAACTAACCTCTTTATCCAAACTATTATGTAGTTCAACATTCAAAGAGATGGCCAGATGGATGATGGGATGTTTGCCAAAGGAAGGGATAATGGAAGAAAATATTTTAAATGGGTCCAAAAGTTTAAATTTAATGAAATAAAATGTTTATTAGAAAGGAACCAATTTAGGAAGAAACCTCTCATACTGTTCCTTTTTATAGTTTAATATTTAGCACAGGAACACATATCTATAGTTTGACCAATGTTGTAACTAGACAGTTCTCAGACCTGCCTTCTCTTTTTCCTGTCTCTGAATCTACTGTCTCAGGCAATGGCTGGCAAATCTACTTTTACATTGTCTACTTCTATGTTTCTAATGCTATGTGACTATTACTACTATTTTATATTCTTGACCTTAGTGACTGACTTTCTACTGTTGTGGTGTATGTCTTCATGGTTGGTGAGCACCCAGTATTGCTGTTGAGAAGTCCAATCTCATTCTGACTCCTGGTCCTTCATATTTGATCTCTCTCTCTCTCTCTCTCTCTCTCTCTCTCTCTCTGTCTGGAAGCTTTTAGGACATTTTTCCCCCCAGGTTTCTAAAATTTTATAACATTGTCACTTTATGCGGGCTTTCTTTGAAATGGCACTCTACACACCATTTCAAAATGGAAAAACGTATTATTCAGTCCCAGGAAATTTTCTTATGTTATTTCTTTGATGGTTTTCTTCTTTCCATTTTCTCCCTTTCATTTTGGCTCCATGTTATGTGTATAACCTCATGGACTGATTCTCGAATATTCTTGTATTTTCCCTCCTGTTTTTCAATTCTTTGCCTATATCATAGAAGATTTCCTCAAGTTCTGCTTCTAAATTTTCTATTTATTGTTCTGTTCTCATTCATGAATGCTACATGCTTTTCTCTTTCTGAAAATAGCTTTTTTGTTTTGTGTTCTTTTTCTCAGTTTTAGTTCCCTTCTGCTACTTGCATTATCTCCCTTTTCTGTAAGGCCTGTTTTGGGTTTTGTTTTTTTTTTTTTTTTTGGTTTTGTTTTGTTTTTTTCCTGATTGCTTTGATTCCTGTCTTTCTATGAGAGCCTTACTCAGATCCCCAGTACCACTGACAATGTAGTCACATAAAAGTAAACGAGTAAGATGCTAAAACTCAAATAGAAGCTTTCTCGCTTGTCCACATGTAGATGTCACTCAAGGGTTTTCAGGCTAAAATCCCTCTCTTAGGCCAACTGAAGTCTCCAGGGAAATGATCTAATCTCCTGCCTGAGGGGTAGGGGTAGGGTCAAGGGTTGGCTAGTGTCTCTGTACTATTTCTCTAAATCTTTGCCTAAGAAGAGAATGGAAGCAACCAAATACATACGACCCACCATGTTTAACTGGAAGATTCACATGCGAAACTTTAGTCCTCATTTCGGGAAAAAGAAAATTTACCCTGTTTTTCTTAGGCAAAGATGATTTATGACATTGAGTCATCACATGAGTTATTCCAACCCAAGCTTTTTAAGATACAAATTTCACAAACCCTATTAGGAATGAGGGTTAGGTTCAGCAACTCAAAGAACATAAGGATTACAAAGATTTATCAGTAGCCCCTTTTAATTGCTACTGTCCCAAAATATGAAAGCCAATGTTTGTTGTTTTTACAAAATGAATAAAGGCATAAGAGTTTGCTTTCCTCAGGTTTGTGTAGTACTGCCCTCTTTAGTTTAGATTAAATGTCATGGTAGCATTTTGCATAGTCCTTCTAAATATTTTAATAATTTATACATTCTTTTATAATTAACCAAAATTCCCTTCTTACATCTCTATTATGTCTCTCTTTGGTCCCATAGTTGTCTTTTCTATGAAGCAGAGGAATAAATCCTAGTGTTAGAGCCACAGTGTTCAAATAATAAGTAACTAAATGCTCCAGAGGTAGTTCTGTCTTTAGGAGAATCCTGACCCAGTGGTTCAAATTATGTCAGCGACGATACAATTTTCCTTGATCTCTCCACTGTTTTTCTACCATATTAGCATCATCAGAGATTTTATGCAAGGCTTCTCTCTACATCCACACCTGGACTAGCTCTTGTGACACACAATGGCTTCCCATTCCAGAGCTCAGATTCTGAAATCAGACTTTCCAAGACAGTATTGATCTTTTCAGCAAACATCTCCTTGCCTCTCTTGAGCTCTGTCTGGATTACAAGCCCATCCCTGAACCAATCAAATACTGTGGTCAAGGACTATGGGAGATGATGATTGACTAAAGCTGGTAACAACCTGCTTGAGCTGAAAATGGTGGGCTAGAGTCATACAAACCACACAACTGACAATAGGGATGGTGGTTCTCCCAAAGGAAGTTCAAAATACTAGTAGGAAGAGGAATATTGAACAGCAAAAAAGCAACAAATGTCTATTAAAGTCTGAGTTGAAATGTATTCTTTTCACTTGGATACTTGATATATCAAAATGATAGGCCTTCCCAGGGTGTGTTTGTAAAACTATCTTCCAGATACCTGAATATCAGTGGAACTCTTGAAAGCAGGGGCGATGGGAAATCTGAGCTCACAAAGCTAATTTAGAATGCTATTTGATTACTTGTTCTTTGAGTATCCAGGCCAATTTTACAGAACCATTTAAAAATAAGTATGTATGTAGTAAGTATGACATTTTCTAAATTCAAAAGGAAAAGATAAATTAGAATACACTTTTCTTTATATGAAACAATCTTCTCCAATCTCTCTAGCCCATCTTTCCACACAGCATTCAACAACTTCTTTCACACATTCCCAAGATGTAGGTCAGTGGTAAAGTTATTAAATAGTTGCCTCAATTCTGGGTGTCTTTCTACATCATTTAAGTCAGTTCTCCTTTACAGTTTGGGAGTTTACTACAAAGAGTTTCATTTTTAAAAGAGCATGTATTATTCAACCTTAAAAAGGAAGGAAATCCTGTCACATGCTACAACACGGATGAAACTTGAGGACATTATGCTAAGTACAGTAAGTCTATCACAGAAAGATAAATACTGCAAGACTCCACTTAGATGAGATATCTAGAGTGGTCAAATTCAGAAACAAAAAGTAAAATTATGGTTTACGGTTGCCAGGAACTGGAGATGGGGGAAACAAGGAGTTGTTTAATGGGTATTGTTTCAATTTTGCAAGACAAAAACATCTTCCAGAGACTGATTACACAACAGTATGAATATACTTAACCCTACTGAACTGCACACGTAAAAATGGTTAAGTTGGTAAGTTTTGTTTTGTGTATTTTACCACAATTTTTCAAAAAGAGAGATTTTTCATGCAAAAAGAGTCTGAAGCACTGAGAAATTAAGTGTCCAAGATGGGAAAATAAGTAAAAGATGTTCTTGGGAAAGTACAATAGTGATCATTCTCTGCTTTGAGTTTCTAGAGCAGTAGAAAGATGAATAGTAATAAAAATAATAATAATAATATAGGAAAAAAATCTTAATGTAAAAGATCTATAAAAATTGCAAATATTGATTTCAAGATTCCAAAACTAGTTGTCAGGTTAGATTCAGACTAGAATCATATGTATTTCATTTATCGTTCACTCAGATTGTTGGCTTGTTAGGAGAAAACAATGAAGGCAGGAGAGAGAATTTTGTAGTTTACAATGCCCAACCCCGTGCCATACTCATATTAAGAACAATATCAGTGCCTTTTGAGGAAGTGAAGGAAAAGACGTTGACAAAGCTGGGATCCAACCACTTCTCACCACTTCACTGCTACTACCATGACCCAAGGCCCTGTCACTTTCACCTAGATTATTGCAGTATCTAAATGGTCTCCTTGCTTCTGCCCTTGACTCCCTGAAAAAAGAAAACCCATAAAGATCCCTGTAAAAATGAATTAGATCCACATCACTCTTCTGCTCAAAACCTTTCATGGCTTCCCACTCAATCAGAGTAAAAACTAAAATCTTACCATGACCTGCAAATTCCTGTAAAGATTAAAGCCACATCACCTCTCTGATGTTGTCTCCTTCCACTCTCCTTTCTGCTCACCCCATCCAACCTCACTGGCCTCTTCACTGTTTCTTGAGTAGAATATATAAGCTCATTCAATAGCTTTTACTATATAAATTATGGTGCCTCAGTTTATAGTTGATTCCAAGACTGGTGTTCAATCATGTGGGAATAACAATAATGCATGAGAATAAGCACACATGAAGATAACCATTACTTTATTTTTTTAAAGCAAACTCGATGCCCAATGTGGGGCTCGAACTCACAACCCCAACATCAAGAGTTGCATGCTCCACCAACTGAGCCAGCCAGAGGCCCCAACCATTTATTTTATGAAAATTGAATGCTTTATTTACTTATAAAATGTTTACCTTTGTTTCGCAAACTAAACATAGAACCATATTTAAAGCTGTAAAAATATACATAGATTTTCTTTAAGAGTTTTGTTTTTATTTAAGTTTTAAACTCCACATGCCTTGAAAAGTACTAGGTGTTGAGAGTGGAAAGGAGGCCTGAACATCTTAGCTGTATACCTCTATATTGTGTGAGGTTATAATATTAAAGAAAAGCTTCAGTACTGTGGTATTGAATTTGATAAGCTCTACCTACACACGCACCGATACGCACATGCACACACACACAAATTAAAGTACCTTATGTAGTAAACAGTGCAGTGTAGAACAATTAAGGAAAAACACCTATTTGGAAGAATCAGAAAGAAAAGATTATTTTTAAGCACTCTGCATAACTATAGAATCCATGGGAAATGATTTTTTGGTAAAGGTAATTTTTATAATTTTCAAAACTTGCAATGCCTCATTTAAGCCACAACTATTATCAAGGATTGCTTAATTTTCATTTGGATTAGTTCACCAGTCTAAGAACAGGATTATGTCTTACTTCTTTTCTTAAGGTCAGAAAGGACGGTGATCAATCTGGTTTTGGGACAGCTGCATTTTAGCTTGGTGGCAAAAATTTATTGCATCAGCAGGCTTTTCTGCTTCAGCTTGTTAGAAACCCAAGCAATATCAAGAGCAACTCTATTTATTTGACTGAACTAAAAATAGGCATTTGCTCTTGGCTCTAATTTTTAATTCAGTTTTTACCAGATGGATTAAGACTTGCTCTGTTGCCTCCCACTGTGTGTTTTGAATCATCAATATGGAACCTAACATGCCCTTCTTTCCAGAAAATTCCACTAGTCAAAGGCAGCAGTGTGGTTTTCTTCTACATGATCTTTTGTCCCAAATCATGGACATTGGTTCCATTAGGAACTCCGTTGCCAGCTATCACACTCCTCCTGTGAGAAACTGGGTGTTACATTATTTTCACAAAGATACTAATGATATTTGTGTTAGCTGTGGAAATCCTCTGCTCTGACCTCCCTCGGAGAGAATCTGCTGGGATGGAAGTGGTTGGGCAGACAACCTCCAGCTGCCACGTCCTCCAATCAGCTGGAATTGTCACCTGAAGCCACCTCCTCCTCAGGCTGCTACCAGCCAGTGATTGCACATAGAGTTGGGGCTTTCCTACTCAACTCAGGAGTCCCCTGGCAGACAGTCTTTGCTCTGGGCGCTGCCCATCAGCCCAGCTAAGACTCTGAGAGCCACACTGCAGTCTGAAACTCCACCTACCCAAACTTTCTTCTTTCCTTCCTCTTGTCACAGGTATCATATCAGCATGGAGGTCCCAAGGCTTCCTCTCCTATTCCTTCTGCTTCTTCTCCCCTTTATCCTACAACACCAATGAGCTCAGAAGCATTTGGTAAATTGGGCAATGATGTTAGTATTACTTGGACATTGTGATGATTTATATGCAATTTTTCGTGAGAGATTGGATAAACTTTTATTGGAGAAGAAGCAGCCATCACTCTGCTAGTGTTTAAAGTCTGAATTTCCAGTTTTACTTTAAGAAAATTTAAAATCTGGGAGCACCTGGGTGGTTCAGTCAGTTGAGCATCTGACTTCCACGCAGATCATGATCTCATGGTTTGTGGGTTTGAGTCCCAGGTCGGGCTCTGTGCTCACAGCTCAGAGCCTGGAGCCTGCTTCGGATTCTGTGTCTCCCTCTCTCTCTGCCCCTCCCCAGCTTGTGCTCTGTATCTCAAAATTTTAAAAAAGAAAAATTTTTTAAAAAAAGAAAGAAAATTTAAAGTCTGAAATTGCACCCTGAACTGCCTTCAAGGGGGGCCTTACCCCATCTTTGCACCCCACACTTGTGGGAGATTTACTGCTCTTCCTGGGTGCACCTTCACAGCGGCTCAGCTCCATGGAACTCCACTTACATCTCTAGTATCTTGGCACCACAAGTAAGTGGTTTACATTTCACCAGGTTTTGCTTCTGAATAACCCCAAAGCAGCTTCCAGTCACACTGAACCAGCCAGTTCTGTCCAGGTTATCATCCGAGATACCAATTTTTTGTGGTTCTCATTAGCTCTTTGAACTAACCTGCAATAGTTGTGCAGGTTGTTACGCTATTGCCTTTCCACACCAAGTCCATCTGCCTTTGTTTCCTAATGCAGTGTAACAAATAACCACAAGCTCAGTGTCTTAAAATATCACTCATTTATCAAGTCACATTTTCCACGTGTCAGGTGCCGGGGCAAAACTAGACCTTCTGCTCAGGGTCTCACAAGGCTGTTTGTTATCAAGATGTCAGCAGTACCGTGGTTCTCATTGGGAACTCAGCCTTCTAAGCTCATTCAGGGGTATGGCATGTTGTCATTGAAGGACTAAGGTCGCTGTCCTTTTCTGACTGTTGGCCAGGGAATGCTCTCAGCTCCTGCAGGCTGTCCCCAGGCCCTTGCTATGTGGCCCCTTGATCCTGTTGACAACATGGATGCTTGCTTTCTTCTGGGCCTGCAGGGGAACACCCTCTCTGACTTCTTGTCCATCTCCACTGGCTATGACAAAGTCTTATATACTTGTAATGCACCCAGAGGGGTAAATATCCCATCACTGTTGGCCGTGTAACATAACCTAATCAAAGGAGCCACTATCCCATCATACTCATAGATCCTGCCCACACTCTAGGGTAGTTGTTGTATACAGATCACATACACCAGTGAGTGAGAATCTTGGAGCCCATCTTGGAATTCTGCCGATCACATTGTCAGAGTACTCTTTTTTGTGATGTAGAAGCTGAAACTCTGCAAACCACATTTCTGCCTTTACCATCTGGCTCCATTAGTTTCTGCCAGTGATAGGCATGAAGGGATGGGAATGAAGGGAGACAGAAAGGCTGACAAAGAGAAAGGTCTTATCCTTCTTTGTTTGCTCACTGTTCCTATCAGCACTGCCTCAGCAACAGCCTTCTTCTCTGGGGCAGCAGTTGGAATCAGTCCTCAGTTTTTCAGCAAAAACCTCACGATACCTCTTCAGAGATCTGAAAGCTTGTTCCATGGCACACCTCCTCTGAGCTCCCAAGACTCCAACACAAGGGGTGGGATCGTCACCCAAGCTCCAAGGTTTTAGTGCCAGCCTCACTTAGTCCCTTATGGTTTCTCCTGAACCCATTTTCTTTTCTTTTCCCCCCAAACCTAGGGTCAGAGCAGTGTCCTTCTGTTACATTTTTTTGTATCACCTCAATTTCCCTTTATTTTTTTAGTTCTGCAATACTTAGGTACTTGCTCATAATAAACTTTCTGTAAAACAGCTGATGTGGTTTCTGTATTTGACCCCAACTGATACAATAGGTTTCAAATAGTCTGCTCTAGTGCTGCTTTTTCTAAATCCTCCTTTGTGGGAGATACTATAAAATACAGATTTTTCAGAGATGTAGATATTGGGTTATAGTAAAATTCTTTGTAATCTTCTACATTTTTAATGACTAAGGTTCTTCTATCATAGGTATGTATAATAATTTATTCATCCAGTTGTCTATCCTAATTAGGCTATTTCACACATTTTGCCGTTACATATAATCCCATAATAAACACCCATAGATGTAAATATTTGCCCATATGTGACCTTATTCCTTAGTATGAATTCTTTGAAGTGAAACTATGAGACTGAAGGGTAAAAGCATTTTTAAAGCTTTTGATACCAAATTCTCTTTCTGAAAGGTTATAATAATTTAAATTCTATCAACCATGAATGAGAATGTTTGTTCCGCCATGTTCATACTGACCCGTTACTTTCTTCATCTGGTAAAATAATTTGATAGATGGTTTGATAGACTTTGATAGATGGAAAATGGCATCTCATTTTAACTCATTGATAATCAAAAAATTTTCCATATGTGTGTTTGGCATGTTCACTTCTTTCGTGAATTGACAGTCATTGTGCCTTTTCTATCCCCTTCAACCAGATTTAATATGCTCCTCTCAGCCTCAATAATACTTTATTAGTATTTGCCATTTACCATTCTTGGCTCCTAGTCCACCATTGGTTATGTGAACATTTCTCTGTTTCTTTTAGTCATTATTATGGTTTCTTATTTTTCACTAATGGCTTACTCTTCATACTCTTTACTCTTTCCTACACTTTCTATAGATATAAATCTGCAAGGCAGAATTTATGCTGTACAAGTAACCTCTTCTTATGTTAAGACAAATTTAGAAATTGGTCAATGGCTGTTAGACTAGAAGATCTCTTAGACTTCTTCCAGCACTTATATTTATGTTTCTCTGGTCATACTTCAGGTTGTGCTCTGGTAAGCTGCTCTCTTCAAATAATTTGATAGTTTCTAAGTACATATTATGCATAACTTTTAGAGATCAGATCATTCTGATAAATTCTGGTGAAGTTAAGGGACAGTCTTATAAATTAATCATATAATACTTGATTACTTCCATGAGATTACAATAAAAGTCAAATATTTATTAATAGCACTCCAATGTAAGATATACTTATAATTAAATAGGGTTTTTATTGCTTACTAGCTTCATGGTTGTAGATAAATTATTTAACATCTTTAATCCTCAATTTTCCCATCTGAAAGATGGGTATAACAATAAATACTTAATCAATATTAGTTGAATAAACAAAACACTATTCAGAAAATTAAATGATAAAATGTATGTCAAACCTTTAGCACAATTCTGACATAAGTCAACAAACATTTGCTGAGTACCTATTATATTTTAGATGCTCTTCTATACTATGGGCATATAAAACTTAATAAAGCATAGGAAATATTTGTTTTCATTGAGCTTAAGTTTTAATGAGAAGAGATGGACAATTAAATAAATAATAAAATATGTATTGTACACAATGAAATAAATAAAATGAAGAAAAGCAAAGCATTTATAAAACTGTAGTAATTGAGATAGGCAACGTGACCCAATCAAAGCATTATAGAATGTAGAAACAGTCTCACAACTAGAAGTAAATTTAATTTATGGAAGAGCATCATTGAAGATTAGTGCAGAAAGGATAGACATTTCAACAAAGATTCTAGATTAATTGGTTATAACATGGAAACGAATGCAATTTGATCTATACTTCTCAAAATACACAAAAATTTATTTAAGGTAGATTAAAATCTTTTGTTTAAAAGGAAAAACTACAAAATTTTTAGAAGGGAATATAGGAAACTATCTGCAGGAGCTTGACAGAACAAATGATTTCTTAGAAGAAAACAAAGGCTAACTGCATTAGTCTGTGCTCTCCAGAGAAACAGACCAATAGGATGTATATATAGAGTGAGAGAGAGAAGGAGATTTATTATGAGGAATTGGCTCACCCAGTTAAGGAGGCCAACAAATCCCAAGCTCTGCAATCAACAAACTGTATACCCAGGGGAGCTGATCATGTAAGTTCCAGTCTGAACGTTAGTAGGCTTGAGACCAAGAAAGAGCTAATGTTTCACTTCAGATTGATAGGCATGAAAGAATCAATGTGCCACCTCAAGGCAATCAATCAGGCAGGAGTTCCTTCTTACTTATGGGAGCATCAACCTTTTTGTTCTATTCAAGCCTTCAACTAATTAGATGAGGCCCACTAACATTAGGGAGAGAAATCTACTTACGCAGTCTACTGATTCAAACATTCATGCCATCCAAAAACACCCCATACACAAACCCAGAATACTGTTTGACCAAATGTCTGGGAGCCCTGTTGCCAGTCAAGTTGATACATAATCTTAACCATTACAAGTTAACCTGGCACTCATACACATCTCCTTAAACCATACTTAATCGCCAAATAAAGACAATAATAAGGTTATAATTTAACTTAACATAATACAACAGTTCTGCCTACAACCAAAATACACTAACTCCTTCCCCAGAAGAGGACGTAAAGTCCTTGAGTGATGTTTACTCTTTTTGCTACTCTGTGACTTAAATACTATGATATAAAATCAACAGCATTTAAGTACTATGATATAGAGTCAATACATCTTATGTTACATGATGAGGGAATAAAAGAGGGAACAAAACAAAGATATTACATGTGTGTTTACATATTAATGTATCATATGTAGTACACACATATATAAACATATTCATAAGAAAATAAGGAGGAAATGTTCGTATAGTCTTTGTTTCTGTAAATGGACATATGGTTGTAGCTTGTATTTATAACAACTTTCTTCCACTGTCCATCCCATATTCCCTTTGACCTCATGCAAGCATCTCAGCTGCTTATGGTTCTTTACCTGGTGAGTGACTCAAATCTTCATTCCTGAAGGGTCTGAGATGTAAGCAGTCCTACCTGGATTGGGTCATTGTGCTTTTCCATTGACCTTAATCACAGGGCAAGGTAATACAAAGAGATACTCTAGGGAATATCTGTATTCCAGACATCCTCTTCTTATAGGCCAACAGAGCATAGGGTCATGGGAACACTGACTCTCTCAAAACAAATAAACTTTAAAAAAAAAAAAAAGGTCACTAGGGGTACTAATAAGCGGGGCCACTCTGATTTTCACTATTCCTGGACCTGTGAATCCTGGCTACAAAAGAAAAATGCCACGTGTTGGGTGCTGATTCAAAGCATATCTGGAGAACATTGCCCCCACTCTGACAATAAATCCTCTACAGAGTGGGGATTTCATCCTGTGCGGTAATTCAGCCAGCTGCAAGATGAGATTGTAAGTTTGATTTTCAGCAGTCTCATTCCTGTGGCTACAGAAAATAAGGGTCTCTTTCAAGGCACACATAGAAGTCTTCAAGTCATTTACATGGTTCTTGAGTTGAGACTTCAAATCTCTGACCTCATCTCATTTTCTTTCACTACTTTACCCAGTGACATCAGGAACAATGAGCCAATCTCATTATATTCATCAGTTTGGCAAAAATATTTGAAAGCATTATAGACACAGTCACTCAGCTCCCTGACTTTTATGTGTCTGATTAGGAGCATCCAATGTTGATATGTTGAGTATCTATATTTCCAGAGTACGTCATGGACCATTTGTACCTTCTTTACTGCTGGCAATAGAGCCATTAGCATCTTTAAATCTAGAGAGATTAGTGAGCCAACTCCAGAAACCAATTCAAGAAAATTTGAATGTTTACCAGAACCAACTCAGGAAATTCATCCTTAAAATTCTATTCCTCTAGAACCACTCTTGGTACCAAAGTCTGAATTAGTCAGGATACCCCAAGGCCCAGTCAAGTTGACATATAAAATTAACCATCACATAACCGTAAAGCAAAAGCTTGATAAATTCAACCACATTAAAATTAAGAACTTCTGCTCATGAAAAGATACCATAAACAATTTGAAAACCAAACCAGAAATTAAGAAAGGATGATTGCAACATAAGTGACACATAAGGATAACTGTCCAGAATATGTAAACAACTCCTATGAATCAATCTCACTTATAATCAAAGAAATGAAAGGAAAACCAAAAAGAGATAGCATTTCACGCAAGGGATTGGTAAAACAATACCAAGAATTGGTAAAGATATGAAGCAACTCTTACATACTCTAATGGGATAGTAAATTGCTATAATCACTTTAGAAAAGTGTTTCACATTATCTAGTAAAGCTGAATATGCATATATCCTATGACCTAGCAATTCTCTTAGGAATACATCCTAAAATCTTAGAGCAACTCTTGCTCTTGTGCAATAAGACCTGTACAGAAATATTCCGACAAATAATATTTATAACAGCTAAAATCTGGAAACAGCCCAAATGCCCATGAGCATTAAAATGGACACACCAATTATGGTGTGTATATTTAGTGGAATACTATATGTCAGCAACAATAAACTATAGCTACATGCAATGCCATTACATGGGGCATTGAGTCACTGAAGAATATAGTAACAATAGTAATAATAATGATAATAGCTAATATTAAGTTATTATTAGCAAATTTTTCTCTAACTGTCATATATAGAGGCATACCTCAGAGGTATTATGGGCTTCTTTACAGACCACTGCAATAAAGCAAATATTGCAAGAAAGTGAGTCAAATTAATTTTTTGGTTTCCAGTGTGTATAAAAGTGATATTTACACTCGACAGCAGTCTATTAAGTATGCAGTAGTCTTATGTCTAAAAAACAATGTACATACCTTCATTAGGGGTGTCTAGGTGGCTCAGTCAGTTAAGCATCCAACTCTTGGTTTCCACTTAAGTCATAATCTCATGGTTTGTGGGATTGAGCCCCTCACTGAGCTCTGCCCCGACAGCACAGAGCCTGCTGCTTGGGATTCTCTCTCTCTCTCTCTCTCTCTCTCTCTGTCTCTGCCCCTCCCCAACTCAGGTATGGATATGCTCACACTCTCTCTCGCTCTCTCTCTCAAAACAAATCAACTTAAAAAATATATATTTTACTGCAGGGCACCTGAGTGGCTCAGTTGGTTAACCATCTGACTCTTGATTTTGGCTCAGGTTATGATCTCATGGTTGTGAGATCAAGCCCCAAGTCGGGGTCTGTGCTGGGCATGGAGTCTGCCTAAGATTCTCTTTCCCTCTCTCTCTCTCTCTCTTTCTTCCTTCCTCTGCCCCTCCCTTACTCTCTCTCTCTCAAAAAAAAACCTTTTTAATAAATTTTTTAAAATACTTTATTAAAAAATGCTGATAATCATCTGAAGTTTCAGTGACTTGTAATGTTTTTCCTGATGGAGGGTCTTGCTTCCATGTTGATTATGACTGACTGATCAGGGTAGTGGTTGCTGAAGGCTGAGGTGGCTGTGGCAACTTATTAAAATTAGACAACAATGAAGTTTGCCACATTGATTGACTCTTCTTTTCACAAATAATTTCTCTGTAGCATGCGATGCTGTTTGATAACATTTTACCCACATTAGAACTTCTTTCCAATTTGGGGTTAATCCTCTCAATCCCTGCTGTGTTTCATCAACTAAGTTTATGTAATATTCTAAATCCTTTGCTGTCACTTCAACAATCTTCACAGCATCTTCACCAGGAATAGATTCCATGTCAAGAAAACACGTTCTTTGCCCATCCATAAGAAGCAACTCCTAATCCAATCAAGCTTGATCATGAGATCAGAGCAATTTAGGCATATCTTCAGGCTCCACTTCTAATTCTAGTTCTCTTGCTATTTCCACCACATCTACAGTTACTTCCTCCTCTGAAGTTTGCAATCCCTGTAAGTCATCTGTGAAGGTTGGAATCCACTTCTTCCAAATTCCGGCTCATGTTGATATTTTGACCTCTTTCATGAATCATGAACGTTCTTAATGACATTCAGAATCATGCATCCTTTCCAGAAATTTTTCAATTTCCTTTGTCAAGATCCATCAGAGGAATCAACTATCTATGGCAGCCACAGCCTTATGAAATGTATATCTGAAATAATATTTGAAAATAAAAGTAACTTCTTGATCCATGGGCAGCAGAATGGATATTGTCTTAACAGGCATGAAACAACATCTTGGGTTTACCAAGTGCATTGTCAATGACCAGTAATATTGTGAAAGGAATCTTTTTTTTTCTGAGCAGTAGGTCTCAACAGTGGGCTTAAAATATTCAGTAAACATGCTGTGAACAGATGTGCTTATCATCCAAGCTTTGCTATTCCACTGATAGAACACAGGCAGAGGATATAGCATACTTCCTAAGAGCTCTAGGATTTGGGGAATGGTAAATGAGTATTGGCTTCAACTTAAAGTCACTACCTGCATTAGTGACTGTTATTACCCATGACAAGAGAGTCAACTTGTCTTTTAAAGCTTTGAAACCAGGGATTGACTTTCTCTCCAGCTATGAAAGTCCTAGATGGCATCTTCCTCCAATAAAAGGTTGTTTTGTCTACATTGAAAATCTGTTATTTAGGGGAGCCACCTACATTAATGGTCTATGCTAGATCTTCTGGATGGCTTGCTGGTGCTTTTTGCACCTGCTACATCACCCTGCACTTTTGTGTTATGGAGACAGCTTCTTTCCTTAAACCCCATGAACCAACTTCTGCTATGTTCCAACTTTTCATAACTTGGTTAACTGGTCCAAGAGGCCTAGCTTCCAGCCTATCTCAACTTTCAACAGCCTTCCTGACTAAGCTTAATCATTTCTGGCTTTTGATTTAAAGCCAGATGTGTGACTTTAATGTGTGACTCTTCCTTTCACTTGAACTCTTAGAGGCCATTATAGGATACCTAACTGGCCTAATTTCAATATTGTTGTGTCTCAGGGTATAGGGAGGCCTGAGGAAAAGGACAGAGAATAGGGAATAGCCAGTCAGTGGAGCAGTCAAAATACATACAACATTTATCAATTAAGTTTGCCACTTTATTTGGGCACAGTTCTTGGCACTCCAAAACTATTATAATGGTAACATCAAAGATCATTGATCATGGATCACCATACCAAATATAATAATAATGACAAAATTTGAAATATTGCTAGAATTACCAAAATGTGACACAGGAGACACAAAGTGAGCAAATGTCATTGGAAAAATGGTGACAAAAGAGTTGCTCAATACAGGGTTGCCCCAAACCTTCAACTTATACAAAATGCAGTATCTGTGAAGCACAATAATGTGAAGTACATTAAAACAAGGTAAACCATTAGAGACTCTTAAAAACTGAGAATAAACTGAGGGTTGTTGGGGGCTGGGAGGGAGGGGAAAGTGGATGATGGGCATTGAGGAGGGCACCTGTTGGGATGAGCACTGGGTGTTGTATGGAAACCAATTTGACAATAAATTTCATATTAAAAAATAATAAAAAATAAAAAATAAAAAAATAAAACAAGGTATACCTGTATAATTTAACTCCAAGAATGCTGTGAGCTACTTACAATTATTGTTCTCATTTTATAGTTGAGGAAATTGCAATCAGAGGGATGAAGTAACTTGCCCGAGTTGACCGAGCTACCCAGTGAGGTGGTGAAGCAGGATTTCAAGCTTAGAGAATATGAATACAGTTCATTGAATGTAGTTAGGTATGCTCAAAAATTGACATTACTAAGCACTGTATTTGGGGATACACATATGTATGTCTATTACGTGGGGAAATACATAGGAATGATTCACATTTCAGTAGAAGCAGGGATATTTTGATGATTTCAAAATTACTAGAATTCTTTCATTTCTTAAATTGAGTGATGGGTATATGGTTGTTCACTTTATTGTAATTCTTTATACCTATATATATTATGTGTATACATACACATATGTGTGTGTGTGTGCACATGGGCACCTTCCGTGCTATGGTTGGGTATGCTTTCCTAATACTCATCTACTTTTATCTCAGATTTAAGCAAAGTTTTTCCTTAGCACCTGTCTGAAATTCAAAGTCAGGAGGATAATCCTTTCTTATCACATCCCTTTCATACTAAAATGAATCAGAATTACCTTGTCCATAAATGGAGATGGAGAAGAAACAAAAAGAATAAAATATGGAAGGATTATTAGTTACTATTTTTGAACAATTATATTATCACAAAGAAAATGTGACAGAAGAGAAAAAAAATAGATAATGTAGGAGGAAAAGAGTAGAAGTGAAAGAGATGGAGATAAAATGTTATAGAAGAAAGGAAAAGGAAAGAAGGAGAAAGGGAAGATCAGCCAGTGTTTCTGGGAATGAATTTCATGGTTTACATATGAGAAGCTGAAAGGAATCCACTTTTTGCCTCTAGGCCCTTGTAAAAGATCAACTGATATTGCCTACTAAGAGTGGTCTGGT
This sequence comes from Panthera leo, assembly GCF_018350215.1. Taxonomy (NCBI): domain Eukaryota; kingdom Metazoa; phylum Chordata; class Mammalia; order Carnivora; family Felidae; genus Panthera; species Panthera leo. Next base: position 62,654,606 of record NC_056682.1, read on the forward strand.
AGAATCCAATAATCCAGTGGTCTATAATAAATACTAAATGATCAATTTCTACATTAACTGTCATTAGCCATCATAGTCTCCATTCATTTATACTTAAAGAACATATTTATTTGGCATATATGCAAAAAGAAAATTCAAAGAAATCAAGGAATGGATTTTCGTAGATGTTTATATTGACATCACCTTCAGCAAATAAATCAATCTCACACTGGGAGGGAGATAGAAATTACTGTGTTCCTAGCAAACATGTATTTGAACATCTTATTTCCCTAAAACTCTAGACACTGGAAAGAAGTATTCCTTGGACACCAACAAGCAAGTTTATAAATTATGATATTTCAGGCCCTGATTTATCACTGTATTGGCTATTTTTCAAGATAAAATAATAGAACCAAGAATCTATGAAAATTTTCAATCTTATGATAACCAAAAAATACAAATATAAACAACAACAATATTTCATTTTAATACATCTCATTCAAGCAGAGATTTTTTTTTTTATGTAACACCCGATTTTGTAAATAGTAAGAGGAAATGTGCCTTCTCACATAATAATGCTGGACAACAACTATAGGAAGCCTTAATGATATGTCTACTTTTGGTTTAATAATTTCATATTCAAGAATATGCCTTAAGGAAGTTATCATGAATATGTTGAAAGTTTTAGCTACAAAAGTATTTGTTTCAATGCTATTATAATAGTGGACAATGGGACAATGTAGTGGAAATATCCTGCTACATGGGATTAAGTGGTGGCACATTTATTAAGTGGAATGATACTCTTTTAATTTTTTTAAGTTTATTTATTTATTTTGAGAAAGAGAGCGAGAAAGCGAGTGGGGAACTGGCAGAGAAAGAGGGACACAGAGAGAATCCCAGGCAGGCTCTCCACTGTCAATGCAGAGCCCAATACAGTGACCCAAACCCACCAACTGCAAGATCATGACCTGAGCCAAAATTAAGAGTCAGATGCTTAACCACTAAGCCACTCAGGCACAGCTTTTTTAAATGATAGTAAAAAATAGAAAGTAACACCCAAAATTAAAATATGCTAAATGGAAAAATAAATATTTTTTTAAAATTCATACAAACAAGTCTATTGTCAGAAAGTGGGCTTAAAATAAAGGTTCGAAGAAATGAAGCAAGCAGGAAATGAGATTTGAAATATGGTTGACAAAGAAAACTGAAAGCCTCACCAAATGCCTAAGTCCAGTCTTAGTTGAATGGCTCAAAATAAAGTCTAACTTCTTTTTCCAAAACAATTTCTTAATGAAAGGTAAATCATGTTCCCATAAAATGAATACAAGTGAGTAATAAATGATTAATAATATTCAAATAACCTTGGGTCATTGATAATTGAAAGAGAAATTTAATGAGAATGCAGTTTGCATACTATCCCCTTGAGACCTTCTGAGCATGGCTGATGTAAAAGACTGAAATGATCAAATGATCAATGATGCCGAATCCCAAAGGGTGAGCAGAATCCTGGGATGGCCATAGCTCTGTAATCAGATGATCATTCATGAGAATGCCACTAGCTAATCTCCATAAGTGATGCATTAGTCCTGGGTGATTGATCTAGAACTTTGCTTGGGGTAATTCTAAATATTTATGCATTTTATTCAAAGGAAAAAAAAGTTTCTCTCACTTACTCCCTCATGGAAGTTTGCACGTTCTTTTCCATAGAAAACAGGGTTGGGATGGAAAGCCAACAGTATTCAGGATTGTCAACCCCTCTCACACAAGTGTAAAAAGAAAATTATCATGGACTAAGAAGGCAAAGATTTTCACTTCTGAAAGACAGAATTCTTGAAGAGGTGGTGTGTATTTAAAAAGACATTAAAGTCATGAAGAGCATGCATTTGTTGACCATAAACACAAACCACCAAATCCCAAAATACTAAAAATGTGCCAGAAAGGAGGTGGTTCTGGAACAACTTTACTAAACATATGGAATTAATTTCCCCCAATAAACAGTGTGAAACAAAAATTGAATAGTCTAGGAAGAGATTGGTTAGAGCTCTTTTGTCCATGGAGTTAATCTATTATAAAAAGAGCGTAGTAATATCAGCCCATGAAGAACATCAGAGCAGGAAACAGCCAACCTCCTCCCAAAACATATTCTTGTGTCACTGACAGTCACAAAGTAGACGCCCTGTAGTGCCATCTCTTGTGTTTTTACCTGCACTGGCAGAGCGCCTGGTACATGGTGAATACTCAATAGATGTATTTTCTCAATGACATTAAACACAATCTGCGTGTCCCAGCACCCTCTGAACCATAGTTGTTCTTCAGTCTGCTGTGTCATTCATTGCTCTTAGTGAGAAAAAAAACTGAAAGCCAAAGACCCTTATCAAAATTGCAATCCCCCAAACACTTCCCAAACCCTGTAATAACATAAAAGTCAGATACTTCTCCCTTTGAAGAAACATTTAAAAGGTCAATATAGAGTCAATTAAGTACTCCTGAGTTTCTGAAGAAAAGGTAGTAAAGTAATGTCAAATTCTAGTATTAAAGGGAAGCACATAGCAGGTGTTCAGTTAAGGTCACTCATTATTTGCATCTACTATTCTAATTCAAAAACTCCATTTAGCAAAGGATCCCATGCTCCTCCTTCATCCAGCAATTGTGTGATGAAGTTTGTAACTTACCAATCAGTCAGTTTTAAAAAAAAAAAAAAAGATCTATGACAACTGTAAAGCTGTAACTTGAGTTCCATCTTATCTTTGGAGAAATAAAATTTTGAGAAAATAACCCCCCCTTCTTCTGTCTACCATCTTATATGAAAGGCACCCAAGAACATCCCTTGCAAGTATCCCAAGCAAGTTCAAAATGCATGACTACCTCTGCAAGGCTGCCAAAATCTGTCGACGAAAGGAGACAAACTGTTGTAAAAGGCACTTAACATGATGGCTTTAGCAGACGTGCCTGTAAAAAGTCTCAAGGTATTTCTCTCTTGCCCGTTCCAGAGATCTTTCAAGTCTTCCCCTGAACCATAAGGAATGTGCCATGTATTTTATCGCATTTCTTCACTGGCCTTTTGGAACCCACTCTTGCAGCTGCAGAGAATAACAAGAACCAAGGCCTTCTCAAGGTCCCTTGCTGTCATTTCATATATTAATCAAACAAGACTCCCTAAAGAAAATGTATCCTAGAAATCTAAACTCGCTGCCTCTGCAACATCCTCATCACTGCTGGGAAATAAGGTGAATCTAAGTCCTCAGAGCTAAATTCTACACAAGGGACAAAACTAACAAATCAAAGCAGAATTTTTACTTCCTGAAATGATGACTCAATGTAGGAGGACAAAAGGACTGAAAAGTGGATGGAAAAAAATATTTTCTCCCAATAACTCCCACCTATAATATCGTTTTCACTGTGAAAAAAAATCCAAGTCCACACAAAAATTAAAGAACAGCACAATGAACATTGGTATACCCCTTACCCATATACACCAACCATTAATCGTCTTGTTGCACCTGCTTTGTCTTTCCATACAGGTATATACAAATATTTGTTACTCCCAAGCCATCCAAGAGTAGGTTGTGAACAAGACACTTCACCCCCGAATACTTTAGTGCATATCTCCCACAAGCAAGGTATTATCCCACAAACCTGACATCATTACCAGGCCTTCAAAAAACTGAATTTAATAAGATAATCCGATGTCTAAGCCAGACTCAGATTGTCTCTAAAAATGTCTTTTATAGCCTTTTTTAAAAAAGTTCAGAATCTAATCAAACCGACATTACATTTTGGATCTCCTATCTTTGTAGTCTCCCATGAGTGCCCTCTGTTGTTCATGGTCCGTTAGTGAGTACAGACCAGTTGCTCCACAGAACATCCCACCTTCTGTTTGTGATCGTGTTGTGTTGTTTCCGTCTGTGTCTGACAGTTTCCTCATGATTAGATTTAGACAAACATGTCCGGCAAGAACCCCATGTAAGTGATGCTGGATATCTCCCACTGTATCATGTTTGGAGGCAGCTAATGTCAGGCTGGCCACTGTTGCAATGCCGAGCTCAACTATCTGATACAGTGGTCACTGCCAGACCTCTCCTTTGTAAAGACCTATTTTTTCCCCACTGTAATTAGTAAGAGTGTGTGTGTGGTGTTTGCACCATGTGAATACTCTACCCCTCAATAACCAGGCACCCAATGATTTTGGTATTCAGTGATGTTCCTCTCTGAAATCAATTACTACCCTGGGAAAACAGAGATTGTCATTCTTTCTGCACTTTTTTAGCTGGCACTCTGCTTTGAAGAAGAGATGTTAGGGGTGCCTGGGTGGCCAGTCAGTTAAGCATTTGACTCCTGATTTCAACTCAGGTCATGATCTTGTGGTTCATGATATCAAGTACCATGTCCAGCCCCATGTTGGGCTCTGTGCTGTCAGCATGGAGCTTGCTTGGGATTCTCATTCTCTCTCTCTCTCTCCCAAAAGTAAATAAACATTTAAAAACAAAAAAGAAGAGATTTTATTTTCTCTCATTTTCTCTCTCTTTCTAATATTATGGAATCAAGGAATTTTGATATTTTTGTTAGGCTTCATTGTCGCTATTGTTGTTTTTTAAACTCATATTACTCCAAATTTGGTTAATAAATTCTTTTCCAGTCAGCTCATGGATTTGTTGACATGTCTCCATCATTTTATGATCATTTTCATGCTTTGTGACCAATAAGATATTCCAGGTTAGACTCAGACTTTTCCTACCCCAGGCCTGGAACTGGCCATTTCTCCAAGGAACCCTCATTCATTTTGCTGGATAATGGGCACTAGATGTGCTCACGCTGAAAAGGTGTCCAGTCCGAACTGAGAGCACAAGAGATAGAATTCTGCTAGGATGTCAAGCAATTTCAAATTTGGAAAAAGGTAATGATTCTGGCCAAAATTTCTGAAGAAACAAAATTAACAATGAATTTTCACTCCTAACATGTTTAATGTGCCCAATGTTTAGGACTGTAGGTGCCCAATAACTGAAAATTATTCTTGTTAATAAAAAGAAGCGTCAATAATATGAATCCATGAAGTTATATCAGATACTGATGCCAATTACATAGATTGTATCTTGACAGTAACTTTATCATCCAAGCTATATTTTCCTCAAACCCATTATAAAGTTAACTTGCCTTTTTGGAGTTCACAGTGACCAATATGAAGCCAAATGTTCCAGAACCTTATCAAGATATAAGGACAACCACCTCAAGTTGAATATCTTCTTTTTTTTTTAATTTTTTAGTGTTTATTTTTATTTTTGAGAGAGAGAGAGAGACAGAGTGTGAGCCAGGGAGGAGCAGAGAAAGAGGGAGACACAGAATCTGAAGCAGTCTCCAGGTACTGAACTGTCAGCATAGAGCCTGATGTGGGGCCCGAACTCACAAACCATGAGATCATGACCTGATCCAAAGTCAGACACTTAACCAACTGAGCCACACAGGGACCCCTCAAGTTGAATATCTTCTGAAGGTAATTTTCAAATGAGTAATCCACTTCTCTCTTGCTTCACCTGTATTTGTATTGCTACTACCCTAACTTAGCTGCTCACTACCTCTCATTTGGACTTTAACATACCTCCTGGAATGTCCCTATTTTTAGGATTCACACGTTGAAATATTTGGAAGAGAGGAGTCATGATGTCTGAAACTCTTCTTCAAATTGTTTAGGGGTAAAAATACATAAAACAAATATGGCAAAGTGTTAACAATTCATTCTAGGGACTGGGTGTACAGGTTTTCACTGTACTAGTCTCTCAACTATCCTGTGTTTAGAAATTTTCACAGTAAATTAGAACAAATGACTCCATGATGGATTTAACCTTTTCATACTCTAAGTCTTTGCAAGGCCATCAGCACTGTCTTCTTTATTTTTCTGATTGGACTATAGCTGACACACAATGTTACATTAGTTTCAGATGGACAACGGACATTGTGATGCAACTTTCTGCTGTGTTGCCCACAACTACAGATCTCTCACCATACAACCCTATTACAATATCATTGACCATATTCCTTTTGGTGTCTTCTTTGAACCTAATGGTGAGCATGTCGGTCCCCTGCTCAAAACTTTCAAAAGCTCCCATTCACCTCACTGCCCTGGAGGTGCTATGCTTACACTAATTAAAAACAGACCTGCATCCAGACCACTTGGGTTCAAGTCCTGGAATTACTACTTACTAGCTTGTAACATGTATCTTAATCTCCTTGTGCCTCCATGTCCAGGTATATGAAATGAGGACAATAATTGTGCCAACCTCACAAAGTGTTATAAAGATGAAATGAGCCAACATATGCAGCACACATAAATCAGTGCTAGCAGATGCTACACTGTATCCGTGTTAACTCTGTAAACCCAGGGTACTTCTTTCCATATTTTTTAAGGGAATCTCAGGGCACCTGGATGGCTCAGTCTTTTAAACATCTGACTCTTGATTTCAGGTTAGGTCATGATCTCAAAGTTTGTGAGTTCAAGCCCTGCATGGGGCTGACAGTGCAGAGCCTGCTTGGGATTCTCTCTTTCTCCTCTCTCTGCCCCTCCCCTGTGCATGCTCTCTCTCTCTCTCTCGAAATTAAAAAATAAACTTAAAAAAAGATTAAAAAAGTAAAAAAAAAGGATTCTCTGGTCAAAAGCCTTTAGAAAATGCCAGATGAAGTGAAACAAGCAGGAACCTCACTCGATTATTGAATATTCTAATGTCCACAGTGAATCTTCCCACTCAGTGCATCTCATGGGACTGATACTTCGCAGATCTGACAGGGGAAACTGCTGACCTAGAGAATAAAATCTAATCTCCTTCACTCCATTTTAAAGGGCTTTCATAACAACGCCCTGCTCACCTGTCAACTTCTCATTCTCCTGCTTTCACACACTCTGCTCTTGGCCAAACTTTAAACCTTGCTGCTTCCCCACATACCCTTCATACCCCCACAAGCAATTTGCTTTCTGCCTGCAGGGATTTCCCCCCATCTCCACCCGTGAAACCAGTTCAGATGGTTCCACCTCTACAAAAACCACCAAGATGCTCCCAGGTAGAATTAATTTTCCTACTCTTGCCCCCCCCTTGAGTATTTTGTTCAAAATTTTATGAAAATACATGGCATTTTGCCTTATGTCATGGGGATTTTTGCTTTTTTTTTTCTGAAATAATTTATTTGGGTTATTTGTAATAACATAAGAAGAAAACATTTTACAACATTCAAGTTGTAAAATCAGTGCTTCCCTAAAAGCACTGTTTCATTCCTTGTGACACAGACCAGCAGTATCACATTATGTGGTGAACACGCCTGCCTTTGTACGAAATTATAAATGCCTAGAGAGTACAATTACGTCTTGTCCATTTTTCTACCTCTCATAATAGCTAACAAAGTTCAGTAAACGTAGTACATGCTAAATAAATCTGTGGGGAGTTATTCACTGTACATGAATCTGTCTCATGACACAGATTCAGAATTTGATTTGACTTAATTCAGAACAAGGGGGAAAAGAGAAGGATGAGGTAGCTTCAGAAGTAATAGATATATTGGGGCACCTGGGTGGCTCAGTTGGTTGGGCGTCCAACTTCGACTCAGGTCATGATCTCACAGTCCCTGAGTTCGAGCCCCGCGTCAGGCTCTGTGCTGACAGCTCAGGGCCTGTAGCCTGCTTTGGATTCTGTGTCTCCCTCTCTCTGACCCTCCCCTGTTCATGTTCTGTCTCTGTCTCAAAAATAAATAAACATTAAAAAAATTGTAAAAAAAAAAAAAAAAAAAGAAGAAGTAATAGATATATTGAAAACTTAATTGTGTTCTCTCTATTTGAAGATCCTTCATCTTGAACAATTTAAATTCTGAGAGCCTTTTCTACTTTCCTTTTCAGTACCACAAACTAAATGAAGACAAGAGTTTGGTAAACTGAACGTTGTTATTTCGTTTTAGTAATTGGCAATAGGCAAGACGCAGGAGTCAGAACTTACCAGGGAAAGAGTCGATGTCATTCGGGCAGGAGCTCAGCCCCTGGTTGGCATGAATTCCAGTGGGAAATGGTAACAAGATATGTTCAGATTCTGACCATCTGGAACTATAGGAAGCTGCTAAATTTGATTTGTGTTGGAGAGACTGTGGTCAAGAAAGGAACATGCGCACAGTGCTTTGGATGTACTCCAAAATGTGGCCTTTTTGGACCCCAAAAGCTGTATGTCTAGAAGAAAAACGTGAGCACTGTTCCCCTTTGCCCTAGAACTGTTGCCTAGAAACCTGTCTGGAGAACGCACAGAGTTAACCGACAAGTATCTACCCAGAATTTCTCATCTCACAAGCAATAAACCATTTGACATTTTAGCTTTACATTAGAACCAAGATACTCTACCAAAAGAAACAGTGCCTCTGTAAGTTCTGTAGCCTTTCAGCAGTGGGAGGGCAGCTGAAACCAAGAAAACAGCTAAATAGTGTACAGACATTTCACTCCCACGTGGTAGGAACATCAGCATAGCCTACTTTAAGTCAGTTTCCAGCAATGCCTGGGAGGGCTCAAAGAGGTGGCTTTTGGCTAGTGTCAGAAAGGAGCTAATAGCATTTGTAGAAAATAATAATATACAAGTCCAATGGAGCTATGTAGATTGCATCCCAAGCCAATCTTTCCAAAAAATAGTAATATGAAAAGAGGTCCTCTTGTCCTTACTCAGTACCACCACGGTATGCAAATAACCGGACTGGGTCTATGAGAGAGATACAGAAGGAAGGATCTAGCTCAACTTTGCCAGCCATTGCTGAGCTCATCTCAATGGTTCTGGCCAAATAGTGTCTCATCAGCCAAGTTCTCAGATCTTGGAGATCTGAGAGGTTTAGCTGTGTTTATAAATTGGTGGATATGACAGAATTGCCCAGGCTTCAAAATCTGTATGGAAACAAATATGAAAACATAATTACCTTGTTTTCTGCAGCAACAACAACAACAACAACAACAAAGTAATGGAAAAAAAAAAAAAAAGCAGTGCATCTGTCTATAACAGCATTTGAAATAACAGGCCTGTTCTTCATGTGGTTTTCTTCTTCCTGCTTCTCAAAGGTGAATTATTGTGTTAAAGCCTTGAATTCTGAGCAATAGACCTCAGGTGTGATCTGCCCAAAGCAATAGCCTCTGTATGGGGAGAAGCTGGGAGAGCGGTTTGAGGAACTCGAAAGATGACAACTTCTTTCACATCCTGGATTCGCTGCTCACTAGCTTTGCACCCTTAGTAAAGACTCCAAGCCTCAGTTTCCTGATCTGTAAAACAGGGTAAGTTCTACTCCTGCCCAGGATGGTAAAGATAAAGTAAGATAATACACATACCTCACTGTAATGATAAGTGTCTAATAAATGTCTGCCATTATTTTTTAGTCTATTTGAGAGTCTAGGTTAAACCATGATAAATAGCGATTTTACTATCCAATATGGTCTATTTTTCTCAACCAGAAATATAACTGACTGCTTCTGTATTCTCCATCTTAAAAACAAATTCCATGGTGATTCACAGGGTTAAAAACTGTAATTACCTACTATTATTGAAGTCTTGCTATGTTCCAAGCACTTTGAATAACTTACCATGTTCTCATTTGATCCTCAGGGCAAAGCTAGCTTTATGTGTGTTCTACTAAGACAGAAACTAAAGCACAAAAAGTTGAAACAACCTGCTTAAAGTTGCAGATTGTCAAGGGGCAGCCCTGGTCTCAACCCCAAGCCGGCTGGCACAAGGGCCCATGCTCTCAGCAACTGTTGCCTCCCTGGCTACCTGCTGTGACGGCCACACACTAAGTTCCCAGAATGCTCTTGTTCCCAATGAGAGAGACAACGTATGCTGTCACCACTTGGTAACAACCGCTGTGAGGACTCGAGTACTTCAACAACAGGCATCCCAAAGTCATTTTCAATGATAAAGATCACACCGCATTTTTAGATGAGATGTTTTAGAAACTATCAGGAAATCTTCTAGGCTTCCACCTACTTTAATACCGCATTTGAAAGTTCGTAAGGGGCGCCTGGGTGGCTCGGTCGGTTAAGTGTCCGACTTCAGCTCAGGTCATGATCTCATAGTCCCTGGGTTCAAGCCCTGCATCGGGCTCTGTGCTGACAGCTCAGAGCTTGGAGCCTGCTTTGGATTCTGTGTCTCCCTCTCTCTCTCTGCCACTCCCCCACTCATGCTCTGTCTCTCTCTGTCTCTCAAAAGTGAATAAATGTTAAAAATATTTTTTTTAGAAAGTTCATAGAACTATTAAAAGAAAGCTACCTTCTTAGCCCAAGAATCTTGTCTGGCATTTAATAAAGAATCTCCATGATTAATAGGACTGTTCCTCCATTTTTCACTGCATCAACAAATTAGTGGATCAGTGACACCACTGAGGCGAGTGAGTTCTTCCTCCCACTCTCCAACCAGCTTACTTGCTCATCCTTCAGATCCCTGCTGGAAAGGCACTTCTTCAGAGAAGACTTCACACACCCCCGCCTAAGCCACTCATTCGTTGAACAGATCTTGTGGCTGTCAATATCATCAAAAGTCAATTCCCGAATGTGTACCTCCAACCCAGAGCAAATGAAACCAAATATTCACCTCCGGATGACTCCCAGACACTCTAGCTTGACACACCCTAAACTGAACTCCTGGTCTCTGTCCCAAAACCTGCTCCTCTCTCAGCTTTCTCTGTCTCAACTGATAGCTCCTCACCCCTTCAGTTGGTGTGGCGAAATGCCTGACAGTCATCCATGACTCCTGTCTTTGTCTCTTTAAGTCCCATTCAATCTATCAGGAAATCTTGTTGGCTCTACCTTCAAAATCTAGCCTGAATGCAACCACTTCTTAATACCCTTACTACTACCAATCAGGTCCAAGCTACTATTATCTTCTCCTAGACGGTTGGTCTCCTGCCTTTTTTTTTTTTTTTAACACAACAGGCAGAATGATCTTCTTATAAATAAGATGGTGTCTAACCTTTGCTAAAAATCTTCCATTTCTCCCTGGCTCAGTCTAAGTCAATGTTACAATGGCCTACAGGACCATATATGATCTTCTGTTCCTTACCTCTGACCAAGTCCTCTAAACCACTATACATTCCCTTCCAGCCATGTTAGCCTCAGTGCAGTTCCTTGAATTCACCAGATATCTTCCTGCCCCAGGGCCTTTGCACTTGCCACTCTCTGCTTACAGCTCTTTCTCTCATTTTCTTTTAATCTTTCAGCATATATTGCCCTCCCAGTAAGGGTCTCTATGACTGTAGTATCAAAAGTGCAGATTCCTTCTTAGTGCTGTTTCTTTCACTTCCTGGCTGTGTATTTCTCAATACCACTTACCTTCCAGTATATATAAAGTTATTTTGTTTGTTTTCTATGTTCCTCAACAACAACAAAAACCATTTGCCAAATGGACAGGAATCTTTTTCTGTTTAGTTCACTAATGAATCCCTAGCACATAGAACAGTGCCAGGCACAGAGTAAGCAGTCAACACGTTATTTGTTGAATGAATAAAATCAGACCACCCATTATATGATCACTTAGCATTGCATTTTTGTAACCTTTTTTTATAAATTATAATTGCTTTTGTTAATTGTGAGCTTATTTACTTAAGCTCTCTTCTAGATTTTGAGTAACATGAGGTCTGAGACTGTCTTTTCATCCCCAACAATTGAGAGGCTTCCCATTACTTAGTAGATGCTTACTAATATTTGTTGAATTAATGAATTGGACTAGGCAACAGTTAGCATTAGGTTCTGTGCAGGCTCCACACTCCTGACAGTATTACAAACAGATCACTGGCTCAAAGAAGTGCCCTGATGAGACAATAGAGGGTTTCTATGTATGTTAGGAAGAGACCAAACACTTAGAGGAGAACCCAGTAGGTGCCAAGGTACCTAAGACAAGTATGCTGATGGTTACACCTAAGTACAGTTGAGCAGTGTTGCTTACATGTTGGGTTCAGTGTGGGTTTTTTTTTCTTTTTCCTGTTGTAATGACAAAAACAGTTTCATCTTTCTCAAAGGCTTATCTCTGGTAGTTATCAAAACTTCTCCTGACAATAAGAAAAAAAAAAAATGTTACCCTTGGGGGCACCTGGGTGGCTCAGTCATTTAAGTGTCCAACTTCAGCTCAGGTCGCAGTTCGTGAGTTCGAGTCCCACATTGGGCTCTGTGCTGACAGCTCAGAGCCTGAGCCTGCTTTGGATTCTGTGTCTTCCTCTCTCTGTCCCACCCCCACTGAAGCTGTCTCTCTCTCTCTCAAAAATAAATAAAGATTTTAAAAAGTTTAAAAAAAAAAAGAGAGGAGGAGCCAAGATGGTGGAACAGCATGGAAGTTTTTTATGTGTCTCACGTCCATGAAATACAGCCAGACCAACATTAAACCATCCTACACACCTAGAAAACTGATTGGAGGATTAACACAACAATCTGCACAACCTGAACCACAGAATTCAGCAGGTTCACGACACGAAGAGCTGAACTTGGGGAGTTAGAAGCCGTGAAAAGTAGGGAACCGCTTTTGCAGGTGGAGAGAGGGCGGAGACTGAGGAGGGGGGAGCATACAGGAAAAGCACCCTTCCCCAAAAGCAGCTGGAGAGAAAGTGGAAAATTGGAAACAGCCGCAGGGACTAAACTAAAAAGGGACAAAGGAGAAAGGAGAGGGTTGAAATTCCATTAAGACTGTAAACAAAGGGAGCGCAAAGGCTGCAACTCTGCAGCTCGATACCTGACGGTGCTCTGGTGGGAAGGGCGAATCCTCAGGAACAGAGTGGGGTCCGGGAGGTCCTCGGACCACACGGAGAAAAGCGGTTCCACTGCTGGAAGGACATTTGGTAGAGACTGTTGAGGCCACCTGGTCCCAGCGGATCCCAGAAGGCGGCCACATTCGCTGGTGCTGGAACAGGGTCATTAAGGGTGAAGCCTGGTGCCAGATGTGTGTTATGATTTTCCATAATCCCTGAAAGCTGCCGCTACACTATCTCGCAAAATTTTTCTGGAGCGGGCTGGCACCTGGCCGCAGTCTCAGGGCACCGACAGCAGCAGGGTCCAGCAAGCGTCCCTGGGTGCAGCTGACATTCGGCCATTGCTCATTCGGCCATTGCTCCACGAGACCCTCCCACAGAGGGGCTGAACCGGTCAAAGCCACAGTCCCTCAGAAGTAAGGGGCCGGGGAAAACAGTCGCATCTGAGACAAAACTCGGGAGAGAGGTACTGCCTGGGGCTTGGGCACGGACAGTGAAGAAGTGGGGAGCGGACAAAAGCTAAAGACAGAGGACAGGTGAGCAATTGCTGATCCAAGAGAACAGTTCCCATACTAGACTGCGTACCTGGGTGACGCCATTTTTTCCCAATTCCGCGCATGCGCATACACACCAATGAGGGCTACAACAATCCACCCCAGTAGGCTAGCAGCGCCATCTAGTGGAGAACAGAGACATTACACTGAGCCCCGCCCAACTGGGCCAACCTGGCTCTTCAAGAATACAAGTCTCATCGCATACTTAGTTTATGGACTATAAAGCACTTCATAGTCTGACTTCTAGAGGAAAACGAAGTAATTTCAGTCCTTTCTCAATCTGTTAGCAGGTCCATCTATTCAATTTTGTTTCTTTTTTTTTCTCTTTTACACTATTCTTTTTCTTAAATACAGAAAGAGAAAAAATTCATTTTTATGGCCAATTTTTATTAAAAATATTTTCTTTAATTTTTTACTATATTTTTTACTTTTGTGTAAATTTTTTCAAATCCTATCTTACTTCTATTATTCTATTTTAGTCTACATCGGTGTATTCACCTTTTAAAATTTTCAAATGATTTTCTTGTTTTCTTTTTTCTTTTTCTTTTTTCTTTTTTTCGTTTCTTTTCTTTTTCTTGAATGCACAAAGTGAAGAACTTCATTTTTACTTTCAATTTCTATTAAAAATATTTTTCTTTAAATTTTTTACTATATTTTTTGCTTTATGTAAATTTTTTTCAAATTCTGTTTTACTTCCATCATTTTATTTTAGCCTACTACAGTGTATTCACTTTTTCAAATTTTCAAATGATTTCTTTTTTCTTTTTTCTCTTTTTCATTTCTTTTCTTTTTCTTGAATACAGAAAGAGAAAACAGTCATTTTTATCTTTAATTTTTATTAAAAATATTTTTATTTATTTTTTCCTACTATATTTTTTACTTTTGTATAAGGTTTTTCAAATTCTATTTTACTCCCATCATCTCATTTTAGCCTACTTCAGTGTATTCACTTTTTTCAAATTCTCAAACAATTTCCTTTTTTCTCCCCCCCCCTTTTTTCTCTAATCTGTCAAACCACTTTCAACACCCAAACCAAAAGACACCTAGGATCTAGCATCATTTATTAGATTTGTGTGTGTGTGTGTGTATGTGTTTAATTTTTTATTTTATTTTTTTAATTAGGTTTTTTTAATTTTAATTTTTCTACCTCACTAATTCCTTTTTTCCCTTCAAAATCACAAAATGAAGGAATTTACCCCAAAGGAAAAAGCATGAAGAAACAACAGGCAGGGATTTAACCAACACAGATACAAGCAAGATGTCTGAACCAGAATTTAGAATCACGATAAGAATACTAGCTGGAGTCGAAAATAGATTAGAATCCCTTTCTGCAGAGATAAAAGAAGTAAAAAATAGAATGAAATTAAAAATGTTATAACTGACCTGCAATCATGGATGGATGCAGCCGCGGCAAGGATGGATGAGACAGAACAGAGAATCAGTGATATAGAGGACAAACTTATAGAGAATAATGAGGCAGAAAAAAAGAGGGAGATGAAGGCAAAAGAGCACGATTTAAGAATTAGAGAATCAGTGACTCATTAAAAAGGAACAACATCAGAATCATAGGGGTCCCAGAAGAGAAAGAGAGAGAAATAGGGGTAGAAGGGTTATGTGAGCAAATTATAGCAGAAAACTTTCCTGGGGAAAGACACAGACACCAAAATTCAGGAAGCACAGAGGACCCCCATTAGTCTCAACAAAAACCGACCATCAACAAGGCATATCATTGTCAAGTTCACAAAATACTCAGGCAAGGAGAGAATCATGAAAGCAGCAAGGGAAAAAAAGTCCCTAACCTACAAGGGAAGACAGATCAGGTTTGCAGCAGACCTATCCACAGAAACCTGGCATGTCAGAAAGGAGTAGAAGGACATATTCAATGTACTGAACCAGGAAAATATGCAGCCAAGAATTCTGTATCCAGCAAGGCTGTCATTCAAAATAGAAGGAGAGATACATATTTTCCCAAACAAAAATTAAAGGAGTTTGTGACCACTAAACAAGCCCTGCAAGAAATTTTAAGGGGGACTCTCTGAGAGGAGAAAAGATGAATATATATATCAAAAGCAACAAAGATTAGAAAGGACCAGAGAACACCACCAGAAACTCCAACTCTACAAGCATCGTAATGGCAATAAATTTATAACTTTCAGTACTCACTCTAAATGTCAATGGACTCAATGCTCCAATCAAAAGATATAGGGTAACAGAATGGATAAGAAAACAAGATCCATCTATATGCTGTTTACAAGAGACCCACTTTAGACCTAAAGACACCTTCAGATTGAAAATAAGGGGATGGAGATCCATCTATCATGCTAATGGTCAACAAAAGAAAGCCAGAGTAGCCATACTTATATCAGACAATGTAGACTTTAAAATAAAGACTGTATCATGAGATACAGAAGGGCATTATATCATAATCAAAGTGTCTATCCACCAAGACCTAACAATTGTAAACATTTATGTGCCAAATGTGAGAGCACCCAAATATATAAATCAGTGAATCACAAACAAAGAAACTCATCGATAGTAATACCATAACAGTAGGAGATTCCAATACCCCACTCACAGCAATGGACAGATCATCTAATCAAAAAATCAACAAGGAAACAATGGCTTTCAATGACACACTGGACCAGATGGACTTAACAGATATATTCAGAACATTTCATCCTAAAGAAGCAGAATATACATTCTTCTCCAGTGCACATGGAACATTCTCCAGAACAGACCATATGCTGGGACACAAATTAGCCCTAAGTAAGTACAAAAAGATCGAGATCATACTGTGCATATTTTCAGACCACAGTGCTATGAAACTCAAAATCAACCACAAGAAAAAATTTGGAAAGGTAACAAATACTTGGAGACTAAAGAACATCCTACTAAAGAATGAATGCGCTAACCAAGCAGTTTAAGAGGAAATTTAAAAGTATATGGAAGTCAATGAAAATGATAACACCAAAACCCAAAACCTCTGGGACGCAGCAAAGGCAGTCATAAGAGGAAAGTAT
This sequence comes from Panthera leo, assembly GCF_018350215.1. Lineage (NCBI taxonomy): Eukaryota > Metazoa > Chordata > Mammalia > Carnivora > Felidae > Panthera > Panthera leo. The sequence goes on from NC_056682.1 coordinate 62,670,882, forward strand.
ATAGCAATCCAGGCCTTCCTAAAGAAGGACGACAGATCTCATATACACAACCTAACCTTATGCCTAAGGAGCTGGAAAAATAACAGCAAATAAAAACCCAAACCAAGAGAAGACAGGAAATAATAAAAAGTAGAGCAGAAATTAATGCTGTCAAAACCAAAAAAACAGTAGAACAGATCAATGAAACCAGAAGCTGGTTCTTTGAAAGAATTAACAAAATTGATAAGTCGCTAGCCAGTTTGATCAAAAAGAAAAAGGAAAGAACTCAAATAAATAAAATCAAGAATGAAAGAGGAGAGATCACAGCCAAGACAGCAGAAATAAAAACAATTAGAGAATATTATGAGCAACTATATGCCAATAAAATGGGCAATCTGGGAGAAATGGACAAATTCCTAGAAACATATGCACTACCAAAACTGAAACAGGAAGAAACAGAAAATTTGAACAGACCCATGACCAGTAAGGAAATTGAAGTAGTACTCAAAAATCTACCAAAAAACAAGAGTCCAGGGCCAGATGGCTTTCCAGGGGAATTCTACCTAACATTTAAGGAAGAGTGAACACCTATTCTCTTGAAGCTGTTCCAAAAAATAGAAATGGAAGGAAAACTTCCAAACTCTTTCTATGAAGCCAGCATTACCTTCATTCCAAAACCAGACAGAGACCCCACTAAGAAGGAGAACTATAGACCAATTTCCCGGATGAACATGGATGCAAAAATCCTCAACAAGATATTAGCCAACTGGATCCAACAATACATTAAAAAATTTATTCACCATGACCAAGTGGGATTTATACCTGGGATGCAGGGCTGGTTCAATATCTACAAACAATTAACGTGATTCATCACATCAATAAAAGAAAGGACAAGAACCATATGATCCTCTCAATAGATGTAGAGAAAGCATTTGACAAAATACAGCATCCTTTCTTGATAAAAACCCTCAAGAAAGTAAGGATAGAAGGAGCATACCTCGAGATCATAAAAGCCATATATGAACAAACCAATGCTAATATCATCCTCAATGGGGAAAAACTGAGAGCTTTCCCCCTAAGGTCAGGAACAAGACAAGGATGTCCACTCTCGCCACTGTTCTTCAACACAGTATTGGAAGCCTTAGCGTCTGCAATCAGACAACACAAAGAAATAAAAGGCATCCAAATCGGCCAAGAGGAGGTGAAATTTTCACTCTTCCCAGATGACATAATACTCTATAAGGAAAACCCTGAAGATTCCACCAAAACGCTGCTAAAATTGATTTTTTAATTCAGCAAAGTTACAGTATATAAAATCAACTCACAGAAATCGGTTGCATTCCTATACACCAACAATGAAGAGAAAGAAAGAGAAATCAAGGAATTGATCCCATTTATAGTTGCACAAAAAAAACATAAAATACCTAGGAATAAATCTAATCGAAGAGGTGAAAAATCTATACGCTGAAAACTATAGAAAGCTTATGAAAGAAATTAAAGAAGACTCCAAAAACTGGAAAAAGATTCCATGCTCCTGGATAGGAAGAACAAATATTGTTAACATGTCAATACTACCCAAAGCAATCTACATATTCAATGCAATCCCTATCAAAATAACACCAGCATTCTTCACAGAGCTAGAACAAATAATCCTAAAATTTGTATGACACCAGAAAAGCCCCCGAATAGCCAAAGAGATCTTGAAAAAGAAAACCAAAGCAAGAGGCATCACATTCCCAGACTTCAAGCTATACTACAAAGCTGCAATCATCAAGACATGGTGCTGGCACAAGAGCAGACACATAGATCAATGGAATAGAATAGAGAACCCAGAAATGGACCCACAAACGTATGGCCAACTAATCTTTGACAAAGCAGGAGAGAATATCCAATGGAATAAAGACAGTCTCTTCAGCAAGTGGTGCTGGGAAAACTGGACAGCGACATGCAGAAGAATGAACCTGGACCACTTTCTTCCACCATACACAAAAATAAACTCAAAATGGATAAAAGACCTCGATGTTAAACAGGAAGCCATCAAAATCCTCGAGAAGAAAGCAGGCAAAAACCTCTTTGATCTTGGCCACAGCAACTTCTTAGCATGTCTCTGGCAAGGGAAACAAAAGCAAAAATGAACTACTGGGACCTCATCAAAATAAAAATCTTCTGCACAGCAAAGGAAACAATCAGCAAAACTAAAAGGCAACCGACAGAATGGGAGAAGATATTTGAAAATGACATATCAGATAAGGGTTAGTATCCAAAATCTATAAAGAACTTATCAAACTCAACACCCAAAAAACAAATAATCCAGTGAAGAAATGGGCAAAAGACATGAATAGACACTTCTCCAAAGAAGACATCCACATGGCCAACCGATGCATGAAAAAATGCTCAACATCACTCATCATCAGGGAAATACAAATGAAAACCATAATGAGATACCACCTTACACCTGTCAGAATGGCTCACATTAACAACTCAGGCAACAACAGATGTTGGCGAGGATGCGGAGAAAGGATCTCTTTTGCACTGTTTGTGGCAATGCAACCTGGTGCAGCCACTCTGGAAAACACTATGGAGGTCCCTCAAAAAACTAAAAATAGAACTACCCTACAACCCAGCAATTGCACTCCTAGGCATTTTTCCACGGGATACAAGTGTGCTGTTTTGAAGGGGCACATGCACCCCAATGTTTATAGCAGCACTATCAACAATAGCCAAAGTATGGAAAAAGCCCAAATGTCCACTGATGGATGAATGGATAAAGAAAGTGTGGTACATATATACAATGGAGTATTACTCGGCAATCAAAAAGAATGAAATCTTGCCATTTGCAACTATGTGGATGGAACTGGAGGGTATTATGCTAAGTAAAATTAGTCAGAGAAAGACAAAAATCATATGACTTCATATGAGGACTTTAAGAGACAAAACAGATGAACATAAAGAAAGGGAAACAAAAATAATTTAAAAACAGGGAGGGTGACAAAACAGATGAGACTCATAAATATGGAAAACAACCTGAGGGTTACTGGAGGGGTTTTGGGAGGGGGTATGGGCTAAATGGGTAAGGGGCACTAAGGAATCTACTCCTGAAATCATTGTTGCACTATATTCTAACTAATTTTTAAAATAAAATAAAATAAAAATAAAAAATAAAAAAAGTTAATAGAAAAAGAGGAATGTTACAAGATTATTTCAGGCTATTCCAAATAGAAAAACCAAGTTACATACCTGAACTGTCTGAGGGCTAAAAGAAGAGAAAGAAAACAATTTTTCACTCTTAAGGGTAACCTGCTTTTTCAGTTTTATTTAAAAAAAAAATAACCCATATGTATGTTTTCTTTTTCACTTCTTTTGCACAATTACCTCTCTTGAAAATTTTCTATAAACTATCATAGCATGAAAACACATTAAACTTGAAGTTAGAAGAATGGATTGTTACTAGTTTTTTCATTGGTATTATACTGCCATCTAGTGACCACAAAATTTATGACTCATCTGTGCAACTGAAAGGCCAGTAAGGGCTGCCCAAGGCAAATCAGCAAGTAGCTGATGCAGCTTGTCAAAGTCCCCTTCCATTAGATGTCACTTCCCGGACAACTCACTGTATCAAAGTGCCCCTCCAGACTGATGCTTGCTGCTGACATGTCCCAGCATGAAAATGATTTTTTTATATTTATTCTCTTCTGTGTATCAAATAGGCAACATTTACATGCTGAATAAATCACTTTAATTGGACTCATGAAGGAAATGCCCTATTGCATCTATTAATGTCTCTTTCACTTCTCCTTCATAGCAATCAGGAAATGTTTCGGATCAGGTGGACCTCAAACATTTGCCTAACCATTTCAATATGGAGAAACTAGGAGACCATTGTGGTAAGAGACAGGCATACGGCAGCCAATGCATCTAGATGTGTGTGAACACAAATATTTCTGCATCTATTCTGGCAGTGACTGTAACCATAGAATGCCTAAACTATATAAAACTATTTATCTTCTCAGGGTGCCTGGGTGGCTCAATCAGTTAAGCAGCCAACTCTTGGTTTCGGCTCAGAGCATGATCTCATGGTTCGTAGATTATTATAAATTTTATAGAGAACTATTCTCTATCTGCCAAATAAGCCCAAGCTGCTGGTTTAATTGCTTTTCATTCCTCACCACACTTACTTTGTATAATAAAGGTGAATTGTTTGATCGGCTTCATCTTTTTCTCAATAGTTTTCCACATTCATTTCTAAAGGTATCATAGAAAAAAACATGTGACACAATGTAATCCAACTGGGATACATTGACTTACTTGATTTTCATATAAACAAAAAGGGATTGGTGTGTACTTGTAAGATCATCTTGTCTGGCGAACATCTGGCATGAATATATCTAGAAAATAAGGAGGCATCCAACTTTAATCCTCCAAGGAAAAACTCTCCAGAAAAATGGAAGCACATTTTACAAGATGGAACAGAGAATAGTGGTGCAAGCCTTATAATCTAGCAATCTATTGCCATCAAAGAAGCAAGGACTTCTCATGTTTACTCAAGGGAATGAGATGCATGTTTCTCATGAAAAGGATCATCAGAATTAGAGATACTACATTCCATTCAGGCTGCTGTAACAAAATTCCATACACTGAGTAACTTATAAACAACAGACACTCATTTTTTTTCACAGTTCTAGAGGCGGGGAAGCACAAGATCAAGATACCAGGAGATTGGGTGTCTGGTGGGAGCCCACTTCCTGGTTGGGTGTCTGTCTTCTCACTGTGTCCTCACATGGCAGAAGGGACAAGGGACTTCTCTGGGGCCTCTTTTATGAGGGCACTAATCCCATTCATGAAGCCTCCACCCTTGTGACTTAATCACCTCTCAAAAGCCCCACTTAGTGGTACCATCACAGTGGGCATTAGGATTTAACATATAAATTCTGGGGACCAACATCCACTGTATAAGATATTTTCATAAGAAGGGACAGTGAGCAAAATGTTTATATAAATTCCAAAAGCAGAGACTAAATCTTTCTACTTAAAGAAATAACTCATTAATAAATAAGAAGTAATTAACTGATTTTATTTTGCCTTTTCTTGATAGAAAGTTTTAAAATAAAATTGATCTTAAGTATTTACTAAGCATATCATCATAAAATGATTAGCTTTCATACCCTTTTTCATAGTGTTTGAGGAGAACATAGGTTTTTAAAAATTTGTTGCCTCTTGCTATGACTAAAGCGGTAGGGAGATCTCTTCTACGTGCCTGCAATTTATGTTCTCACTTCAGAGCATCTTCTCTCCATCCATGGTGTGTCCTCTAATCATGGACCACCTCTAAAAGACCATCCCAAGCAAATGGCATTAACTACAGGAGCCCTTTCTCCCAATTCTATGCCAAGCATGTATATTTCACTACACACAGACATGCATAGAAGGAAGAGCACTAATCCCCCCGCCAAAAAAACGCCAGATTAGCATTCTCCAAATAGTGCTATGGATGTTAACAGGCGTTAATGTGAAAAATGGGTACAAAATCAAATAAGTTTGGGAACAATTTTACAAAAAATTGGACAACCTAGAAGAAATGGATAAATTCCTAGAAATACACAACCTACCAAGACTGAATCATGAAGAAATAGAAAATATGGGCAGACCAATGGCTAATAAGGAGACTGAATCAATAATCAGAAACCTCCTAACAAGCAAAAGTCCATGAACAGATGGCTTCACAGATGAATTCCACCAAACATTTAAAGAATTAATGCCACTCCTTCTCAAACTCTTCCAAAAAATAGGAGAGGATGGAACACTTAAAAACTCATTGTCAAGGCCGACATTACCCTGATGCCAGACAAGGACACTACAAAAAAAGAAAACTAAATTATGGGCCAATATCCCTGACAAACATAGATTCAAAAATCCTCAACAACACAGTATTAGCAAACCAAATTCAGCAATACATTAAAAGGATCATACACCATGATCAAGTGGGATTTATTCCAGGGATGCTGGAGTGGCTGGACATCCACAAATCAATTGATGTGATACACCACATTAACAAAATGAAACATAAAAATCATGATCATCTCAATAGATGCAGTAAAAGCATGGGACAAAAACAACAACAACAAAGATAAATAAATGAGGCAATAGATGCGTTCATTAACTAGATGGGGGAATTCTCTCACAATGTATATGTATATCAAATCATCAATGATGTACACATTAAATATCTTACCTTTTCATTTGTCAATTATATTTTAATAAAGCTGAAAATGAAAAGGAGTAGGTAACTTTGGGATCCTTCACTGACTGCTAAATGGTGCGATGTGGTAAGGATTCAAGATAATCAGGACACTTTGAAATATAATACCGTTAAGAATAAAATGGTAAATAGAATCAGAACAATCTTTTCAACCCATCCCTCAGATCACACACCCTCTCATTCCAAACTCTCCCCTTGTTACCTTCTACATCCTTACTTTGTCCTATTTTCTTCCCATCACCTATCACTGCCTCAAATGATATATGTTCCTTTTTAAATTTTCATTCTGTCCCCTCCGTCGTGTGGTCTCTAAAGCTTAGAAAAGTATCTGACATAGCACAAGCATTTAGTAAATAATAATTGAATTGCAAAAGGATGTTTTATTATAGATTTGAGCTGTCAGAAACAAAGTTATATCCAAAAGCTACTTTTGTAGATAATAAAACAGACTTATATGTATATCCAGTGTAAAGAACCATTGGTCATTTCAGCCCACACCTGTTACCACTGCAACTCCTACTACCTCTACTCTTACTACTACTTTTAATAATTACTGATAATAACAATAGTAAACCTCTTTTTTTTTTTCCCCCTAGTAGACCTCTTAAGTACTTAATACGTGCCAGGTGTTATACTGAATACCTGACATGTGTTAAATCGTTTAATCCTCACAAGAATTCCATGATTCTTGAAATTATTGAATCAGATTCACGTGACTCAGAACTCACCCAACGTCAAGCTTTTCTAATGACTTCAAGATTAGAAGGGCACAAGTAAAGCAGGGAGTGGCCTGGAACATCCCAAATGAGAATGTAAGTGATACATATGAACGGCGACACACACAATGACAGAGTTACAGTGTTATGAGAACACAAACATTTTGACTCATTTAGGAAGAGGAAGGGAACAGAATGGCCTCGTAGCACGCCATGGCTACGGAGTACTCCTGCATGTGCACATACATGGGGAATACATATCCTCATACCCACACGTGTTCAAGAAAGAAGCAACAACAAAATTCATCTGTGCTGTAGTATTCTGTTTGCCTTTCAGAGAGAACTCTCGGGATCTCTTGACAGCAACCCAAGGGCCACGTTGGACAGCAGTTCTTTTGGAAGCCTGGGAAATGCCAGAGCGAAGCCCAAAGCGGTGGAAATCAAGTGACCATAGCTGCATGTTTATGAATCTTGAAAGTTTTCAGAACACATTCATTTGCTTTTAAAAAGTATGCCCTCTTGGGGCGCCTGGGTGGCTCGGTGTAGGTTAAGCGTCCGACTTCGGCTCAGGTCATGATCTCACTGTCCGTGAGTTCAAGCCCCGCGTAGGGCTCTGTGCTGACATCTCAGAGCCTGGAGCCTGTTTCAGATTCTGTGTCTCCCTCTCTCTCTGCCCCTCCCCTGTTCATGCTCTGTCTCTCTCTGTCTCAAAAATAAATAAACGTTAAAAAAAAAAAAGTATGCCCTCTCTTTTTGAATCGCTTATCATGCGAAGTGAAGAAAGAAAAAGTAAATGAATACGACTTAAAAAATAATGTGAACTTACAGTATGTACAGAACAATGGATTTCCTCGAATAAAGTAAGCATAGGACTAATAGGAACCGGGATAATGAGTTATGAAGATATCCCTACTTTAGAAATAGGCGAAAGACGCTCGCTATTTATTATTTTTTTCAGAATGATATATTCTTATTTCTCACAATTCTGTTTATTACAAAAGTTTTACACACATAGCTGTAAAAGACATATGAAACGTTTTCCTTCCTTAATTCTAAGATTGTGCATCAGGCTTTCACAAGTCTGTGATCTAGAAGTGTGATCCAGGCTATAAAAGCAAGTGTCTCAAAGGAAAAGCAGAGAACATACCTGAAGACCATTAACGTATATATGTAATGTAGGAGATAAAGCACAGACCAGAAGTCAACATCCTAAGAGATTAGTTAACATCTTAAGTGATCTTAAAATCTTAACCTTGGAAGCCCCAGAAATCTGCAGATGGGAATTTGCCTGCATCATATGCAGTTGAGCATGTGCTAAAGCAGCCTCCATATGGCATCCCTAGTAACTAAAAGGACTGCCATTGCCCTTCTAAGGAGCACACATTTTTTTTTTATCCTCATGCACCTGACTTTCTCAGAATTACTAAGCACTATATTAATTAATTTAAAAGTTGATTAAGACTCCTTTACTCAGGGTGCCTGGGTGGCTCAGTCGGTTAAGCATCCAACTTCAGCTCAGGTCATGATCTCATGGTTCGTGAGTTCAAGCCCCACATCAGGCTCTGTGCTGACAGCTCAGAGTCTGGAGCCTGCTTCAGATTCTGTGTCTCCCTCCCTCTCTGATCCTCCCCCGCTCTCATTCTGTCTCAATCTGTCTCTCAAAAATAAATTAACGTTAAAAAAATTTTTTTTAAGACTCCTTTACTCATCTACAAGGTAGAATGGGACAAGAAAATAAACCAGATCTGTAAGAACTAAAGATGACATAAATTGTAATTAATCTACAAGGAGAAGTTGTCAAGTTGTCAAGGACTGTGGGGAAGATTTAGATGAACTATCTGCTTTCCATAAGTTTGAAGTCAGCACCCAAATCTTAGTGTTTTCTTTGGGGAACTCTTGGGGTGTAACACATATATCTGGAAAAAGCAATAATTTGAAAATACAAAGTGCCCTTATGAAAACTGTCTGCCAGTGAAGGAAGAACAGGAAACCCGCCTATCCCAGATCCTTTAATGACAGCAGATGGAAGCCATCTGCTGCTGTTGAAGGGAGGGATATAGGCAAGAAAACCAGTTATCAAAAACCTTGCACTGGGGCATGTGGGTGGCTTATTCGGTTAAGCATCCGACTTTGGCTCAGGTCATGATCTCTAAATTCATGAGTTGGAGCCCTGCATCTGACTTTGTGCTGACACCTCAGAGCCTGGAGCCTGCTTCAGATTCTGTGTCTTCCTCTCCTCTTTGCCCCTCCCCACTCGCACTCTCTCTTTCAAAAATAATAAATAAACATTAAATTTAAAAAAAAAAAAAAACCTTGCACTGATACCAGGTCCCTGAGAATAAACAACTGTACTCCAGACCCTGTTTCAAGTAAGAAGGCAGGGATTGTTTGCCACTAGGGAGGATCAGGAATTTTGAAAAAGCCTTATCCCTAAGATCAGCCATATAGGCCTCCCTAAGACTGAGACTGGTACAGGAAAACCAAGAAATCTTCTTCTCGTGATTCCAAGTCTTACATCAAATACCGAAGAATAATCGCCTACTATTAGCAGAAGGCATGGAGAGAGACCTTCTGCACCAGGGTACAGTCATGCCAGAGCTTCTGAAATCTGAGAATAGAACAGAGATACTGAGAGAAACTTTGGTGCTCCAGGTCTCACCCTAAGCACAAGGCAGCAGCAGTACCCTGCAAAAGGAATTCACAGACTTTGATGCACTAACGCACCAATAAAACCCAACTCAACTCTAGTCTATATTGATTTGCTTTCCCCCCCATGCACACACACTGATGACTTTATAGAAGAGGCATGCCATTACTGAGCATAAAAATTGTATACCTCCATCTCTATTGCTCTTTTACACATAATTCCCAGCACTCAAAAACAAAATTATACAACATTCAAAAGAAGGGAAAATATGACTCATTGTCAAAATATAAAATAGCGACATTGTCAAGAGATAAAAGAGTCAATAGAATCAGACACATAAATGGCCTAAGTTGTTGCCATTATCAGACTGAGACTTTAAAATAACTAGCATTAAAATTTTAAATGATCTAGTAGAAAAGGTGGACAATCTTTGTAAACAGACGAGAAATTTCAGCAGAGAGATGGAAACTCGAAGAAAAAGAAGAGGAGGAGGAAGAAGAAGAAGAAGAAGAAGAAGAAGAAGAAGAAGAAGGAGGAGGAGGAGGAGGAGGAGGAGAAGGAGAAGGAGAAAGGAGGAGGAGAAGAAGAGCCCAGTGGAAATGCAATGAGTGAAAAATACTGTTCCAAAGAGGAAGAATTCCTTCACTAGGTTGGACATAACATAAGAAAAGAAAATGCATCTGAAGATAGGTCAATAAAAATGATCCAAACTGAAACACAATGAAGAAAAAAAGAAAGTCAAAATGGAAAAGAGCATCTAATATTTGTGAAACAATATTAAATAGCCTAAAAGAAACAGGTAGTCGGAGTCTCAGAAAAAGGAAGAGAGGAAGAACTATTTGAAATGATAATGGACAGCAATTTTCTAAAATTAGTAAAAGGCAAACAGGCCATAGAAGAAGCTCAGAGGACTCCAAGCAAGGTAATACAAAGAAAATCTCCATCAAAAGAGATAGCAAACACTGTTCTCTTTCTGTCTCTCATGGGATTGTTTTGAATCATAATAATATGTGTATACATATTGCAAAACTTTTCAATGGTTAATGGGTATTGGGATTACAACTAAAGATAACTCTTCCTGTGTGGTTAAGACTGTTTCAAAATCCCTGAACTTTAGAGTAAAGAAACCAGTAATTCAGAAGCCCCTACTGTTTGTCAAACATTCCATTATATTCTTCATACACCTTACCTCTTTCAGCCACTACAAAGCATTCATTCATTCTATAAATACTTATCAAATGCATACATTTTCCTCCAGGCCTGGCATCTCTGAGAAAGTAGCATAAAATGTAAAGCCAGAGGATGAGGTAAAACCCTGTACAAAGGCAAAAGTGACTAGTGAGGGAAGGGGGAGCCTGCTTCTATCCAGAAGAATCAGGAGTCTCAAATGTCCTCAGATAGGAAGCAGCCTGGCTCATTCCAGGAAATGACCATGGAGTGGCTGCAGTCCTCCAAGCCAGGGGAAGAATGAGTAAAATTGAGGCCTGATCGTCAGGCAGGCCACCAGTGCTTTGTGGAATGAAACAAGGCATTGAGCAGAACGGGAACTTCAGTTCAGAGCTTCCTGACTCACTAGCCTCTCTCCTCTTCCTGGGATAGTTCCCAGCTTTTGTAGAGCTTTATGTTTTCCAGAATCCTTCCATGTTCCTCATGCGTTTGAGCGTTCCTAAACTGGATGGCTGATCTTCAGAGCCCTGGCCTCCTCACTGCACGTCTAAAACCACTACTTTGCTGCCAAAACCTAGCCAGTGGCAAGAGGGATAAGCTAAGCAATCTTCCAACTTTGAGTGACTCAAATGCTTGACTTATTAGGGTCATGAATGATGGGGACTTGACAGACCCATCGGCTACTTTTGCATGTTTCTTGTTTCCTGCCCCCAACACACCTCATGACCAGAATTTATGTAACTAAAGGATTCTGCATCAAATGGTTACCACAAAGGATGCAGTTAAAGGTCATCTTTATCTCCCCTTTTCCTTTATTTATCAATAATGCAATAATGAAGCTTACAGGGCAGAGACATACAGGCAGCTGGTGGTTGAAGGCCGGCACACCTTTGGAGAGGATTTATTACCAAGCTGTCATATAAAATATACACTGAAGGGCTTCCCTTGACCTATGACTTTCTTAGATACAGAAGGGGAAGGAAACACTATCAAGTGCTTTAAGCATTCGTGAATACTCCGAAATGCCTGACGCCATGTTAATGAAATGCCTTTACAAGCCTGTTTGTCATGATCTCTGTGCCTGTACTCTGGGACTTTTCTCACTCCTGCCTCCTCAGATCTTATCTTTAATCTTCCAAACTAACTTACCTCTGCCGATTTCTAATCGTGCTTTCAGGTGTGTTCCCTGTGCTACAGTCTACATCATAAAATATCATAAATTAATTAGGCTCTTGAGTTCTGGCTTTACTGATGGTCTATTTTGCACACTGTTCAGGAAGTATCTATGTGCAAACACAGAGGTCGGCTTGTGTTTGGGCCCAGACTAGATGCTGACTCTCAATCCTGCTGCAGCTGCTTGGCAAGTAGGACCCAGGTCCCTTGGCTAAAGTCCTCTGTCACAGAGATTTTTTTCTTCACTTCCTTCACACTTGTTTCAGTATCTTTATTTTCATTCCCACTGCTGTCATCCCTGGACAGATGGTAACCACACTGTACATAACTTGCAACCAGCTCCTAACAAGTCTGCCTGATGTGATTCCTGCCCTTTCCTGCTCCCATTTTCTGTTTCTCACCCCACACTCTGTGAGGTTCCTCAGTAGCTCCCCAAGTCCTACATTCTGATATTTAAGGCACAAAATAAGACAGCCTCATCAATGAACAGTGCTGTGAGGCCTATTGAGATAACTAGGAAGATGGAATTCACCAGCTTAGTCCCCCTCAAATTTTAAGAAACAGGATAGAACGATAAGATTGAAGCCCGTAGAGTTGCACTTATAAAGTATGGAATAAGAGAACTCTATCAGTTAGGGTCCAGCCTAAGGAAGGCGGAAACTACACCCCATGTTTGAACAGAGAGAATTTGATTTCCAGAATAGTTTAGTAGATGAAAAATTGTTAACAAGGTAACTTAAAGGGTAAAAAGAGACATAATACAGGTAGTAACTGCAGGAAGCGATTGCCATCTGTAGGACTAAGGAAATGAAGGGAAGAGCTTGAAATGATTAAATGTTAAAGACTTGGGGCACCTGGGTGGCTCAGTCAGTTAAGCACTCAACTCTTGGTTTTGGCTCAGGTCATGATCTCACAGTTGGTGAGTTTGAGCCCCACATCAGGATTCTCTCTCTCTGCCCCATCCCCTCATGCTCTCTCTGTCTCAAAAATAAATAAATAAATAAATATTAAACAAATAAATAAACTTATAAATACATACATACATACATACATACATATATACATACATACATACAAGAGACTTGGGGGAGGGGCCGGTTGATGTTTACAATTTCCTTCTTTTATTTCTAATTCCATGATTTTTTTTTTTGCCCTCCCCCAGGACCTCAGTTACTTGGGGTTCTTAACTGATAGGGTGACGAAACCTTCATGTGTGATGGATGGGTCTGAATCCCCAGTTGCCTGCTTCCACTTTTGTAGTTTTCCATTAACTTTTACAAATGAATGTGAAAATACCAAGAAGCACCCCAAAGAGTCTTCCTTGTTCCAGAAAGTGTCATCTCTGTCCCCCTCCATATAAAACCAATCAATTTCCCCTGCCTTCCCAGACAGAAAGTCCAGAATCTCTCTCTTTTCATGTGTCTCAGTTATGTGTTTCGCTGTTGGTGAACATTCTGATTAAGATAATAATGCTGAGGGTCACCTGGGTGGCTCAGTCAGTTAAGCATCCGACTTCCGCTCAGGTCATGATCTCACAGTTTGTGTGTTCAAGCCCCGCATTGGGATCCTTGCTGACAACTCAGAGCCTGGAGCCTGCTTCCGATTCTATTTCCCTTTCTCTCTGCCCCTCCCTTATGCTCACTCTGTCTCTCTTTCTCTCTCAAAAATAAATAAACATTAAAAAAAAATTTTTGAAAAGATAATACTGCTAAAATATTACATATATTATAAGAAATAGGAGAATAATTATTAATAGAATCAATCTTTTAAAATGATTTTTAAAAAGTAGAAATGGAGTTTGTCTCAGTAAATTAACACAAATGATCTTACTTATGGAAATTGGTTACCAGTTGCCTAATTATTACACAGTTTAGTTATGCATGATTATCATAACATTTTTATCATGCATTTCATTCGACCAGAATATTAAACTATACAAGTACACTCACACCTCATAGTCTGGGTTTGTCCAATAAAACCGTCAGCGTATAATGCTAGCAAAAAGTAGAGGAGCATGTTGTCAATCCACACGCTAATCCATGGAAAAGCAATACTGTCTGCTGCAAATTCCAGGCGACAGTGGACATTCTGGTTTGTTTCACCCACTGGCATTTGATAGTCATGCCAAATTTCCTTTACCTGAACGTCTGTGTGGGTAATCTTCACCAGAAAAAAAAGTGGGATATGTTGCCCCCATTCCTTTTTCAATCTGCAACTTTTTTAGGCAAGTTAAGACAGAGTGTTTCTTTAATTAAACCATTTATTTTTTTTTAAACATTTGTTTATTTTTGAGACAGAGAGAGACAGAGCATGAACGGGGGAGGGTCAGAGAGAGGGAGACACAGAATCTGAAACAGGCTCCAGGCTCCGAGCAGTCAGCACAGAGCATGACGCGGGGCTCGAACTCACAGACCGTGAGATCATGACCTGAGCCGAAGTCGGACACTCAACCAACTGAGCCACCCAGGTGCCCCAATTAAACCATTTAGAAACAGATGGTATGATAAAGTTGATAATGGTCTGCTAACAATATCCAAACTCAATAAAAGGACAGTGAGAAGTTCTAACACTACCTCAATATGAGAAAACGTACCTATCCTCACTTAATCTCCTCTGTTGATTATTTTTAAATTTGCCAACAGCAATTTTAAAAAGATTGTTTTATTTCTTAATAAGATTTTAGAAGAGCACAGATATATACAAAACAAATTGATAGTAATTTATTAAGTTGTCCCTAAGGCTTTAGCTTTCTCTCTTTGAAATTTACAGCTATGCAAAGATTTGGATTTGGCATTAGTGGGTCTGCATGCAACTGCCTCTGGATGTCTAATTCAGTACAAAATTAAAGCAACAGAGTTTTTGGGTTTTTCGTCTGTTTGTTTTTGTAATGCCAAATGCTAACATAGCGTAACGTAAGAGTTGTTTCCAAAGAGAACGCTATTCTAAGCAGCAACATCAGGCCTACTTGACGTATTGTTTGACTTGTGAACTGCGGATATCCAGCTAGCTACAAGTACAAAAAGTTTTAAGGTGAACCACAGAAATATATTTTAAATGTGTATAAACCCCCATCAGGTTGTCTCCACTTTAGGTTGACAGTGACATTGAAATGTCTGTTCTGTAATCTTCTTCCTTGACGTTGCAAGTTTCAAAATAAGACAGCACTGGTTCCAAAGTTTTATGTCAATCGTAATGGCTGTGTTAAAACTACGTATAGAAAGGCAGCCAGAATTTAGAGATTTGAACACCAGTCTTAGAATGGAATTGGGTTAGGTTTGAGTTTCCACTCTCTCACTTGCTGGCTGCGTAAACAGCAACAACTGTTATCCCCAGTGCCACCCACAGGAAACATATAACGTACATACATAAAGGAAAAATGAGAAACATTTGAAAATAGCCTTTAATGTTAAAACTTACAAATAGTTTAATTTTAAATATCCCTGTAAGACATTCTTTCTATAATTCATTATTCGCGAGTTAAGAGAACCCATCTTGGAGTACCAAGGTGGCTCAGTAGGGTTGAGTGACCAACTTCAGTTCAGGGCATGATCTTGCAGTTTGTGAGTTCAGGCCCTGCATCTGGCTCTGTACTGACAGTGCAGAGCCTGCTTGGGATTCTCTCTCCCTCTCTTTTTCTTTGTCCTTACCCGAATCGTGTGCTCTCTCTCTCTCTCTCTCTGTCTCTCTCAAAATGAAGAAGAAGGAGGAGGAGGAGGAGGAGGAGGAGGTGGAGAAGAAGAAGAAGAAGAAGAAGAAGAAGAAGAAGAAGAAGAAGAAGAAGAAGAAGAATCAATCTCAGAGGAGGGGAAAGGGGGAAAGGTAGATACATATCTCTTATATATTATTCATCAGACGGATATTTAAATTACCAGTGTTTTGGGGTTTTTTTTCCCCCCCAAGAAAAGACTCCCTGTAAGTCCTTCGTGTCCTACCTTGGCATCCAAAGATAATAAGATAATCAAATTGCCTCAAACACAGCTAAAATACTCATCAATAGAAGTTTTGATGTGGACATGTCCCGCAAGAACAGAAACTCCTTAAGGGCAGGATTTGGGTCCACTGGGTTCGGCGTTGTGCCCTTACATGGGGAGCAGTCCTGAAACATACAGTAAATACTTGTGTGACTAAAGCCTCCATCATTTGAGAGAAAGACATCCTTTTGCAGCCAAAAGGACAAGATGAGGTGCATTAGGTGACTATGAGGCAAGAGAAGGGGTTAGGTGAGGTTCAGGAATGGAGACTGAAGGGTGAAACCTACCACCCTTAAGATCTGGGTGGTAGAATTATTCAGAATTATGCCAAATCTCGCATGCCAGTCTAGATTGCCAATTAATACATATAATTGCAAATCCCACAAAGCAGCAACCACTCCAAAGTGAAGCACTTAGTATATTATGTCTATACTCAAAAGATAGTGCAACGCACTTCTGGGTGTAAACTATATAACATACAAAGGAAATATAAGTGAATGTATTTATATCCATAGCAGGTTCTAAATTGGAATCAATCTTTCCTAGGAAAAGGAGGAGGAATGGTTGGACAAACTATATTTAGTGAATAGATGTTGAAGTTATTTGAATTCTACACATTTGGACAAGATCAGAGGAAAAGATATACACACACACATATACCATAAATCAGAGATAAATTTAGAGCCTACCTCAGAATTTCTTACTTACACTCCTAAATTAATATTCCCCTGGGATGATCTGGTGGTGTAATATATTTCTGATTATATTTCTAACGGGCAGAGAGCAGAGAATAATGAGAGGTCAACAGATGGTAGCAAAATGGTCTGGGTTTCAGTGTTGTCTCTGTCATTTTTTATAATCTTTGGCAAGTTGGTTAAATTCCCTGAGCCTCAGTTTATCATCTGTAAAGCAGAGACATTAACACATATTTAGCAGGTTGGTGTGAGAATAAATAAGGTAGGAAAAGTGGCTGGTACAAAGGGGGTACCCAGTGACCCATTTTCCTCCATTGTTTCCCTAATCCCCATGACTACATACCCATTCACCTTGATCATTTTAAGATGCTCTTTACCTAAAAATATAGTCAAATAACTCATTCAAATGTTTGCTTTTAATACAGCCAGACTGCTGAACAAAATTATCTCTTCGAATTGGTGAAAACAAGTAAACTGATAGCTTTATCAAAAAGCCCCAAAGTTAAGCTGAACATTATAGCAGATTTTATGGAGGATTACGATGGTTTCTGTTATTTTCTTTGAAGAGAAAAGATGGCCTGACTGAACACAAAACCTCCCGGGGCTTCTGGGCACAGTGAACAGAAACTTGTTGAAGGTGATTACTTCGCTGTACTATAATACATCTTACACTAGCTTCAAGGTGGGAAACGCTGTTATTCTTGCAGCTGTACTCCTTTCCTGACATATTGAAGTTTCAGGAAGAAAGCAGTAACAATTTGTGATCTATAAAGAAAAGGTATATGTGATACTTTAATCTCATAACCTATCCCTCTGGTTTAGCGTAGGCCAGAAGTCTATTAAAATGGGTATTCAGGGGCGCCTGGGTGGCTCAGTCGGTTGGGCGTCCGACTTCGGCTCAGGTCATGATCTCGCGGTCCGTGAGTTCGAGCCCCGCGTCGGGCTCTGTGCTGACAGCTTGGAGCCTGGAGCCTGTTTCGGATTCTGTGTTTCCCTCTCTCTGACCCTCCCCCGTTCATGCTCTGTCCCTCTCTGTCTCAAAAATAAATAACGGTTAAAAAAAATGTTTTTTTTTTTTTTAAAAAGAAATGGGTATTCAAATCCAAAGCTGACTTCCCTATCTTGCCCTAAGAGCTCTTTGCATGACAGGCTAGAGAGGGCTTAGCCACTTCCGCTTTTGATGGATGGAAGCACTATCTCAGCACACCTGAGGCACTGCCCATAAGTATATAAAGTCAGGTGTTAGGAGCCACCACCTTGCTTCCTGCCATATGCCAACTGATCCGATTCCAAGATCTCCCAGTTCCTCCCCCCCTTGCCGCTAGCCTCATCTAGCTGGTGCACTGACTCCTCCATATCGTCTCCCACTTTCTAGATGCCCTGTTTGTCACTGCTGTTGCTGCAAAATGATTTGGCAGTTTCTTCACTAGTTGAGACATTCCTGTAGGACACACCACAATAAGTAAATAACAGCATTTGGGGTTTCATATGTAGTAGTATATGTATTTGTGTTATAAGCAGTTGAGTTCCATTTCTGGACCTGGTTCTTGTGACTGTGGACAGCTTACTCACCTGGAGTAAGCCAAACTGCAAAGTTCAAGGGCACAGTCCTACAGGCTTCCAAGTCTGCTCAAGACTTCTGGAACCACCTGCAAGAAGTTAGAGTCCAACTACAATCTTGGGAAGGTCCGCAAAAGACGGTCCTTGCTTCTGACATCAACTGCAAGTTTGGGAGTTTCCCAAAACTACCTCAAGTATGACAGTTCACGAGGACGACTCAGAATTCACTGAAAGCTGCTATAGTCATGCTTGTAGTTTATTATAGGGCAAGGATACAAATTAAAATTAGAAAAGCAATTTATGCATAGGGCAGAGTCCAGAAAGATTCCAAATGTGAAGTTACCATTTTCCTGGAGACCTGTTACCCTCTCAGCATCAATGTGTGACAATATATATGGAGTACTCACTCAAGTTTCCACATTCAGAGTTTTTATTGAGGCTCCATTACATAGACAGGATTCATTGTTTGGCTTCGTGGTTGAACTCAGCCTTCAGGCCAACTGATACTTTGAAAACCTATGACCCCCACCCTAAATCACATGGTTGATCTCTTTGGCATGGCCACCACCCTGAGACTGTCAGGCGTGGTCAGCCTCCACTGTAAACAAAGACATTCTATCAGGTGTGATATAGATCACCTCCCAGAAATCAAGGGCAGAGGCCAGACCTCTCTTTGGGCAAGGCCAAATTCTTTACTACACATTACTTAACATCTCTGAGAGTCAGAGATAGTCACCTGTAAAACGAGAATACTCGTGTTGGCCCCATGATTTTTAAGCTCTAATTCATTTAAAAAATGCAACTATTCTCTAGATTCAAACACCCTACCTTAAAAGAAAAACCTTTGAGTGTTCTTCTCAACTGGAGTGATTTTTCTATGTCTGGCTCAAATATCGTCAAACAACTCCTGCGTTTAAACCCTACTTTCCAAAAAGATCTTTGGCTATTCTGAAGCACTGGTAGAAACACGCGTGAGCTGCATGATCTAGGGCAAGCCATTTAACTTCTCCAAACCTCAATGTCCTCATCTAAAAATGGAGATGCCATACCCAGCTGTTCCATCTCACAGGGTTGTTATAAAATAAAACCAATTTGCATACATGAAAAAGCTTGTTAAGCTAACTTTATTGAAGGTAATGGTGAAGTCAAGCCCTCAGGTGCTAGAACTTGTGTCCCCCAGGAGATGGGACCTAAAGTGCTGAACAAAGTGGCTGATGTGCCAAGTTCGAAAGAGGCTTTTCTACCAATGCTTCAGAATTGCCAATCAGAATTGACGGGTGCTTCCAGCACCTCATACCTCCACAGAGCCAAAAAGACAGCAGAAGAGGAGGGAGGGTACACTCCAGGGCCCCCCAGACACTGTCAAACCAAAAGTCTATGAGCAAACATTCCAGAGCCAACAAAGTTTCATCAAAGCTCCACAACCCCACCAGTCCCCCTTCCGTCTCCAAGACCTACGATGTTTTCTCTCCTCCTTCCAAAGTCCTCCCCTCCCGCTCTGCCTCAGCTCCCCTCTCCCACTTGCCTTTTAAAAGTAGGAAAATGAGAAAAGAATCAAAAAAAGAGAAAGTGAATATTTATTATGTGCTGCCTTTACCATCAACAAGGTGACATTCTTTCCTACTCACCAGTACTTTTGCAAGACTCCAGTGAGTGGGGTCAGATGTAGCCCAGACCTGGTCCCCAAGGAGCAATGTCCATTCACAGGGGGAGAGAGGGAGCCACAGAGCCCCGCCCTGACATTACATTACCCTCTGTGGAGAGCTGGTTAATGGCACCTGACTTGGCTTGGGCTGCTATGGGCTAACCAAGAAATTCAGTTTCTTTCCATTTTGATGAATGATTTATAAGCTTTGATTGGTTTGGTTCCAAAATACAAGGAGACCAATTTTTCTCACCTGTGCTCTGCTGCAGCCAAAGGCAAATGAGATGTCATGAGCAAAAAAAAAAAAAAAAAAAAAAAAAGAGGGGACGGATGCAAACAGTGAATTGTTCTTAAGAGGGAAGACTGTTGCCCTGCAAAGGCTGGTGCCTCTTTACTACAGTTGTTCCAGAAGACTAAACAGAAGAGACTGTATGTCTTCATCTGATGTGGCCCAGAGCCAACCTGTCAGAGACTTCATCTGTTCATGTAAGAGGTAGGAAAAATATGAATTTGGAACATAGTTCTGGTCAGTAACTTAAAGAGGCAGGCACAGACATTATTTCTAAACAAATTATTGCTGTGTTTACTACTGCAAGCAGTCAGACTCTGGCAGAGACCAGAGGGCACACTCCCTCTTAGCTCAGGGGGAGAGTTAACGACAGTAGAAGACAGACTTGAGGGAAACCAGGGAAAGCGACAGGCATGGGGCAGCCCTAGAGCCAGAAACAGAGGAGCCACTTATTGCCACCCTAAGCCTGGGGTGAGGGGACAGACTGAGAGAGAGAAGCCGTACAGCAAGGGCCACCTGACAAGATTGGTGGTATTTGGTGGAAGAATGGAGACAACACTCAGTGCCAAGGAATGGAGGTAGCCTGGGGAAGAAGGCACACATTCCTCCTGACCTCCAACCTTGACATCTTCCTTTGGTGTCACCCAATCACAAGTCCAAAGGCAGAGGAGTGCCTGGATGTAGTCCAGGACAGAGCATGAAAAGTAGAGATGGAGCTGGAAGGAGAAACAAAAAATAGTTCGACAAGGATCCTTTATACGTTTTGTCTTATGTGGGAATAGATGACGCGTTGTGTATTGAACTGGATCCTCCAAAAATATATGTTCAAGTCCTAATCCCTTGTTCCTGTTTACATGGCCTCATCTAAAAGTAGGGCCTTTGCACATGTAATCAAGTTACAATGAGGTCCTACAGGATTAGGGTGGGTCCTAACCAATG
Source organism: Panthera leo (assembly GCF_018350215.1). Classification (NCBI taxonomy): domain Eukaryota; kingdom Metazoa; phylum Chordata; class Mammalia; order Carnivora; family Felidae; genus Panthera; species Panthera leo. The sequence goes on from NC_056682.1 coordinate 62,691,919, forward strand.
ACTGGTGTCCTCATAAGAGGAGGAGAATTTGGACACAGGCCCAGGGAAAACACTATAAGACTGCAAAGGCAGAGATTGAAGCGATGCATCTGCAAACCAAGAAATGCCAAGGATTGCCAGCAACCACCAGACGCTAGGAAGAGGCAAGGAGGGATCCTCCCCTAGAGGCTCTGAAGACATCACAGCCTCACCTCTCCCTTGATTTTGGACTTCTAGTCCCAGAACTGTGACTTAGTAAATAGCTATCATTTTAAGCTATCCAAATTGGTGGTGGTTTATTATATAGCAGCCTTAGAAAACTAGACGACCATGTATACCATAGATGATAGACCCCATATCAGCATCAATGCGCTGGTGTTACTGTGCTTCAGTGAAAATATGTCAAATGAAAAGCTGTTCTCAGAAGTAATGGTTTCAGGAGGGATGAGTTATCTTTATCTTATTTTTTGTGGTTATTTATTTTTGAGAGAGAAAGGCAGGGCAAATGGGGGAGGGGCAGAGAGAGGAAGACACACAATGGAAAACAGGCTCCAGGCTCTGAGCTGTCAGCACAGAGCCCGACGCGGGGTTCCAACTCATGAACCGCGAGATCATGACCTGAGTTGAAGTCGGACGCTCAACCAACTGAGCCACCCAGGTGCCCCTATCTTTATCTTTTTAAAATGAGAGGGGGGCAGTGTCACTACCATTCACTAGTACTCATAAAAACTATGAATTTTTTAGGTGACCAGTACCTAGGTGATATAAGATGTTCCTATAACTACCTTGAATGGGACATTTTTGTGATGATCTCAGAAGCTTTTCTAAACACTCTAAAGCATAGCTTCTCAGCTAGAGCCTCTTTTGCCCCCGCCCTGGGGGTCATTGGCACATCTGGAGACATTTTTTGGTTGTTGTCACAGTTGGGGAATGCTACTTGTATCTAAATGCATAGAGGCCAGCAATGCTACCAACCATCCTACAACGCACTGGCCAGCCCACGACAACAAAGAATTTTCCCCTGCAGCGTCAGTAGTGTTGAGGCTGGGAAACCCCCATCTAAAGGAATATTCCAGGATCATAAAGTGGGAAAATGATTTGTAACTACAGAAACAATGAGCGAATGCACATTAATCCTAATGAAGATTATTAGTAGAAGGCTTACAAGGGCACATCCCAGAGATGCTAAATGACTACTGGTCACTGGCCACTGCAAGCATAGGCTTCATGATTTACCACTCACCCCCTAATCGACAGCATTTTTAACTGTTCTTTGGTTTCCTCATCTGTGAAATGGGGATCTCCCTAGATTCCCACGGATCTCATCTCCCTAGATCCCTAGACCCATCTCCCTAAATTCCATCTCCCTAGATTCCCACAGATCCCATCTGTGAAATGGGCCTCTCCCTAGATTTTCTAGGGAGAGGAAAGGAAACCCAGTAGGAAATGTGCTTTTGCACAGTAACTCCTCCAACAATGCCAACTATTATTATTATCATCGCGAGTATCATCGCGAGTATTATCATCATGATTATTACCACCATCACTACCACCTGAGTCCCGGGGACCATGGTCCACCACCACTTTGTCCCATCTCACTTCGGAGTTGTCTCTGTTTTGACATGACCTGATTCCGTGAGATCTCCTGAAAACCGAATTGCTGATCTTAGACAAAAATTCTAAAATAAAACCCAAATCCAATTCCACAGAAACGTATCAAACTGCCACTAAATGCTAAATGGAAATCCCATTTTCCTTTGAATTACTCCATATCCTTACCATGACAGACTCAAGTTTCTGTTCGCCATTTCCTTATTTTGTAAATAAAAAGAAAAAAAATCCCCACTCTATATTCATTTCTTTAATGGTTTAGCCAGAACAATTCTGGATTTTTCACTATTCAGTTATGTGTCTAAGAAATATTTCGATTATTTTATGTAAAATTAAGCTGGTTACAAGTTCTGTAAACATACTTAAGTTCGTTTTTGCTTATCATAGTTCTTTTAAAAAGGTAGAACATCGCAGGGTGCCTAGTGGCTCTGTTGACTAAATGTCCGACTGAGGCTCAGGTCATGATCTCATGGTTCATGAGTTCGAGCCCTGCATTGGGCTCTGTGTTGACAGCTCAAAGCCTGGAGCCTGCTTTGGATTTTGTGTCGCCCTTTTTCTACCTCTCTCTCTCTCTCTCCCTCTCCCTCAAAAATAAATGAACATTAAAAAACATTAAAACCAATTTTGAAACATTCCAGCCCTTGCCAGGCTACCAAATCTATAACTGTTTTGCCCCTTTATTTCACACCCCATTTGTTTCTTGCACCCACCCTTCAGTCCAGCTGCTGTTTGGAACTCAGAGAGCATAAATGCTTGTCGGAGCAAATGGACTGTGGTTCTCCAAAAGGAGATTCCAGAGAAAACCATGCCAACCCGAACCCAAATGGAGACACAGAAAGAGCACAGGAATGTTCATTTTCTTTCCCTCGTGTTCTCAAAATGTTCATTTTTTTTCCCTCGTGAGCTTATCCTGTCCTGTTGTAATTTCTTCTAGACCTTAGATACACAGCCAAAGTTCATTTTCCTGGCAGATTCTGTGATACCCTCTCTCACACACCTATAGCTCACTGGTAAAGGATGCCAAAATTAACCAGAGCAGACTTAATAATAGTATTTGTTGAGCACTTATGATGACGCAGGCACTGTGCTAAGTGGTTCTTCAATGGTATGTACATATGGAGGGAAAAGAAAAAAATAAAAGGAGCTCCTTCCTCTTAAATGTGACTTCTAGCAAATGGGAAGTACCAACTGTTCCCTCCTAGCAGCAAAGACCTACTCTCAGTTTAGGTTAATATTTGCATCCTGAATTATTTAGTCACTAGCTAACCAGCATGCACTTGCCTGTTCTTATACCCCAAATGATTATCTTTAAAGGGAAGGAGCGCCTGGGTGGCTCAGTTGGTTAAGCATCCGGCTTCAGCTCAGGTCATGATCTTACGGTTCATGAGTTCAAGCTCTGTGCTGACAGCTCAGAGCCTGGAGTCTGTTTTGGATTCTGTGTCTCCCTCTCTCCTTCTGCCCCTTCCCCCACTTGTGCTCTGTCTCTCTCTCTCTCTCGTTCCAATGTTAGTATATGTGCTGCCGAAGCGAGCACTCTCTCTCTCTCTCAAAAATAAGTAAACATTAAAAAATTTTTTAATATAAAAAATAAAGGGAAGGAGAAGAGGATGTAGGAAGGGGGAGTGGGGAGAGGGGAGGGGGGGGGAAGAGAAGGGGAAGGAGAAGGAGAAAAAGAATGGAAGACCAGGACAAAATTTGACATTCAATAATTATCAGAAGTTCACATAAATTGCAATATTTTAAAACTAAGAGTTTGTGTGGTCTGAACTCTACAAAGAATGTTTATACTTGAGGAACCTTTGTGGCTACATGTTACCGCAAAGCAGCTTCAGGCGGAGCGTCTTTTTCTCACTTGGACCCTGTTTCATACTTGCTTCTGTCTTTTAGCAAAACAACCTCCTGCAAGAAAAAAGTAATATCCTTTTTAAAATTCAGAAATGATTTTTCCCCCAAGAAATTATGCACAATGTTCCCACAGAGGCATCTTAACTGCCTTGCTATTATTTGGCACACACACTTAACATGGAAACAGACATCCTCATAATTGCATACATGTCCACAGCACAATAGTTTTGCCATACAATCCCATTGTTTTTCTACACTATTCGGATAACTAAGCAGAAAAACTACTTCAAAGTGCCATCTGAGCCATGGAGAGGAGTTTAAAGACAGCTTATTTAGGCTTACTCTAAGAGGTGGGCATTTTCACAGGAGGTTCTTAAAAATGAAAAAGAAGCAGGTCTGTTTTGAATACAGAAAGTAGATGAAGGCAGTAGTGGCACCCTCTACCTACCTGTCTTTTCTCCCACATCCCTGGTTCTGGGACGGGATCCCCTCAGAGTTCTGCTACCTAGCCCCCAACCACCTTGGATGCGGCTGATACTGAATGAGGTGCTGATAGCTCCTGGGCATAGCTAACTATAGGCGTAGAGACAGGGATGGAGAGAAGAGGATGAGAGGGAGGGCGAGGGAGAGAGGGGGAAAGGATAAGATATGTCCCATATCAGCAGGGCATGGTTGGACTCAGAGCATCCCCGTATAGTTCAGATTTGACTCCTGCTGAGCATTCCTGCCCCACTGCCCTGCTCCCTCTTGCCCCAGCACCTGTACGCCATCATCAGGACCAGTTTTCACTGACTCCTCTCCCCCTATGGTTGCTTCGTCTGACTCAGAGGCTTCTTTACATTCTTAGGAGTCACTCTGTGAGGGTGTGGTGGTGGAGGGAGTATGTCTAAAGACTTGAGCGTGTGTTGTGCTCAGAGAGGCAACATGACCAACAGTTATGAGTCAGCACGTTCTATGGTCACATAGCATGGCCAGTAGAAAGCGATTTCTGAGCCATGGCACATTTTAATCACAACCTCAAGATTTTCCTGTGCTTTCCATTTTGACCTTCCCTTACGTTCTACAGGAAATTTCCTATTCATAGATTTAGGAGATTATTAGGAAAAGAACTTTAATAATATCTTAATAACAACTGTCTTCTAGTTAAGTAGGGGAACATGGAAGTTCTGAAAGGTGCCCGCCCATTCACCGAGCCTGTCACTCAACAAGTTGAGGTTGCTGCTTGGGTGTTTGAGCCACGTCCAGGGCTCTTTCTTTTCCACCACACTTCCTGCTCTTCTGAGTTCATCCTTCTCAGTGTTTTTTTTTTTTTTTTAAGTTTTTATTTATTTTATTTTGAGACAGAGAAAGCTTGAGTCAGGGAGGGGCAGAGAGAGAGAGAGAGAGAGAGAGAGAGAGAGAATCCCAAGCAGTCTTCTCAGTGCCAGTGCACAGCCTGATGCGGGGTTTGAACTCACAAACCATGAGATCATGACCTGAGCCAAAGTCGGAAGCTTAACTGACTGAGCCACTCAGGTGCCCCGATCCTTCCCAGTATTTAATGTATCTGGTTGCAGTTTCTCATATTTGTCAATAGTGAAGGAAGCAACCTAACTCTTCATGAAATTTGTTTCGCCCAGGGGACCTGGTTTCAGATAAGCCAGGACAGATTCCAAAATGAGGATCTGTGCTCTTTGGGGTCAGGGCCAGGGTTGGGGGAGTTACATGGCTGTGGAGAAGGTCAAGGGGGTTCTCTAGAAGGCAACCCACCCTGGGAATGGCTGAGGCTAGGAAGACTCCTTCTGAGGAAGGCCCCTTCCCAAGGAAAGGAGGAGGAAGAAGACAGTCTGCACAGCTTGCTCTCAGCCTCTTTTCTGCCTAAATGTGGCCATGACCCAGAGAGGTCCAGAAAGGCAAAGGGAGAGAGAGCAAAGGAAGAAAAATAGAGGAGGCAGAAGAGAAGGACAGACACCAGGCAAAGGGAAGTTACGGAAGCCTGTGACAGACAAAATGTATCTGGGAGACAGGAGATCAGGAAAACAGAAAAGTAGAAATGCAAGAGAAATGGGCACCGTATTTTAGGTTGCAAAAACTCAAGACGATATTGGGTTTGAAAATGATTCCTAAGTGGGGAAAAAAATTACTTTCGGCTTTTCCATTTGTTTGTTTGTTGAGCTGCAATCCCAAAGCATCTGTCTGTAATGAGCACGTTCTCCAAGCACCTAAGAAGGCCACATACAGCTCACGTGGATGGGTGGTTCACGGCTGCCTCAGCTACACAATTAGAGTCTGGTGCTGTGATAGCCGGGGGGCGTTTTCTCACTTCTGCACGGGTGAATAAGAGGAAGAGGAGATACTATGACCACGTCTGTGCAGGCAGGAGCCTGCAGGCCTGTTCCACTTGGCAAAGCACTCAACCAAAAATCCAGCATCTAATCCTCCTTTTCATGTCTGCCTGTCAGCTCTGCATATCTGTTGGTGCCTCCCGTGGATTGACAAAGAGCACATGTGGTGGTTGGGACCTGGAGGTGTGCACGTTAAGCTGGCGTTTTCTCACTTTAATTACACCCATACTTGGCTTTGAAATACCTCCGTGTATTTAATGCATAAGAAAGTGTATTTTAGGTTTAAAGCAAAGAATGCTACACCACCCACCGTTTTCATCTCCCCTCACGAGACCCCAAATCCCATAACAGTGGTTCATGTAACCAGATAAGCCACAGCAACAAATCTACAAAGCTCTGGTTAGACTCAATGCTGTTTTCTCACCACCTTGCTCTTCAAATGTAAGATTTAAAATAAACACAGAGGAGAAGCTGCAATGAAGTTTCTGGAGCAAAGGACAGCAGTAGACCAATGACTATGGCCAGCTGCTTTGAGATTGTTTCATTGCAAGGGCAGGGAATGGGAATGTGCCTGGTAGTATCAGGGCTGATTTTTTAAGGAATTTCTAGAATAAATATTAGTGTAAATGTAGGTAAGAGGAAATAGCAGTTTTAGTCAGAGAGTTCACTGAAAAACTGTAAGTCACATAATCAGGACAATAGGAAGAACATACTATTATTTTATTTTAACATTTATTTTTGAGAGACAGAGCACAAGCAGGGAGGGGAAGAGAGAGAGGGAGACACAGAATCCAAGCAGACTCCAGGCTCTGAGCTGTCAGCACAGAGCCAGACGTGGGGCTGAAACTCACAAACCAAGATACCATGACCTGAGCCGAAGTCGGACTCAACCTACTGAGCCACCCAGGCGCCCTAGGTAGAACGTATTATTATGATATTCAAAGTCATGAAATTTGGCTAATCAACCGCTGATTCAGCTACTCAAAAAAGTCATTATGTCATTTTCTGGTTTACATATTTTACATATGTGTTATGTTCTGTCTTCTAATAATCACCTGTGATGTCTTAGTAATTCATTAAATACCCTATTCATGTGTCAGTCTTAAGTCTATGAATACGATTTCAACCAGATCAATTTGAAGACACCAAGCCATTAAGTTTAATTCTCAAAAATTACGTAGAAAATAATTATGACAAAAAGACTGTATTTCTTCCTGTTTTGTAGCAACTGCAGTAGGTAAATGTGTGTTGAGGGAGTTTACGAAGTAGAAGTGCATGGTTATCTGCACCGATGGCAATGGGAAGTGTTTTCTTCCCACTACATTTCTGTGTCAGATTGCATGCTGCCAATGAGGCTCTGATTTTATTTATAGGTTGATGTTGGAGCACTTTAGTTCAAGTGTATGCCGCTCACCTGTCACTGTGCTCTCTCCTCTCTGAACATGCATTCATTCCTCCGACAAATCCCTGCAGATAGACATGCACAATCACCCAGAACTTCTGGGCAATCTCTCCATCTTCGGTCACTGTCATCACCGGATGGACACTTAGCCGATAACATTTCAGAAGCACTAAGCTTTCACAATGCAAGTTGGACACTGACCTCACAAATCTTGAGGTATAAATTCATTATGGTTTTGTCTCTCTTTTTCATTTTATCAGATGACCTTCATATTGCTGATTAAACACAACAGCAAGTAGAAACAATACAAATAATTATTTAAATAATTTTTAAGGTATCTAAATACGACTATAGTTGATGCTAACATTATTACTAAAGAATAGCTTTTTACATGAGGTCCGGCCAGTTTTATGCCTCTTTATTTCTGCTCTCCACTGAGTACCATCAGCAGACTCAGGTGAACTGCGCTTGCCTAACTGATCTTGATCTAACATAGGCATATTTATATCCTATCTCTACCCCAATATTACACCATCACTCTTATAATAGCTAGGCTTTCACCTCATCCCCAAGTGCTGGTCCCACTTGTGGGTCTTTTACCTGGGTTTCTTCTGTGGTCCCAGCTTCTAAGTAGCAAATCCCATAACTTAACCTGGCAGTGAAGGTAGTAGGAATAGAAATAACCACACTTTTTTGAATAATAGTCATGTATTGTTGAGTAATAATGAAGGCAATTCCATTTTTATCACTTGCAGTATATCAGACAGTTTTCTAAGTGCTTTACATATATTAATTAATTTAATATGTGCAACACGGGTCCTCCTTGCCAGCCTTCCTTCTAGGATGACAGACTGACCAGGAACGAATGTCCAGGAGCAAAAGCCTCACTATCCACGGATAGCCACCTTGAAACTAATGGACTGTGTCCCTTAGCTTGTGTCTTTATCAAAGCACTGTCTTCATCAATTTTCTGCCTGATTTCAGGAACCGTAATACTTAATTTTCTACCCCCCTACTCTACCTTGCTGTAGTTTGCCCTGACTACAACTTCAAGAGAGACACGACCTCTGCAACCAGAACCTGCAGCTGGTCAGGCTCCCAGAAGTCCCTGCCCCCATGGGGCAAGTGAGAGGCAAGGAGGAAGTTATGATGCCACATCATTCTATCCTCACATGCCCTGTTCTGCTGTTAAGTTACTGGCCGTGCCCTGGTATCCTGAAATGTGTCTCTTCACAGCATTAATGTTGGGGTCAAGCATAATATCTGGGGCAAACATCACCATGTCCACAGGGAACAGGACCAAACTAACTGGATTCCTAGTAATTCTACATAGCAAGAAGCCATAAAACAGGAACTTGTATTTATTTGCAAAATGTTTTAAAATTATCTTTAAAGGGTAGGTCATAAATCGTGCTCAGAACCCAGAAGTGTAGTGATCAGCACATGTGAAGTAGTCAAAGGAATATAAAACAAAGATATGTTTCATCAAGAATTCAGTCCTTTCCAGGTCATGCTAAAGAGATGAGGTAGGCTCAGTCGGTTAAGCGTCTGACTTCAGCTCAGGACATGATCTCCCGGTTCATGAGTTTGAGCTCCGCACCTAGCTCTGTGCTGGGAGTGCAGAGCCTGCTTGGGATTCTCTCTCCCTTTCCCTCTGCTCCTCTGCTCACGCTCATGCACTCTCTCTCTCTCAAAATAAATAAGCATTAAAAAAAATTTTTTTAAAGAAACAAAGTAGGGTAAAAACACACTTGGAATCAGACAGACATGAGTTTTAATCTTGGTCTGACCACTTACCAGTTCTGTGAGGTAAAAAAATTTAGCTTAAATACTGAGCCTATTTCTTCATCTGTTCAACAGCAATGTTGCAATAGTTCCTAGCTTACAGCTTTGTGGTGGGGTTTCAAAATCCTATATTTCAAATGCCCAACACAAAGCGTGGACAGCTCCCAGCTGACACCGCGGAGCCTGCTTAGGATTCTATCTCCCTCTCTCTCTGCCCTCCCCTGCTTTCTCTCTAGCTTCCTCTCAAAATAAATAAAAATAAACTTTAAAAAAAAAGTTACAAAAAAACCACTGATCCTCAGGAAATGTTTCAATGATTTAAGTTAATCGCACGAAACTAAAGTTATACACTACCCTGGAAACCCCTGTTATAATTGAATTGATTCACTGGCTGTCTAGTAAAAAGAAGCAAAGGGTAGAGAATCAGAACATTTGTAAGCACCAGAAATGATATTTACCTAAGAACAGCAAGACCAGGATATAGTGTATTTATTTTTGAACTAAAGGTCCAAGTACATTCTATCTTGACATTTCTGAGGCAGAAACTCCAAAGGCTGTCCAGTTTTATCCACAGAAGAAATCCTCATGAGGATTTAGAAAAGAGAAGTTGAGTCATATGTTGGAACAAGTGATGATTTTTTAGCCTCCCGCAATACCAAATCATGGAAAGATTTCAGAGGTTGTATAAATAAAATATGAATATCAAAGTTCATGGTTCCCTTTCTGCAAGTAATGTTTATCTTTGTTTATGCAAAGCATTGAAAATCAAAATGTGAGTGGAGATTAGCTATTTCTTCCATAACATGTCTGATTTTCTCTATGAAGGGGAAAAAAGCAGTTTAAAATGTGTTCATTATTTCATGAAAATCAATTCCCCAGCCCCCTCCCTTTCTGATTTTTGTTACCTACAACAATTTAGCTCTGTTGTTCATAATCCAGATCTGGTTAATCCTCAGCCCTCATAGCCTCCAGATTCTTACCTGCTCTAACAGTTACTTTCAAACTAAATCAAAGCTTTAACGCAGTTTTCATTTATGCTAAATTTATATGAGGCAGGAATGTGACATAAAACCTCGAAAAAATGTCTGTCCATTTTAGAGTGTATTAAGAGAAGTATGGTAACCAAAATGAGATAGCAGCTGGTCCCTCTTGACTTTTGGAAAGAAACAAAAACAAAAACAGAAACCCCTCATGTATTAAAGTATTATACCTCTTAAAATTTTAGGGATCCAACATATAGTACCCATTTCTTCCATTCCTGAGTTCAGAACCAGTTGAAAAGTAAGACACAGGAAACCAACAGACAGGTTAAACGGCTTTGTTATTGATAAACTAATTGGAAAAAGTGACATTAGATCTGTGGTACAAAGAGCCTATTAATTTTCTATGCCCACAAGCCCTTCCTGTCCCTGCGCACACACCCAAAACCTACCGCAGCACCTAAGGGAGAGTCTGGAACTGCCTCTGTCCAGGTCAGAGAAGAAAGGGAAAGAGGAAGCTTACAGTCCTTTGATAGATTTGTTCACCCGATTAGGTTAGCTTACCTGCCATCACCTAACAATTAAGTGATTGACTTCACTGTAGGAAGAGTGAGTGAGACATGGGAACAGAGGCCAGTTTTATCCCAGTGGAGGTCCTTCAACAGAGAAACACTGACCAAGAGGAATTTCCCTCCCAACAGCACTCGATTCTAAACCCTTCATTTGATAAATCAGAGCATGTTGAGAGCGTGGCCAGGAAAGCGGAGACCTTTGAAACCCTGTTTCATAACAAATAGATTCAAGGGCAAGACTACATGGAGTGAACACCTTCCTTCCAATAGCTGAATGCGTAGCTGACTTGGTCTGGTGGCAGAGACAGATATTCTATTTGTTCCTCCATATTTCCTTCATCCTGCTCAGTTAGGCAAACGCATATGACTAGCCCTGGCCAACAGATTGCGAGAAGAGCTGACATGTGTCTTCCCCAGGCTAAGTCAATAAAAGGTCCATTCTTGATTCTTCAGTCTCTCTTTCCATCTGCTTCAGTGACTTGGGGAGGTCCCACATACCAGGTGGTGCACCTCCATTAACCTAGGTCTTAAATGAAAGACAGAGAAGGAGTTCAAGAGTGTCACATCACGGTCTTGCAGAATAAAAGCAGAAAAGCACCTTCCAGAGTCCAGAATCAATTCTGAAACCAGGACCATTCTCCATCCCCAGAAGAGGAGGCCTAGAATACCCACTTGGCAAGATTTCAGAATTGCTGTAGACCAGTGGATACTATGCACCTCTCATTCCTCACCATTTCAAGTTGGAGGGTTTATGACATTATCTTGACCCTATTCTGTTGTATGTTGGGAGTGAAGGATGCAATAACCTGTCTTTTTTGTTTGTAGATTTGTGGAGCAAGAGGGGCCACATGCTGATCTGATATAGAGGTTATTGTGGGATCACTCAGAAATCCCAAACTTGAAGCTCAAATCCTTGATTTAAGTTGCCTCACTTGTTACGGGGTTAAGTGACTTCTATATTTGGAAGAAAGGAGAGCAAACCTATGTTGGCAACCAGAAGGCAGAGCTACACTAGTGACAGTGTTGCTCACTAAATATTGTCATCCAACGGGGCTGTGTGACTAGCTCTGGGCAATAAGCCATGGGTGGAAATGACTTCAGGTATCTCTTACATGTGTCTGAGTCAAAACTACGCTTTGATTGTGCTTAAGCCATTATATATTTGTGGTTCTAGTATTACAACAGTTAACACTACTTTAACAAAAACCCATACCTGGATGTTGATCAACCATACCACCACCACCACACACACACACACACACACACACACACACCCATACACTCAGTCACTGCATTGCTCACACCTGCTCATATTTTGGACCCGGGCTTACATACATCAAGAGGTTATTTCTGAGTCCCCTCAGCTGGTCTCATTTTAAGTTTCTCTATCATGCTCTCTTCCTGCACATCCTGTTCTTCCTGCCATTTTACTTATCACAATGGATAATTACATACTCATTTCTGTGTACATATATTTAAAGCTTATGTCCAAAACTGATCCATAAGATCCATAGATTCAAAACCTTTTGTCCACCACAGTAATATACACGGAGTTTGCACTGTGCTTGGCAAACAGCCATCACAGTCAAATTTTAAAACGGCGAGGATTAACAAGTGAGAGCCCATTATCAAGGAAATACACTTTTTAATGACAAGACTACTGCTCTAGACCAAAAATCACAGAGAATTAAAATAAAGACCATGGGGATATTTTTTTTTACCTTTATTCATTCAGAATACAATTCTAGACCAATCTACAGCCAAGAGAAAACCCTAAGCTTTTAAGTAGTGTTAGCAGGCTGAATAATATAACAGTATCGCCCCCATATGTGCAAGCAGGAAGTCAACTCTCATCATAAAATACCTTTCTAAACATTTATTTTTCCTTCCCATCCAAAAAATGCATTAACAAGATCATGCTTATATAGCTAGTCAGCACAAGACAAATGACAATTTATACTGAACTATGTAAGTCTCGCGGTATAATGCTCACAACACCAAAATGTAGCTGTTGACCTTTTCAGTGGCATTCACTATGTGGCACTGTTACATTACACTAAAAGGACTTCATTAGTTTTTAAAAGCCAGAATTACTCAAAAACTTCTGGATCGTAAATAACACGTGGAATATTTCATTTAAGTCTAAAATGGCAGATCACTCAAACCTTTCCTATAGTTCTCCATGTAATATACGTAGGAAAATGAATGTTATATGAGAAGAAACAGACCAAGTTCTTATACTTTTACCTAAAAGTCTAGTTGTTTATTTTAAGTGATATCTATTAATATTTAAATGATTAAAAATAAATCAATGTTAAATATTGCACAAGATCTAAAAGAAAATGGCCACATTACATCATACTACATTGTATAGATAGATTGATTAAAAGCAGCTAATTAGAAGCTTTTTAAAAATTTAAAGTTTCTGACATCATTTTCCACCATTCCATCAATTCTTCCTTTTCTACTTCTTTCCTTTCAGAAAATGACTCCAGTTCAAAATCAACCTAAAGGAGAAAAACAAGAATATTTTGTTACCAACTGCATGTGTACTTTTAAAAGCTGAAATTAAGTAAAAAAATTAGTGCAGTTTTAGATCTTATAGGATAAGCTCAGTATAGCCACCTGAGCTATATATAGTATATCCTAAAAATCTCTTGTGATAAACAAAAGATACTTTCAGAGGAAAAAAAAAAATCAAAAGCCATTATGTTTGAAATGTGCTTTGATCTAATAGCCTTGTAGGATTATTTAAAAGCAGATTTTTTAAGTCAATTTTCCCTCCAATAAGAAGATGTAATTTAGAATGAATTTTCTAACTTTGACTCTTCACTGAGCTTCTCCTATAAACCTTGAGTTTTCTCCTAATAGCTGGGAAAATATGGAAGAATGTAGTTCAGTGTCCTGGTGTCCCAAACCATAAGTTCTGCTTTCTAGAATCTTGAATCTGTTAAAGAAACTGATGGAGGCACATACATCTCCAAACAACCACAGAAGCCAGGGGCCCAGGAACTCAACTCTCAGTGTGAACTGGGAGTTTTCATCAGGTCTGTGGACAATCCCTACATCTACACAAAAGGCTATTCAAAATCTGTACTCCCCAACCCCAACCCTTCTCAGGACCTCTAGATACTTCTGTCCCCATTGCAAACAGAACTAAGAGTTCCTTGGGGCACCTGGGTGACTCAGTTGGTTAAGCTTCTGACTTCAGATTTCAGCTCCGATCGGGATCTCATGGTCATGAGATCAAGCCCTGCCTGTGGGGCTCCTTGCTGGGTGTGGAGCCCGCTTAAGATTCTCTCTCCCTCTCCCTCTGCACCTCCCCTGCTCGCATGCACGAGCGTGCTTCCTCTCTCTGTCACTCTATCTCTGTCTCAAAAAACTAAGCAAATAAATAAACAGAAAAATGAATCAGAAATAAAAATGATGTTTAAAAAAAAAGGAACCAAGAGTTCCTTCATCTGGCCACTTAAGCCCCTAGATGTTTAGGAATATGACTATACTCACTACCTCCTTGAAGTAACGCAGGCCAGAAAGGCTAAGATCCAAATAATTAAATGTTTTACAACCTATTTCTGGGGCTACTTTTTTCCAGGTTTCATTTGCCCAAATTTATCTCCTGATTTTAATACATATACAGCCTAATGTACACATACACACAAAGAAAACCAAAGCATCAGTTAAAAAACTCAAGGTATTCTGTTTGCAAAACCAAGCCCTTATACTCCAACTCAGGGGCATGAACAAAAATGCAATAAATTCTTTACAGGTAATTCTTTCGACTGGAAAGTCTGCAGGCCATTTCCTGGTTCCAAAAATGTAATGCAAAGATAGCAGTAGAATCCTCACCTTCCTAGCAAAATAGGTGGTACCTCCTTAAATGAGATGCACTTTTTGATACCGCTTAGCAGAGGGTCTTTCTCATAATATGTGCTTAATAAAAGTTTGGTTAATGCCTAAAATCACCTTGCAGGCATGATCAATTTTTCCAAATACTCATTCAGTAAAGTGTTATATTGGATGCTGGAAATAAAAAGATAAATGGAACAGAAATCTCATTTAAACTGAAATCACTGTGGCAAAAAAAGGTTTAATTTTTTTAAGTTGTCTTTGATGTTCTTGGGTATGTCTTCAAAAAACTGAGAAGCAATAAGGGAGCTTCACATTGAATGGTATAAAATCAACCAAGGAGCCCTTGGTCAAGTCACTTAACTTTGCCAGCTTCAGTTTTCTCATCTGTTAAATGGGGGTATTAGTGGTACCTACCTCATAGGGTTATTACGAAGACTAAATATAAATCACTTAAATATACCTGACACATATTAATTGCTTAATAAATCTTAGCAATTATGATTTCTTACCCCAACAGCAGGGCTATAAGGGACTGCTACTTTCTTTGTTATTGCCAGATACCCTGGAGCTGAAGCTGTGAGTTTATAGTTTCCAGGTACAAGCAATCTCCAGTAATCGCCATCCTTTGCTGTAAGGAAACAAAATATCAAATCACATAATTATGCCATTTTAGGAATACCCAGTATACCTCCGTTTAATTTCTTTGATTCCCTATTTTGAAAGTAAATGTTTATGGAATTTGATAACATTCCATTGAAATCAGTGTTACATTCTCTTAGAGGAAGTAATTTCTAATAGCAATTTTACAAATACTAATGTCAAATTGTCAATAAATCTTATAAGATAATGGATCTTCATAATCATGTCAGGTGTGCCACAGGTAAAAAGATATAGAAAGCCCCCAAACATGGAGTCAGGGCATCTGATGCTGTGTTTTGATTCTGGCCAAGTATCTTGACATGAAGACCCAATGGTGTAAGTCTAGATCAGTGCTTCACAAAGTGTGGTCCAAGAAAGCCTCATCAGAAACCTGAGGTACTTGTTCTTGTTTTTTGTTTTGTTTTTTAGATTTTATTTATTTATTTTATAATTTTCGAGTTTTATTTAAATCCAAGTTAGTTAATATATAGTGTAATAATGATTTCAGGAGTAGAATTTAGTGACTCATCACCCAGCGCTCAGCCCAACATTGCCCTCCTTAATACCCATCATCCATTTAGCCCATCCCCTACCAACACCCCTCCAACAGCCCTCAGTTTGTTCTCTGTATTGGAGTTTCTTATGGTCTGTCTCCCTCTCTCTTTTTACCTTATTTTCCTTCCTTTCCCCATCTGTTTTGTTTCTTAAATTCCACATATGAGTGAAATCATATGATATTGATCTTTCTTTGACTTATTTCACTTAGCATAATACCCTCTAGTTCTATCCACGTTGTTGCAAATGGCAAGATTTCATTCTTTTGGATCACCGAGTAACATTCCATTGTATGTATATACCACATCTTCTTTATCCATCAGGGATAAAGAACCCTGAGAAACTTGTGAGAAATCTCCTTCTGAAGATTCAGAATAAGTTGTTCTGGAGTGCTGGTCTTGGAGGGACTGCATTTTCAGTTAGTTCTCCGAAGAATTCTTAAGCAGAAGTAAGGTTCACAATCTTTCTCACCCCACAGGTCCACAGCTCCCTCCTAACCTAGGTTAGGTTCCCTGGCCACCCTATAATCACTGAAAGCACGTGCCTTCAACTCATTTGCTTTTCCCTCTTGGTTATACATGCCTGGCAAGCCACCAATCCTGGATAATTTTCGGCCCTCCGCCTGTCACCAGCTGCATGCAGCCAGAAGAAACACACCGTCACGCTCATCAGTCTCCGACACATACACGCCAACCTAACCGAGGGCATGGAACTGCCCTGCTTTCCTTCTGGTCCCTTCCTCCCTGGTCCTTTCACACTCCCATCTTCCTAGACCAGTGCATATCAATCACCTGGGAAACTTGGTACTGTGCGAATTCTAATTCACTAGCCCTGGGGTGAGGCCTGAAATTCTGCATTCCTAACCAGCTCCAGGGCAGTGCTGAATTCACCTGCTGGTGGGGGCTGAGCTTTGAGTAGCAAGGTCCTAGTGGACATTTCACACTTTTTCCTTTTTCCTAACACCGCCGACACATCCTCTTCATCCTCACTCCCAGTAGATGCTCTACATTTTATTTCACTATGAAAATGAAATCAGAATAAAGAAAACCCTCATGGCCACCTCTTCCGGTCTTCCTCTGACCCCCACATCTCCTTTCAACAGGCGCCATCATTTATCTCTTTCGCTTTACAGCAAAATGTCTGAAGAGATTTGTCAATACTCTCTTTTTTCTAATGTCTCTCCTAGTCTCTCTTAGACCCTCCGATCAGGCTCCCACTGGTCCGTGGAAACAGATTCTGTCGGGATTCTCCACACTGGTTCATGCGAAAGGTTTAGCTTACCTGGCACTCCGGATCAGTCCCTCCATCTTGAAATACTTCCGGGCTCCCAGGAAAATGCACTTGGTTCTCTCTCTACCTCAGACTCCATTCCTCCTTACTACTTTGCCCTCAAAGGGGTGGAGTGTTCCACAGTTTCACTCTTACCTATGTTTCACTCTTACTCCTCAGATTTCACTCTTACCTATGTTTTTTCCCCCTGTTACATTCTCCTAAAATTCTCATACCATGGAATGCAGAGGAAATCCTATCTCTATGGCACCAGGGTTCACAGACAGAAGAGACTTCATGTGGCAGAGGGGTCAAGGTCTGGGCTCCCCGAGGGCTAAGGGAGCAGTGTCTTGGCACAGATTCTGGTATATTGGTTGGCAAGATGTGCTGGCCACATCTTCTGGGGTTTTAATAAATATTTGTTAAATAGATAAATAAATGGAGCTTTAAAGGGGAAACGTTAAGGATTTTTAAAATATACAAGTTATAAATGAGGAGGTTAAGAAAGAAGTAATGGTATAGAGTGGTTTGGAAAATAAGGTAAAGGTTCATTAATTATAAGGTCTAGAAATAAATGAGTAGATTATACATAAAAACATATTGTTGCTGGATAAATGGAATGGGACTATGTAGGTTTTCCAGGAAAATACATCCTTGTCTCCAAATAGGGAAAATGGAAACGGCATTTGGAACTCAGAAATAGCTAACATCCAGCTCAATTCTGTTAACATCCTGTTTAACCCTGAATGAGTCTGGATTTTTCATACAGATGAAATAAAGAAATGTGTGAGGAATCCTAGACACTGGCATTTTTCTTTCCTCCTCTTTTCACTCCCTCCTGAGGTCGTCCCATTAACAGCTTATTAGCACTTAAGACAGAAGGGAAAGACACTGATAATTCAACTCCAGCTAGTTCATCTGCCTTTGCCTCAGGAATTCCACAGAATCTCCAGTGGGTGGCACCACCTGGCAGCTCCAGGCTGAGACAGCTGAGGAAAGGGCGCCACCTGCTGCACCCCAATTTCTAAGCCAGCAGCCATCCAGAGTGCCTGACTCGCTCCCACAAAGGAAATTTAACTAGGTCAAAGCTGGGGGAGAGGGAGGTAAAGAGACAGGAGGCATTCAATTGTTTTGCTTAGAATAGCATAAAAATTGTTAACTATAGTAACAAGTAATCGTGCTCTGTGTATAACACTAGAGCCTCCAGATCACGGCAGAGAACACCCACCAGATGTAACGTCATGGTCTATTCCTTCCACGGAGATGGTTGCATTGGCAATTGGGTTACCTTGAAGGTCCCGGACGAAGCCTTTAACTCCTCGGTGTATCTGTAAAGGTCAAGAACAACCACAAAAATCATACTAGAAATGATCTGACGACACATCTCTGTCAAGAATCTCCTTATTTGCTAGCATAATACTGTAGATCCTCATTGTTTAAGGATCAAAATATGCTCAAGAGGCTGCTGAATTTTGTTGAACACTCTTTACACTGCTTTTCCTCAAGTAGACAAATGAGAAAAAAAAAAACCCTGAAAACTGAAATCTCGTTCTGAGTGAAAGAAAGGCATTAAAGTACCTTCCGAACCACCAGAATGAAAAACAAAAACAAAAACAAAATTGTCTATCACATCTGTAAAGTAGTTCTGGTCTTAGCATATTTCATGACTTTGTCCCTCTTTTATTGGGTCACCAAAAATAGGTTGTATGGCCACTGCCAGTTAAGAATAATATTACATTACAGCCCTTTAATATTTGTTCATGTTGAATGAAAACACATACTGTGACTGCTCTTGCAATCGAACAATATTATTTGCTTGAAAATAAGTGACATGAAAGATCTGTGAACTTCAAAACTGAAGATTCGGTTCAGAAAGAAAATGAAGGAGATGCTGTCGAGAATAATGCCCCCCAGATTAAGTTGCAGTCAACAACTAAAGCAATACAAACTATAAAAGCAGATTTTTTCCCCCTCATTTTGAAACAATGGTTCAGCTAAATCAATATGTGTTTGAAGTGACAGAGAGTCACTTCAGGTCTCTTGGAAAGTGCTTCTGGAAAACCAAATGGTAATTCATTAAGCTTACTTAACAGAAGATTCCCGAACTCTCAAAGGCTCAGGTTGGCTCAGGTTCCTCCTCACTCAATTTAACCCTAGAGAGTGAATATTCTTTTGCTACCGATGATACTGGAATCCTTCCTACAGAAGGCACAATAAGTGTCAAGTATGCTTTTGTCATCAGAGAATAAATCTGGCAGTGGTACAATGTTTTAGCAAGGGGATGCCCCTGATTATCAGCAAATCCTTTTGCATTTGCTTTTTTTTTTTTTTAAAGCAAAACCTCTGAAACTCTACAAAAATCACATGTACTTCTTTCCTCTAAAGGCAATTTGGGGATCTGAAAAATTTTACAGAAAAGGAAGAGAGATATACATAGAGAAGAAAATCAGGGAAAAAAATACAAACTTTACATTTCTTAAGATGAGGGCTCATCAAAGAAATTTAGAAAGCTTGCAAACAAGCAATTATTTACCTACATGTACTTTATTCATCTTGAGGCACCAAAATCCCGGTATTATCAATATTATAAACCTTAGAGAAATAAATTTTTAAATTTCCTTATCATTGGAAAATAAGCCAAACAATCACTCCAAAAACATATAGTTCACCTGCATTAGGCACAAATACACCCAGTTAATATTCATTACTTTTTTCAGCCTCTGCAACCCAAGATTTATGGTCTGTAGCTTAACAAATAGTGAAATAAGTATCTGTCCCTGATAAGCCAGTTTTTGGAGCAAACTTCTCTGTTGGAAAACTTCCACTGTAGTAATAAATCTCAATGGAAATGTTATGGGCTCTCACAACTCTACATGAATGCAGCTGTCACTTTATAGCTTTTGCAAAGGAAATCACAGAGAAATTCAAATTTCACTCATGCCTGAAGAAACTATTTGCTACACTTGTCCCTCCTGTAATGTTCTCTCCTCAGATTCCAGGACATCAATCAACCAAAGCTGGAGAAACAAAGAACATCCAGAAGATTCTCCATTGTTACTAAAACTGTGCATAGCAGTAACCCTTAAGCCCTCCTATACTTAAGTGTTACCCAGAGAGCTTGCTGAAATGGAGACTTGGGGGTCCTACCATGCAGAGTGGGATTCAGTGATGGAACAGGAAACTCATTTTTAACAAGAATCTAGGTGATTCTGGTGCAGGCGCCCATGAACCATTCTTTGTGAATTTTGTGAGGAATTTTGAGAATTAGACTGTTCCAAAGCTATTGAGAGAGAGGCATTCCACCACAGCAAACTGTACTAATTAACTTTACAATTCCAATTCCTACAAACATCCCTTTAAAACTCTGCAAGAGATTTCCTCTCAACCAATTATAGAATTAGACCCCCTAATCACCTATTTTCCATGAGTCGTAAACTAATCCATGGTTAGGCTTTAGGTCCAGGTGTTCAATTACTAATTCCCACCATACTGTGTCTCATTGTCAATGAAATAATTTCAACACAGAACTTCTGGCAGTCTTCACTCATATGTCATCAGCCTTTGAGTCCCTAAATTAGAGTGTTCTATGAAGCAAGTTGGATGAGCTCATTGTAAATATCACTCTTCTTGCTTCTACACAACTTGCACCGTAATACTGATGTCCTATAGGGTGGACCACTTGATCTGTGGACAGATCACATTCTTATTCCAAGTGGCATAAAACAGGTCTGTACAACCCTCTTCTTTTCAGTTTATTTCTATATAAATTGATATAGCTCTTAGATGAATTAATACATGCCTAACTGCCACCATAAATATAACAAATATTCTCCTCTTTCCTGATGGTATACCTTTGTGGGTTTTGTTTTATATTGAGTTTTTTTCTTAAGAACAAGACTTAAGCAGCAGCTGAATCTGTTTTTTCAATTGATGATCAGAGTAATCATCTTACTGGTGTTTCAACTATAGTAAATCTTACAGTAGTCCCAAGAAGGCTTTGCTGAACCACCAGGACTGGATTAGGGACCCAGTGTACTGCCACCGATTTTGTAATGGGCTTTTATTTTAGCATTTATCATCCTCTCTTGTGATTAGGTATTGATGTCTCTGAACTCCACTAATATGAAGTCAGTCACTATCCCCAGTGCCTCACAGTGTGCCTAGGACACTAGAGTAGCTGAATACATTTTTGTTGAAAAAATATGTAAATAAAATGAAAAGCACTGTATTAAAGAGACATTATCTGATATCTAAATGGAGAACACACACCAAATAGCCCAGTCTTACTTCCTCTACTCAGAAAATACATTTACAGCTCTCCTTGAAGGAGACACTATTAGAGGGGTTCCTATCAAGGTCGTTCTAGGGTCGACATGGCTAATTATCTTTAGCCTTTGTTGCTGAAAATGCCTTTCTATATTAACATGAAGCGGGATTCCACTGATTGAAAAAATCCTGTGTAATAAGTAATTTTTAATCATTGTGAGTAACAGTGGATCTATTCCATGAGAATCTCTTTTGGTAAGGTACTATATGGATATCTGACACATGTAAAAGAATACTTGAGCTGATTTTACAGCTTTTTAAATGCATCAGTCTCATATGCATGTTTGTATGTCAACATATATGCAAATAGATTCACGTTTATTTCATAGCATTTGTTTGTATCAAATTAGTTTTTAAATTAATCTGGACTATCTGCTGGCATGTGAAACTGATATCACCCTATCTGGCTTTGGGTGTAAACAGACATATACAGAATGCAATTTGAAGACTGTCACGGCACTGCAGGCAAGGAACAGAGTCTTTAGGTCTGTTTCGCCCCCATGGCCGCTGGTGCCAATGTCTACATAGTATAGAGATGTGGGGTTGGCAGGGTGTGGCCTGTATTGAGTCTCAGTAGGTAAGGTATCTAACTCTGGTAGATGATGAGATTTCCCCTCCCCCCCCCCCAAATTCTGTACAGACTCCACAGGAATGGTTATATAAGTGCCTGTCTAGTGAAGATCTAAGTTTCTGTCATCAGAGGCAATATGGCATGGTGATTCTGGAACTAGACAGCCTGGTTTAAAATTCTGCCTGATTGGGGCCCCTGGGTGGTTCAGTCAGTTAAGCTTCCGACTTCAGCTCAGGTCATCATCTCGCGGTTTGTGAGTTCGAGCCCCGCGTCGGGTTCTGTGCTGACAGCTCAGAGCTTGGAGCCTGCTTCGGATTCTGTGTCTCCCTCTCTCTCTGCCCCTCCCCCGCTCATGCTCTGTCTCTGTCTCAAAAATAAATAAAATATTTAAAAAAATAAAATAAAATAAAATAAAATAAAATGAAATTCTGCCTGATTGACTTCAGGCAGGCTGTTTAACTTGTCTGGTCTCTGATTCCTCACTTTTAATTCAGGGATGATGATGACGATGAAGATGATGAAGATGATGAAGATGACGATGATGATGATGATGATGATACCACTTCCCCCACAGGTTTGTTGTGAAAATTAAATGCATTAACGATTACATGTAAGGCATTCAGAGCAATGCATGGGAAACAGTAAACACCCCATAAAGGTAATTATTATGATTACCTGAGATCTAAGTCGAGGCTGAGACAAGTGGAGCATGTGAGGCACAGAATTTAAGGAAGCACTCACACTCAGGTGCTAATCCTATACCCACATGCCTCCAAGAAAAAGTGCCTCCTTAAATTTTGGGCCCTCAGTGCCTCACTTACCTCACTCTTGTCCTAGTCCTGCCAGGGATGGCTGACTGGCCCAAGATGAGCAGGATGGAGGAGGGTTCTAGGACTGCCTGGCTTAGAGCAATATGAATGAAAACAGGGCATCACGTCACTTCCCACAAATCTCAGTTTAATCAGTTCTCAGGAAATATTTATGAACCACAAAATCTCTGACAAATGAAAGCCTGTTTGGACCACTACTGACATGTTTTCCAAATGTAGAGTCCTCATTATGAGTCAGATGGACTCCTCTGGACCAGACTCCTCTGAGAAAATCATTGTATGCCAGGTTTAAATGCTCTTAGATCTCCCATTTTATGCTGGAGATGGTGTTTACCTGTTCGAGGTAGCTAATAAGGGAGTTTTTGTTATCCTCCCAGTAGCTCTTCAGAGTCTCTTCAGGTGGAAACTTTTCACAGCTAAGCTCCACGGTGATCTCGAAACAGTTGCTGCTGAGGTAATTGAAGTCTTGCATTCCTGCCAAAGCACCAAATGGAAAGTCAAAATACACATGTGGAGACTAAAACTCTACACAAGCCGTTCTGCTGAATGGAGAGCCAAGTAAAAGACACACCAACCAGTACATTTTGAGTAGCCTATGGGAAACCACAAGGAAAATCACCTCCTGTAAGGGACAGAACAACATAATTGGGAGACTGTTACTGCCTTAGAGCACAAAATCTCTCAAGTTCTTAAGCATTTACTTAGTGCATTGCTGTTGTAGGGTGCCAAAGCAGGCATCAACCGTGTTCCGTATTGTTGGCATTGACTTCAAAGAAGAAAACTGGGAACAATGACATCCAAATGACAAAATAAGGGTTTTCTTACCATCTTCCTCGAAAAAGAACACCGATTTGGGCAATCACCCATGGAACAGAGTGCCTTTGTGGAAGGCTGAGAGTCCAGTGTAGAAGTTCCAGTACACCATTGGTGGAAAAAGTCGAAGATTGGATGCATTGAAGAAAGTGACAGTAATGGTTTTGCTTTACTTGTATCACCCCTTCCCCACGGTGGCATAGCTCAGTGCCAAGAGAGAACTTTTTCATCCACCATTCCTCCCACAAGGAAAAGTAGGATCCTGTGAATGAGCTGTGCTGGTCACAGCTTCTTTCTCATCCCATCCAGAAAACTAAAGTATGCTACATGGCTTGGCTGAGCAAACAGTAGCCAAGACTTTCAGAGTGCATCAAAGGGATGTGAATCTTACTAACCATGTCACAGATCCCATCAGGAAGCCTGCCCATTAGCTGCTGGGGTCACCTTTCCTGAATACCCCCCCCCCAATGGCCCACAGGCACTCCTAACATTCTGCATACACCATCCACACACCTGTCACCCCATAGCCAGCTCTCTGTGTATGCCACTGACAATAGCAACAGCAAGCATTTGAAGATGCCTCATGAGTCATACAGCATACATGAAGCTGGCCCAGATCTGGAGGCCTGAGAGAAAGGACACAAATTTGAGCGTTTAGCACTGCCCTGGGGAAAACAAACAAGAGTCTATCAGCAATTGATCTGGACCTTGTAGGATCAAAAGAAGGCATGCAATTTTAAGTATTCTCCCCCTAAGAAGTTTGGAGCAGGTATGTCACAGAAAAGGTCTGGGAAAGCCTCAGAATCTCTAGCAGGGCTAACAAGTTATTACTCTACCAAAGCCAGTCAGTAAAGACAGAAGGAGGTAACTACTTCAAATGTGAAGGCAGCAACACAAGACTTCAAGGAACATTAAAAAAACAAAGGAAACATGATACTATCAAAGGAACACAATAATTTTCTGGTAGCCAACTGCAAAGAAATGGAGATTTGTGATTTTCCCAATAAAAAATTCAAAATAGTTGCTTTAAGGAAGCTCAGTGAGCTATAAGAAAACACAATTCAATAACAGAAACACAATTCAATGAAATCAGGAAAATAATATGTGGACAAAATGAGAATTTTAACAGAAGACAGAAATCATAAGAACCAAACAGAAGTCTGAGAGCTAAAAAGTATAAAGAATTAAATGGCAGGGGAGGAGTGGGTATAATGCAATAGAGAGCATTAACAGAAGACTGGATCAAACAGAAGAATCAGTGGGCAGAAACAGGTCATTTGAAATTATCCAGTCATAGGAAAACAAAGAAAAAAGAATGAAAAAGAGTGAAGAAAGCCTACAAGATTACAGAATACCATGAAGAAAACAATCTACACATCACTAGAGTCCCAGAAGGAGAAGAGAGACAGAAAAGGCAGAAAGGTAATATCAAGAAATAATGGTTTAGAACTTCCCAAATCCAGGGAGAAATTTGGACATCCAAGTTCAGGAAGCTCATAGGTCCCCCCAAAATTTCAGTTCAAAAAGATCTTCTCCAAGACATATTATAATAAAACAGCCAAAAAATCAAAGACAAAGAGATAATCTTAAAAGCAGCTGGGCGGTGGGGGGGGAACAGTCTGTAACTTACAAAAGAATCCCTCCCCACCCCCAAGTAAGGCTATCAACAGATTTCTCAGCAAAAACCTTATAGGCCAGGAGAGAGTGGAATGATATGTTCAAAGTGCTGAAAGAAAAAACTGCCAACCAAGAATACTTTACTCAGCAAAGCTATCCTTCAGAAATGAAGAAGAGATAAAGACATTCCCAAACAAAAGCTGAGGGAGTTCATCACCATTAGAAATGTCACTTACATTACAATCACTTACAAGAAATGCTGAAAGGAGTTCTTCAAGCTGAATTGAAGGGATACTAATCTGTAACATGGAAACATAAAAATATGCAACATACTGACTGGTAAAGATAAATATATAGTCAAATTCAAAATACTCTAACACTATAATATAGTAGTGTGTTAATCACTGAACTCTAGTATGAAGATTAAAGGACAAAAATATTAAAAACCACTATAGCAACAGTAATTTGTTAATGGATACACAACAGGAAAAAATGTGAACTGTGACATCAAAAACATAAAATGTTTGGTGGGAAAAGGAGTACAAAGAGTTTTTGTAAGTGATCAAAATTAAGTTGTTATCACCTTAAAATGGACTGTTATGTCTATAATATGTAAACCTCATGCTAACAACAAAGCAAAAACATAGTAAATTCACAAAAGATAAAGGTATAAGAATCAAAGTATATCACTAAGGAAAAATCATCAATTCACAAAGAAGGGCAGAAAGAGGGGAAGAAAAGAACTAGGGAACTACAAAACAGCCAGGAACCAATAAGATGGTATTGTGTTCTTACCTATCAATAATTAAATATTAATAGTTTGAATTCTCCATAAAGACATAGAGCATCAGAGTGGATTAAAAAAGAAAACAAAACAAAATAAAACAAGACTCAACTATATGGTGCCTACCAGAGCCTCACGTCATCTTTAAGGACAATGAAAGCTCAGAATGAAGGAATGGAAAAAGATATTCCATGCAAGCAGAAACCTAAAAAAATCAGGGGTAGCTATACTTTTATCAGACAAAATACACTTTGAGCCAAAAAACTATAACAAAAGACAAAGAAGGTCATTAAAAAATGATGAAAGGGTAAGTTCATCAAAGGACATAACTCTTGAAAATTATATATGCACTCAACACTAAAGCATCTAAATATATTAAGCAAGGGGTGCCTGGGTGGCTCAGTCAGTTAAGCGTCTGACTTCAGCTCAGGTCATGAGCTCACAGTTTGTGGGTTCATGCCCCACATCGGGCTCTGTGCTGACAGCTAGAGCCTGGAACCTGCTTCAGATTCTGTCTCTCTCTCTCTCTGTCTCTCTCTCTGTGTGTGTCTCTCTCTCTCTGCTCCTCTCTTGTTCACGCTCTCTCTCTCTCTCAAAAATAAATAAACATTAAAAAAAGTTTTTAATAAATAAATACATATATTAAGCAAATACTTAAGACCCGAAGGGAAAAATAGACAGCAATACAATAATAGGGGAGATTTCAACATCCCACTTTTAATAATGGATAGATCATCTAGTCAGAAATCAATAAGGAAACAGCTGCCCTTGAACCATATGTTAGACCAAATGTACCTAACACACATATATGGAACATTCCATCCAATAGCAGAATTACACATGGAATTACACATGGCTTCTCAAGCCCACATGGAATATTGTCCAGTATAGAGTCGCAATTATGTAGAAAATTAAAACTACACATTTCTGAAAAACTAATGAGTCAAAAAAGCAATAAAAAGGGAAACCAAAATATCGTAAAACAAAAATAGAAACACAGCATACCAAAATTTATGGGATGCAGCAAAAGCAGTTCTAAGGGGAAAGTTGATTGCAATAAATGCCTGCATTAATTAAAAAGAAAAATCTCAAATAACAGTCTAACTTGATACATCAAGAAACTAGAAAAAGAAGAACAAACTAAGCCCAAAGTTAGCAGAAGGAAGGAAATAACAAAGATCAGAGCAGAAACAAATGAAATAGAGACAAGTAAAACAAAAGGAAAGATCAAGAAGCCTAACAGCTGGGTTTTCTTTAAAGATAAACAAAACTGACAAACATTTAACTAGACTTAAGAATTAAGAGAGCGATGACTCAAAAAAAATCAGAAATTGAAGAGAAGACATTACAACTGATATGACAGAAATACATGCTTCTTTTTTTCTTTTGTGCTAAGAATATTTAACATAAGATCTATCCTCTTAACAAGTTGTCATGTGCCTAATACTGTATCATTCTCTATAGGCAGTTTGTCATACAGCAGACCTCTAGAACTTACTTATCTGGCATAGCTGAAACTTGATACCCATTGAACTCCCCATTCCCCTCTACTCTCAGCCTACTATATTCTGGGTTTCTATGAGCTTGACTATTTTAGACACCTCATATAAGTCGATCATGCAGTATTTGTTTTTGTGAGATTGATTTATTTCCTTTGGCATAATGTCCTTCAGGTTCAACCATGTTGTCGTAATGCCAGGATCTTCTTCCTTTTGAAGATTGAATGATATTCTATTGTAAGTATACACCATATTTAGCCAGTAAAATCTATTGGGACTTCTAATCAAGAAAGTAGGCAATTCTGTCTTCTGCACAATGACTGTTTCAATGCAACATGATGCTTCACGTTTCCATGTTTTTTCTCCATCTTTGTTTTTTCTTGTCTATTCTATTGCACTGGCTAAAAATTTTCAGGGCAGTGTTGTTTATATAGATGCTAAAAGTCATCCTTATATCGTATGTTTGATGTGTCACAGTTGGGGTGAATACAACTAGAAAGTGGTGTATCTGGGCATCAGCCCCCATGATGAATCTGAAACCTACACTCTCTCTTTTTTGCTATAATAACTTGCTGTTACAGAACAGAGATAGTGGAACTATTTTATTTATTTACTTTTTTATTAAAATGATCCCAACCCTTTTAGAGACAGGCACCAACAAAACTTTACCTTTCAAGAGACAGAGAGAGAGAGAGAGAGAGAGACAGAGAGATTACTGTGAATGAGGCCAACAATTGGATAACCTGAAAAAACAGATAAATTCCTAGAGGAATATAGCCTACCTACCAAGACTGAATTATGAAGAAACAGAAAATGTGAAATAGACCTATTACTAGTAAGGAGATTGAACCAGTAATCAAAAATTTCCCAACAAAGAAAAGCCCAGGACAAGATGATTTACTGGTGAATTCTACCAAACATTTAAAGAAGAATTAACACCAATCCTTCTAAAACTCTTCCCAAAAAAATTGAAGAGGAGGAAACACTCCCAAGCTCATTTTACAGGTCAGCATTACCCTGATACCAAAGCCAGATAAGGACATTACAAGAAAAGAAAACTACAGGTCAATATCCCCGATGAATACAGTTGCAAAAATTCTCAATAAAATACTAGCAAACTGATTTCCACAGTTCATTAAAAGGATCATAAAGAATTATCACATAGAATTCATACTTGGGATGCAAAGTTGGTTCAACATAGGCAAATCAACAAATGTGGCACCACACTGATAGAATAAAAGATAAAACTCATAATCATCTCAAAAACTGCATAAAAAGATTTTGACAAAATTCAACATCTTTTCATGATAAAAACTCTCAGCAAATTAGATATAAAAGGAATGTACCTCAATATAATAATGGGCAATCTGACAAGCCCACAGCTAACATCATACTCAGTGGTGAAAGGCTGAAAGCTTCCTCTAAGATCAGGAACAAGAAAAAGGTGCCCACTCTCAACACTCCTTGCAACATAGTATTAGAAATCCTAGCCAAAGTAATCAGGCAAGAAAAAGAAAAAAGACATCCAAATTGGAAAAAAAAAAAAAAAAAATGAAGTAGAACTGTTATTGTTTGCATATGATATGGTCTTATGCATAGAAAGTCCTAAAAATCCCACCAAAAAACTGTTGGAACTAATAACTAAATTCATTAAAGTTGCAAGCTACAAAATAAACCTATAAAAATTAATTACACTTCTATACACCAACAATGAGCTATCTAAAAAACAAAGAAAGTAAACAATCTCAGTTACAATAGTATCAAAAACAATAAAATACTCAGAAATACATTTAACCAAGGAGGTGAAAGATCTATAAATGAAACACTGTAAGACATTGATGAAAGAAACTGAAGAAGACACAAATAAATGGAAAGATATCATGTGTTCATAGATCAGAATTAATATGATTAAAACATCCATACGACTCAAAAACATCTACAGATTCAATGCAATCCCTATCAAAATTCCAATGGCATTTTTTTACAGACAGGAAAAAAAAATCCTAAAATTTATGTGGAACCATAAAAGATACCAAATAACAGAAGCGATTTTGAGAAATAAGAATAAACCTGGAGACATTACATTTTCCTATTTCGATCTATACTACAAAGCTATAGTAATCAAAATGGTGTGATACTGGCATAAAAACAGACACACAAATCAAAGGTACAGAATCAAGAGCCCAGAAATAAATCCTGCACATACAATCAACTAATTTTTGACAAGGAAACCAAGAATACTCAATGGGGAAAGATAGTCTCTTTAATCAAAGGTGTTGGGAAAACTGGATATCCACATGCAAATGAAAGACATTGGAATTTTATCTTACACCATACACAAAAACTAACTCAAAATGGATTGAAAAAGTAAATGTAAGAACTGAAATCATAAAGCTCCTAGAAGAAAGCATAGGGAAAAAGCTCTTTGAAATTGGTCTTGGCCATAGTTTTTTTGGCTGTAACAGCAAAACACAAGCAAAAAGGGCAAAAATAAACAAGCAGGACTACATCAAACTGAAAACTTCTGCACAGAAAAGGAAACAGCCAAAAAATGAAAAGGCAATCAATACACAGAATGGGAAAAAATATTTGCAAACTATCTGATAAGGGGTTAATATAAAAAGTATACAAGGAACTCATACAACTCAAAAAACAAAAAAAAAACAAATAATCCAATTAAAAATGGACAGACAACCTGACTAAACATTTTTTCCAAAGAAGACCTAGAGATGGCCAACAGACATGAAAAGATGCTCAACATCACTCATCATCAGGGAAATGCAAATCAAAACCACAATGAGATGCCACTCATTGTTAGAATGGTGATTATCAAAAAGATAAGAGATAATTGCTGGCAAAAATGCAAAGAAAAGAGAACCCTTGTGCACTGTTGGCGAGAATGTAAATTGCTACATTCACTATGGAAAATGGTAGGTTCAGAGGCTTCCCCAAAAAATTAAAAATAGAACTACCATATGATCTAGCAATCTCAATTCTGAATATACATCCAAAGAAAAAGAAATCATTAACCAGGGAAGATATCTGCACTCCCATGTTCACAGAGGCATTATTCACAGTAGCCAAGACATGGAAACAACTTACGTGTCCATGAACAGATGAATGGATAAAGAAAATGTGGGATATATAAACAAGGGAATATTATTTGGCCATAAAAATAAGAAAATTCTCCCATTTGTGACAACATGGATGGACCCTGAAGGCATTATACTAAGTGAAAGAAGTCAGACAGAGAAAGACAAATACTAAATGATCTCACTTATAAGTGAAATTTTAAAAAGCCAAACTCATAGAAACAGAGTAGAGCAGTGGTTGCCTAGAGGGGGACAGGGAAATAAGGAGATGTTGGTCAAAGGGTACTCACTGTCAATTATGAGTAAGTCCTGGGCATGTAATATACAGCAAGGTGACTACAGTTAATGATACTATGTTATATACTTGAAAGCTGTTGAGAGAGTAGATATTAAATGTTCTGATCACACACAAAAAAAAGAAAAATGGTAATTATGTCAAGTGATGGATGTGTTAACTAACCTTATTAGGTAATCATTTATATAATGCATACATGAAATAAATCACATCAGACACCTTAAACTTACATGATGTTATATACAATTATATGTTAATGAAGCTGGGGAAAAAATTAATTTCTTAAATAATAATAATTTAAAAAAAAAAAAAAAAGACAAATACTCAACCCTTACTGGCCTGCAGAAGAAACATGCGTCCCTCTAAACCTACTTTTCTATCAAGGAAGAGCTTGAACAGTCATGTAAGATGATCTAACATACTATTTTATTCTTTAAGTCTAACCAATATCCCAGTATCATCCTGAGGGATTGAGAGTCTTAATAATATACTACATATTGGGGCACCTGGGTGGCTCAGTCAGTTAAGTGTCCAACTTTGACTCAGGTTATGATCTCACGGTTTGTGGGTTCAAGCCCTGCATCACATCAGGCTCTGTGCAGACAGGTCGGAGCCTGAAGCCGACTTCAGATTCTGTGTCTCCCTCTCTTTCTACCCTACCCCACTCACACTCTGTCTCTCTCTCAAGGAAAAGTAAACGTTAAAAATTTAAAAAAATATATAGTACATATTAATTTAACAATCACTGAATATCTCCTACATTTGAGGCACAATAATAACAATTCAAACTGCACCAAGAGAGAAGATTCTATAACCAGAACAATTTTACTCTGAACCTGATTCAAGTTAATAGTGAATGCTGTTGGTGCCACCAGATTGCTTTTTGTTTATTTATTTTGTTGTTTTTTATTTATTTTTGAGAGAGAGAGCGTGAGCAGGGGAGGCACAGATAGGGGGACAGAGAATCAAAGCAGGCTCTGTGCTGACAGCAGTGAGCCCCATGTGGGGTTCAAACTTAAAAACCGCAAGATCATGATCTGAGCCGAAGCTGGATGCTTAACCGACTGAGCCACCAAAGTGACCTTGCTTTTCCTGAGCTGGAGTGTCCACCCCAAACTGCTGTTGAAGTGTTGGCTATTAAGAGCTCAGAGCTGCCCCTGTTTTCCAGGAGAATTGGAAACCCCACTTGGCTTCAGGGTTCTATCTCCTATATCCCATTCCAAAACCCTCCACAGCAATCATCAAGGCAGGACAACCTTGCCTGTGATTTATACTTTCTCCCAAAAGCCCAAGCCAAGGCTACACTGTCCCTGGGATCACTTCCTTGTTCAGCTCTATCCCCTTCCTTACTCTGCTTCCCTCACTTCCATACAGGGTTTTTCCTAAAAAGCACTTCCTCAATAAATTACAAGCATCCAAATCCCTATCTCAGGCTCTGCTTCTAGAAAACATGGACATAAGGGGCACTGATTTCATTCACTAGAGAGTTAAAGAAAGTCAAGGCTTTCTTTGACTGATTACTGTGGTTTATGATCTCTAAGATTAATACTATTAATATCATAGTCATTATTTTACAGATAGGGATTTCTTGGTATTCTGTAGACAATACACTGTTTGTCCATAAAGGGAAGACCAAAAGTATCATTAAAGCTTTTATAAAAACTGAATTATAAAATTTCTTCCCATATGATGTATTCAACATAGTCTAAATCCTAAATCTGACTTTATTCCTCAAGGTATAGAGGAGAAAAGTGCTAAATCTGATCTGGCATGATGCAAAATATAAGTTGAAACAGAATAGACATATATCAGAAACAAAATCAGGAATAATATTTTCCTCAGGGCATAATTCAATAAAAGAAATAAACAAACCAAACCCTATAATTAGCTAGTGCTGCTACTGCCCTAATTCTCCTGCATTTTCAGGTGGGTCATAGACAATCCTTCTTGGGCAAAGAGGGGGAAAAGACCACATCAGTAGCTTTACATTTCATTCTTCATCTTCAGTAGAGTGACTCTTACACAACTGTGGTGGTCTGGGTAGCCATGAAAATAAGAGCTCTGTAGGGGCTCGGTTAAGTGACAGACTCTTGGTTTTGGATTAGGTCATGATCTCATGGTTCATGAGTTCAAAACCTGCATTGGGCTCTGTGCTGACAGCACAGAGCCTGCTTGGGATCCCCCTCTCTCTGCCCCTCCCCTCCTTGTTCTCTCTCTCTCTGTCTGTCTCTCTCTCTCTCTCTGAAAATAAATAAGCTTTAAAAAGGAAGGAAGGAAGGAAGGAAGGAAGGAAGGAAGGAAGGAAGGAAGGAAGGAAGGAAAACCACAGCTCTAAAGTCCATATGGGGCAAAGGGACTCAGGAGTGCTCCCCTGGTTGTCTAGAAGATGCTTTCTCCAGCATCTGAGCTGCATGTGGGCTTTTCCCTTTTCAGACCCCATAAAAGGTGAAGAGTTTCATGACATAATAGTGCTTATTATAGCAGTGAAGATAAAACTAATATTACACATCAAACAGTCCCCATTATCCCATCATCTAAAAGAAAAAAAAAAAAAAAAGGTATCTAGACCAAGATATGCTAAAAGCCAAAGCCTGCCCTCCAAAAAATACATTTGCCTACAGTAAAAGCTTAACTAACATGTAATAAGGAAGCTATCTTATTCCCTAGGGCCAGAATTTCAAAAGTAGGGTAGTTAATAATATTCAGTTTATATTTTCCCAATACGTGTCTTTAGTTCATTTCTTCTATGTCTTCAATTAGCATCTTGATCTTTAAAAATCAACAAAAACAAACCTGTACACAACAACCATTCATGCAGAAAGCTAATTTTAATGAACTATAGGGTTAGCCTATTTCTTAATGTTTGAGGAGGACTGAAAAATCTCTAAAGTGAAATGGTAATTATAAAGAATTCACTATCACATGATCAAAAAGCGAAACGGAAACTCACCACCAGGTACACTATACCAAGCAGCACCATTGGTTGTTCCATCTATGAAGCTGCTGTCATCGTCATTCTTGCGACATGGTGGCCGATTGGGATCAGACATGGGTGGGTTAAAAGCAGAATACGCTCGAGCCAAGCTTTGGAAAATGGCATCATCTGGGCAGGAGCTATATTCGTGAGCACTACCTAGTAAATAAACCCACAGATTAAAGAAATTAACACAGACCAAGGAGCACTCCTTGTTTTCTGAAGAGTGATTCAGTGTTGTTTCTTGCTGATGTATTTCTTTAGCTACATCACTATGGGAAAGGAGTGAAGGTTTAAGTGCTCAAAAGCTACACTTAGCTTTTAAATTCTATAACATTCCGTTCCATGCAACAATGTAGAAATTGGGTAGAATGCACATTCTATTTATGAATTGAAAGCTTCAGGAGAAAAGGTGATAAACTTGTGGTGAACTAGACCTGAAAAAACAGTAAGATTTCCATTGCTAAAATTTTTAATTTTAAAAATGTACCTGTACCAACCTCACAGCCACCGTGAGCCACTCTCACACATATTTTTAGTATTTGAGTTTAAATGTTTTAAAAAATCTCCTATGTGTAATATGTAAATAAATAATATATATTTTGATACACTATATTCTTCTTCATATGTTATAAAATATGCTAAGCTTTTAAATTTCCCAGCTATTGACAAACTAAGAAATCTCTAAATTTTAATGATGTTTCAGCAGAGACTTTTCCTCAAAGCTCAGAGTTTCCAATATCTAAAATTATTATCCGTGGGGCGCCTGGGTGGCTCAGTCGGTTAAGCGTCCGACTTCGGCTCAGGTCATGATCTCACGGTCCATGAGTTCAAGCCCCGCATCGGGCTCTGTGCTGACTGCTCAGAGCCTGGAGCCTGTTTCAGATTCTGTGTCTCCCTCTCTCTCTGACCCTCTCCCGTTCATGCTCTGTCTCTCTCTGTCTCAAAAATAAATAAACGTTAAAAAAATTTTTAAAAAAAAATTAAAAAAAAATAAATAAAATTATTATCCTGTGCTTACAAAAAGCAATTCTCCAAACACCCTCAGAATCCATCCAAAGCAGGAAATTTCTTGGAGCAAAAAAAAAAAAAAATAAGTTGAAAATAACTCTCTGGCTAAAGCTTGCTGTGCCTGAAATTTAACTAAAACTAGTTAGAGAAAGTCAAAGTACCACTCCCCACCCCCACGCCAGACACCATCATTCCAAATGTGAAAGTGTGAGTGTATGTTAAAACACGTAGAGATCCACATGGGCCCTCATCAACCTCTGAAAAGACTGCTTCCACTTTTAAGCCATCTTGTCCACACACCTATATACCTCCCATTATCTCTCCATTCTTCCAGGGTTCAAGAATGACCCAAGTTCATAATGTCTGTTTTCTCTCTTTCTCCTGCATTCTGTCAAGATCACATTCCTCTTCAACTAAGCTTATGAAAAACTTACAGTCCTTTGCTGCATACCCGTGCCACATGAGATATACATATATACCCGTGCCACATGAAATAAGGGATGTTCCTATTAAACGTATGTATTTCTATAGGTAAAATCACTTACGGACCAGGTCCTTAAAAGGATATTATAGAAATCATTCTATAAATCCTCATAAGGTAAGTGTAAACCTTGAACCATTAAAGAAACAAGAAAAACACTTACCACTCCGCGTCTCATCATATGGGTAATTGGCCACGAGGTCTCCTCCGTGGAGATTGGCAGAGAGCACGAAAGGAATATCCATAATCCAATGAATGACTGCCTTGGTCTCAGGAGCAAGCTGTATTCAAGATTAGAGATTAAAAGGATTATAAATTTGATTATCATTGGGGGGATCGCTTGACAGGAAAGGCACAGAAAAGAAAAACAACAAGAACAACAATCATTGAAAGCTGGGCATAGGCCATATTTCAAGCACTTTGCGGCTGTTTTCATAAAAATAAAAAAGATTCCAGTAAGAACAGTATTTCCATCTCTATATTCTCACTTATAATAAAAAAATATATTGCAATAGTGTTTAAGTTTCGTTAGAAGTTTTACTTTTGTGAGCTGCCAGCTTTTTTCTCTTTGAAACTTGAAAACCATTGTGCAAATCACTTTCAAATTCTGGGGCGTCTCCATCTGATCTTTGTTAATAATAGCTAAGAGTAAGAAAATGAAAAAAGAAAATAGTTGGACTGAAGAACTAGGTTCTTTCCCTATGGTGATTAAACTCTAGAAATATATGGGAGATTTTATTTCTTTTATTATTAATAATTATTATTTATTATTTTCTTTTATTGCTTACTATTTTTCCAATTCCCTCTACTTCTAACACTGTCCCTGTAAAAAATATTAAACTGGGTCTCTTTCAAAACTCACTGTAAAACACCACTTTACTTTAAGAAAACCATCTTAACCAAAGGCAAAAGTTTCAGAAATTCACGTTGTCTTTTAACGACTCACAGCCCTTCATATCTTGGTAATAAAAGACGGAAGAAATTTATAGCAAAGAATTAATCTGGAGCCAGAAGCTTGATCTTTCATGTGATGAGTTTTCAATACTAACTAGGAAGACTCTCAAACTCCCAAGTACCTCATTGATTTAAAAAAAGAGAAATATTTTCCTGGAGATGTGATCTGTACTGTTCCTTGGGACAGAAAATCTAACAGCATCAGTAGGGTTTAATGGTTACAGTAAGATCTTGTATTTCTATAGCTCTGTTCAATTTATGAATGAGCATCACACATCCCCATTGTATACACAGATATTCATCCCCCTTTCACAGGGAAGAATCTAGGGGTTGAGTGTGTCAATAATACATCCAAGTTCACACAGCTGAGGATTCAGTCTATGAAACTATAAAGCCCATGTTATTGTCAGTATGTCAACTTTTTTAATGTATCAAAAATATCTTATTTTCCACGTAGGCAACTTACAATTTGTGAAAAAGTGTGATTTAGAATAGGGTGATGTTTTTATTATTTGTTTAATGGCTTATCTCATTCTCCCTATAAAAACTGTTTATTGTAGTGGCACCTGGGTGGCTTAGTAGATTAAACGTCTGACTCAGCCTTTCGGCTCAGGTCATAACCTCACAGTTCTTGACATGGAGCCCCATGTCGGGCTCTGCACTCAGTGCGGAGCCTGCGTGGGATCCTTTCTCTCCCTTTCTCTCTCTCTCTCTCTCTCAAAATAAAATAACCTTTAAAAAATGTTTATTATAGAAAATGTAAAGGAGACAAACACAAAGAAAGAAGATTATTTTATTCATAATTTTACCTTCTAAGGATAACCATTGCTAACATTTACATATATCTTTCTCAGTCTTTTTCCAAACACTTATATATTTTCTAAACGTGATAATTTATGTATCATTTCATATGTGACCTTTTTTGTTTGACAACAGGTAACAAATACTTTTTCATGTCATTGAATAGCCTTCTAAATTATTGTGGTAATGTCTGGGTAGTATATAATGTATAGATGTATCATTCTTTTTTTTTAAATTTTTTTTTAATGTTTATTTATTTTTGAGACAGAGAGAGACAGAGCATGAACGGGGGAGGGTCAGAGAGAGAGGGAGACACAGAATCGGAAGCAGGCTCCAGGCTCTGAGCTGTCAGCACAGAGCCCAACGCGGGGCTCAAACTCACGGACCGTGAGATCATGACCTGAGCCGAAGTCGGATGCTCAACCGACTGAGCCACCCAGGCGCCCCTAGATGTATCGTTCTTAAACATGAATAAAATAATGGCTAATACTTACTAAATACTTTCTGTGTGGCACATTGAAGTCTCGCATCCATCCTATGAAATAGGGACTATATGTACTCCCATTTTACAGATGAGCATATTGAGACACAGAGAAGTTAGGCAATATAGCATGAGGCCAGTCAGTTGTAAGTGGCAGGGCCTGGACTCAAGCCCAGTCAGTCTGGCTCCAGACCAATGCACCAGCACTGACAATCTCCAATTGGTGGGAGGTTTTGGGGAGAAAGGGAGCATTTTGGTCTGAGGGTACAAACTTTCAGTTATAAGATAAGTTCTGGGGATCTAATGCATAGCATGGTGACTTAATAATACTGTATCGTATACTTGAAATTTGCTGAAAGAGTGGATTATAAGCTGTTCTCACCACAAAAGAAAACTAAGGTATCTATGTGAGGGGATGGATATGTTAATTACCTTGATTGTGATAATCATTTCACAATGTATACATATATCGAATCATCACGTTGTACACCTTACATCTATACAATTTTTGTCAATTACATTTCAACAAAGCTAGGGGATAGGATCTCTAATTATTGGGTATTGAGTTGTTCACTATAAAAGAAAATTCTATGAACATGCTTGTAGTTACTCTTTGTGCAGATCTATACTTTGCTTAAGGAAATTTCCCTAAAAATTGAATGATCAAACCGAAAGCT
Source organism: Panthera leo (assembly GCF_018350215.1). Taxonomy (NCBI): domain Eukaryota; kingdom Metazoa; phylum Chordata; class Mammalia; order Carnivora; family Felidae; genus Panthera; species Panthera leo. The sequence goes on from NC_056682.1 coordinate 62,729,938, forward strand.
AAGCACATTTTTTAAATTTTAAATACGCATTCTAAATTGCTTGTCTGTAAAATATAGCAATAGTATATTAAACCTGCTATTTCTCATCACTCTTACCAACATAGGATGTGTGTGTGTGTTTTAATCTGTCACTTTGATACACGACAAATTAGAATTTTTTTTTAATATGCCTCTTTAATTAACAACACTAGAACCATTTTTATATGTTAGTCACCATTCATGTTTATTCTTTGGTGACACTTTTATACATGGTTTAACTGATTTTTCTATTGAAATGTTGATCTTTTTTTATTAATTTGTAAGAGTTTTTTACTCAGTAAAAACATGACCATCTATATTATAGACATTTTCTAAGTTTGTCATTTGTCTTTCAAGTTTCTTTCAAATTTAATAATGATAATAATTAAAATACAAAATATTAAGGTATTTATGTTGTCAAATCTACTGATCTTTTCTTTATGGTCTCTTCCTTTGTTTTTTTATTTTATTCATTCACTCAAAAGCTATTAAGTGGTCACCATGTGCCAGTTTTTCTATATAAGGCATTTAGAAGCTCTATCCCCGTCTAAAAATTATATATTTACCAAAGTTTTCCTTTATGAGGTTCATGTTTAGATAGATAGATAGATAGATAGATACATTTTATGTTGATTTATGCTGATATTTGTGAGATGGATTTGTCTCAATTTCATATATAGAATTTATCCTTTCTTTCCACAATGATCTGAAACATTCCCTTACCATATACTAAATTCTTACACATACTTAAATTTGTTTCTGGAATTCAAATTAATTTGTTAAATCCAGTTTAAATTTTGATTTAAATCAACCTTAAAAGAACATATATGGATCACTTAATCAAAAAAATCTTTAATCCAAAAAATGCATATGCTTTTCTTTGCGATGAATTTATGGTTTATTAGGCTCGACTGTTCAAAAAATGGCAATAGTGTCATATGATATGAGTGTAACACATTCTTTTAGGATGTTCTGCTTAAAGTTTTCATTGTACTATTGAATTTCTTGTCAATCCCCTTCCGTGTTCAACCTTTTCATTCCTCCTATTCACTCAAACCCAGTGATTGGTACTGACAATTGTTTCAATGAGTTGAGAAGAGACAGAAATCTCTGAAGACTTTAGGAAGAGGGTGTAACTCCACTATGCCTTGGGGGAAAATAAGGCAGGGTTTGGACAGGGGGAAAGGGGAGTGGTAAAAATAAGAAAGGAGAAGAGCACACTTGGAGGAAGTAGGCAAGCACCCCCCGGGGCAAAGGACTGGTTTGAGTGGGAGGTCAGGAGGCAAAGCCATACAGTGACAGACTCTACTGTTGTATTTATTATTCACCTGAGAGGGTTCAAAACAGTGTGCATGTATGCTTCCATACATTCACAGATTGATACATGCATACAAAATAATTCTGGGGTGCTTGGGTGGCTCAGTCGGTTAAGCGTCGGACTTCGGCTCAGACAGGTCATGAGATCTTGTGGTTGGTGAGTTCCAGCCCTGCGTTGGGCTCTGTGCTGACAGCTCAGAGCCTGGAGCCTGCCTTGGATTCTGTGCCTCCCTCTCTCTCTGCCCTTACCCCCCTTGTGTTTGTTCTCTCTCTCTCTCTCTCTCTCTCTCTCTCTCAAAAATAAACATTAAAAAAATTAAAAGATAATAATAATCCTGAAGGATACATGCCAAAATGTGAATGGCGGTCATGTAAGACTATAGGGTAAAGGGTTATTTTTCTCCTCATTTATATTTACTTTATCTTTTTGTTCATAATAACATATTAATTTTGTAATAAAAAACATTTTTAAGAATCACTTTTGAAATAAATTTTACAGTCCTTAATACACAAAATCATATTCGGCCATTAGGTTTGACCTACTGTTAATTCTTATATATACACTGTTGTTAATAGACGTGTTACCACTAACACGTGAGTAAATTAAGTGAGTAAATTCCACAATTTGACAAATTAAACTCAGTTTGTCTTTGGCTATTAATAGAATGCTTTAGGCTGTCTAAATGATGAGATCCTCTTTGTACTGTAATTATGTCTTTAAGTAATCCATAGAGAAACTTCTGGAACACCTTCAAGATTAAGCCCCAACAGAAGCTAGAATCAATTATGACCCACCTTTAAAATTTCCATTTAAGAACTGTAAATAGAGCTCAAATGTTATGTTCTATAATTAGATGGCTTTGGCTTTTAAAATATATTAAAGCTGTATTTATTTCCTTTTCTTCACAACTCTAGCCACTAAAGACAAGTATAAATTTAATAAAATTGTTTGATTTAATCCACTCTGCTTTCAAACAATCCAGGCCAAGGCTCATGTACTAAACCCAGATAACAGTGGTGGTGACCAGGCCAAAGAGCTCAAGAACAGATGAGAAAAGACAGGAGCAAGAGAGAACTTTTATTCAGAGGCTCAGAAGAACAAGGAAACAGCTGGAGCACTTGGTAAAAATGTAGACTCCTCTTCATCACCCATTTCCCCAGGACACACACACCAGAATTCCTGAATCAGCATTCATAAAAATCTGCATGTTGGGGGGGGGGGGGGCACCTGGGTGGCTCAATAGGCTAAGCATCAACTTTTGATTTCAGCTCTCTGGTCGAGATCTCACGGTTCGTGGTTTCCAGCGGTGTTGGGCTCCACACTGAGAGCCTGGTTGGAATTCTCTCTCTCTCTCTCTCTGCCCTTCCCCTGCTCTCTCTTTCTCTCTCAAAATAAACAAAAACTTTTTTTTTTAATCTGCATTTTTAACCCCTAATTCCTACAAATCTGGACATTTAAAAACCATTATAAGGACAGATGGGCGGTTGCCAGAGGCAGTGTTGGGGGATGGGGAGGGAAATGGGTGAAGGTGGTCAAAAGGTATAAACTTCCAGTTATAAAATAAGTCATGGAGATATAATGTACAACAGGGTGACTATATTAATAATACTGTACTCTATATTTGAGGTTTCTAAGAGAGTAGATCTTAAATGTTCTAGCACAAGAAAAAACTGTATGTATGGTGACTAATGGTTAACTGATTTATTGTGGTTATTTCACAATATATGCAAACACCAAATCATTATGCTGCACATTTGAAACTAATGTTCTGTTATATGTCAACTGTATCTCCATAAAAACAAATAAATAAACATAGAAACTACTATAGGGATATAGAAGCTGAGAAGGAGAAGTCAGAAAAGGGGAAATGTGTAATAATATTAAGTAAATGCCTACTATATGTCTCCTACCAGGCACAGTCTAAACACTGTCTCAGTCTTAATGACAGAGATGGAAACAAGACAAGATGAGCCAGACATGAGCAATATCATCCCAGGATTATTAGGCAGGTTTACTGAAGATTTAGTCTAATGTAAACACACCTTGCTTCTGTTCCAGAAAAGAGACCAATTTTTTAATTTTTACGTATTTCTCTTTAATTTACCTTTACCCAGAAAAAGTATTGGCATTGAGATTGTTTCAATGAAAGCTCTAATTTTTTTTAAGTATCATGAAGATACACCTTTTAAGTAAGTATTGCTTAAGCTGGAAATAAGAAAATATCCAATACAGAGATTATGCAAATATTACACAAGCTCTATTGGGGAAGAGGAAGGTAGTGCTGACAGAAAATAATGGCATTGCACAAAGGCTGCCAATCAAATGTCCTGTCAACATGAACTTATTTCATAGATTCTTCTTTGCGAGGTGACAGGAATTGCTTTTCTCATTTCTCAGATTTGGTGAAGACAGCACAGGCAGGTTAATGCAAGCAGTGGGTAAAGTCTGTAGGCTAATATCAGCATTGGGCTCCCACAACAATTTTTCATTTCCTGCTCCCTCACAGCTTATCACACAGGACTGCCCTCTTTTCACCTCTGCTGACCCCACCCACTCCCCTGCCTTTCCAGCTATCCCTTCATCCAGGAAAGATGCATGGGGACTGAGAAAATGCAACTGTATCTGTGAATCAGAAGCAGGAATGTTTAAGTCACCCACTCACCAGGTTCTACTAGAATCCTCAGCCCCTGCCAGCCCTTTTCTGAGACCAGTTTCCACTTGTAGGCATAGCCCAAGTTTCTGGAATGAATCCTAAACATAGGCAGGAGAGTTTTAAGAACTTTACACCAAGAATCCAGGACCCTCCTTATCTCCTGGATCCTCTCTCTGGTGCCCCAACCACATGATGAATGCTTGTCTGAAACCCCAGCTGTGGATTTTCAGATATTGTGATTTGCTTGCCAAGCTCGATTGCATTCATTCATAACAGATTTCCAGCCTGCTATGTCAGGCTCAAATATAAACTATAATTCTTGCAACCAAAAGACTGAAATCTAGAATTAAAAGGCAAAATAGTTATAGAAGTAATTATAACAAACACAAAGCTCTATATAATTGTAAGCACCACACTGAAGTATTTATAAAGAACATCGAGGAAGCTTAACAGGATCTGTCTGGAAGAGCTGAAGAAGGCTTCACAGAGGAGATGACATGGAAAAGAAAGGAAAGAGCATGCCAGACAGTTGGAACAACACATAAATAGGCATAAAATAATAAGAAAAGGGGGATGCCTGGGTGGCTCAGTCAGTTGAGTGTCTGACTTCGGCTCAGGTCATGATCTCACAGTTTGTGTGTTTGAGCCCTGCGTTGGGCTGGCTGCTGTCAGTGCAGAGCAGCCAGATCCTCTGTCCCCCTCTCTCTCTCTCTGCCCCTCCTCCACTCACTCGCTCTCTCACAAATATATAAACGTTAAAAAAATCATTAGAAAATGGTGTGCTTAGGGAGCAAAAAAGGAGTCGGTGGACTAGGTATATGGACTATGAGAGCCCAATTAAGGAACGGGTCGGCCAGCAGCTGCCGGACCCCAAGGGACACTTGAGCAGCCTTGGCATTATAGTAAAATGGAGAAATCATACTTTCCACATTCTCACTTAGGAAAGGTACAAGAAGTAGTTGGTGAGCCAAAGCAGAATGGCCTAGAAAAATCGAAGAGGAACTGAAAGCTGCCAACAGCGGTTCTCCACCTTTCCTCCACTATGGGCTCTATCTCTCTCCAGGTAACTGAAAACAATGTTCAAACAATATTGGTTTGAAGGAGCATCGAAGTTTAGTGGAGATGTCAATGCATCCATCTCACTCTGACGTACATAACACAGAGCACTGAGAAAGTATGCTGAAATAGTAACAGTAGTTCTGGGTCCTGACTTCAAGTACTTTATATCTATTAACTCGTTCAATCCTTATAACCATCCTATGGGGTAGACATTATCATCTCCATATCGGATGAAGAAGCAGAAGCATATAGTGGTTAAATAACTTTCCAAAACTCATGCAGCAAATATGGAGCCAGGGCGGCCAAGGTGGCTGCTTCCAGAGTCTCCATGCCAAGCCATCACACAATTCTGACATACTGAGTTTTTACTTTATCCTCTGGACAGTGGACACCTGGCAAGGCTTTATAAGCAATGGGGCAGTAATCTGTGTATGAAGATCACTCTGGAGGAATTTGAGAAGATTGAACAGAATTGGGAGAGGCTGAAACCCAAAGCAAGAATAGGGGACTACTGTATTCATCAGAGCAGGAGACAGTGGGGGCCTGAACCAAAAAGTGGAATGAATTTGCAGAGTAGAGGAAACTGAAGAAGTGTTATGGCCCTCAAATCACTGGGATCCAACTGATTGCTGGTGGGTGGTAACAGTGATGAGAAAATCAAGGCTTTGATGATAGGGTAAATGAGAAAACACTGTTTTCTTATGGAAAATGTTTCTTTTTGAGGCCCTGGGTGTCGCCAGATAAAGGGACTCAGTGAGTAAGTAAAATAGAGAAAGAGAACTCCACAGGAGATCGGGAGTTGCAGAGATGGGTCTGCAGGGAAGGAGATAAGGGTAGCAGATTGCACCCTGAAGGCCAGCACTTAGCCAAGGTAGAGGAAGCAGGGAAAGAAGCTGAGCAGTAATTGGAAAGGCAGTAGAAGGGGCATGAGATAGTGGAGTTGTGCAAAGCAAAGAAGGAGAAAGTTCTGGAAAAAAAGAAAAAGATCAACAGTGTGAAATGCTCTGATGTGCTGATAAAGCACCTCTGAAAGGCCGTGAAGACTTTTTAAGACACCCCCAACTGGGTTCTTCCTTCATGTCCCCACCCCACTTCTTATTCCCCTGACCCCCTGCCCAATTCCATGGTCTCCAGCCTTGACTTTCCAGGCACTGGCTAATTATCCCATACAAGCTTTAGTATTACTCTTAAGTCCTCCATTATGTTGAAGATATTAGAACACATTTCCTTAGGCTAGAGGACAGAACCCAGGAAAACTACACATATTCGCTACCTTCGTGTTTTGATCCACAATCTTCTTCAGATTTTTCAACAGATGATTATTTGGACCACCTTCTTTCTCATTCACATAAACTATCCTATCCAGGTCTGGAAAGTTCCGGTTCAGATCTATTCCCTGGGCATTGCTTCGACCCACAAACCAGTCCTTGAGCTCACCAGGCTGAAAAAGATCAAGGGGCAAAATAATAAGTTATTTAGTACCACTGTTACTATTTAATGAAGGTTTTCATTAATGATTTTTAAAATAATTTATTAAGATTAATTATTTCAGCAATATCCTCTCAAAGCTGCATTTTCACTCTCTTACTGACAAACACATGAAGGTATCAGGTTTAAAGTATTTGTTATGCTCATTTCAAAAATATTTTCAATGAATAATATTTTAAATAATAATATTTTAAATGTAATAATAATTACATTTAAAAGATATGTATCATCAAACTGCAAAAAATATCTGTGTATATTAGTAATAGATGATACCTTTCACAGCATGCCAATCTAGGGGCACCTGGGTGGCTCAGTCGGTTAAGCATCTGACTTCAGCTCAGGTCATGATCTCAAGATTCCAGGGTTCAAGCCCCACATCGGGCTGACAGCTCAGGGCCTGGAGCCTGCTTTGGATTCTGTGTCTCCCTCTCTCTTTGCTCCTCCCCCACTCACACTCTGTCTCTCTCTCTCTGTCTCTGTCTCTCTCTCAAAAGTAAAAAACACTTAAAAAAAAATTTATTAAACGAATCATGCCAGTCTAGATTTGGGTTTAAGTAAAATATTCATTGGCTTTGTAAATCACAGCAATCAATCTTTTTAGTATTCAAAAGAAATTACTAAAGATAGGAGGTTTTAAATGAGTTTAACATAAATTATTTACATATTAGTAATATACCTCCCTCTTACAGTCTTCATGAACAATTTCATAGAGCTCTGTAAGTTCAAAAATTTCTGTTCAATTTTAAGCCCTTTATTCCAGTAATGGCATAATCTGGAAATTTAATGAATTTCCAAGACATTTAGCTATATTCCATAATGCATATTTCTTGTTTTACTATTAAATTATACATAATCTATGATATAGAGCTAATTCCCATATTCTTGAGATTATATAAGCCCAGATGACTTAGACTCTAAGGAATAAAAATCTAAAACAGAAAATAAAAATGATAACCTTTTTGTCCTTCTGTCTTACAATTCTGAATATAAATAATTATATTTATAATTATTAATTATAATAAATAATATTACAGTTCTTAAGATAGTAAATAATTTAATTCTCTATTATTAGAATTTTCCTTTTATCACTTTAGAAATTGTATCGATGTTATTTACAGAAATTCACTGTCTGGGTTTCTTACAATGTCAAACCGACAGATCACTGGATCTTTCATTTTTAGAGTACAAATCAACTTTCTACGTGGAGATAAGCATCCTATTATATACTTTAGTACCTTCCTATGAAATAAGAAAACTGCAGCTAAGGTTCTCCATACCTGTGCAAACAAAAAGGGAACGCATACCATATATTTTCTCTTACAATTTTGTCATTACTTCCCAGGTTCTCTAACAGTTACAATGTATTAAATTAATTTCATGTTTGATGTAGGAAGAGTTCTTGTTGTTGTTGTTTTTTACTTTACTCATCATACATAGACAAGAATTAAACATTCATCTGGCCAAAATATTTCTTCCTCGTTGTCAGTAGAGGGCGCTATGACATCACCTCATTCAGAGACAGCCATGGCATTACTCTTCAACACTTGGCAATAGTCCTATTTTTAGATTTTTAGAAGAAAGGAAATTTATCTAGTCACAAACGTGGGTGAATAAATATGATTTATTTAACAACAAAACATTAATTGAATATTGACTTATCAACAAAATTTCTCATTGGCAATCTCTGCTGAAGAAACTCACCCACCATCTCTTTCCTTCTAAATTTTTTTCTTGCCAGCAAGTTGAATGGCATGTCCCTTATATCCTCCTCTGCCCTCTATGTAAACTTCATATGAGTATATTACTTACACATAAGCACATAGGTACAAACATATGAAATGAAGAAAGCGTGCCCTGCTCTGAGCTGGCCAGAACTCACCTGAGATGCAGCCTTCTCAAAGCCATCGGGGTTGAGGGAAGGCATGATGTGGATACGAGTGTTGTGGATCAGCTTGACGATGGTCTCGTTCCCCTTTTGGTATTCGTTGCACAGGTATTGGGCCAGGAAAATGAGCAGTTCCCGTCCAACGGCCTCATTACCATGCATATTCCCAATGTATTTAAATTCAGGCTCACCTAAAAGAGCAAAAATCGATAGTATGGAGACACTTTCTATAGCTCCAAATGGAATACAAATGGCATACAGTTATGAGTATATTGTATATCTCCTAATTTACTACACATAGCTGACAGTTTCTTCTGCCTCCCGAATTGCTACCTAAGAAATCTACTTTAAATATCAAAAATACTCCAAATGCTTCTTTCCTTCCAATTCTCTCTCCCCAGCTTACCAGCTTGATAAGGACTGAACTGTGTCTCCTCCAAATTCATTTGTTGAAGCCCTAATCTCCAATGTGACTATATTTGGAGACAGGACCTTTAAGGAAATAATTAAGGTTAAATGAGATCATAAGGGTCAGACCCTAATCCTTTCAACAAGAAGAAGAGACACCAGCAATCCCTCTTCTCTCTCCCCAGGTGCATGGAGAAAGGCCATTTGAGGACACAGTGAGAAGACTACCTGAAAACCAGGGAGAGGTCTCAGAAATCAACCCTGCTTGTCCCTTAACCTTGAACTTCCAGCTTTCAGGACTGTAAGAAAATCGATTTCTGTTGTTCTGACTGTTCACCCAGTCAGCGGTATTTTATTAGGGCAACCCGAGCAGACAAATATACCATCCCACCCTCAATAAATAATAATATACTGCATGCCTCCTATTGGTTGAAAACTGAACTTTGCATTTTTTTCTTACTTAGTCCTCACCGAACATCTAAAAGTAGGTGTTATTTTATGATGAGCAAACTGAAGTTCAGAGTGCTTAAGAGGCCTGACCACAGTAACACAGCCCATGAAGCCAGGATTCAAAAACTGGTCTTCTCATTTAGTTAAGAGTCATTGTTGTTGTTGTTGTTGTTGTTGTTGTTGTTGTTGTTGTTTTTCCTCTTTTTAATCCGAGTGATTAAAACCATGAACTTCTGGAACCCGAGCGCATGGGTTCAAATCCTAGCACCAAGACTTACTGGCCAGCCTTGAGCAAGTTACTTTGGCTCTCCGTGGCTCTGTTTTCCCTATAAAAGGAGAGAATAGAGTCTACCTACAAGATTATTTTAAGAACCAAGTGAAAGAATCAGTATAAATGCTTAGAACGGTGCCCGGCAAATAACAAGTGTGGTGTTTTCCTTACATAATCTAATTTTTTCTTTACAAAAGCCCACTAAAATGGGAAAGACAGATATTTTTATTGCCATTCTTCTTGCACAAATGCAGCCCATAGAGGATACGTTTTGCTGAAGGGCTCAGAATTCAAACACAAATCACTGTGGCCCGTTTCTGCTGCTCTCCATTGCATTTTAGGAGGAGTAATAAAATTGTGGAGCAGAGCAGCAAATGATCTTAATTAATCCTGTTGTTCTGTTCCCTTCTGCTTTATCCTTCCCCCAGGCCCAATTTCTGCAGTGGAAAGAATTTTCCCACTTACAAAATCAACTAGAACTTCTCACCCCTGGTAAAAGAAAAGCTGGAAATATTTTTCTTCTGGAAATATGTTATCTGAACATCCTTTGCATGAGATTCCTGAGTGTGTGATTTAAATGATTACCTATTACAGAGAACCATGCCCTTGTGTGACCTTTCAGCCCGCACTTAAGCTAATCTTAATCTAGGCAGGAGCAGGATCAGTGCTATTTATATGCCCCTCATTTTTTTACTTTCAGTGAAAGTCGCTAATAAAACTACCCCCAGGGACTTGCCCACAAGGTATATGAGAAGAGATCTTTTCTTTGCTTCTGATTTCAAATGTCATAATAACCTTCTTCCTTTCTGTCAAACTCATGTGCTTTATACCTTCCCCTACTGGATATTAATCTGATTGAGGCACAAAAGAAACTGTAGCAGTCCACTACAAAAGAAAATAGAGATCAAACAGCCAGGGGAAGATTACAAGCCTCTTTGACAAAGTTATTGAGAAGACTGCACTGTGGGAGGCAGTCTGGTCCTGCCCCTCACCTAAGCACAGCTTTGCTGGAGGCTTCAGTCACTCAGAGGAGCTTGGCCCACAACCCAAAATAGTAGATTAACTCACTGAAATTTTGTATTACTTCTCTGGTTTAAAAAAAAATGTGTATATATATATATATGATATATATATATGATATATATATATATGATATATATATATGATATATATAAGATATATAAGATATATATAAGATATAGATAAGATAGATTAACTCACTGAAATTTTGTATTACTTCTCTGGTTAAAAAAAATGTGTGTATATATATATATATATATATATGTACATACACACACACATACACATATATATATACACATTTACTCATTTAAAGGAGAAATAGCAAACTCATACTCGCTTAGCCCCCCAGTGTGTGTTTGGTCATCACAGTATATTTTATATTTGAATCTGAATGCTTCTGCAAAGAACTTGCTCTCTAGGCTCTGACACAGGCATTACCATCCTTATGGCCTCAAAAACGCCTAGTTTTCAAAGTCAGAAAATTTCCGATGTGATTTTGTTTCCTCAACTCTGTAGGAAATTTCTCTGAGAAGCAAATCTCCCCTAAAATGTCTCTTATATTTATGAGGAGATAGTAATAATAATGACAATAGCAATGCTTTAGTTCGACGTGAAGAGAGAACTGTAAAGGTCATTTTCTAGAAGACATTAATGTATGGAAATGGAATTCAAGGCACATGTGACTTAGCAAAAGAAAAAGGCAAGTGTATTTTTATCTTCCACTGTCTTCTGGAACAAATTAGATTGCTAGATAATGCCATCCCCAGAATACAGAAGAGCTGTGTTAAGCCTACTGACGTGTCTTGTGAGATGAAGAAGAGCCACACTTTTTAAATATAGCATCTGTTGGGGGCGCCTGGGTGGCTCAGTCGGTTAAGTGCTGACTTTGGCTCAGGTCGTGATCTCACGGTTTGCGGGCTCGAGCCCCGTGTCGGGCTCTGTGCTGACAGCTCAGAGCCTGGAGCCTGCTTCGGATTCTGTGTCTCCCTCTCTCTCTGCCCCTCCCCCACTCACACTGTCTCTCTCTTTCAAAAATAAATAAATATTTAAATAAAGCATCTGTTGGATGCACATGCAAAACTGGTGTCTGACACTACAGGAGACCCGAAAGCCAATAGAAGAGCGTCCCAAACTTCAAAGAATGTAGGGGCTGGAGGAGGACACAGATGTGCACACAAACAGTATTCGGCAGTGAGGCAACGATGAAGAAATGTTGGATACATAACCAACCAGCTTCAAGGTTCTAAAGTGGAAGGAATATCCCTGCCACCTATATGGCCCTCCTCCCTCCCACTGCCAAAATTATCTTTTCATGACACAACCCCCATTGGGTTTCCTCCATCTAAAACCCGTCAGCAAACTAGCTTCCCATTTGCTTTCACCATAAAGACCAAAATTCTCTACAAGGGCTTTAATTTCCTTGCAGTTCGGCCTACTGCACCTCCCTAGTCTCCATAGGCACCTCCTTCACTGGGGCTCTGGCCTCTTTACTTCTCTCCCACCCATTCTGCCTTCACATTCTTCCAGTCATGGAAAACTATGGTCTCCTCAGAGTATCTCTAGTCTAACTCCAGTTCTTCTGTTATGTTTAATACCTCAGTGTGAAAATATACATTAATCAGTGTGATTGTTCGATCTTGCACCCCCAGACTACACGGTCTGTCAGTCTTGGGATGGTGTCTCTTTTAGCTCACTAGTACACTACTCCTACCCAACGTAGAGCCTGAAACACAACAAGAGCACAATAAATACTGACTAAATAAATCCATGAGTAAATGAATAAATGAAGGGTCTTGCTTTTCACTCCCAACCTCCCAGCAGTATCACCGACAGCAGAAAGTGCCCTTGAGATGCAGCTGGGCTGTGGCCACCTGAAAACTTTCTGGCACAGTGAGGAGGAAAATGAATAACTGAAGGGGACTTGAGACAGGGTCAGGGAGTTCGTGACCTGGGGGCAATATTTAGAGACCTCAATGCCTGTTGCTGTATCCGACATTCCCAGGCGGGAATGGAAATTCTCTGGGAATGAAAGCAGCAGTGTTGTGAACAGCTGATTTCCCAGGAAGAAGATTAATCTCCATGGTCACAAGAGAACCACAAAACCTCTAGGCAAGAACTCCCTAAGACTATTTTTGTTGTAAAGTCTAAACAAAGAGTCCTGGAGAGGCTTTGCCTTCAGAATCCTTCATTTGGAAACAGAGATAAAATTGAAGACTCTGAACTTACAATAAGCCCCTCTAAGTCCGTTTACCTTACATTTGTTTACAGGAGGACTGACGGCTTTTCAACAACACTTCATTTTCTTTTCTGTGGCTCTAAAGCCGTAGTTAACAATGGGCTGTGAAATGGAGGACGTGTGCATGCCTGTTTACGGTGTCCATACAGAACGAATCCCGGGTTTAGCAGGTGTATCATCTCCTGTGGACACAGTTGGTAACGCACACACACCCAGGTGTTAGCTCATCCCTCTCCTGGCAACGGGAAGCCAAGGCGGCAGGAACTACTCTTAGTGCACTTGGAGATGGTTGATTTTACATTCGTCTTACCTTCTGCACTCGCTAGCGAATTCATTTTCCTTTTTACACAGTGATTACCCTGAGTTCCTGATCCTGCAGCTGACGAATCATATTTGCGCAATTTGCCAAATTGCCAATTGCACTGACTCAGGAAGCACAGGTCCCCCTGTTGCATCAATCTTTCCACAATTTCACGTAACCATCAGTTTTCCAGTGACTGCACATGGCATACAGTCATCGATCAAGCCACGATTAAAAGATAATCACCTGACAAACCAAGCCCCAGCCTGGCTGGGCTTCTGTCTTTTCCATCTGCGTCACAGAACAATCAATGTACCTGCCTGGATTTGTATCCTCATCTCAACAAGAGAAGAATAACTGACAAGTATTTTAAAATAAGAGCCAAAGATTTACTGAAGTCAGAAATAAATAAATTTCAAACTGGAGCAGGCAAACGATTTTTACGTTCCGTACTTTTAACTCTTCATTTGTTCCAATTGTTTATTAATGTGATTTGAAATAACTAAATCACTAAAAAAAAAAAAAAAAAGAAAGAAAGAAAAGAAAAAAACTTGAAGAAATACCAATCGCTGCAGGAATAAAACACAAGTATTTTACAATCCCAGAAAGTCACACGCCTTAGGCTTGGCCCATGGGTAAAGGTTGAAGCTGACAGACTGACAAAGGCCCCGGATGGTAGGAATTGATGGCCTTAAAGTGACCGGAGAGCCTCTAAAGCAGAAGTTCACAGGCTCAGTAGGCTGAGCCAAAATAATTAATCATCATCATCATCATCATCAAATAAAGGGGTAAAAGTAAAGAAATCATACTGTCTGCCTTTCTTACAAAAAAAGAAATTCTACTTTCACTACCTTATTTGACCCAGTGGTCACCCTGTCTGTCTCTAATATTTTCTCCTCTTGGAAACAGCTGACAGGCTGATCACTTGGGTAGAGGACTTGATCAGATGACTTGTAAGGCCCTTTCAAATCTTAGAGTCAATAATTCAATGACTTCCACATGGGAAGAAAAGAGCAGAGGACAGATACCTAATGGAAAAATGAGATAAATGTAAAAACAGGTGGTAAACCGTGAAACTCTATGTAAGAAGTGTAGCATCATTATTTAGAAAAAGATAAGTAGGTTAAGGGTATTTTAAGAAAGAACTTGATTCTAGTAACAGAACTCTACCATCTTTCATTCTGTAAATAGAAATGAAACTCATCCTGAGATGAATCTATTCCTCCAACATCAAATTATTGCCAAAATGTTAAGTCCACTAACTCATCTGAAAGGTATACTTAACTCACTGATTTCACAATTCTTAGAGCTGGCAACAATTTCAAAATACATGTTCCTGGTGCGTGTAATATACTAAACACATTGCTGAATAACTATAGTATCCAAAAATAAAGTCTTATATCTCAAAAACATGGTAAAATGTGCACAAAACCAACGATTTTGAGAAATAGATCTATAAATAGCTATACAGGCAGTATAATCTCTGAACTGATTTGCTTTACAAATGGCTATGCAAGCAAGTTGGAACCATCTATGGAACAGATGGGCCTTTTCATCAATGATCTCCCTCTCTCAGTGGTAAACCTGGGGTTAAGACATTAGTGCTACTAATTGTTTCCACTTGCTTGACATTCTAACATATTATAGCTTGCAAATCATTCTCACAGAATGAACCCTGCAAGTTTCCTAAAACTTGTCAATAAATATGTCATTAATTGGCTCACGTTTTAGCACATTTTAGCGGCCAAAAATGCTGAGCATATTCCTAAAAAAATCTCCAAGGGTCAAATAAGTAACGGAAGAGGGTGGGTATAGACATGAAAATAGATTCTTCTTCCACGGAAAAGATGAAGAGAGAATAAAGAAGGAAGGCGAGAAAATAAACCAAAGAAGGGCAAAAGAAGAACAAATCAGTTGCAGAAGACAACACAGAGTATGGAAGATTATATTACCTCCCCTTGCTTCCTCCTTCATAGTCCTATTTTAAAATAACTAAATTTACATGACATCTTGAAAGTAAAATCTTACTTCATCTGATTTTTAATGGGCAGCCAAAAGAGAATGCATTACAGAATTTTTCTGCAGAGATGCATTCCAGAATTATTTTTGAAAATATTAGTTATGCATTAGCCATAACATGTAATTTTAAAGTTCTCTTACAAATGACATCTAGCATGTGTCTAGTAAGATCCTGAGGAAAGACGGATAAACAAAAGAGCAGAAGATACTCCTAGCCTTACAAGTCTATAAAAACAATGTCAGAGTTCCCAATATTAACATATAACTTTAATTTTTTAAATTAAAACATTTGTTTTTATACAAGTATCCTAGAAACTTTTTACAAATACCCATACTCAATGATGAGCAAGTAAATGTTTAACAACCAGCTCTGAGCTCTTTGCCAATTTCCATGGTATAAATACACCCATCATGGCCAATCTGAAGCTATCAATGTGAGGTCAGTCAGCTCACAAATTTCCTGAAAATTAAAAATAGGTCTCATAAACCAGTTGAAGCCTACACACACCACTGCATATGGAGAGCAATCATTTGGAATATATGGTTTACAGTTTCTTCACCAGTTCTCCAGGAGCAGAATCTGAGGTCTAAGAAATCTGAAGGATTTTCAAACACATTATAAGAAATAAAACCATGGGGCACCTGATTGGCTCAGTCGGTTAAGCTTCCGACTCTTGGTTTTTGCGGGATTGTGATCCTGGGGTTATGAGATGGAGCCCCGAGTTGGAAGAGGAACCTGCCTAAGATTGTCTCCCTCCCCAGCTCGCATGCAGGCACATGCACACTCTCTCTCTCTCTCTCTCTCTCAAAAAAAACAAAAACAAAAACAAACACACACACAGATTTGTTTAAATATGTGTGTTTTTGCTTATTTATATTTATATATTTTTTTTAGGCTAGCATCTACCATACTTTCATTATGTTTCATTTTATGCAGTAAGAATTAAAAGAGGTTTGAGTTTTTTTTCTATTGAGATAGAGCTTTTTACTAAAGCACTGCACCATTATCCATTCATTCTAGGGAGAAGGAAAGGAAGAGAAGAGTAGAGAAATTTTTTTGGGGGGGTGGGGGGGCTGAGTGATTTATTCTAGCAGTTACTGATTGACTGGATTATATCACTCTTTGGTGTAAAGCTAATTATAATAAATCAATGAAAAAAATTTACTTTAACCTATGAAGTAGTTTTTCTAAAAATTTATCATTCCAGGTATTCAAAATTTTTTCTGTTCTTCCTATTGTCTTGACCTTCAAGTCTATCTTCACAATGAAAAAGGCAGTATAATTCCCGTGCCCACTCACAGAAATCCATAGTTTAAAAATCACAGTAATTGATTATTTAAAATTAGTAATATGAAACTTTTTATAGTTACTATCTAAAGAAAGGCTAACTAGAAAAGTCTTAGATTCAAAAAAATCTTTGATTTGTTTAAGAGCATCGTGACATGAACATAGAACAAATTTTAATATAGAAACCAGATAAGGCAGAGATTATTTTAATGATGCAGTATCATGAAATCTTTCTGCAGATATTAATCACCAGGAAAGACAGAATTATTTTTAAAGTACTATAATAGTTATATCTATAACACCAAATGTTTATCAGAATGCCTTTGTGCAAGTATTTACAGAAAATGGATTCTGGACCTTAAAGCATCTTTTAGTAATTTTATTTTGGGGCACCTGGGTGGCTCAGTCAGTTAAGCATCTGACTTTGGCTCAGGTCATGATCTCATGGTTCATGGGTTCAAGCCCCACATCGGGTTCTGTGCTGACAGCTCAGAGCCTGGAGCCTGTTTTGGATTCTGTGTCTTTCTCTCCCCCATTCTCTCTCTCTCTCTCTCTCTCTCTCTCTCTCTCTCTCTCTCCTCTCTCCTCTCTCTTCTCTCTCTCTCTCAAAAATAAGTAGACATTAAAAAAAATTTTAATCAAAAAAATAAAAAATAAAAATAAAAGTAATTGTATTTTACATAACTCTTAAAGGCTCTCTTGTCTTTCACCAGTATTTTTATTATATAAAATAAAATGTGAGGATTAACATATTTAAGGGGCCAAGAACAGAAGAGTTCAATGAACTGGCACCAGAAGACAGGGAAAGAAAACATAAATGGACCTGGTTTCTAGCAAATGATGACAATTCAGTCTTTGCTGGATCTCTCACTAACATATGTGGTTGTGATTAATGTGTCCGTTTTAGAAAATAATGTCCATGAGGAGTCATGTTGTAGCTTGGGAAGAGAAGTTTAGGTGCAGCATCGGGTTCCCAAAGGCTGTTGTGAGGGGAAAGGTTTGGACAATTCTGCAAAGCTCCAGAAGACAAAACTGGAATCGTGACTAGAAAGTCTAAAGAGAGAGTATTTAGCACAGCTAAAGAACAGACTTTCTTTCAGCTCAAGCTGTTGAAAGCCAGAACGGCTGTTGTGAAGTCATCAACTCCCCTAGAAGGCACAGAGTCATCTCGAAGCCATGCTGCAGAAGCTGGACTGGATGACCTCAGATCCTAGGATTCCACAGAAACAGAGCCTAATAGCTTTTCTTTGACAAACTATTGGTGTTTGAGCTTCTAAACTTGCCCTACACAAATTGTAGTTCTCAATAAATGTTACCTGACAGCTTGTACAGTTCTCTGGAACAAAGAGAAAAAGGTAGATCATCATCGTGAACTAAAACAAGATTACAAAAAAGTAATGGAAAAACACAAGTCCGTATCCAGCAATCACCACTCTGCATGCGTATGAAAAAGCAGCCCATCTTACTCCAAAGGTGATAGTGAAAGTGATGTCATCAGAACCTATGTGGGTGGAAAATGTCAAGCATTTCTAGCCGACACGGATGAGTGGAGAAAAATTTCAGTTTGCTAATAAGCAGGTGAGTGGTAGCAATACCAACTACCTAAAACAGTAGCAGCAGCACAAAAACTTCATTGAACAGTCTCCTCCCAGAAACTCCTTGGAACTTTCTTTTCCTTCTTCTCAGGAAGAAGATAACTCAAAGGTCAAACGGACTTATCAAAACATCTTCAGGTTGTTATTTTCTCAATCATAACTAAAGGCTGGCAACGCTAAACACACACTAGTATCAGAAGCAGTGGGCAATATAAGAGAGTATACTTTAGAGAGTAAGGAGCAAAACAGAGCCCTCCAGATCTCTCTGCATGCCTCAGCACCTTAGAAAGCCTGTACTAGGTGGTGATGATTCCCTTGTGGGAGGGCTGGGTCTCCTCTAGGTCTCCCGCCGGGAGATTATTCCATACCAGGGCATGCGTGAAGTATCCCCTTTTATTCAAAGTTGTTAAAGAAAACACTGCTGACTAACTGCTCTCTAGGTAAGAATCAGTTGTGGGCTTCTTACAAATACGGATTTCTGAGTGCCAGTCCCAAAGATCATACTTCAAGAGGTCTGAGAAGAGGTCTGAGCAACTGTATTTTTTTTAAAGATCTTGAGATGATCCTGATGCCCTTCTGGGATTAAGAAAGAATGATTTGGGAGTAGGTTCAGGGAAAGTCTAGTAATGGAGAGGAGTTCAATGATGCCAGCCGAAAATTGGGAATTCCAATGGTGAGGGTCAGTGGGATACAGACTGAGTAGGATGATAGCTCTTAATTTATGAGTCATTGGAGCTTTTGTTAAAATTTGATTTAAACAAAAGTATGAGTTCTCTTCCCTCACATTTGCAAAAAAAAGTTCGCAAAACTATACAAAGATCTTACAGACTTAAGGAATTTGTACTAGACATTTAGAAGTCAGAATCTGGAAAGAGAGAAATCGCAGCCCAGATAAATATCAACATACATTTCTTACATAAGCTTGTTTCCTGATCCAGATAAATAGACTATTTCATGCCCTTCCTTACTGCAAATGGAACACAGCAATATGGCAGCAACAAAGCACTGTTCAAAAGAAAGTTAGGAGATTGGGGAGCATGGACTTAAAGAAGACAGACTTGGGTTTGAATTTCAGCTCTAACATGATATATCTAAGCTTTTGCAAATAACCTCTTCCCCAAGCCTCAGGATTCTTTTCTGTAAATTGGCTTACTAAAACTTATTTTGCTGAGTTGTTGAGAAGATTAAGTGAGAAAATATACAGCTTGAGACATTTTGTGCCATGCCCACAACCAATAGGTAACCAATAAATGGTTGCTCATGACTGACGCTATTAACATAATATAAACAATCTTCCATACTGGAAACAGATAGAAGCTAGAAGCTTCCAACAGTAATACGAGGTGGTCCTGGGATCTTTCAAAGAGCTGTGGAGCCTAAGTGAGTTTGGAAAATTAACCAATCCTTCTAGGAGTATAGATAAAAATATCAGCCTAGTGTTGACCTATTCCATAGGGCAGGCTCCTCAAACTTGGCTGTCAATCACCTGAAGATCCTGTTAACATGCAGATTCCAATTCAGCAGATCTGGAGGAGGGCCCGCCTGAAACTCTAATGAGCCCCCTTGTGTGCGTGTGCTGGGGTGGGGTGGGGGGGGGGGTGCACTTGCTGCTGGTCTGTGGAGCACTCTGAGTATAGGAGGGCCTTTCGGAACCTCCAGAATCAAGAGTGGGGGATAGAGAGAAAAAGAAAAAGCAAGTGACTGACTTCCTTTAAATTTTTTTTAATGTTTATTTATTTTCTGAGAGAGAGAGAGAGAGACAGAGTGAGTCGAGGAGGGGCAGAGAGAGGGAGGCACAGAAGCCAAAGCAGGCTCCAGGCTCTGAGCTGTCAGCACAGAGCCCGATGCGGGGCTTGAACTCACAAGCTGTGAGATCACGACCTGAGCCGAAGTCAGCTGCTTAACTGACTGAGCCACCCAGGTGCCCCAAGAGACTGACTTTCAAATAACAAAAAGACTCTTTGGGAACTTGAGTGTTTTTTCTTAGTGTTGGCTTGCTGCAACCAACTTGTGTGCCCGCCCACCCAAAGGCACACAGTATAATTTTGGAGGCCGCTACATGGCCTCAGGCCTAAGATTCACTGTAAATGCTAAACTGCATGAACAAAAAAATATCTGCTGATGTATACTGAACCCAATGTTAGATACAAGAGGATGGTAGAGTATTACAGGACTTCTTGAAACATCCCTATACTGCTCTAGAACTAGTCAGATTATAGGAAAGTATATGGCTTTTCTCAATTTTATATCCAACATTTAAATTTTAAAAATACATTAAATAATTATGTATGGCTCTACATTTTTAATGTAGTTATGAATAAATTATGAATAGTCATGGATTCTTATAGGCTATGCAGTATCATATTTTCTGTATAATTCTCCCAGTATAGTACTTTCAAGATTTTTACATATTGCACCTATCCTAATTTTATCTCCCACTCCATCTCACCCATCTTCTGCTACTCTTTTATTTATTTCTTTGGGGACTAAGATAAGCACTTGAGATTATTGTTTTCTTTCTTTCCTTTTTCTTTTTCTTTTTTTTTTTTTGCAATGAAAAGGAGAGGGTAGTACAATGAGGGGAACAAAATCTCATCCAAGGACAGGTTGGCAACTAAACAGATACATGCACTCCCCAACAAAGACTAGAGATTTCTGATCTTATAATACGTTTTATTTTTTTATATAAAAAAATAATATGGAAATACTCTGCTAAATAAAATTTAAAAAAAAACAAATAAGGACAGTTACTAAGTATTAATTAATCGTCTTTAATTTCATGTGTCCCCAAGTAAACAATACCTACAATCCCAAAACATCAATGTAATATTTTATATTGAAACCTTGTCATTTTTCTTGTTCATGATTCTTTTAAAGTTATTTAAGATTCTGTATTTGGATGGTGTGAGATATGATGTCCAAAATATTCTTATTGAAACATTTCTTTGTAAACAAAATAAATGGCTATTTGTTTTCAAGTGTAATGGTAAAAATAATCATCTACATCAAAAGTTGCCATTTAAAAATAATTTCTAAGTGCTTAACTGCTCAAAAAAAAAAAAAAAAAAAAAGGATAAATAACTGTATCCCAAGCCCAGCAAGAAAAGAATTTCTTTTCTGGTAAGATAATTAAATAACATAAAACAACCCAAAAAATCCTTCATGAAATTGCACGACACCAAAGCAAACGCACAAAAACTTTTACAGCTTTAGCTACATAGTTTCATCGCATATCTCAACTTTAAGGTAGGAAGTACAGTTATTTCCTTCAAATATCTGGTACTCTCCTTTCATTATTTACCAATGACTCTCCTGTCTTCATACTCACTTCTCCGATCTATATATGTCTTATCCCCACAGCGTGTAAATATGAAAAGACATACCTAACAGAGCAACAAGGGCAGTCATGAAAATTAACAAACAGAAGTCACAAAAAGAATTAGATCCCTCCTTAGATAAACTGGTATTCTGGAAAGCAAAATTAGCAGCTCAACATTTCTGGTGTCACACGTGAACCCATTAACACACACGGCAATGTTCAAATGTTTATTAACCTCCATCTCATCTTATCCTTCTTCAACTCATGGTATACATGTAGGCATTATCATTACGACATCGGTAAACACAGACTAATCGTGTCACAACTATACCATGTATGAGACCTAGGTTTGGTGATATTAACAACGGCCTGCACGTGCTAAGGTCTTACCCTGTGGCAGGGGTTGTTCCAAGGACTTTCTATTTATTAATTAATCACACATGCACACACATCCTATGAGGTAGGCACTACTTTCATCTGCATTTCATAGATGAAGAAACCAAGGGTTTGGGAATCTAAATAGTGTCCTCAATATCACACACCTTACTAAGAGCAGTGCTGGGATTCAACACCCATGACTGAGCACCATAGCAAATTATTTAACTACCTTGCTATCTGCCTCACTTAATCAAATTTTAATATTCCATTCTGCTTTGTCCTGAATATCCAAATTCTAGGGTACTGATATCCAATAATCCATTGGACACTGGATGAAAGATCAAAAGTGTCTTAGCGTGGCAGCCCACTGCTACAGGTGTGGTAGAACGAAGGGGTCAGGTAGGAAGGATAAGAGTACACCCAGTAATAAATGAGGTCGCCTTTTGCTTTAGTCTTTATTAGTTCCCAGCAGGGTCAGAGCCAGCAGCGTCTCCTTCTTATGGTTCCCTTCCCCAGACAGAAGTAAGGCATTTCCTGTCCCAGTTAGGTGCCACACATCACAAGATGCAGCTATGGTATGGACTGTAAGAAAGAGGTATCGCAATCCCATGTTCACTGTGGCACTATTCACAATAGCCAAGATGTAGAAGCAACCTAAGTGAACGTTGACAGATGAATGGATAAAGAAAGCGGGTAAATACAATGGCACATTATTCAGCCTTAAAAAGCAAGGAAATCTGGGGCACCTGAGAGGCTCAGTTGGTTAAGCGTCTGACTTCAGCACAGGTCACGATCTCACAGTTCATGGGTTCAAGCCCCACATCGGACTCTGTGCTAACAGCTCAGAGCCTGAAGCCTGCTTCGGATTCTGTTCTCCCTCTCTCCCTGCCCTCCCTTGCTTGTGCTCTGTCTCTCTCTTTCTCTCTCAAAATTAAATAAACATTAAAAAAAAAATTTAAAAAGGAAGGAAATCCTGCAATATGTGACAGCATGGATAAATCTTGAGGACATTATGCTAAGTGGAATAAGCCAGTCTCAGAAAGACAAATATTGTATGATTCTAATTATATGAAGTATCCAAAATAGTCTAACTCAATAGAAGCAAAAAAGAGAATGATGGTTGCCAGGGCTGGGGTAGGGGAAATCCATGTCAACGTGTATAAAACTTCAGTTATGCAAAGTGAGTAAGTTCTAGAGATCTACTGTACCTAGAGTTAACAATTCTGTACTCTTTTTTAAAAACCGTTTATTTATTTATTTTGAGAGTGTGTGTGTGTGTGCACAAGTAGGGGAGAAGGGCAGAGAGAGAGAGAGAGAGAGAGAAAAAAAGAATCCCAAGCAGGCTTCCACACCCAGCTTGGAGCCCAATGCAGGCCTCTATCCCAAGCCCCTGGGATCATGACCTGAGCCAAAATCAAGAGTCAGTCTCTCAACCCACTGAGCCACCCAAGCACCCCAACAATACTGTACTTCTAAAAATCTGTTAAAAGGATAGATCTCACGTTGTGTTCTTACCATAATAATAGAAGAAGAAAAGCAAAGCAACTGGAGAATGTCATCCAGTTTTCAATAACGAGCATCTTGTTCTTCAGTTGCTACAGCCATCCTGTTCACGGGGCTAGTGCAACTGAGCATTGCTACAGCCCAAGATGAATCCCTCCGCTCACCAAATAAAACTGGGGGGAATACAGTGAGGCTAGGAAGAGAGGATATGGCTGGGGTAGCAGGAAGTCTGCGGGAACTAGAATTGGCAAGCATAACAAAGAATAGCAGAAGCCAGTAACAACAATGGCTGTGCCCTGTCTCCCCCACTTGGCTGTCATTACCCTCCATACCCCACCTCAATCAGCAGTTATTTCTTTTTCTAATTAGTTTCAAACCCAAATGGGCTGCCAACTTAAGAAGATGCAGTACCGCTCCCCAGTGGTTAAACGTGGAAGTCCTGAATTAGGCTACATGTCTGTGTTCCAACATTTACCAGCTGTGAGACTTTGGGCAAGTTATTTATTCTCTGTACCTCGGTTTCCTCAACTCAGATGTAGCAATGACAAGAATACCTACATACAGGATTATTGAGAGGATTCAATTTTTAAAATCTATTAAAAACAGATCAGTGGCTTACATGTAATAAATGTCCAAAAAGTTTAGCTACTTGATAATGATGGCAGTGAAGGTGAGGGAAGATGAAAGAAAAGGAAGAGAAGGAAAAGGAAGAACCACTAAGAAAATGCTCTTTGCTCTATTCTTTGTTGACTTCTATATAGACTTTTCCAATGACTCTTACTTACTCTTCCTCCTAATTCCTTGAGAACCTTCAAAATGATCCAAACCCCAACGAGTGCCCACATTTTTGTAGTCGGCCCCTTTAAGTGAACTTGGCTGAGCTCCTTCATTTATTCAATCACAGAAGTATTTATTGAATGTCTACTATGTGCCAGACTCTGGGGTTACAATGGAAAACAAAACAGACTTAGACCTGAACCTGAAAGTATCCTAGGTCTTGGATTCTGAGTTCTGGGACAGATGTGCCACTGTTAGGTTTCACTCCTCTTCCATGAATTTTCCATCCAGAGACATCCTGCAGTTCCTTTAACATAACAGTATTTTGTATCCTTCTTTTATTGTTGAGATTAAATTGTCAGGACTGAATTTTTAAGATTTATGTCATAAATTTTTTGCTGCCATTTGCTTGTCTCTTATCCATGAGATAAGGAGCACCAGAGCCTCTCTGGGAACTGAGAAGTCCCAATCTCAGAGGGAATTTTCAAGCACTAATAACCACCAGTGTTTATTAAGGACTCAAATGACCCTGAGCAAAATCCCTCAAGGCAAATACTTCCCAATTTGAGAAATAGGGGCAGAGGTGGTAGTTTCTCGCGCACTCCCTGGAATTCTCCCAGCACTGATTCTCATGTTTACTAAGGGCTGCAGGTTGTCATGACACCATATGGGAATGCAATTGGGAGGGTATGAGGAGGATATCTTATAAAGTGCATAGGGCTTTAAGTGCATACATTATTATGGAAATGTACTCTTGTTTATTCCGTCATGTTCCTATGAACCGTGATACCAGTGACATTTTCTCAAGCCCTGGCAATCATACCACTGCTCCAGAAACCATATTGGGAGCGGTATGGCAGGTAGCTGGGGGAATTCTGAAACTAACGTTTGGTTCATTTCTGCTACGAATGATTATCTTGGTAACACTTCCAATGGCCAACATCTGGATTATAAGAGGGACATGGCTCAAACTGATCTGACTTCTGGATACATGAAGAGACAAGGTTATGTTCTATAATGACAAAGATTAACTTTAAAACCACCTTTCTTCCTCCCTCCCGGTGATTCAGCACAGACAAAAACACAGCCTTTCTGGTTAAATACGTCACGGCATGAGATGCATGTTGAAAATTTGGAGAGGATACATGGAGAGTGAAAAAAGAAAAACACACACAACACAGTGTTTTTAGCAGGAAAAACTAAAGAAAGCAAGAAAGGCTGATGTGGAAGTGTTACATGAAGCTATATAACAGCATAATTGTATTATGCAAATGATAAGCTTTGAGCTAAGGTATTAAAATCTAAAAAATTCTAGAAAGCAGAGAAGCTAACTTGACAAACAAACAAATTACATTGTGTTCATTCATCAGTCTAGAGCTGATCTGGGGAATGGTTTAGCTCTCATTATTCCTCCAGCTCCCCATCACCTCAACGTTCTTTTATCTAGAACACTGATGCGTACAACTTAAGAAAGCTGCTCCCCTTTTCTAATCAGATGGCTGCCCCAATCTCACGGTATATAGAAAGTTCTAACACCCACGATAAACATATATTCTCACTAGTAACGGTATCCTTTGTTGGTAGTCTTTCTGAATTTTTTATAACAATGAGAAGTATAGCATGAACTTCCTGTCACATTGAGATAGAAGATAAAAGTTTGAAACTGAAGTATATCTTCAAAGTGTTATGAGTCACATAAAAAATTGTTTCAGCAGACTTCTGCTACAACATATTGTTCCTTCTATGTGAATAAATCGGCAATAGAGAACACAGATGGCTCCTCCATGAATAATTTATTTCTAACAATTTAACTAGGAAATGAATTCCTCTTGACTTACAAATCAGAATGATGAACAACAAAGACATGGTCTACTATCCTTTCCCCAGTTAAGTCTTTGGTCTTTATCTCCTCTTCTTTTACCTTACCCATTTCCCTTTTCATATATTCTGTTGCCTTACCCAAGTTTAAAGTTGCTTCAACCCAAGGCTACCTTCTGGCAATTACGAGACAAATCACATTTATGTTGTTATTTGGGGTTTGGGCTTTTGGGTTTTTTTTTTATTATAGTTGTTCATATTGGGGTGGTTGGTTGATTGGTTGGTTTTTTCAAACATAAAGCTAGGCTTTTTATCCAAAAACACCTTTCATGAACCAGACAAATGAAGTTTTCCTCATTATTCCCTTTTTTCTAGGTCAGAATTATAAGAGCCAGATTCTCTGAAAGCTTATGCCCTCTTCCTGACTACTAGTCAGACATCTTGGAAAATTACACACGCTCTTTTAAAATACCAGGACACATCTCAGTCAGGAGTGCCTTGCACCAAGTCTGCCCTAGGTTAAAGGGACAAGTCTTTGCACTACAGGTCAGTCTAAGGATCTCCACCTCTGCTTTCGGCTGTTGGTGCTCATCCGTTGACCAAACACTCCTTGAAACTCTATTAGGAACTCTGCCATCCATGAGTTACAAGAAATCCAAAATCAGCTCCATATATTGCCCCAGTAGCAGCCACTGGCATGAATCTTTCCAGTTCTTAATTAGCCTTAAAGCCATCCAGTTCTTAATACACATTAGCCTTAAAGCCAGAATGCGCCCTTTCACTGCTTTAAAACTGTCTTATCTTTTTAAAACCATATTTTTTGCGTGGATTTGTAACACTAATGTTTGAAATTTCCTGTTCAAATTATCCATTTGTCTTCTCCACTAGACTGTAGGGTACATGGGAGCAGGAACTGTGACTGTTTTGTCCATTATGAGGACCCTAGCACAGAGACCATCATAAAAGAAGATGCTCAATAGATACATGTTGATGGAATGATCAATAGAGGGGGAAACGTGGTGCAGCATATCTGTGCCTCAAATAAAGAAGAAGAGATGCCCAATTATTTCCCCTACTCTTTCCTCAGTGGCTTTTTTGTACTTCTAAATACACCTGTTGCTTTGGCTAGACCAAAATGGTCTCCCTAACCTGAGCGTTGGCACCTGGGAAGAGATCTGTACCGCAAAACAAACCCCCTACATTGATCCAATTACCACAATTTGCCAATATTTCTTATATCCATTCTTATATCCTTTCTGAATATTCTTCCTTTCACTCTCCTCATCATCTCTCACTAAGTCTATTAAAATAGTCTCCTAAGGTGACTTCCTACCAGAACTGACCCTCCCCTCATTCATCCTCCCCACGATGGCCAGAGTGATGCTTCTGAAATGCACATCAGACTACCTTTCCCCTAACTAAGCTCCTTTGAGATCTCCTTAGCCCTCACAGGATAAAGTTCAAATTATTTTGTATTTGAACTTAATCTAAACTCTAGGTAGCTTATGTTGATGTCCAATATCTGGCCCTCATCCACCCCTTCTAGCCTCTCTCTGACTCATACTTAATCCTCAACAACATTAAATCATTTGTAGCTCACCATTTACACTTCGTTCTATCACATCTCCATATGTGTGCACATTATGTTCTGTCCGCCCAGATTCTTCATTCCCCACTTTTTCATCCAAAAGAACTTACTCAGACTTCAAGATTCAGTTAAGATGTTAGCTCCTCCAGAAAACCTTGCCTGAATTCTTTCCATACCCCACTCGCTGCCCCCAGACTGGCTGTATACCTTTCCTCCCATGATACCCAGCACACGATGACATCATAGTAAATCTTCCATTGTCTTAAATTCATATGTTTATATGGCTCCTATTAGACATAATGACTTCAAGAGCCACAACGGTGCCTTCTCTATTTATATATCCAAGATCTAGCAGACTGCCTGAATTTATTATTTAACAAGTATTAATCTCCCCCCCCCCCCACTTCCAGTCCTTGAGAAAACAATAAACTCAGGTGCAGGGAGGTTGACAGAATAGAGCTGGTTCATTCAGGATCCATACCCTCAATAAAGATCCCTAACTTAAACGAGATCTAAAGTGGACATCTGATGCTTTTGCTGGTCCAGAATTTATATTCCCTTTGTTGAGTAATAATAGCACCATGATTTCCTCCACTCTCAATTCATATGAACCACACCCAATCAGCATACTCCGTCTCTCTGACTACAACAACTGTTTCAGATATGAACATGTGATACAAGTCAGACCAAGAAGACTCAATGAAAGACTTCTGTGGGAACTTATCCTTCCCAAGAGAAGTGCCCGTCTGAAATAGCAGACAACAAGGAGAAGAGCATTCTCCCTGACCAAGTCCTTGAGATCTCACTTTCACTCTGATCCAACCATGCCTGAAGCTGACAAGAGCTATCCTAGGATCTGCCATTTCTGCAAACCAATATATCCTCTTTTTCCCTGGAGTTAGGCTGTCTCTCACTCACCGTGAAAATTTCTATACAGTGTCCAACTTAAATAACCACTTGAGATATCAAAGCTCCCAAACCAGACCAATTTTGAATAAATAAAGTAATAAAGAAGAGTAACTAGTGAAGGTTAAAATTCTTCTGTATGTCAAAATTGAGCGGTTTTTTTTACTCCCCGAATTCCTCTATAATACACTTGAGTTGAGGTGCAAAAAAATAAAATTAAAATTAAAACACATTAAATAAATTATTACAATCTGTTTTACATTGGACTGTCTCTAAAATAGACCAAATAAGAAATTGGCTGGGCTTTGGAAAACTCTGGCCCAATAATAACGTAATGTTATTCTTTAAATGTGTTTTGATAGGAAACAGACTAAATGTCTAGGGGCATTTTAAGTAGAGTAAAAGCATCATACACTAACTTGAAGAAAAACTGTTTGATGGAAGAGCTTTAAAGGTGAAGTTACATAATGATACAAAACTCCCAAACACAAGGAAGTCTTTCAGCCTGCCAAGAATTAGCGCCACCTTTGGTCACAGGGTCTGTAGAGGCCACTGGTTTAAGGTCCTTCACCTCTGACCTCCATCCACAGATGGGCAGGGGTCTGGGCCGGAAGTAGAGGGGGCTTCTCACCTTCAGCTTAGGAAAATGAACTACCCTAAGGTTCTCATCCGCAGCCAGGGCAGCCATCCCTGATTGGAGAACAGACATGAAGGGGAGCAAGTCTGGTATTGAGGCAGCAGGCATGAGAGAGGTCCCCAGTGGAAGGCGAGCCCTTGGGACATGTGAAAGTTCAGACACAGAAAGAGCTTTATATGGTGACCATGCCATCCAGCTCAGGGCTGAACACAGACAATGGCATAGGGCACACCCCTCCCAAACGTGGTTCACATTGAACAAAACAGTTGAATTGGTTTTACTCACAATGCAAGTTGGCAGTTGTTAGAATACTGGTAAACTGTAGAAAGAGATAGCAAATATTGTACACCAAGCCTACACAGATAAAAGGAAGTAAGCAGAAAAAAACCTTATTATATTCACATAGTGTTCTTCAATTTATGGGGTATTTTTTATACATTATTGTTATATTTGATCATCACTTTACCTTACCACAAGCCTCTGAGATGATGCAGACCTGATATTAATAATCTCACTTGATAGGTGAGAAAACAGAAACCAAGTAAAGTGACTTGTTCAAGGTCGCTTTGCCAGCAAGTTGCAATACTAGAATCCAGATTTGGACCCTCCTATCCCAAAAGTAGATACCCTCACCATCCCAGGCTGTTGCTCTGAAAAATATCGACTATCCACACAGCTAAAAAGCATTTATTCTGACTCTATACAAAAGCATCCCTTTCACCCGTGATATGCAGTTATTATTACCATTTCGATTGTTACATAACCAAGATTACAAAATTACAGAACACTGCAAGAACCTAAAATTGGAAAAAGTCACAAAGCATAGTTTAGTTTGGAAAAAAAGAATGCTATAATAAAAGAACACAGTTGTTTTCCTTCAGGAGGAAAGCCAGGAGTCTGACTTAATAATACTCATTGCAATGTGAGGAAACATTAAACAAAAGTTAATAACTGGGTCTTTCCTAGGTCCATCAAAAGCGGGTAAAAAGAAATGGGTCTCTGGTGTATCTTCA
This sequence comes from Panthera leo, assembly GCF_018350215.1. Taxonomy (NCBI): domain Eukaryota; kingdom Metazoa; phylum Chordata; class Mammalia; order Carnivora; family Felidae; genus Panthera; species Panthera leo. The sequence goes on from NC_056682.1 coordinate 62,759,889, forward strand.
GGCTATGTGTTAGAAATGTAGATGATCGTAGGGCTGGTAAAATTAGGGTAGATATTCTGAAAGGAATTATGAAAGCTATTTCCTCGGTTTGAAGATTTATTCGAAAACATATTTTCTATGTCTAAAGTGATTCAATAATGATTCTGCCAAAAAGTCTTTGGAATAGTCTAGATCAGGGCTTAGCAATCTATAGTCCATGATCTGGCCACCTGTTTTTGGTAAATAAAGTTTTATTACCAGGTGTGACAAAGCCACACCTATTCACTTATGTATTGTCTATGGCTGTTTTTGCACGACCACAAAGTCAAAAATAATTATTATCTGGTCCTTCAGAAGAAAAGGCAAATGAGACCATTAGAGGAATGAAAGTGACCCAAACCAAAGATTGGCTACCTCTCTTTAGGACTGACTCATCAGTCTCTGCTCCTCAGAGATTCTGTTTTAGACAAATTGAGTTCAAACTACCTATAAGAAATTAAAGTTAAGATATATTATGCTGGAGTTCAGAGAGAAGTCTTAACTTCTCTGGGGTTACACATGCAGTCTTCACTCTGCATCGATCCAGTATGCATGAATATTGGCTACCATGGTTTAGCTAAAAAACACCAGTCCCCAACAACATGGCTCAAATTTCATGGTGTATTAGGTGTGAGTGTTTGCATAAAGTCCAAATGTCACTAACCCTTCTGTCCACAAATAACTCCTTAAAATAACGGGTGTGAATCATGATGAGTGACCAATCATGTCCCTTCTTTTAAAGTTTCTTGGTGACTGGCTACAGGACATCTGTCATTCTGTTTATGCCCAGACAGCAAAGCACGTCGTTGTGTTGCCTTCTTACCTCACAGTAATAAACACGTATGACTTTTCACAAATGGGATCATTAAAAGAGAAAAATGGTCAACAAAGATGAGATTGCACCAAAGCAATGGAGGGTAATACTGCGGGAAGTAAAATTCAAACTGAACTCCAATGGAGTCCTGGAAGAGACAGCTGACCGTGGGAATACTAGCTACAAGGACACAGCTTCCATGTGAGAGACTCTAGCTCTGAAGCCACAGGAACTTAGTGAAGGGTAACGGATCTACATAAATGAGGAAAGCGGTGGTGAGGAAAAAGATAAAGGGGTCCTAGAGGAAGCAACGGTGGCAAAACATTTAGCTTTAAAGGAACTTTTGGAGATGTTTTACAACACCGAAAGTGCAAAGAATAAAATGTTGGTAGCTGATCCAAATTCAGAAAGCAGCACTACAACTTACCAAGGCATTTAGTTCATTCTACAAGGTAAGTTATACAAGAAGCAAGCAAGAACTGTTCAAACTACTCTTGATTCATTCTTTACCAAGCAATAAAACACTGATTCTCAGTATTTCTATAATTTTCAGTTACAGTGCACTAAACAATATGAGGCTTACTATTTTCCATTTCCCTCTATATTTATGACCAGAACCTAAAAGAGTTTTTAACGTTTTAACAAAAAGTTTCAAAGACTGACTTGTTCCCTTGATTATGAAGATTGTTTTGCATGCTTCCAGTTTGTACAGTCATTTCTACGATCCTACACTCCCATGCAGAGTGAAAACTGCTTATATACTTTGACATCATCTGCATAAAAGTGGCATCTAAAGCCATGAGACTATACGAGACCTACTTAGAAAAATGTTTTTTCAACTGTAAGTTGTGACTCATTGAGTGGGTAGTGAAATCAAGCTTGTGGGTGTGAAGAGGCTTTTTTAATGAAATAGAAAAGAGAATATATCAAAATGCATTGTTTTGTGAGGACTTTGATTCAGTGTGTGTGTGTGTGTGTGTGTGTACTCAGCAATGTTGGAAAATGTGTTTTTTACTGCATAGGGATCGAAACAAGTTTGAAAGTCACTGACCTGGGAAATGTGTGCAGGGAAAGAAGAGATCGAGGACAAAGTCCGAGAGTATTCTAAATATTTAAGTTTGGGAAGTGGAGAGCAAACTGTGAAAAGGGTAGAGGAGAATCACCCAATAGGGGAAGAGGAGCATTAAGAAACCACCAAGTCCTGGAAATCAAGCATGAAAGTATTTGCTTTTTAAGAAAGAAGGCATGGTCAACAAAGTCAACTGCCAAACAATTACTATCGTACTTAGCAGTGTGGGTACCGATGATCCTGACAGTGACAGAGATGGTAACTTTCAATGGAACTGTAGGCTCAAAAGCTTAATTGAAATTTATTCAAAACAACAAGGAGAGTGAAGGCTGACAGAAAAAAGTTTTGCAGTAAAATGGCACAGATTGCCATTTAAAATTTTTAAGGAACATGATATCAAACTGAACAAATGTCAGCACACATAATATCACATATGGTATATCAAATATGTTCAAACTTATTATTTTTTTGCTTCCCTCTACACCTTTCATGAATCATAAAGCTAAAAGGGCACGTGAGTGGTTACAGTCTTCGTACTCCCAGAACTTTCAGGGGTTGTTAATATTTTACATCATGTTTATAATTCCTTCCTATTATTAACCAACCCATAACATGTTCCACTAATTAATTCACTATATATCTGTCCTTTATAAGCACACACTCAAGCTTTCGTCCTTTCTTCTTTTGCTTCTCTGAATTATTTTCCAGGGATCTTTTCTACTGCAGCCTGAAACACACTGGCATCTGAATTCTCTCAGAAAGTCATATAGGCAAAACCATGGTTCCTTTTCATTTAACTGAATCCATGTAAATTATGTGAGACTATGGTTTTTTCATATCTTTTCCGATAGTTTTGACCAACTAGCTCTGAAGATCGTTCGTTATCATGAACTCAATTACCAGTTGTTGCTACCTGTCTTCTTGTTTATACCCTATTGGCAGCTTCCCTTGTTCATACTTCCAGGACCTCACATCCACCAAGAACTTATGAAATACAAATTTCAATGCAACATAAGCCAGGTGGGCACTGTGACCCACGGTTGATGTTCATCAGTTCCACCGAGTTCTTCGGGTGCTAGAAGTGAATAGCTAGAAGAAAGAGGGCACACAAAATATTTAGTATTAGGTTGAGGCACATGAAATTGCCCTCTCTGTAGGCCAAGAATAGCCAAATATAGGCAGTTTCATACGGTTCGGCCTAAAAGTTTTTCTTGCAAAACCTGTGTGTCCTTCATGGTCACTAATCAAACACTACCACATCTCCCTTTCACTTTGATTCTCCAGCTGGCAAGTTTCTCTAATACCAATTTTCACATTATAGATACAAATTATAGATGGAAATGTATTCATTTGGGGCACCTGGGTGGCTCAGACAGTTAAGCATCTGACTCTTGATTTCGGCTCAGGTCATGATCTCACGGTTGTTGGGATTGAGACCCAAGTAGGGTTCTGCACTGACAGCATGGAGCCTGCTTGGGATTCTCTCCTTCTTTCTCTTCCCCCTCCCCAGCTTCCACTCTCACACACTCTCTCAAAATAAACAAAAAGAAAAAGAAATGTATTCACTTAGCAAATATTTGCTAACTGACTACTATACAAAGCACAGGATTTGATGATGAGAACTGATAGTCAAAACGCCAGACATGTTCCCTGACCCTCAGATTTCATAGTCTAACAAGGAACTAAATGTCAGACAAACAATCACACAAGTACTTACTTAATTAAAAGTGAGATAGAAGTTATGAAATAAGTATGGATATAACAGAAAAAATCTAAGTCTGGAAGGATAGGGAAGGTTTCCCTGAAACCATTTAAGCTGAGAACAGAAGGCTGAGTGGGAGTCAGGAAAGTGAAGTTTTCCAGGGAGAGGAAAACAGCTTGTGTAAAGGCCCCAAGTCAGGAAGGAACTTGAAGCTTTCATGGATCTGAATGAAATAGGGCCACTAGGACTGGCTCAAAATGATCAAGAAGGAAGGGGCTCAAGATACGCAGAATAAAGAAACCACGCTTTGCCTATTTATTGCAGAGCAGTGAAGCAATTAAATAGCTTCCCGAAAGGGTCAGAAGCGGTTAGATTTGCATTTCAGAAGGATTACTAGCCACGCTGTAGAGCAAGGATCCTCAGTAAACGGTGGCCAGAACACCAGCCCTGCTGCTATCCGTTTGGCAGATGGGTTGGTTTGTATACAGTCTCTGGCCTCTTCCCCTTCAGTGGCAGACTGAGTAGTTGAGACAGAAACTGTATGGCCAACAAAGCTAGAAGTATTTATGATCTGGCCCTTTACAGAAAGAGTTTGCCGACCTCTGGTGTGGATAATGACTTGCAAAGACCAAGAAGGTAATAAGGAAAGAAGTCAGGAGACACTGTGATGGTCCAAGCAGGAGATGCTATTGGATTAGGATAGTGGTGGGGGTCTTGGAGAACATGGACAGATTTGAGAAAGATTAAAAACTAGAACTGGCAGATTTTGGTGATGGCTGGGGTGAGGCAAAGGAGGGATCCACTGTGACTCCCAGGTTTCTGGTAGGAGCAGCAAGCGGTAAGGAGGTACCACTTATGCAATTAGGAAACAAAGAATAAACTGAGTTTAAGGGAGCAGATCAAAATGGTCTTGAACTATAGCTACAAATAAGAATAATCCATCTTTGGCGAATCTATTATCTGTGCCCAGCACAATGACTAGAATATGGAATGATGGAAGACAGGCACAAATAAATCTACCTACACCAATGAGCTTCTCATTTTTTAAGGAGCTGAAATGTTTTAGAAGTGTTTATGTCTTCCTGGACCATTTTCTCTGGCATCATCCTGATAGTCTTACATTGTTAGTCTTACACTGTCTGTCTTACACTGACGGTTTCTTTTTTCTTCAGTGGGGTGGTGTGTAAACAGGAAAAGGGATGCTTTTTGTTTTGTTTGTCTATTATATTTATCTCTCGTATCTTTGTTACCTAGGTTCTCTATTAGCCACTGCACTGGATAGGAATGACTACTTTATTCCATAAAGCCTTCAATGTACTTCCCTTCCTTCGGCTCTCTTCTCATATATTTAAAATATTCTCATTATTCTCTGGGGCCTTTATCACCCATTACCATATTTTAATGTCTTTGTGTTCAAACAGAAATCTAATCAACTTTCACATATATCTGCTCCAAACACCAAATTCTTAGCTACTTCATTTCAGTTGCTGCCATTTATGTTGTATGGAAAGAGCAGAATCTATTTCAGATGTTTCAAACTTGTGAGAAAACAGCATCTTTTGGTGAAAAAAAGCTGGGTCTTTGTCAGAAAAACTCCCCCCATTATCAACTGCGTGTTCTTACTTGATGAGGATATTAACACCTCTTCACAGAAAGCTATGGGAATTAAATACAGAGATTATATATGGAAAGCACCTGGCCGAATGCCCTCAACATATTTTCGTCTATCTCTCCCTTTCTCTTTCCCTCTCTAATACAGAAAGATAGCTTTGCTAGTCCTTTCCCCTTTCTTGAAAGGGTGATTTTGTAGCACTGACATGCCTGAACCATAGCCAGGCTAGTATTTAGATACAAAAACAAATGCTGAGGCTAACCCAGGTGGCATAATGTAAGACAGTGGAAAACAGAGGTACCACCTTAGGACAGAGAAGCCCTACCAGAGTAGAAAATGAGAGATATGGAGAAAACTCAACACTATAACTCCTGAAGCTTAGTAGAAATATGACTCATAGCTCAACATAAGGACATCTAAGGTAAGAAAGCCAGGAGGCTGGGAAAAGGCAGGGCACACATTGGAAACACCAGAAATGGGGCTCAGGCTCCATTCCAGACTGAGCACTCTCAGCAGGGAGCTGGTGCCAGGTGCTGAAGAGCTGTCTTTGGAATGATCACAAAGTCTCCACTCAGGTAAGACAAGTTTATTGGAAAAAGTGAAAAGATAGAGCCAGTCATGAGCAACCGTGAAAGCCAGAATTCCTTCCAGTCAGGCAGGGGGGCTGCATTCGTAATAACAAGATGGTGGCTCAGGCCTTACCCATAGTTCCATTCAGTCCCTGGTTTCCTCAGGACCGTGCCAGCATTCTTCAACCTTGGTGTCCAAATATTTAACTCAACTCATTTTCCGATTGTTCTTTTTTGCTTTTAAGTTACAACTTCTTCACTCTAAATTTCATTCTCAGGGCGCCTGGGTGGCTCAGTCGGTTAAGCATCCGACTTCAGCTCGGGTCATGATCTCAGTTTGTGAATTTGAGCCCCACGTGGGGCTCTGTGCTGACGGCTTTGAGCTCAGAGCCTGGAGCCTGCTTCAGATTCTGTGTCTCCCTCTCTCCCGGCCCCTCCCTCCCCCCTCTCTCTCTCTCTCAAAAATAAATAAGCATTGGGGCGCCTGGGTGGCTTGGTCGGTTAAGCGTCCGACTTCGGCTCAGGTCATGATCTCACGGTCCGTGAGTTCGGGCCCCGCGTCGGGCTCTGTGCTGGCAGCTCAGGGCCTGGAGCCTGTTTCAGAATCTGTGTCTCCCTCTCTCTCTGCTCCTCCCCTGTTCATGCTCTGTCTCTCTGTGTCTCAAAAATAAACGTTAAAAAAAAATAAATAAATAAATAAATAAGCATTAAAAAAATTTTTTAATTTCATTTCTCTTAGTAGGCCTGGAAAGTATATACCCTAAAATAGCTTTCTTTGTTTTTTTTTTTAAAGTAACTTGCTTTTTATATTTCTTCTGTGAACCATATATTAGATACAAATAAAAATCACTTTCATGTAGATCTATGTTTTTTTGCAAACTTCAACATGGAGTGACAATTATATATTTTACTACCACCCAATTTCAACTATCAATCATAGTCCTTATCTTCTTTTGGAGATTTGTGCTAGAAATGATGAAGCTTAAATATTAATTGACAACACTCTTAGTCTGTTACCTTCAAAATGTCACTGAAATGGGATCCTGCAGAATATATCTATAAACATCATTCTGAAATCCCACACAAGCACTTAAGTTTGGAATCAGGCCCAAAACAATATTTTTTATGTTATTTTTGTCACATGTTGTTTTGCACTGCTTTCAAAAAATTTTATGCAAACTTCCCAAAGTGACATTTTCCTCAGAGAACAAGAAAGTCTTGTAGTAAGTGTGGCTAAGAGTACCTCTTCCAAAAATTGAGTTAACACATGCAATCAATTTGGCCACATATGGTTACTTGCAAGCAGTAATTTTTTTTAATGAAAACTACCTCTAGGCTATGTAATTTCTGTAGCTAGTAAAAACTGGTAGAAAAATAAAGACTAGACTCAATCCGTTTTAAAAAGTAGAGTAGCAATAATGATAACATTATTCTATTTTTCTTTGATATTTCCACTCAGCTTTCAAACAATCAGATTCTCCAGGTGCACAACAATTACCTGTGGAATGATTCCCACACAGTCATGGCAGGCCTCTTGCCAGCTGAGGTTACGATTTTCCCGGGGATTAGATGTCAGGCATAAAATTTGTTCTTACCTATGAGTCATATATACAGCATAAAAAAACAACCCAAAAGCACAAGCACAGTATAAACAAGGACTTATAATAATTCCTTATTTTGTCTTGGTGTTTATCATCGCCTTTATATTTTATTTTTTATGTGTGTATTTAATTTTTCTTATAAATTTGAAGTGCTGTTAACCTGGCAGGAGCTTAATCATCTTTAAAGTATGTGTAAAAGGACTCTTAACTATAGAGAGAACAAACTGATGGCTCGGGGTGGGGATGCTGGGAGGATGGGCGAAACAGGTGATGGGGACTTAGAGGGGCACTTGTGCTGAGCACTGGGTGTTTGTACAGAAGCGTTGAATCACCATATTGTACACCTGAAACTAGTATTACATGTGTTAACCAACTGGAATTTAAATAAGAACTTTAAAAAAATAAAAATAAAGTGTGTGTAGGGGCGCCTGGGTGGCTCAGTCGGTTCAGCATCCGACTTCGGCTCGGGTCAAGATCTCACGGTCTGTGAGTTCGAGCCCCGCGTCGGGCTCTGTGCCGACAGCTTGGAGCCTGGAGCCTGTTTCGGATTCTTTGTCTCCCTCTCTCTCTGACCCTCCCCCGTTCATGCTCTGTCTCAAAAAAATAAATAAACATTAAAAAAAATTTTTTTTAAATAAAGTGTGTGTAAAAGAACAAAGAATCTTGCCAATACATTTAGTCTGGAAATGTTATTGTACAAACTTCAATTTTTATTTTTTTTTAATTTTTTTTTTTCAACTTTTTTTATTTATTTTTGGGACAGAGAGAGACAGAGCATGAACGGGGGAGGGGCAGAGAGAGAGGGAGACACACAGAATTGGAAACAGGCTCCAGGCTCCGAGCCATCAGCCCAGAGCCTGACGCGGGGCTCGAACTCACAGACCGCGAGATCGTGACCTGGCTGAAGTCGGACGCTTAACCGACTGCGCCACCCAGGCGCCCCAAACTTCAATTTTTAAAAGCATTGAAAACAGGAGATGAAGGGAATTAGAAATTGTTAAATTAATGGTCTTCAGAGTCACAACTCCCTGAGCCTGCATCCATGTATAGTGCCCCCTGGCCTGCTGGTTATCCACAGCTGGTTATCCAGCATAGACAGGAATAATTGAAACCATTGAACCAGCCAGTTTCTAATTTTTTTTTTTAACGTTTTATTTATTTTTGAGACAGGGAGAGACAGAGCATGAACGGGGAGGGTCAGAGAGAGGGAGACACAGAATCTGAAACAGGCTCCAGGCTCTGAGCTGTCAGCACAGAGCACAATGCGGGGCTCGAACTCACCGCGAGATCATGACCTGAGCCGAAGTCAGCCGCTTAACCGACTGAGCCACCCAGGCACCCCTGAACCAGCCAGTTTCTAAGTGAACTACAGCAAGCTAGCAGAAGAATTGCCCGGCTGAGCATAGCCCAAATTGCTGACCCACAGATTTACGAGAAAAGCAAATGACTGTTTTTAAGCCACTGAGTTTTGGGGGTGGTGTGTTAGGTAACAATAGATAACTAATATAAGAGAGAAGAGTGACAAGATTGGTTAAGAAAAATAGTAAAGATTGGTGCTGTTAAAAGATAAACTCAGGCACAGTAAAAATTAGGAGTTCATTTGAGCACGAATTAATTCGAATCAGGCTGCATCCAATCTCCAATCTAGTGGATAGAAAGGAGCTCCAAGGAGCTGTACGAAATGACTTGTAAAGGTAGAAGGGAGCAGGAACAAAGAAGTTATACTAGGCAAAAAAGAAAAAAAAAAAAAGCGGACTGGTTACTGCAAGGTTACTTCCTTTAGGTGATGGCAGGGGTCTATCAAGATTACCTAACTAGTGCTGATCTGATGATTCCCGACTAACTGGCTTAAAATTCCATTTCTGGAAGAGATGAAACTAATTAAATCTCAGTTTAGTGATGTGGGGCTAAGCATAAGCAACTCCATTTTGGGCCTGTTTTGTTTTTAACCGGGTAGTAGGCTGAAAATGGCCCTTTAACAGATATCCATGCCCTAATCCTCGAGCCTGTGAGTATTGTCTTATGTGGCAAAAATGAAAGAGTCTTTGCACATGTGATTATGTTGAGAATCTCGAGATGGAGCGATTATGCTGGATTATCTGCGTGGGTCCTAGCCACAACCACACATGTCCTTATAATGGAGGTTTCCCATACAGAAGAGGAGAAGACAAGGAATGGGAAGCTGGAGGAGGAAAGGAAGGGATTCTCCCCTAGAGCCTCTCGAGGGAGCAGTGGCCCTGCCAACACCTTGATTTCACCCCAGCAAATACTAACTTTGAAATCCTGGCCTCCAAAATCTTAAAGCATAAACATCTGTTCTAAACCACCAGGTTTGTGGTAATTTGTTACAGAACCCACAGGAAACTAATATATTGGGTAATGCATGTATATGGGAGACCAGGAGGTCTTTATGTTGTGATGCCAAGGGAAAAATTATCTCCCATTTTGATAGGGAAAAGATAGGATAAAATAGGCAGAGAGGGAAAGATTAGGACCTCATACCTGAGGTCCTGGGTGGGGAAAAACACATATTTTGGAACAATTCTGGGAGTGTCTGACCACAGCAAACACCCTCAGGCATAAAGTTCCTCTTAAGAATGTAACAGACAGGGGCACCTGGGTAGCTCAGTCAGTTGAGCGTCCGACTTCGGCTCAGGTCATGATCTCACGGTTTGTGGGTTCAAGCCCCACGTCGGGCTCTGTGCTGACAGCTCAGAGCCTGGAACCTGCTTCGAATTCTGTGTCTCCCTCTCTCTTTGCCCCTCCCCTGCTCATGCTCTGTCTGTCTCTGTCTCTCAACAATAAATAAATGTTTAAAAAAAGAAAAGAAAGAAAGTAACAGACACCACTTACTCCACCTCTGGTTCCCCTCAGGAATTTGACAAAAAATAAGTGGTAGACCATAAAACACATGACCCACAAGTAAAGGTATGGCCATAGACTACCCCTCACACAATGGAAACGAGCCAGTTGGGAATGGACAACACAGAACCTAGAGCTATCAAGCCAATAAAGATAGAACCTGGGAAAAAAGAAGGGGGAAGGGAAGGGGGAGCTGACCAGAACCTTATAAAACAAGGTTTCATAGTCGCGGGCTTTCACTTTCAGATGTCTCCTCTCTGTAAAGAGAACTTTCATACTAGTCTTCCTTTCTGACCTTATAATCTAATAAACTTTTGCTTGCAGCTCATTTTGGGTCCACCTCTTCATTTTTCAAAGTGGCAAGACAACAAATCCTGGATATTGAGGTAAAAAAAAATCCTGCAACACCATTATAGACAAGTCTTTTTTTGTTGAGCACCAGGTCATGTTTGGGTATTTTCACATCGGAATATTTAAATCTTGCCCAGGAGTTTAAGAAAATACAATATAAAGTGTATAATCTTAAGGAAAATTTAAGGAAAGTGCCCATTTAACTAGTAAGTAATAAAGAACATTATTTTCACATTTGTAGAATGAAATATGAATTCATATGAATATTTTCAAGAAGAAAATGACATCTAAAATAAATATCAAATGTGCAAGATATAGTTGCTTTGGACTACACCCTAAAACTGGTGTAGGTTCTAAATCACTACACTATACCTTATTGCTAGGAAACATGTCATAGAAAATATTGGGAAGTATTATATCCACTTCTATTTCATCCGACTAGTACAACGGGATACTTCTGATACGTTCTTAGAGGAATAAAGCATCAAAGACAAAGAGATCCATACAAACTGTAGAAGACAGGGTCTCCTTTAGAGAATCTAATATTCAGAAAGAAATAATTGAAAATTCTTGTAGAGTCTTAACCAATGTCCACATTATTTTTTTTCCACTTTAATTTAGAAATAATCCTCCACAAAATAAGTAACTAAATTATGCCATATCCATTAAACAAGATTTAACACAACAATTAATATGTCCTCCAAATAACTGTAGAAAACGGTTGAGAAAGTGTTTATGACACAATATTTTTAAAAGGCAGAACAAAATTATAACATGTACATATATACACATAAAAAGAGGACAAAAAGGGAACAATGCCGAAGGATTACTACAGCTAAACTATTTCTACTTTTTTGAATTTTCCCAAACACGCGCGTGTGTGTATGTTTCTTTTAGAAAACAGAAATGGCCCCCCTCAGATAGAAATGAAAAGTTTTACTTCTTCCTACTTCTAAATGAATTTGCGGCATTTTATACGATTTAATATTACATACACTAGACCACTGAAATGGAAAATAAAACCGAAGCCAACAAAAGAGCTGTATCTCAAACTTTCCTGTTCATATCCATCACCTGGGGATTATTTACATGGAGATTCTGATTCGAGGCGTCAGGTCTGGGACTCAAGAGCCTGCATTTTGAGCAAGATCTACATGTTGGTGATGCCACCGATAGAAGGGACAGGGGTGGGCACCACACTAAGCAACAAGGAAAGACACAGGGAGCAGATGGCGTGGGGCACCTGAGATGACTTAATCACTATAACTGGACTGGTTTATCGTCTTCCGCAGCTGTTTAAACAGAATAAATCACTACACATAACAAAGGCTAACTTTAAACTATAATTCAGTGAAAAGGATTGCTCCAATAACCTGGCCTTCAATTTCACGTTTTTAAAAATACAGAACAGAAGCTTGTTTCACATCCCTCTTGAAGGAACAGCATTTACAGACTTACATAAAGTTTTGGTTGTACCACTAAAGATAGAGCTGACAGAGACTTAAAATTCTAATGTTGAAAGACATTCCCCAAGAGAATTTTTTTGAGTGTGGAAAATTATCAGCTATTTTGATTTGGCTGAAGACCCTACAGTGTTGCTGGTGAGAGCCCTGAAATCCAAAATACAGAGAATAATACAGAAAAGCTTATTACTCAAGTCTTCAAGTAATTCTTTCAGGTATTTAGATAGGTATTTAGATGTGTGCTTCTGTCTTAGAAAAGACATTCTGTCTCACAATGCACATCTACATTATAAAAATCTATTTTTCCTGTTGTACATATTCATTTAGTTTAAGGAGTCACCTAAGCCAAAGCAGGTGTAACTGGCACTATTGACCTTTGGGACCAGATCACCCGCTGTTGTGAGAGGTGGTTCCATGCATTACAGGATGTTTAACAGCATCTACAGCCTCTACCCAACAGATGCCAGTAACACCTCTCCATGAGTTGTGACAACCAAAAATGTCTCCAGACATTGCCACAAGTTCCCTGAGGAGCAAAATCTCCCCCGGTTGAGAACCACTAGTCTAAAATGTCTACTTGGGGGGCGCCTGGGTGACTCAGTCAGTTAAGCGGCCGACTTCAGCTCAGATCATGATCCCGCGGTCCGTGAGTTCGAGCCCCGCGTCGGGCTCTGTGCTGACAGCTCAGAGCCTGGAGCCTGTTTCAGATTCTGTGTCTCCCTCTCTCTCTGACCTTCCCCCATTCATGCTCTGTCTCTCTCTGTCTCAAAAATGAATAAACGTTAATTTTTTTTAAATAAAAAATAAAAAAATAAAATGTCCACTTGGACTTTATTGGTATTAAGTGACTTTTAGAAGAAATATTTGGTTTTCAAATGGATCTGACCTTAAACAATATTTGCAGGGTCTCACTGTATTATCAACATCTTAGTAACTCTGGCAGATTATTTTTTACTTCTTGCTCATCTTTATCCAACTAAGAAATAGGCAGGTGGAATTTTCTATTTTCCTAAATAAAAAGCAGGCAAACCTTTCACTCTCTCTTCTATCTGTAGGTACATAAAGGGAATACTTACCCAAAATATTGCTTGAGCAGAGTTCTGTAAATTCCTCAGGCTCAAGAAATTAATTTAAGAACTAGAAGAAGTAGTAAAAAAAGGCCCTATAGTGTTTTCTTTCACAAGATAAAAAGACTTAAAAATCAGAGTAAAAACTCCTGAGTTAAATACAAAGAACCAACAAAAGCTGAAAGATAATATAGATTTATAATTTCCTTATTACTATGAAAATACAGATCTATATTTATGGTAAGAAACAATGTAATTTAAAAGAGGTTTCTGAGGCACCCGGGTGGCTTAGTCAGTTGAGCCTCATACTTCAGCTCAGGTTGTGATTTCACTGTTCATGAGTTCAAGCCCCATTTCAGGCTCTCTGCTATCAGTGAGGCTCCCACTTCACATCCTCTGTCCCCCTCTCTCTGCACATCCCGGCTCATGCACTCCCTCAAAAATAAATAAACATTAAAAAAAAAAAAAGAGGTTTATGGGCACCTGAGTGGCTCAGCCTGTTAACCGTATGACTTCCGATCAGGTCATGATCTCACGGTTCGTGGGTTCAAGCCCTGCATCGGGCTCTGTGCTGACAGCTCGAGGCCAGGAGCCTGCTTCAGATTCTGTGTCTCCCTCTCTCTCTGCCCCTCTCCTGCTTGCTCTCTCTCTCCCTCCCTCAAAAATAAATAAGCATTAAAAAAAAATTTTTTTTAAAAAGAGATTTTGACTTTTTAAATCATTACAGAAACTAAAAGTAAAGAAGATGTCATTCATTGGACAATGCAGAATAGAAAGCAAATAGTAATAAAAAATAAAAGCATAAAAATAATGATAGGATCAATAATAATAATTACATCAATGAGGGGCGCCTGGGTGGCTCAGTCGGTTAAGCATTCGACTTCAGCTCAGGTCATGATCTTGGAGTTCATGGGTTTGAGCCCCATGTCAGGCTCCGTGCTGACAGCTCAAAGCCTGGAGCCTGCTTCAGATTCTGTGTCTCCCTCTCTCTCTGCCCTCCTCCACCGCTGCCCTGCTTGTGCTCTGTCTCTGTCTCTCTCTCTCTCAAAAATAAATAAACATTAAATATAAAAGAGGAAAAGAAGTTTATAACATCATGAGAAAATAACTGATTCTACAACTTCTGATAAATATACCTTAAAAAAGTTATATGGAGAGACAAAAAAAACAAAAACAGAAAACCAGAATTTGCACATCATATTAAGCAAACCCAAAACTAAAAAACAAGTAAAGTAGTTATGCCAAGTTGACTTTAACTTTTTTAAAAAAGAAGTAAGCAGTATTTTGAAGTCACAGTATCTACTGAGTATGTAACTCTGGATAATGCATTAAGAAAAGCATATGCAACAAACACCCTTGGAAATCCAAGCAGAAAACAGTCAAAGCTCAGTTACATAAGAGACCAACACGCCTTCACCAGTTTACAATCAGTCAAGTAGACAAAAAGAAGGGATAGTGGAGGTTTTTAAAAGAAAGATAAAATTAACCAAAACATATCCAACTGGATAATCTAGAAATGGGGAATTCACTTTCTTTTTATTTTAATTTTTTTTTAATGTTCATTTTTTATTTGTGAGAGAGAGACAAAACATGAGCAGGAAAGGGGCAGAGAGAGTGGGAGACACGGAATCAGAGGCAGGCTCCAGTTCTGAGCTGTCACAGCACAGAGCCCGATGCAGGGCTTGAACTCATGAACTGGGAGATCATGACCTGAGCTAAAGTCAGACGCTTAACTGACTGAGCCACCCAGGTGCCCTGAGAATTCACTTTCTAATGTACATATGAAACATGATGGCTAATTACATAACCGGTCATAAAGAAACATTTAATATATTTTAGAAAGCAAAATTTTACATAAGACTAGATCATATTCTCCAATAATCATACAACGAAACTAGAAATTAATAAAAGTTTGAAAAGAAGCCTAGAATTGGAAATTTTTCTTAGAGAGCAAAGGAAAAATTAAATATAAAAAAGTATTTATAAAAGAACAATAATGAGGTTGCTAAATATTAAAACCTTTAGGATTGGTTCTCAGAGACATTGTCATAGCTTTAATTTTTTTTCAAGTTTACATATGAAAATAAATGAGCAAGACTAGTTTTAAATTGTAAAAAGATGGAAAAACTTCTTTAAGAAGTAAAAAAAAAAAAAAAATTAGGGGCCCCTGGGTGGCTCAGCTGGTTGAGCATATGACTCTTGATTTCAGCTCAAGTCATGATCTCGGGATCGTGGGATTGAGACCTTGTTTTGTGCTGAGCATGCAGCCTGCTTAGGATTCTCTCCCTCCCTCTTTCTCTGCCCCCTCTCACATGGGAGCTATCTCTCCCTCTCTTAAAAAAAAAAAAAAAAAAAAGTAAAAAATAATTAAAATATAAGCACAAAATAATAAGAAAGAAAAACAATGAATTGAATAAACAAATTCCAAAGTTCCTCATTTGAAGTGATAATAATGATGGAATGGGCTAGCACTTCTCAAACTGGTGTTAAGAAAAAAAAACCAATAACCATGCCAAGAAAAAGTCTTCCTCTACACAAATAAGTTCTTTATTTTTAAGTTCTTTAAAACATTAAATAGACTTCACAAGTTTTCTTTTTTACTTTAAAACTTCTCTGATCTTTTCTTATGTTAATATGTACTTTGAATCCTCAAGAGGGGTATTTAGTAGAATTTCCCAAGTTCACTTGCCATTTTTTAGTATTCAGAGGAGAAGAGCTTTGCAAAATACTGAAACAGAAAAACCCTTAGCAAAACCATCAAGGAGAAAAAGTAGAAATAGATTAGAAACAATGAAATGGAAGTATGTGTTAAAAGGAAGTCTGTGCACAATTACACGTTAATTTAAATGGGAGAACATGATTTAAGAAAGTGCTCGTTGTCAAGATATGCCTTCCAGGTTATATAAAACTTGGGATTTAAATTAGGATGTGATCTTAACTCAAATTATGAAATGGATGAAAACGTGAGCAGAAAATATTAGCTTATATCCAACTTTAAGTTAGCATTTTATAACTACAACGCACATTGTCCTCTCCTGGGTGGAAAGCTATATTATGTGAGGAGAGACAAACGTCCAGGGTCCCTATTGTAAAAGCAGGAAAGAAACGTGGTTTTCTAGGCAATGTGAGTTCTTTGGGCAAACCTAAAGAAGAACAAGAAATCCACCAATCTGGGAATGAACCCTATCTCTGACAGGAGGACGCAGAGGACCCACACTATCAACTGCCAAGTCCAGGAGGTGGAATGGGGGCAGAGGTCATTTGCTGACCAACCATACAAGGTACATCAAAATTAAGATTCAGTACCTTCCCTGCCCTAAAAGTACACCTTTCAATAGATTTGTTGTTTTCTGCCCTAAAGAAACCATTAGCCTGCAGAGCACAGTAATGAAAAGTCTCCAAATCCTAGGTGGACTGTAAAATATTTTCTACTTTATTACTGCACTCCCAGTAAGTTTCTGCCTTAAGAGAATGCTTAATTTGGCCAGTCTGAGGCAGTCAAAGGGAAATAACTAGTCATCTGGCAGAGTGCTAAGAACTATAATTTTCCTGTATGATGCAGACCTAAATAGAGCCATTTCTTATTACATTAACAAATAGGTAGACCTCAATGAAATAATTTTCTCAAAATAAGTTACAACTTCAAATCTGAGGACGTTTACATAAAGTACAGGCCAATCTCCTTCATGAATGTAGATATTAATATCTAAATAAAATATCAGAGTAGAAATACATTAAAAGAATAATCTGCCCCAGTTTATTCCTAGTATCCCTTAAATAAAAATTCATTTCAAATCAAAATGACATTTGATAAAACTAATTAAGTATTGCAAAGGTGTAATGTATCTCATCTGCAACTACAGGAGTACAGTCATTGATGTGCTCAGGTTCGCACACTGGCGCTTATACACGGTGAGCAGAAGGGCCATCCATTCCCAAGAAGGCAGAAGGCAAAGATGCTTATTGATGTTACCATGTAACAAAGTACTAGAAATTCTGCACTTTTAATACGTGTGTGTGAAATAAACTGGGATATATGAACTTTGACAAATCATGCAAACATTGTATACAGATTACACAGTATACTCAGAAGAACTGAAAAGAATCAACCAGACAACCATTAGAATTGAAAGCTCAGGGGAGCCTGGGTGGCTCAGTCGGTTAAGCGTCCGACTTCAGCTCAGGTCACCATCTCGCGGTCCGTGGGTTCGAGCCCCGCGTCGGGCTCTGGGCTGATGACTCAGAGCCTGGAGCCTGCTTCTGTTTCTGTGTCTCCCTCTCTCTCTGCCCCTCCCCCATTCATGCTCTGTCTTTCTCGGTCTCAAAAATAAATAAAAACGTTAAAAAAATTGTTTTAAAAAAGAAAGCTCAGCAATGGCCAAAACAGGAGATAGATAGATAGATAGATAGATAGATAGATAGATAGATATGACAAGTTAGTAGTTCTTTTACTGCAGAAATAACGAGTTACAAATACGATGAAAGAGAATTAATCCACAGTAGCAAGAAAAATACTGTTCATATGGCCATGACTTCAATGAGAAGTAGATTACCAATATTAACAAAACTGCTAAAATTTTCTGGAAAAAAGACGTAAAATATTTCCATTTTTCCCAGATTCGTATTTTGATGTATCTTCGGTCAAAATAAAAGAAGATATTTTCGTTTCACACGACAAAATGATTCTTAAGACCTCTTAGAAAATAAAAATGGTGGGAATAACAAAACAAAGAAAATCAGTAAAGAGATGAGACCTGAGAATTAGCATGAGGATAGCACTAATCGTTTGAGATATTAAGAGATACCCACACATATAAAGCCATAGAAGTGAAAAATCTACATATGAGAACAAGAAGAGAAAAATAATTAGCTGTATATACCTCCCAGAAATAACCTATTATATTTCCTAATCACTGATTTAAAAAAAAAAAAAAAAGCATTCTAAATCTGAGGTTAAAAAATACAAGATCAATTGGCTAGCAACTTGCAGAAAATAATGTTTAGCACTTCACCTACCACCCTATAATTGAGCGGGTGGGTGGATGAGTGGGGCAGTTGGTTGGTTGGTTGGTTGGTTGGTTGGTTGGTTAACTGGGTGGTTGGCTGGCTGGTTAGTTGGTTGGTTGGTTGGTTGGTTGGCTGGTTTTTGAAACTTTGCATTCAGCAGTTGCCAACTGAAGGCTGGAATCAGAACATCCTCTGAAATTTTTTCACCCTTCATCTGCCAAGGTACCACCCTTGGATAAGTGTAAAAGTCAAGTAGTCCAATGGACAATGGAATTAAGTACTGTAATGTGCAGCTCCCCTTCCCCTATTAAGAAGCACTGACATAATGGCAAGAGGTGGAGGACGTATAGAACTGAGTTCAAATCCTGACTCTGTTACTTATTAGGTATGTGACTTGAGGGCGCTGACTTGGTTTAGATGATCCTCTGCTTCCCCTATTATAAAATGAGGATGATAATACCTACTTCAAAATGTTATTTTAAGATCAAATAAAATAGTTTATGTAAAGTGTCCAGATCTCATGATTCTGGCTCATTTAAAAGTATACTGATATATAAGCTTGTTTCTCTGAAAACTGTGTTTTTTTTGAGTAAAACAAATTTTCTTAGTATATCTAATTCTTTGCCTTTGGTTCTCAAGGAAAGGGGCTGAAACATCATCACATCATCCACTTCCCAGTCTTTTACTTGACTCATTCCAACTTAAAATACAATACTTAATCTTAAGTAGTTAAAAAACCAAGAGCAAAACAATGAAAATAGATAAGAATAAAATATATTACATTATTAACTGCTTCTTCTAAAGAAGGAAGTGAAGCACCTAACATCTCCACTGCGTGAAATCAGAGACATATTCCAGCACATAGCAGAAATGCTTCAGTGGTCCAGAATAGGGTTGTAAAAACCCACGCTTTATCTGACTTCATAAGCTGGACACTGCTGTAAGAAAATGAAATAGGTAGTTCTCAATCAAAATTTAAACTTAGGTCCGTTAGGTAAAAACTATTCCCAATTCTAAATGTTCGACTGTGTCTATCCTGAAACACCGACAATGATTTTTTTTTTCAAATTCTCCCAATACTACTTTAAACCATCGATTTTCTCTGCTACAATCTCAACTTTCAAATTAATATTCTTTACTTCAAACCTCAACACTGTTATTTCTCATTTTCTATTTCCCATCCCAAAGACCTTTCTAGGGAAGGAGAGAGCAAGAGAGAGAGAGAAAGACTGAGAAAGAGTGTTTTGTGCACTCTTTAGTTAGAAAATTATGATTGTTACCTTAGCAACCTATTAATATTCTCAGGGTAATTCTTTCTTACGTCAAAAATGTGAAAGAAACAGACTCAATACTAATCCAACTCTTTTTAGGCAAAACAAAATACTTTTGATAATTTTGGTCACAATCTCTAGACAAACAAAACTTCTGTTCTAATAGAATAATGCATCTCACATTTCTATTATCCTGACTAAATGCATACTTACTTAATATTCTGTTTCTGTACCAATCATCCTTTCCTGTAATACTAGCAAAGAGTTTTCATTTTTCCCCAAAACTGCAAACTACAGATGGATAATTTTACAGTCTTTGTGATTTTTAGCACAATCACTGCTCACTGAATACTTCCTGTCACCATCTGCCTCTTTTAAGGCCAAATAGGACATTTCTTGGCTTGTTTATTTTTCTCCACAGTCTGTTGTCTGGCATTTTTTCTCACCACCTTCTGGCCTTCTGTGTTTTTGGATAGCTGCTCCAATCTGACTCTGGGCTCTTTCCACCCTTGTGTTTCCTGATTTTTCCAATGGGTCTTGAATGTCAACCAGTGGGCTAAGTTCTCATTCACACAGAATCTGTTTGCCTCACTGCTAGCTGATGACATTTGTGTTTTAAATCAACACATTTATTAAGTTCTTAAATCTGTTATTCTTCACGACTTCCTACATTGATGTCATCTGTCTTAAGGTAAATGCTTAGAAGATGAGAAATTCTCATTTCCCCTCAGAATTCAATTCAAACGTGTGTGTAACAGTGGCACATGAATTTGATCCTTAAAGTGTTTCATAATGTACATTTGACAAAATACTCCTTACACAGAACTAAACCAAAACCCAGATACCAAACCAAAATATGTCAGACTTTGTTAATACTGAACAGAAAATGATTTACAGTTCTGACTTCTCTCTTCCACTATCCATCATTTGCTAAGTTCCCACCAACGTCCAGGCACAGCTTCACAGTTATACTGATGTGTGATGTACTATAATTTCATGCTCTTGTTTATATAGATTTCTCTGGATTAAAATCATGGTTATCAGGGCACCTGTGTGGCTCAGTCGGTTAAGTGTCCAACTTCAGCTCAGGTCATGATCTCACGGTTCGTGAATTCAAGCCCTGCGTTGGGCTCTGTGCTGGCAGTTCAGAGCCTGGAGCCTGCTTTGGATTCTGTGTCTCCCATTCTCTCTGCCCCTTTCCCACTCACACTCTGTCTCTGTCTCTCTCTCTCTCAAAAATAAATAAACATTACAATTTTTTAAATTAAATCATGGTTCTAAGTGAAATGCCATCAAAAAAGACAAAACCAGTGATGAAAAACACTTACTGCCAATAAATATTTGTTTATGAGTGAATGAATAAATGAAAGCTCCAGCTTTACTGTTTCTTTTACAACTCTAAAGTTAATGAATCTCCTTGAGCTTGTTTCCATATCTGTAAAATGAAAGTACAATTCCCACTTCATCAGATTTTTGTATTAAAGGAGATGGTCCATATGAAGTCCTGGCCCATAGATATTGTTCAATAATGATCTGTCTCTACATCAGATATCATCCAATAATATCAAAGGAATCATATTTAACTTAGTCCAAATATTTTTACAAGGCTACATCTGACTGTTAGGAAGTTCATTCATAAAAAAAAAAAAAAATCCCAACTAAGGAACTGGACAGTTTCCCAATTTCCATAACCATCAACACCACACCTGGCAGTGATCCCTCACCCCCGACTCCATTCCATATTATTTTCTAGTTTGAGAAAATGGCCCTATTATGCTAAGTGAGATAAGTCAGAGAAAGACAAATACTGTATAATCTCACTCATACATAGACTCCAAAAGAAACAAACAAATCAAACTCATAGATAGAGAGAACAGATCGGTGGTTGCCAGAGGCAGGGTGGGGAGTGGGCAAAACAGGTGAAGGGGGTCAAAGGTACAAACTTGCAGTTACAAAATAAATAAATCACAGGATGTGCCATACAGCATGGTGACTACAGTTAATAATACTGCACTGTATGTTTGAAAAGGGCTGAGAGTAGATCTTAAAAGTTCTCATCAGAAGAAAAGAAAATTTGTAACTCTGTGTGATGATGGATGTTAACTAGACTTATCATAGTGATCATTCTGCCATAAACTCAGATATCAAACCATTATATTGTATATCTGAAACTAATATAAAGTTATATGGCAATTGCATCTCAATTAAAAAAAAAAAGATAACAAAAATGGGCTTTTCTCTCTGCCTCTTAAATTCATTGGTTGATGTGCACTTTTTGTAAGGAAACCCACCAATTCTCTAAATAAAATCCAACCCCGATCCTGCAAGGTTACAGTAAAAGAAGCATCCCATTTAGTGAAGGGAAGCTAGATGGACTCTTTTTCTCTGGAATCCTGGACATTTACTCACTGGCTCATTCAAAAATATCTGTTGAGTGCCACATTGTGCCAAGCACCATGCTGAGGAGGATACAGCAGGGAAAAAACTAAGTTCCCACCTCACTGAGTTGTGGCCCTAATAAGATATCCAACTGCAAAATAGGATATCCGGGGCAATGAGGAGGCATGTGTAGGGTTACTAGAGCATATGGAATAAACAAACCCAAGCCAGGCCTGGAGAATCAGGGGGACATCACAGCGACACTGAAATCTAGTGAATGGGATAGATAGCCAGACATTGATGGAGAAGAACAGTGTCAGCAGAGGAAAGGCAAGTGCAAAGCCTAGCGTGGAAAAGGCTTTGGGACTCTGGAGATCAAGCAAGTTACATGGAGGGATCTAAATTGTCCACTGCGTTTTCTCCCCTTGCTGGTTCCTTCTGTTAACTCAAAGCCTCCAGCTCCCTTTTGTTTAAGTATCTCACCCTACCAGGAGCTATGCTACTGGAAATTTGAAACAGTATTTTATGTGTCCCTACTTGGGACAGAGCTAAGGAGAGCAGCACCATAGAGCTGGCCCCACAGTGGCAGCGTAGCTGAGGAGACACTCAGAGAGGCAGGTGAATGGAGGTGGGCAGATTCAGGGTCAGAGGCTCGGCTAAACCCTCCCCATTTACGTTCTCCTCCAGCACTGGATGCGGAAGATGTGGCTTAGCCTTCTTGAGGAAGCCAGAGAGTTTCCTTACACCTCCCTCACCTGACAGCACTGATTTGGCCTCATCAAAAGTTATGAGTGAGCTGATACAGGAGTGTAGACGGTGGCTGAACTGCCAAGGGAGGACAGATGAGAACATCCCTGACCTCGTCCGGCACCTACATTTCCAAAAAAACATTAATGCCATGCCTAGAACTGGAAAACTAAAGCCAAGGTTGAATTCTTCTTTGCATTTAGTGTTTACCTCTGGTGGGTCTCCATCCTAAACAACACTAAACAAACAAAAACATCTGTCTCCTTTGAAGAGTGTATATAATGGCATAATGATGCTTAGTTCATTCTCCTGTTCTTACTGTCTCCAGTTCTTACTTACAAAGTAGATGAAGGCCTATATGCGGCAAAGATAGCATGTAATATGTCACTAACTAAATGTATTTGTACTAATTTTTATCTACACATTGTACTCGATTGAAATTACACACTTTCGGCACGCCCAGGTGGCTCAGTCAGTTAAGTGTCCGACTCTTGACTTTGGCCCAGGTCATCATCTCATGTTTCATGAGCTGAAGCTTCGCATCGGGCTCTGCAGTGTTAGGGCTTCGGATTCTCTGTCTCCCTCTCTGCCACTCCCCTGCTCTCTCTCTCAAAATATAAATAAAATGAACATTGAAATTATACACTTTCAAGCTATAAAATAATTAGGTGATGATTGGGAGAGAGACAAGAGAGAGACATGGAATACAAATGTTCACCAATGAGCTTGTACTCATGGTGAAAACTTAAGTATTAGTTTATTGCTAATTATCCCAAAGCATACTTTCAGGGCAAATAATGCTGAGAAAATAGTAAGGATTGTGGTGACACTTACCCTGAATAGTGCTGCTTTCACTTTGCTGCATTTAATCCACACGATAAAAGAATTTATTAACATTACCCTCCAGGTAGCAGTAGCTTTAAAAGATAATTCAAGTCAGTTCTTACACAATAGCTCCCCAGAGAACAGCAACGGATCCTACAAAGTAACATAGGAAGAAACACACTTGTCTGCTGCCCCCATGTTGGAAGTAGATTAGCTCCCTGCCGTGGAAACGTGTGAAAACCTTTCTCTGAAGACTCTTCCTCAAATCAGGTCAATGACCCACACACAGTTTCAGGTTTGGCACTACGGACATCTTCACCATTGTACTTGCTTACAATTTGGGAGCCTCAAGGCTAAGGGTGAAATACAGACTCCAGACCAATGTCTCATTCAACATATTCATTTGGAATGCACTTATAATTAGGTAGTTATAGGAAAACTCATTCTTCTACTGTAAATTATACTTTATTTTAAAAAAAATGGTTTCCTGCTCTCCCAACGTGGCACTTTGCAGTCACTACAGGTCACTTCTAAATGCAAATATTATCCTAAGCAAATAACCAGCTATCCCTTCCTCATGCGAGGTGGTACTTTTCAAGCTCCATTTTATCTCTGGATGCCTTCTTCTGGATTACTTTACTTTGCGTGTGTGTGTGTGTGTGTGTGTGTGTGTGTGTGTGTTATTTCTGTCCAACATTTCTTTGGACAAACTGTGTAAACCAGTTGATTTTCACCAAATATTGTACTGATGGAGCCAGGTAGTCTATGAGGGAACACAATTCAAGCTATTAACACACACAACACAATTTATGTAAGAAAATGTTCTTAGCTTCCTGATTGCATCGCTGTTTTCATTTTTCTTACATAAAAACTATTCTTAGAAGCATAACAAAATTTTGCTTTTCAAGTAAGAACATCTGGCTTTAAGTTCTATACAAATACACTAAGATTATTTAAACTCACCCTTCTTTATTTTTTTTTTATTTTTTTTTTTATTTTTTTTTTATTTTTTTTTTATTTTTTTTATTTTTTTTATTTTTTAATATATGAAATTTACTGTCAAATTGGTTTCCATACAACACCCAGTGCTCATCCCAAAAGGTGCCCTCCTCAATACCCATCACCCACCCTGCCCTCCCTCCCACCCTGCCCTCCCTCCCACCCCCCATCAACCCTCAGTTTGTTCTCAGTTTTTAACAGTCTCTAATGCTTTGGCTCTCTCCCACTCTAACCTCTTTTTTTTTTTTTTTTTTTTTTTCCTTCCCCTCCCCCATGGGTTTCTGTTATGTTTCTCAGGATCCACATAAGAGTGAAACCATATGGTATCTGTCTTTCTCTGTATGGCTTATTTCACTTAGCATCACACTCTCCAGTTCCATCCATGTTGCTACAAAAGGCCATATTTCATTTTTTCTCATTGCCACGTAGTATTCCATTGTGTATATAAACCACAATTTCTTTATCCATTCATCAGTTGATGGACATTTAGGCTCTTTCCATAATTTGGCTATTGTTGAGAGTGCCGCTATAAACATTGGGGTACAGGTGCCCCTATGCATCAGTACTCCTGTATCCCTTGGATAAATTCCTAGCAGTGCTATTGCTGGGTCATAGGGTAGGTCTATTTTTAATTTTCTGAGGAACCTCCACACTGCTTTCCAGAGCGGCTGCACCAATTTGCATTCCCACCAACAGTGCAAGAGGGTTCCTGTTTCTCCACATCCTCTCCAGCATCTATAGTCTCCTGATTTCTTCATTTTGGCCACTCTGACTGGCGTGAGGTGGTATCTGAGTGTGGTTTTGATTTGTATTTCCCTGATAAGGAGCGACGTTGAACATCTTTTCATGTGCCTGTTGGCCATCCGGATGTCTTCTTTAGAGAAGAGTCTATTCATGTTTTCTGCCCATTTCTTCACTGGGTTCTTTGTTTTTCGGGTGTGGAGTTTGATGAGCTCTTTATAGATTTTGGATACTAGCCCTTTGTCCGATGTGTCATTTGCAAATATCTTTTCCCATTCCGTTGGTTGCCTTTTAGTTTTGTTGGTTGTTTCCTTTGCTGTGCAGAAGCTTTTTATCTTCATAAGGTCCCAGTAATTCACTTTTGCTTTTAATTCCCTTGCCTTTGGGGATGTGCCGAGTAAGAGATTGCTACGGCTGAGGTCAGAGAGGTCTTTTCCTGCTTTCTCCTCTAAGGTTTTGATGGTTTCCTGTCTCACATTCAGGTCCTTTATCCATTTTGAGTTTATTTTTGTGAATGGTGTGAGAAAGTGGTCTAGTTGCAACCTTCTGCATGTTGCTGTCCAGTTCTCCCAGCACCATTTGTTAAAGAGACCGTCTTTTTTCCATTGGATGTTCTTTCCTGCTTTGTCAAAGATGAGTTGGCCATACGTTTGTGGGTCTAGTTCTGGGGTTTCTATTCTATTCCATTGGTCTATGTGTCTGTTTTTATGCCAATACCATGCTGTCTTGATGATGACAGCTTTGTAGTAGAGGCTAAAGTCTGGGATTGTGATGCCTCCTGCTTTGGTCTTCTTCTTCAAAATTACTTTGGCTATTCGGGGCCTTTTGTGGTTCCATATGAATTTTAGGATTGCTTGTTCTAGTTTCGAGAAGAATGCTGGTGCAATTTTGATTGGGATTGCATTGAATGTGTAGATAGCTTTGGGTAGTATTGACATTTTGACAATATTTATTCTTCCAATCCATGAGCAGGGAATGTCTTTCCATCTCTTTATATCTTCTTCAATTACCTGCATAAGCTTTCTATAGTTTTCAGCATACAGATCTTTTACATCTTTGGTTAGATTTATTCCTAGGTATTTTATGCTTCTTGGTGCAATTGTGAATGGGATCAGTTTCTTCATTTGTCTTTCTGTTGCTTCATTGTTAGTGTATAAGAATGCAACTGATTTCTGCACATTGATTTTGTATCCTGCAACTTTGCTGAATTCATGTATCAGTTCTAGCAGACTTTTGGTGGAGTCTATCGGATTTTCCATGTATAATATCATGTCATCTGCAAAAAGCGAAAGCTTGACTTCATCTTTGCCAATTTTGATGCCTTTGATTTCCTTTTGTTGTCTGATTGCTGATGCTAGAACTTCCAGCACTATATTAAACAGCAGCGGTGACAGTGGGCATCCCTGTCGTGTTCCTGATCTCAGGGAAAAAGCTCTCAGTTTTTCCCCGTTGAGGATGATGTTAGCTGTGGGCTTTTCATAAATGGCCTTTATGATCTTTAAGTATGTTCCTTCTATCCCGACTTTCTCAAGGGTTTTTATTAAGAAAGGGTGCTGGATTTTGTCAAAGGCCTTTTCTGCATCGATTGACAGGATCATATGGTTCTTCTCTTTTTTTTTTGTTAATGTGATGTATCACGTTGATCGATTTGCGAATGTTGAACCAGCCCTGCATCCCAGGAATGAATCCCACTTGATCATGGTGAATAATTCTTTTTATATGCTGTTGAATTCGATTTGCTAGTATCTTATTAAGAATTTTTGCATCCATATTCATCAGGGATATTGGCCTGTAGTTCTCTTTTTTTACTGGGTCTCTGTCTGGTTTAGGAATCAAAGTAATACTGGCTTCATAGAATGAGTCTGGAAGTTTTCCTTCCCTTTCTATTTCTTGGAATAGCTTGAGAAGGATAGGTATTATCTCTGCTTTAAATGTCTGGTAGAACTCCCCTGGGAAGCCATCTGGTCCTGGACTCTTATTTGTTGGGAGATTTTTGATAACCGATTCAATTTCTTCGCTGGTTATGGGTCTGTTCAAGCTTTCTATTTCCTCCTGATTGAGTTTTGGAAGAGTGTGGGTGTTTAGAAATTTGTCCATTTCTTCCAGGTTGTCCAATTTGCTGGCATATAATTTTTCATAGTATTCCCTGATAATTGTTTGTATCTCTGAGGGATTGGTTGTAATCATTCCATTTTCATTCATGATTTTATCTATTTGGGTCATCTCCCTTTTCTTTTTGAGAAGCCTGGCTAGAGGTTTGTCAATTTTGTTTATTTTTTCAAAAAACCAACTCTTGGTTTCGTTGATCTGCTCTACAGTTTTTTTAGATTCTATATTGTTTACTTCTGCTCTGATCTTTATTATTTCTCTTCTTCTGCTGGGTTTAGGCTGCCTTTGCTGTTCTGCTTCTATTTCCTTTAGGTGTGCTGTTAGATTTTGTATTTGGAATTTTTCTTGTTTCTTGAGATAGGCCTGGATTGCAATGTATTTTCCTCTCAGGACTGCCTTCGCTGCATCCCAAAGCGTTTGGATTGTTGTATTTTCATTTTCGTTTGTTTCCATATATGTTTAATTTCTTCTCTAATTGCCTGGTTGACCCACTCATTCGTTAGTAGGGAAACTCACCCTTCTTTAAAGCAGATCATCCTATTTATCATAAGATTCTTAAAATTATATAGCTTTGCTTTTGTTTATCATAAAAAAGCTTTCTTTGGAATAAAACCAATTTTATCCAAACATGCAGAATTATTTTCAATATACATTCATCTGGTCAATTTGATAGATTAAGACTCTCTTCAAATAGTAATCCTTTAAGTTATTTTAGGAAAACTAATAAAACAATAAAAGCTTAAAATGTGAATTACATAAGCTTTATGTAATTTAAATCCTTCATGGATTTTATTTTGTTATTTTATTGCAGGAAAAACATATAACTATCTTGAGAAAATAACAAAGCTAAGACAATTTTTCTCAGTATGCTATAAGAAAGCTCAGGAAATGTTTCAAACTGAACATTCTTCTTGTCCGTATTAAAAATAGAATATTTCTCCAAATGTTATTAATAATTTAACTTAGAGTAGAATCATAAATATGCATGAATGGAAGATCACTTGCTCAGAAAGACTTTGGACTACCCTTTTCCATAAAGATGAGCAGCTTGCCAATTTTCAGGTATCTCGAGGCACCTCTATGCCAGAAGCTCTGAGGAAGACGATGGAAAGGCTTCAATGGTATCTTCCCTGATCTCTTGGGCTGTGCTGGCTGCCCCTCAGTCTATGTTCCCACAGCACTCTGCCCATGCCCAACACATAGCATGTGCCGTAATCACCTATGCACAAGTCAGTTTCCCACACATACGTTTCCAAGCCATTTGAGTGATCCTTGTTTTTTTTTATTTGGGAAAACAGCACAGAAAGGTTAAATAACTGGTTTAAAGTCTCGAAAGTAGTAAGTGAAAAAGCTAGAATTCAGTTTAGAGCTATCTGATGCCAAAGTCCCTCACTCCCCATTATACTTCACTTCTGCTCAATACCTAGCATCGTACCTGCCAATGCTGTTGTTCAAAAGATGTCCGTGTATTGAGTAAACGTATGATTGCATCGCATTCTGTGTTAGAGAGAACAAGAGTGAATAAGATCGCCATCCCCTGTCCCCCCAGCCTCCACTTCAGCTCCATCGTCATGGGGTTTCCAGGCCAGGGTAGGAAGTAATGAACATACAACACGTTGTGGAGAAGTGGTATCTAGGTGAAGATTGAAAAAGAAATAGGATTTAACAACTTTAAAAAGAAAGGCAGGTAAGAGGAAGGAAGGGAAGATAAGATGCTTGAGGCAGAGGAAAGGCATATGTAACATGGAAGAGGCAAGAAATGGAACGTCTTGTTAAAATAAGCAAAGTTGAGGGGCGCCTCGGTGGCTCTGCCCGTTAAGAGTGGACTTCTGCTCAGGTCATGATCTCGCGATTTGTGAGTTCGAGCCCCATGTGGGGCTTCATGCCTCTGGTGCGGAGCCTGCTGGGGATTCTCTCTCCCTCCCTTGCTTTCTTCCCCTCCCCCACTCTCTCTCATTCTCAAAATAATTAAACTTTTTAAAAAGTTTAAAATAAACAAAACTGAGTAGGGCCAGAGCTCGAGGGGGAGAGGGGAGTAGCAAGTGATGAGGCAGCAGAGGGGAGCAAGAGTCCGTCAAGAAGTCTCCTCGGTACTGCACCAGAAACTTCAAGGCTGCTAAGACACTAGATCCTAATTGTTCTCACCACAAAAAAAGGAAATGACAATTACCAGATGTGACAGCTCATGATGCTGCGGCGGCTCTGCTGCAACAGATAAATGTATCAAATCAACACATCGTATACCCTGAACTCATTCAGTGTGATATGTCAACTCTATCTCAATTTTTTAAATGAGAGAGAGCAAGAAATCATGCTGAGAAGTTTGGGCACGATCCTAACAGTACAAGCAAACGGTTTTAAGCAGAGGAGCAACAAAGATTTTGTGTTTGAGAAAAACCACTCTGCCACAATTGGAAGAAAGGGCAATGGAGGGATGTGACTGCTGAGAGGCTGGGAAGCCAAGGAGACGGGCATTAATCAAAGCAAGAGACGAGGAAGACTGTATAACTTCTTCCTGGCATAGAATTTTAAATAGGTCACTTTTAAATTTTTTTTGTAGTTGCACATTTTTTAAGTGTGAATAAAACACTGCCTCCTTCACAGGGTTGTTTTTAAGATTCAATGCGTGGGGACAGAGCTGATCGCATGAGATGGGACAGTGTGCTGGTGAAGGGCACAGACTCTGGAGTGAGACAGTCTGGGTGTTATCCTGGCTCCTCTACTTCCTCTCTGTGACTCAGTTTCTTCCTCTGAAACCTCTCTGTGACTCAGTTTCTTAACACATAAAATAGACAAAATAGAGATAATAATAGAAGGTGACTCATCGTGTTTCTTGAGAGGACTTAATGGAACAATGCCTGTTTTATTTATTGCCTTCTCCAGCATCTAGAACTCTGCCTGGTAAGTAGAAAATGCTTACTGATACTAGTAATTATTTGAAAACTATAAAGGACTACATCATTGTAAGGTGTCACTGTAACTGTAGAATATACTTGCCCAAAATTTTCCTGCCACCAAACTATATTTTTAAAAATCCACAGCCTCAGGGCACCTGAGTGGCTCAGTCAGTGAAGCATCCGACTTCAGCTCAGGTCATGAGCTCACAGTTCGTGAGTTCAAGCGCCATGTTGGGCTCTGTGCTCACAGCTCAGAGCCTAGAACCTGCTTCGGATTCTGTGTCTCCCTCTCTCTCTGCCCCTCCCCTGCTCGCGCTCTGTCTCTTTCTCTCTCTCAAAAATAAATAAACGTTAAAAAAAAATCCACAGCCTCTACATAAACCACACAATTATGTTCTTTTAAACATAAAAGTTCATTTACATTCTTCTCTTTTGCTTCTTTCTTATGTTTTTCAGAATGTGCTTTACTCCTTCAGACAAGACTTCTTCTGTTGAATGAGTTGGTACACCTTAACTTCAGGCTGGCTAGCACCCAAGTGCCCTCTAAAATCATCTAAACCCACTCTGCATGTGCAGAGGTGCTGTTCCACTGGAAGACCTTGGATGCAGCTTCAACACCTTTAAAAGCCATATTAGCTCAGCCAAGGAGCCCTGCTAAAAGTTACAAGTAATTACAAAAAAAGACGGTTCCCTTGTGTTCAGAACATGTTTTTATATTGAAAGAGATGGTTTCATCCTCATGGACCTAAGGGACACTCGGGTCCCACTCTCTTCCCCACACTGCTCTTCTCCCCATTTCTGGTAAAGGAAGGTCTGCTTCTCAAATTGTCAGCAACAGGTGTAGAGTTTCAACTAGCAGGGCTAGAATCCACTGAACAATTTACCACATACTATGAGAGCACACTCTTCATTTTGAATAAAACTATTTCATTAATCATTTGATCAGATAAACAGAATGTGTTTGCCATGGAGCCTACACCCTTACAGGAATCTAGATACCCATGAGAAAACCGCTCTGAGCCCATCACAAGGTTTCCATTGTGTATTATAAAGAATTAGAATTCAAGTGGCCATACCCCCACCCCCAAAGAGGAGAAAACTGGTCTCCATCTTCATTCAACAGAGAATGAGGAGGGGAAGTGCATTCATTGATCAAGGCTGTTCTTGGCCAGTGATTTAGCCATGTATATGGCACTGATTTATCAGCTGTGTAGAACGTCAAGTATAGTCTACCTGATGGACTGTGAGTTCCACAGAGTGAGATAAACCAAGTAAAACAAGGAATCAAGGGAAGTTGGAATGCAAGGAGTAAAAAGAGGAGGAGAGAAAGGGGAAGGAAGGGAGAGAGGGGGAAAAGGAACAAAGGAAGGGAAGAGGAAAGGATGAAAGAAAAAAACTTGACCAAAAAATCCATTTTTAAGTAAACAAGAACTGATAGCACTTCTCTTATGCTACTAAAAAACAAACAAACAAAAACTTCCTTTCCAATAATGTCTTTTATTTTAATAATTTCTCTCCTCAGAGAAAATAAAGGGGGGGGGGGAGAATATTCCCTCTAGAGAAGAGAAAGAGACCATCTCTTAGATACAATGAGCTAGGTTTTGATCTTAAGTAATACTGGGATCAAGATCCCATGAGATAATATTGAAATAGTCATTTCCTTATTTCCTTGAACATTGGAAAGACTGTAGAATGTCCTACATTCACCATTCTCTCTGGTCCTGGATTCATCTACCAGTGCCACCAGGAAATTACCTTTGACATCCCCTGAAACCAGGCTTTCTACAAAATTGTTGTCCTTTAAGCCACAGATCCTATGGCATCCTCAAAAACTCCAACACATACACCTGCATGGGCGTGCACACACTCACACACACACAAGAGATGACAGCACCATAAATGAAAAGAAAATTAATTTTGAACAAGATTTCCCCACTCTCTAAACTAATCCCAGGTTTTCTGTGAGGCCTTTAAAATATCTTCTGATAAATTACTCCATTTTCCATTATGGGAAAGGAACAAATACAAAGACAAATATGGTCCCCTCCCTCTTTTTTTTTTTTTTTTTTTGGTTTGTTTTTTTTAGTAACTGCACGTATAAAACCTCTGCCTCCTAAATCAAGTAGTACTGAGATTCTATTTCGGCACCCTCTGGGATGACAAGTTTCCAAATGTGTAATAAAAATAAATCTCCATTAATAGCTGGACCTTTAGCAGCTGAGAGAGTCACTGGTCCCTTTCGTTTACTCACTCAGCTCAGTGTGATTTCTACTTTAGGCACAGCTGTGAATAGGGCTTTTAATAATGAGGCTGCATTAAAAAGGGATCAGTTCATAGCTCTGGGTTTCAATGATTATTTTTTTGACCCTTTATAAATTGAAGTTGTTCTTCTGAGTGAATTGTTCATACATTTCAAAACTGACCCATTAAGATCTCTAATTTTTTTAAATTAATTCATTTAAAAGCTTTGTATAGTTGACAGACAAAACTACTTCAGGAAGAGGGACAACAGGTTCACAGTCCTGAGATTATGGATAGCCCATTAATACTGAGTCTGTATTTACAGAACTCAGCAATATGAAGGGTACCAGGTGAGCATACGCCCTAAATAAACTATGGCATAAAACAATTCAATAAAGACCAGCTTAGCATAGTAGACCAGACCACCACAGTATTTCGCAGCTTCTTCGAAAAGCATTGCGACACTGCTATTTTTGATGTTTTCTTTATCAAGATTTCATTTGTACACTGAAAGACTCAGAAGCAAAAAGAATCATCAAATTAAGTTTATTTTTAGTCTTTCATACAGATGGCATCAAGTCACTGAACCTGACCATGGATATAAGAGTGCCTAATAGATTCCAACCAGCTTCACTCACCTTACTTTCTAGTATTCAGCCTCATAATCTGGCTGCTTTCCATACTTCCCCAGAACCACCACGCCCTCCATGATGAGCTTGCTCATACAGTCATGCACTTAGCTGCTCTAGACATATTTGTGACAAAATGAGTATCAGAAAGGTCAGTTGCTGCTCTGTGATTTCACCAGTTGGAGGTAAATTCTTGTGATACATAAATGAATCCATTCCCACAATGTCTCCTGCAGAAACTTGTCCTAATCCTATAATCAGAGTTAATATGTTTTTTTCCCTCTATGTACTCCTAGCACTTTGTAACTATTATTGACTTTATATTATTTTCTCTTGAGTCTCCTTCCACTCCAACTAATAGCTCCTTGAGCATCAGAAACCATATACATATATCTAGGGGAATCATCAGAGTATATTACAGTGACTCTCAAAATGTGGTCCCTGGACCACCAGCATCAGCATCCCTGGAAACTTGTTAGAAATGCAAATTTTCAGGCTCCACATCAGATCTATTGAGTCAGAAACTCTAGGGATGGGTCCCAGTAACCTACGTTTTTAACAAGTCCTTGATGTGATTCTGATGCGGGCTCAAGTTTGAGAACCTCCGCTATATTTAAACAACTATGGGTTTGGGAAGCAGATAATCTAAGGTTTTGTTTGTTTGTTTGTTTTAATTCCTACTGTACCATGATGATATTAAGTAAGTGATTTGACATCTCTGAGTTGCCCCTCCTCATCTATGAAATGGAAAGAACATTAAACGATGCATGACAAATAATGTCTGTCTTTATTTTTATACTGCTGTCTTTGTATTTTGTATCATCAACCCCAGGTATCTAGTCAACACTGAAAATACTTTGTTCTCACATTTATTTACCTAACTAAACCAAATGAACTGAATGAAATTAAAAAAATAGGCACGACCATTGGGAACCAAATCATGTGTCTGCAAGCAACACCACTGATAGATACAGGTAATGGGTGAAGAGGAAAGTCACGTAAAATGCCAATGGGGAAATATTCTAGGTCAATAATCCTTACTGCTTTATCTCATAGTGACTCTCCTGTTATCTCAAACTCCTGACATATCTTTGCCACAATAAGAATTCCATTCTTTGTTAGACATAAAGGACTAAAGTTTAGACATCAATATCCCAAATCCCTAAACAGTCACTGCAAATATTTACAGTATCCACATAAACTTTATACTATAGAAGTTGTTTGTTAAATAACTCCTTTCAGTCAGAAATAGATAACTATCCACCCATATTGTATTCTGGGATTTAGAGAAGGTCTTAGGGAGTTATCTCAATCATTTATATCTGGGGGAACCAAAAAAGCTTATTCATGACAGGTGAAAATATTGTGAAGGAGAGTTACTTTTTAAAGAAATAGTCTTTTCAAGGGTGCCTGGGTGGCTCAGTCAGTTAAGCATCTGATTTTGGCTCAGGTTATGAACTCGTGGTTCCTGAGTTCAAGCCCCGCATCAGGTTGGAGCCTGCTTCAGATTCTGTGTCCCCCCCCTCTCTCTGTTCCTCCCCTGCTTGAACTCTGTCTCTCTCTCTCTCTCAAAAATAAAGAATAAAAAGTTAAAAAAAAAATAAAAGGAATATTCTTTTCAATAAATGGTGCTGGGACATTGGATATCCAGATGCAAAAGTAGGAAGTTGGACCCCTACCTCACACCATATACAAAAATTACCTCAAAATGGATCAAAGAGCTAAGTATAAGCATTAAAACTGTAAAACTCTTAGAAGAAAACATATATGTAAATCTTTGTGACCTTGAATTAGGCAATGGCTTCTTAGATATAACACCAAGAACACAAGAAACAAAAGAAAAAATAGATAAGTTGAATTACATCAAAATTAAAGGCATTTGTGCTTCAGAGAATGCCACGAGGAAAGTGCAAAGACAATCCACAGAATAGGAGAAAACTTTTCAAATCATATGCCTGATAAGAGACTTGATTCCAGAATATATAAAGAACTCTTACAATTCAACAATAAAGACAATAGCCCAACCAAAAATGGGCAAAAGATTTGAAAGGATATTTCTCCAAAGAAGATATACATATAGCCAATAAGCACATAAAAAGATACTCAATTTCATTAGTCATTAGAGACATATATATCAAAACAACAATTAAATACTACTTTACACTCAGTTGGATGGTGGCCATAATTAAAATGACAGAAAATAACAAGTTCAAGAGGATGTGGGAAAATTAGAACCTTGGTACACTGGTGGTAGAAATATAAAATGGTGCAGCCACTTTGGAAAACAGTCTGGCAGTTCCTTAAAATGTTTAAGAGTTACAATATGACCCAAAAATTTCACTGCAAGGTATATGCCCAAATGAAAACATATGTCCATACAAACACTTGTACCCAAATGTTCATAGCAGCCTTACTCATAATAGTCAAGAAATGGAAACAACCCAAATGTCTATCAACTGGTGAATGGATAAGTAAACAGTGGAAAAATCCATATAATGGAATATTACTCGGTAATAAAAAGTAAGTACTAATACATGCTATAATATGGATGAATCCTGAAAACATTATGCTAAATGAAAGAAGCCAGTCACAAAGGAACACATATAATAAGGTGCCATTTATAGGAAGTATCCGGAATAGACAAATCTACAAAGACAAAAAAGATGTAGATTGCCTAGGGTTGGTGGGGGACTGTGGAGAGGAAATGGGGAAATGGAGAGTGACTGCTGATCAGCATAGGGTTTCTTTTCAGGGGGATGAAAATTTTCTAAAATTGGTTATGACGGAGGCTGCACAGGTCCATGAATATACTAAAAACCACTGAATTTTATCCCTTCGCTATGTGACTTGTTTGGTGTGTGAAGTCTATCTCAATAAATCTGTAATAAAAATGATAACAGCAAGGATTTTTAGCCATTAAAATAAAAGAGGAAAGTTTTAGGATAAAGATTGAGAACAGTATAACTCTGAAATCTCAAGAAAAAAACTATGAAGTCAGTTCAATTATATACTCCTTGTTATAATGTATCAAAAGAAATACAAAGAAGAAAATGAGACCAAAAAAATGAATTATAAAGTGTTTCTGACTTCCTCTTTTTATGTTATTAGCAAGCCAGAAAACAAATATCAGTAGCATATGTCATAACTTAAATTCTGTTTAACAATGAAATCAACTGTCACATTTAATGGTAGTGGCAGGATTTGAGAGCAGGGGCTCCAGTGAGGATCTATTCCCAACCCCCTAATTTTACAAAAATAGACTTCTTTAACATTTTTCATTTCATTTCACACTGCTTCCCCATCAGTATGCAAACATTAGTTTTTATTTAATGAAATTCTAATAAACTGTCTTCTGGAACATATGTTTCATGGCCTGAAGAATGAGGATTTTTTTTATCTTAAATTTCTTACACTGTCTTCTTTTCACACTTAATTGACTTGAACCTTTGCTGTGATGGTTTCCTTTGTAATGTAAACAAATCATAAATCATCCACCATTCAAACTTTTCCTTTTAATAATTTGTCTAGATACTTATACGGAGCTATGAAAGAATCAAGTAGCCATCTAAATACATTTTTTATTTTTTTTTAATGTTAATTTATTTTTGAGAGAGAGAGACAGAGTGCGAGCAGGAAGGGACAGAGAGAGGGAGACACAGAACTGGAAGCCAGATCCAGGCTCTGTGCTGTCAGCACAGAGCCCAACGCAGGGCTCAAACTCGGGAACAATGAGATCACAACCTGAGCCAAAGTCAGATGCTTAACCAATGGAGCCACCCAGGAGCCCCTAAATAATCTTCATGATCACCGTTATTGTTAGGTGTTTCCCAGAGCTGACTTTTTAAATCTGAGCTCAAATTTGGTCTGTCTGCTCTTCACTTCAGGACCAAATATTTCCTAATGTTTGGTTATTTCAAAACCTGAAAAAGGGAGGAAAAGTCTTGCATTTTACATTACAGATTTCAAAACAGTAATTATTAAGAAAGAAAGAAAGAAAGAAAGAAAGAAAGAAAGAAAGAAAGAGAAAGAAAGGAAGACAGAGGAAGGAAGGAAGGAAGGGAGGGAGGGAGGGAAGAAGGAAATTTACAAATATTTTTAAAGACATGGGTAGTTTTCTCCTTCCTATTTTTCAATTTGCCAAATTTCTGAGCTTTTAATATTGACCCTTTCCTGTTCAGTGGAGAGTATATCTTCCTGTGATATACTTGAAAGTTTGTATTTTAATTCACATGGTGCCATGCAATAGGCCAGAATCATTTGAAGTACAAACCTCCTCCGAGAGTGAATTACATATCACGAACAGACTGTAACTACGACAATAGTAAATGTACCACAAATGGGACCAGTCTTTTACAAAATTCATTCAAAGACTGAACCTGAAGAGGTAAGTTAACATCTAAGTTAAATAGTGAGTAAATCAGGCTGAAAATGTTTGCCATCATTATCACTGGCACATTCTCGTTTTCTATCACTAATAGATTGGAACAAAACATAAGGACATCCTGGTCTATAAAAAATTACTAAATCTTTATTAAATATATCTTGCAGATGAAAATAAAGTTGTAGTCTGCTGAAGAAGAACTAATATGAAAAAAATAATCTGTAGATTTATTACCTTTCTTTACCTATCTTTTCCTCCTCAAATTATCTGACTCTTACTTCAACAGTTGCCTGGCCAGCCTCCCCTACCCCACCCTTTTAATACATCTAGCTTAACGTTAAAATAACAAATTTTACAAACATACCACGTTTCATAGATTTACCCTTATGCTTAAAACTCACAAGAGCCCTTGTTACCCACCATCATATCTAAACTCCTCTGTCCAGCTTTCAGCATCTCACACCAATCTTCAAAAATATTTCATGTTCCCCCAAACATGGGCCCTCCTCCACTCAAATAGGTATTCATATCTCATCAAAACAGGAAATGTGGGAGGAGAACAAGGTTTGGGGAATAAAAACAATCCCTATTATTCATTAAATGTACATTGTGTGCCATGAACTATGTAAAGCACTTCACATGGCACTATCTCATTTTAACCCCACATAAACCTTATGTGATAGGTTTTCTTTTTATTCTATTTTATTTGTTTTTAATTTACATCCAAGTTAGTTAGCATACAGTGCAACAGTGATTTACCATTTAGCCCATCCCCCCTCCCACAACCCCCCCAGTCACCCTCTGTTCTCCATATTTAAGAGTCTCTTATGTTTTGTCCCCTTCTCTGTTTTTATATTATTTTTGCTTCCCTTCCCTTGTGTTCATCTGTTCTGTGTCTTAAAGTCCTCATAATACCCTCTAGTTCCGTGCACAGAGTTGCGAATGGCAGGGTTTCTTTCTTTTTGATGGCTAAGTAATACTCCATTGTGTGTGTATATATATATATATATATATATATATATATACGCATATGTGTATATATGTATATATATACACCACATCTTCTTTATCCATTCATATGTGATAGGTTTTCTAATCTTACAGAAAGAAAATTGAGCCATAGAGAGATTCAATATCTTCTTCAAGGTCTCTAAACTACTAAATGGCAGAGCTGGCAACCTATGTGTGTCTTATTCCAATGCTCAAATTCTTGCCTGTATGTTGAGTTTCCCTCATAGTAAAGGTGTTGACGAAGTAGATGAATATGCAAACCTGAAGTTAAAGGGGAGAAACTAGAGCTATGTGTTGCAGGCATTGGCTTGTACTTAACTGTACCTATCTCTATGAAGGAGCTTGTCCAAAGAGAACTGTGTGACGAGAAGAGAAGAAACCAAGAACAGAACTCTGGGCAATGCCACTACTGAAAGAGTAGACAGAGGAGGATACCTCAGAAAGACTGAGAAGAAGGGCACCTGGGTGGCTCAGTCAGTTAAGTGTCTGACTCTTTATCTCGGCTCAGGTCACGATCTCACGGTTCATGGGATCGAGCCATGCATTAGGCTCTGCACTGACAGTGCGGAGCCTGCTTGGGATTCTGTCTCTCCCTCTCTCTGCCTCTCTCTCTCTCTCTCTCTCTCTTTCTCTCAAAATAAATAAATAAACTTCAAAAAATAAAATAAATAAAAGATTGAGAAGATAAAAGGAGAACCAGGGCTTACCCAGCCCAACTCAAAGAAGAGGAGCTACAAGTCACAATAAAGGAATGTGATCAACTGTATAAAGCAAAAATAAATAAATAAGGTTAAGTATAACAAAGACTGAAAACTGTTCAGTGGAAGTTGTAGTTGAGAGCCAAGGTGACTCAGAACTTATCACCCAAACCAGGAAGTTTTGAGAGCAAAGCGAGGCCCTGTTAACAAATACTCAAGGACCACAGATCGAGGACCACAGATTATGGCTCCAGTGAAAGCCAGGACCCAAGGTCACCCTAGGAAGAGATCATGAGTGCCCTTCATGAGAACAGTTTCAATAGCGTGATGCCATGGAAATCACACTGCTGTGAGTTTGGAATGAGTGCAATGAAGAGGCAGAGAGAGATTAATCTTTCAAGAAGCTTGGTTTGATGGATGAATAAGAAAAGGTTCGTGTTTGAGGGGAAACGACCCTCCACTCACTCCTTATTCCTTGGTCTGGCTCTTTCCTCTCGGTTCTACTGAACCTGCTCCCCGACATGTCACAGTGACTTCCAGCTGGTCCAGGAAGCCAGTGACCTTCACTGAGACCTCTGTTTCATCAACTTCCACAACAGCACCTGGCATTGCCCTAGCCCCCCGGCCCTTGAAACTTTCTCCTCCCATGATTTCTATGGCACTGAATTTTATCAATTGTCTCCACTTCTCTGACTACTTCTCTGCTCCATCTACCACCTCTAATCTTTAAAATGTCAATATAATCCTAAGGCTCTGCCCTGAGACACCTTCCTTCCTTGGTCTATTCTCTCTCCCTCAGCGGTCTCATCCACAACCACCACTTTCATCTGCACCAGCCATGCCAATGATTCCCCAAACTCTTCCTCTGTCTTCAAACTCTCTCCTGAGAGTTTTCATTTCAAACTAATGACCATACATCTCTCTCCTGGTGGTTGGTCCACAACACCTCACTAAACCTGTCAAAAGCACACATTCCTTTTTTCTTAAACTAGCAGCCCATACGTTTTCTACTTAAGGACATCATAATATGACTAAAGCCTGTCTGTTAAGATTTTGCTGCCTTTGCATGTGCGGTAAGCGCTGGACACAAAGTATGCTGTTGTTATTCTCCAAACATGAATTACCTTGGAACCCATTCTTAGAGAGCTTGGGGTTACAATTCGGGGGAAAGGGTTATAATTTACATGAGTGTTATTGCTTCTTCTAGAATCCTCTCTTCATCTAAGCTTGCTAAGATCCAGGCCAATCAGGCACCACTTCTTCCTCAGAGACTTCTTGGAATCCTTATTGAATATATCTTCCTCCATTCTTTAATCTCAAACTTCACTTTGCATTTCTATTAAAGTACTTGCCATATTCTGTTTTGATTATCATATATATGCACCTTATCCCCTCCTACCATATTGGAAGCTTCTTAAAAATTGGGTATGTCTCTTTATACACAACAGACACTTATTATTTAGAATGGATACTTATTTAGATAATACATGCATTTCACATCTTTTCACTTCTTACTTGAAAATCCATTCTTTTTATCACCCTCAAACACAAAAGAAAAACTGACAACTATTCCTGTTCCAATATGTTGAACATCTTCAATAATCATTATTTTTACAATATATCTCTAACCATATGGTTTGTGGAGATACAATGGGAGAGAACAGTTTATCAAGTGGATTCATTTTTAGACACATCAAGATTAATATGATCATGTAAAGGTGTATATTTAGGCAAATAAATTTGTATAACATAAGCAAGCTCAAAAATAAAGCTTTTAATTCCTAGTGTCAAAGCCTAGATGAATTAATAAAATTGGCTACAATATGCAGTAATTTGAAGTAGAACTTCTTAGTCACGGATTAGTTAAAACAACTAATTCCTGCAAAACCTATTTTTAACACCTCAGCGTACGTCACCCGATAGTCTTTGTCTAACAGAACTGTACCTTTAAATACGGCTTAATGCCAGATGGTCTCCTCAATAAAAAAACAGCAGGAGGCAAATATTAATGTTACTCAACAAGCAAGTCTTCAGACACTCAACCAATGAAATTAGTCTTCAGTGGCTAAGCCATTCTGTCACCATGGCAACACCTACTTCAGAAAAAATATTGGATCTTCCAGTGAAAATGAGCACCCATCTTAAAACTCCAGTATGCTCCAAGCTATGATGGTCAGGTTACTTTAGCTAAAGTAATTGACTAGATCTTTTCACTCATCTCACATCAGGTCCACCTATGAAGAGTCATTTGCCCTTCCATTTTGAAATGTTTATCTATACTGTTTCTAACTCTCTTGATTTCCTAGATAAACACGCTCCATTTAAAGGTGTGTGTGTGTGTGTGTGTGTGTGCATACACTGGTAGGCTAAGTCCTAAATATAATGACAAATGTCTTAGAAAATTTTAACTGGTACATACTCTTAGGAGTCTGTTGCTAATATTATATCTGATTAAAGAGATTAATCAAGGAAATAAATAATGTACAAACGACCAGAATGGTATTATTACCAGCCTCTAAGCTATCTAATATGAATAAAATTGCATAACTTACATTACATAAGTTAAATCTTATTTTTAATTCAACTCCATTTTTAAGTTGAAATGATAATTTGCCCAAGGGCAGATAACCTCGTTTTACCTGATGAAAATGCAGAGAACCTAGTGTTTGGAAATACACTGTAAACTCAAGATATGAAGGTGGGGTAGCAAGGAGACCTTGGAAGCAAGGAGAGAGGGTGTCTAGGAACATAGCAGCAACCCCTGCTCAAATCACATATGAGAAGGAGAATTTCTCGAAAGAGAAAAGAGAGAGAAAGGCAAGAAGAGAGGAACTGGTCTGAGCAGAAAAGAAAGGGATGGATGAAGCAAACAGGTGTCTTAATGTACTGATTTCGTGTACTGATTTAACAATGTAGCTATATACCCATGTATATTCTAATCTGGATTTTGCCACTTACAAGCCTGTGATGTTAAATGTCGCCTCCCTGTGCGTCTGTTTTCAAATTTGTAGAATGGGGATAATAATAGTACCAATCCCACAGGGGTTCAGGATTAGAGGAGTTAAGCCTCTGAACAGTGTTTGGCACATACTATACATTATATAAGTATGAGCAAAGACATAAAATCAATTCCTATTCCTTTTACAACGTTTCGATAATTTTGCTTATGTTTTCTCTTTCACTCTATCTTATTTATACCATTTTGAGCTACCTCAAAGACAGGCTGTAGAAGCTATAGCAGAAAGACCCCAGGCCGTAAACCGTGATGAGTCTGACACAAGCACACAACCTAATAGATTACTCAGTCCAGTTAAAGATAACTCAGGAAACGAATTCAGAAATGGGATGTAATATATCTCCCAAGAACAAAAAACCTCATTGCACAAAGAACACATTTGATTAACTAAAACATATTTTTTTCCATGAAAACACAACTAACTTTAAAATTTCAACATATGTAAACACACACAATACAAACACACTTTCTTTTTCCTTTTAAGGGAGGAAAAAAGAAAGGGTGAATGCAACATTTGAGTGGTAACTCCTTTTTATGAGGAAAAAAAGAAGTCCTTTTTTGAGGAGAAAAAAGTTGCAGTGGTCTTAGAATAACTGACTGGATAAAAAGTCTACTAGTTTTTATTTACTTATGACAAGGGATGGCTCTTCTTCGTACTAGAATTAGACCACTCTTTGGCCCATACATGCAAGACTGGGTTGTCACAAACACTATAAATATTTTTGGTCATTCTACTTCTGAAGTCCTTCAGTCATCGACAGGCCTTGTATGTGCCCAGCTAGCATTCTCTGAAAAAAATTTCCAGGGACGACTGGGTGGCTCAGCCTATTAAGTGTCTGACTCTTGATTTCGGCTCAGATCATGATCTCGTAGGTCCTGAGATCAAGCCCCATGACGGGCTCTGTGCTGATGGGTCCTCTCTCTGTCCCCACCCCACTCACGTGCACTCTCTCACAAGCCTCTCTCTCTCTCAAAATAAATAAGTAAACTTAAAACAAAACGAAATTTCACAAGAGTCCTGTAAAATTTTCTATGTGAAATATCACATAAAACCTTTGAACTACATAAAAATGCAGCATCTGTGATTTCAGGTTTAATCCTGCGTTGTCTATTCAGCTTTTAAGCAGAGTATATCTTTAACGGAAAGTAAGAAACAAGCTGAAATGTAATCCACACTCTTTTTCATTCTAATCCACTGCTATAAGAGAACTTGGAAAACGACCCTAAAAAGTCACTTTTTTATTAAGTTGGCAAAGAAGTAGCTGCTGACGAAACTGCCCAAGCAAATCATTACCAGTATTATTCCCTGACCCTTAACACACAGAAGACTGTCTCCCC
The DNA here is from genome assembly GCF_018350215.1 of Panthera leo. NCBI lineage: Eukaryota > Metazoa > Chordata > Mammalia > Carnivora > Felidae > Panthera > Panthera leo. The sequence continues at coordinate 62,803,306 of NC_056682.1, forward strand.
ACCCCTTCTTCCTGACCTCGCGCCAATTGGCCTCTGGACTCCCACCCTCATGGATGCCCAAATGACCACAGAGCAAATGGGGAATTAGAGCCAGAGTCTGAATAATTCAGACACAATGCTTTCACCTGAAACAATATGATAACCAGAAGGCAAGTTATTTTATCCTGAATTAACTTAAACTTATCTCAACTCTTTTCATTGTAGTATGAACCCATTTCCTGCTCATGAGAACACACCCTCCCTCTCACTCAAACATCAGCCTGAAGATTCTAGCATTTTTACTGCTTGCCCAATGCTGCCTGTAAATTACCAACAGAATCTATCATCGAATCATCGTGATAGGGTCTCGCAAATGGCAAAACACAAAACAAAAATGATTCACCCATATATATTTCATATACATTCTTAATGTCTTCCAATAATGCATACCACTATTTTCTGTACAATAATTTAAGGGGCATTTTTCCGAGGTATAGTACCTACAAAACTGTATCCTTTAGATATAGCCTATTTATTAGATATGCAGTATAATATTAATAATTCTTCTACCATTATGTTTTATAAAACATACACAAATATAGAAATAAAGTTCTTTTTTTTAATGTTTATTTATCTTTGAGAGAGAGAGACAGAGTGCAAGCAGGGGAGGAGCAGAGAGAGAGGGAGACACAGAATCTGAAGCAGGCTCCAGGCTCTGAGCTGTGAGCACAGAGCCCGATGCGGGGCTCAAACTCACGGACTGTGAGATCATGACCTGAGCTGAAGTTGGATGCTTAACCAATTGAGCCACCCAGGTGCCCTTAGAAATAAAGTTCTTTAAGAAACTGTGTCCTGATTGTTGGTTTGAAAAAATTCTCAGTAAATATGTACTCTTCTTTAGCACAAGTAACTTTATTTACATTAAAATTTAATGTAGACATAGGAACAGGACAACACAAGTACTATTTTTGAAAAAGAAACCTCACCCAATATTACTTATTTCTATTCTGTACCCCTGACTTCCAACAACACAATGTATGATTCATTCTGCATGGGGCACACAAGCCTTGAGCTGGCCTTACAAACCACAACACCCTCACAATGGACTTCTCCCGCTGTTTACATTCTCCTGGGACTAGGATTCCAATTTGGAATACATAATTTAGGAATCTAAGACATCACTATAAAGGGTCAGTGAGATGGGAGATGTCTGGATTACATTCCCCCCAAAATGCCTGTATGTTTTCTAGGAAGTGCTGTGATATAGTGCATATCTGACCTTTGTTAATAAATTCCCATAAATGTATTGTAGCGTATGTGTAACTGTCCTTTGGACAACCTCTGGTTTTGTCAGTGTTTATCCTGAAGCAAGATAAAGTACCTCATCTTGTCTCCCAAAGTAATGTACTCCACAAAGCATCACAGAGGATAGTAGATTCTGCTGACTTCTGCATTCGGCATTTCTGTCCTCCCCAAAGTTTCGTAAGCCATCAGCCGTTAAGTCTTTCTCTCCCTCTCTGACCATCCACACCGTCTCTGAACATGTTCCTCTCCTTATTATTCAAGTTAGCGGATTCTTCAGGGTTGAATGTCCAGCCCTCAAAAGAGTTCATCAGAGCAATCTTCCAACAAAAGTTTATTCCTTCCTAGAGAGTAGCTACTACAGCCAAAAGAAATAAATAAATAACATTTTCTATATACACTTAGAGTATGCTGAAGTGATTCATTTCAATCTTTTCCTGATCCGGCCACTTAACACACTGTCCGGCCTCCCCGGGCCTGGCCTTGTCCATCCACCTCCAGCACACCCATACCCAATTACAGCACAAGAGGCAGGAAAATCTAATCCAAGGAATTGAAAACACGGACAAGTCACATTCCTGTAAACTCCCGCACAGACTTCAGTCCATGCAAATAGCTTATGACCCTCAACGGCCACATAAGAAACAGTCATGTTTATTCCCCTCTCTGTATCCACATCGCTATGGGAAATGCTCTAAAAAGAATGCCCAACTGTCTATCAGGAAACGGGTTCTAGGCCTCCTAGGCTACATAAGCTTTGGCAGGTTGTTTAATCTGTCTCTGGGGTTCAATTTATTCATCTATAAAATGAGAGTGTTCCTTCCAGATAGGAAAAAAAAAAAAAAAATTCTATGATTCCATTTCACAATTCTATGTAGCACTAATAAAGACTGGGCTTAACATTAGGAACAATTTAAAATAATTTTACCCTAATCAAAAAGCTATAATTTGAAAAATTAGTTAAATACTAAATATTTCTGCATAGTGAATTTCTCTCCCAAAATCGTCTGACAAACTACATGATCATTATTCAAATGTTACACAAATACATCTGGATGAACATTCTGGAATGGCTGCCAACACATGGAGAAGAGCTATGGGCTGAATTATCCTTCAATAACTCAAACTACATCATTTTTTGGTGTTGCTCTTATTTTGTTGTTAAGGACAGTTTTTGAAATGTATAGTCAAGTATAATTGAGCTATATTTAACTGCAGGAACTTGGTCCAACAAAATCAAAATTACTTGACATCTTTTTACTCCAAGACTTTTAGCGAATTTCCAGTAATAGCTAGGTAGAGGTGGAAAACTATTGGTAATTAATTGTTACTTATTACAATATAATATATATTATGTGCTTAATATAATTATGATATCTGATATGACCATATCATTTATATGCTTAATTTATAAAATGTTATATATAATGTACACAATATGTTACATATTACATATATATATAACATTATAATATATAATGTTAGCATAATCTCCATCCCGAATAGTTTTACCCTCCGGAGGAGGGAAATTTATCCCAAGGGACAACATTCTAAACACTGTATTCTCTTTAACGAGGTAAAAATTTCACATGTTAGTGAAAAGTAATTATCTATCACAACATTTATTGAATACTTACATATCACCACTAACAGGGACAGTGAAGAAAAAGATACAACAATGATCTTATACTGGCATAGAATGAATTCCTCTCCTCCACTTTCCAGATTTGATTCACTATAAGACCTGTTCAAGTCCCCCTTCCTTCTGAAAGCCCTCCCTTCATGATTCCTCTATCAACCCCTTACAGAATCTGAGTCAATACTTTCATAATAAGTACTTGGTAAACTGTCGTTTGTTGCTCCCTTTTGTAAGTATCTCTTCAATTTGCAGAATGTCGGTCATAAGTACCTTGTTATTATTGTTAAATAGGTTCATTAGAGATACAAATATAATAATATACAGTAATAAAAGATGCACATCATTTACTGACTTCTACTACCCAGAGTTGGATTTCCAAATGTGAACTGGGTTAAAAGCACTTCTCTCCGGCATTTCTAAATGCCTAGTGAATGAATGTTTTTAGTTATGCATTTAGGGTGATTTATACCTGCAAGTTGTAAGTAGGGCCTTTTTTGATAATACAGTGTTCTTATTACCTTGGTCTGGGAACTAAGAACATCATGGAAAATGTGGTATGGTCTACAAATGAGAGCCTTCTTGTCCTCTTGGAAATGTTGGCAGAGGTATAAATGCTTTGCTTATACTACTGTCTTTACAGACTCCATAAATACATTAACTTTATTCTATGAATTTGGGGGGAAATACCAGCCCGTCTCACCCTTCTGTACATTCATTTAAGAAACACATTCTCATTCATTCCCTCTCCCTGTACACAGAGTTCACTGAATTATAGCGATCAATGGTTCACCTTCGATATTAAAATAACAATGGCAGCAATGATAAAACTATTCAGGAAGAAATACTTAATGTTCCTGAAAGTTACATGTAATTTTTTTTAAATTATTTTTAATTTTTACTTATTTTTGACACAGAGAGAGAGACAGAGCATGAGCAGGGGAGGGGCAGAGAGAGAGGGAGACACAGGATCCGAAGCGGGCTCCAAGCTCCGAGCTGTCAGTCCAGAGCCCGATGCGGGGCTCGAACCCACAAACCGTGAGATCATGACCCGAGCTGAAGTCTAACGCTTAACCGACTGAGCCACGCAGGCGCCCCTACATGTAATTTTTTTAAGATACTGTCTTGCAAACTGAAATACAGTCAAAAGAGAAGGAGAAATGTTTCTTAGAACAGTATCAAGTACCCCAACTCCCATCTATCCAGCAATCTGAATCAACTATAAAAAGCATACCCAGAAGTCTAAAAATAATGGAACAAAGATCTCAGAAATATTAAAAACAACTGACACATAGTTCATGGTTTTCACTGCAAGTGCAAGGCTTAGAGTCATTCCCAACATACACCACCAATTTAGACACGTGAGTAAAATTATTGCACTTTTTTAATGAAGGTTCTCCAGTTCAGTCCACAGTGACCAGAGGAGAGAAAAATCAGTTGCTGGAATGGATTTGAGAGGTACAGTAAAATTGTGCATCACTCACTTGTATGAAAACATGAACCTCTTAATCCCAGACACTACAGTGGACAGTGAAACACTGGAATCAACCAAACACCAGGTAAGTATATTGGGGAGACCTTCTAAGCAACACACAGGCCCAGATGTTGTTCTAACCTGGAGAAAGGTGATGTAAGGAAAGCTTATAGGATCCTTCCCATGCATTAGCAGACAGAAGGAAACATCTTATCAGATATTTTGCAAATGTACAACGCTTCCAAAATCTCCTATAGCTCTTGAATTGGGAAGCAAAAATTCTTTCAGAGGGGGATGTCTCCCTACTTTAATCTCCCTACTGAGTTCTGAGCCACTGCATACAGAAAGTAATGCTAAATGCAGCTTTTTGACACCTGTAAAGAGTGATTTATGCAAACAGAAACAATTTAGAAATTAATTTGGTTTTTAAAATTCAAGATTGAACTTATTAGAGTTACAAATTATAAACTCAAAATCCTAGTTATTCCATAAGCATTTAAGTTCAGTCGATAAATCATACGGATGTATTTACAAATCTAGCAGATTCTATAATCTTACCTTCAAGGGAAATCTGCTCACTGAATTAAATTATCTTAAATATTTCAAACTGTAAAACTAAATTTAACACGTTCAATTTCCTTTTTAAGTACTTTGACTGATTGACAAACATTCCTTCTTAAATAATATGGTAAATTTAATACTAAATGTACATGATCATTCTTTCTTTTAATTTTATTTAAACAAAACAAAACAAAACAAAAACAGCTCACCCGTTTCTCCCACACCCTACTCCATACATGGTGATTCTTAAGTTCTCTTAATGTTCTAATACAGTTTACAAACTTGTTAAAGTTTCATCTTAAAAATCATAATTAACACACTTTCCTATTGGAATTACAAGATTAATCTTTCGACAACGGAATCTACCAAATTGTATTAAACATTTTAAGTTTTAAAAGTCCTTGAAATCCCAATAATATATAAATTATTTCTAAATCTCTTTAGGGTTTAAGAGTCTTACTCAAAAGCAAACAGCTACGTCGAGCCACACAGTTTTGTGGTTACCTTCCCAAAGGAATGTGGGCAGTGTCGGGGGTTACCACCTCAGTTGGCTGAAGTTCTGGTCAAATGAAGCTGACAGCTATTGGGGGCAATTTTTGTCACCACCTTGACTGCCACGTTGAGCTCAATTTCTACTTCATGAACTGCAAAACTTAAGAGAGCAATGGTGACCTTCCCACCTCCCTAGGTTTATGCCCTCTCTTCATCTGATTTTCAAGACAAATTGGAGTTGGCAATTCCCTCCCAGGGGATTATACCACTAATTTGACTTCGTACTTCCTTGGCTCTTAAAATAATTTAGTAATTTCCATCTTGCTTCTTTCTTTTCAATATTTTTTTTATTTTTTTAAATGTTTATTTATTTTTGAGAGAGAGAGAGAGAGCACGAGCAGGGGAGGGGCAGAGAGAGGGACACACAGAACCCGAAGCAGGCTCCAGGCTCTGAGCTGTTAGCACAGAGCCGGACGAGGGGCTCAAACCCACCAACAGTGAGATGATGACCTGAGCTGGAGTCGGACACTTAACTGACTGAGCCACCCAGATGCCCCAAGAAATTTCCATCTTGTTTCAAAGCTATTTTCTTTCTTTCCATTATCACTCTGTTTGACAATGCCACACTACTCTTACAAATATTGAAAGAGTATTCAATTCCATGCTAAATATAGTATATAGTATATTTGTCAAATCAATTAAGAAATTAGCAAGAAGGCCTAGTCCCCTGGAGAAAAGGAAAACTCCAGCACAAGCAATGATTTACATTATTAACTTGTACCTGAATATACAACCAGATTTTTGAAACTTCATTTTGCAACTCTGATTTTTGCGATAAATGAAATGACGATGCTCAGGACATGGAAGCCAAGAAATTCGGCTTTTTTGTGTAGCTGATAATAGGCTGTCCCTGTTTGATAAACAAAGGCAGTATAGACTTAACCCAAATGTGCCTGAGGACTCAGACTGTTCTTTCTACAGCCCTATAACACTTCTTTTTTTTTTTTTTTAATTTTTTTTTAATGTTTATTTTTGAAAGAGAGAGAGAGACAGAGTGTGAGCAGGGGAGGGGCAGACAGAGAGGAAGACAGAATCCGAAGCAGGCTCCTGGTTCCGAGTTGTCAGTACAGAGCCCGATGGGGGGCTCGAACCCACAAACTGTGAGATCGACCTGAGGTGAAGTCAGACACTTAACCGACTGAGCCACTCATGGCGCCCGGCCCCATGCCACATCTTAGAAATAACCCCCTTGAAGGGTGCCTGGCAGGCTCCATCGGTGGAGCATCTGACTCTTGATTTCAGGGTCTTAAAAAATAACCTCCTCAAGTTACCTGTCTTTTTTATAGTGTAACTATTCTTAATATGGTTATGAAGTCTTTTCTAATGCATAAAGAACAGCAAGTTATGTGCATTTTTATAGGGGATTAATTAAGATTACTTGTGACAAGATCCTAAAAAAAACACACACAAGGAAATCTTTCAAATGTTTTGGGTTTTTTTTTTTTTTTTTCAACAATAGGCAGACTCTTTCTGCTTCTTTAAGTTCCCATTAAGATAAATACTCTCCAATTCCTCACCTGTGATGGGTATGGAAAATCAGTTCATGTAGGACCAAACTGGAGGCTGTTTACAAAGAGAGGGAGAGCTGCTGAATAAAGGCTGGGCAGTAAAAGAGCTGGTACACATCCCTGAGTGTTTACAACCCCAAGGAAACAGACAAAAGCCTCCCAATCGTTATTCCGATGACGACTCTATTCTAATAGCCACAGAAGAAAGGAATAGCCAAAGGTGGCATGGGAACACAATGTGGGCCCACATTAACCCATTAGGTTCTCCAAACCTACCTCAGAGGGTATCTAGCTGGAATCCTCATGAAAATAAAGGCAACTCTGACCAAATATCTAAAACCCTGGTGGAATATCTGACCAGATTTAGAGAAAGCAACAATAACTCAAAAAACCTTCCTGAAAGAAAAAAGCTTCTGAGAAGACTTTTTAAAATTTTTTTTCCAGTTTATTTATTTATTTTGAGAGAGAGCGCACAATTGGGAAGAGGCAGAGGGAGAGTGGGAGAGGCAGAGATTCCCAAGCAGGCTCCACACTGTTAGCACAGAACCTGACGTGGGACTCAATCTCAGGAACTGTGAGATCATGACCTGAGCCGAAGTTGGACACTCAACCGACTGAGCCACCCAGGCACCCCTATGATTTCAATTTTAAGTAATCTCTACACCCAACGTGGGGCTCAAACCCACAACCCCGAGATCAAGAGTTGCAAGCTCTACCGACTGAGCCAGCCAGGTGCCCCAAGACTTTTTTCTTTTTTTTTTTTAATTTTTCTTTTTAACGTTTATTTATTTTTGAGACAGAGAGAGACAGAGCATGAACGGGGGAGGGTCAGAGAGAGGGAGACACGGAATCTGAAACAGGCTCCAGGCTCCGAGCTGTCAGCACAGAGCCCGACGCGGGGCTCGAACTCACGGACCGCGAGATCATGACCTGAGCCAAAGTCGGCCGCCCAACCGACTGAGCCACCCAGGCGCCCCAAGACTTTTTTCTTAATAAGCCACTTAGATAAAAGATAAATGTCTTTCATTCCTGATGGTAGCTATGAGTAGGAGTGAAAACAAGGAAAATGAAGGCTCTTTTAGAGATGCAAGTGGAATCTCTGAATATAAATACTTAAACCAATTTGAAATTTCAAATAATTTAAAATTATTTCTCCATTCATGATTATCTTGCCATCATCTAGACAAAGCCTGTATGTCTATATAGTATTTTAGTCTATTTGTCTATGTAGTATCATTCACATCCATAAAATATTCACATGAGAATTATCTATCTATATTTTGTATTGCTTTAGCATCTTCCAAAGACTGAATCTGACTCTTGAGAAAATACATTTAACAATTGGGTTTCTCTTTGTGCGAGCACTCTAGAGGTCCTGTTGACTGTGTAGAGTTAATACAGGTTCCCAAAAGTCCCTTAACTTAATTCCCATAAAGCTGATTATGGGAAGAATCTGGCTTAAGATTGACTGAGTTTCCACAATGAATGAGACTGGTTTGCTCTAGTAAACTTCAAAAAAAATAAATAAATAAAATAAAATAAAGATCTGTGCTGAACAATGTCACAATTTGAGACAAATTAAACTATTTCAATAAGACTGTTTGTGCTTTAAAACAGATGTCCAACACTGCACCTTCAAAACACAAAAAGGACAGAAGACATTTTGTTTTGCAAACGTCTAACATTTCCGGTAGTTTCCCCTCCAGATACTGTTTTTACGAGTGATCCAGCAAGAATAGAATAGGGAACCCTTTGACCCTTATATTTATATGCAGCACACATTTTACAGAATAAAGTAATGTGACCACTAGTGACACAGCATGTAAATTAAGCTCAATGTGTGTTAAAGAGTAAATGCAAGTCAAGAAACTAACTCATTTCATGATATGCAAAGGCATTGCCTGAAGGGGTGACTAGCAGAGAAAATAAAATAGCATTTTATTGTGGGGATTCAATGGGGATTCAGTAAAAGTTCTCTAAACTAAATGAATGGTATTAGCTACACTGACAAAAGCCTACATTTTCTTTTCATCTTGGAAAGATGCCTTTACCTTGAGATGTTACATAGCAATTTTTTATAATGGTTATGAGAACAGGCCATTTTTAAAACTATCCCTTGACTAGAAAAAGAAAAAAAAGGAGGGGGGGGGAGTTTCAGAATATTGGTCAGGGAGGTGACAGCCCAATATTTATATCGAGGTTTTCCTACTCTGAACTCATGGTGAAGCTCATGATTTGTGCAAGTTGTTGAAATGAGCTCTAGAAACAAAATATTCCTTGGGAGAAAATAATTACACAATGGCAGTGAATAGCAGCTATGTGGTAAAGAGAAAATTTTCTGGTGTTGAATAATTTAAGCCATGTAATAAGAGAAATGGGGTAGGTCCAATCAGACAGCATCACTCTGGGATGTGAACATGTGAGTCGTTGCCTGCAAATGCAAATATGTGAGATCATTGTTGTTTTTCCCAATTACCCAACACACAAAACCACAACAAGGGATTTTTTTTAGGAACCAGGATTTAAGTTAAAGATACTTAGTCTCATTTTTGAAATGAGCGATCTGTATCCATTTTTTAAATAATCTGTCTTTGAAAGCAAATGTCTTAAAAATGAGAGGTATTATTATTGTTTTATTATTATTATTATTATTATTATTATTATTATAGAACTATGATGCTCAGCAGTGACTTTAGAGTAAACAGATTTCTATATAAAAAGAACACAAGGTATTTATTGGCAGTAGAAAATTATTTCTGAGTTTTATTATAATTCATTCATTTCTTCTTCAAGAATCAACTCTGTAATTCTCTACATGAGCCACCTTATCCATTAAGGATCACTATTTGAGGACAGTTAAAGATGTAGGCGATCATTTGAAAATAATAAAAGGCTCTGGTAATACAGACAGGATCTCTTCTGAAGCCACATTTTATTAGAAAGAGCTGGCTGCTGGATTGCCTACAAAACACCATAGCCTGAACTTTGAAAGAAAGAGAAACATTCGCAGAGGAATGGACTGGCAGCAATTACAGTAATTAACAAGGGAAGGAAAGAGCAAATTTAAACGTATTTCAAATTTGAGCTCATTCGACCCATCAGCTGGCTTTGAGATAAACCTCCTTTTCTATGGCATTTTCAAAGGCATGATTTGAGTGCCATCTCATGAAGGAAGGGATGATTAAAACCTGGGTAGTGTGCTTTCTATGTTCAAAAGAGCATACAGTTTTAGGGAAGCCTGAGTGCCTCAGTCAGTTAAACATCCAACTCTTGGTTTCAGCTCAGGTCATGATTTCACAGTTCTGAGTTCAAGCCCCACTGACAGTGCAGAGACTGCTTGGGATTCTCTCTCTCTCCTCTCTCTCTCTGTCCCTACCCTGCTTGTGCACTCTCTCTCTCTCTCTCAAAATAAATAAACTTAATTTTTTTTTTAAAGAGTACACAACACCAAAGGCTCATGCAGATTTTTTAAAGGTCAAAAATTTTACCAAGTAACTTTTTACTGATCATCTCTAGAACTTTTATTTAATGCTTAAGAAGCCACCTAATTTTTCTACAATGTCTCAAGGGGAGGAGTCTAGTTATAGCAGACAACAAACACAGCAAGCCATTACTGAAACGTACAGGTGGTGGATTCTCCATTAAGCAAAACTGGATGCATCACAATAAAGCATCAGTGTATATATAAGAAAAATCCCAGTTCTACCCCTTCTTGTTGTCACACTTCTGGTATGCTAGCATGCATGAAATCAACACTGACCTTCAATACAGCTTCGTTTTGTGATGCACCATTTTTTGTCTGTTTGAGAAATTTTATTTATTCCACAACCATTCTCTGAGTGGCCACTATGTCTTACACACAGTAGTAAACATTCAGGATAAATACAATCCCTGCCCACAAAAAGCTCACAGTCCACTAGGAGAACACAGACCAACATTGGAAAATACCATAATAGAGGTAATAATAGACTGAGGAATTTATACTTACTATTTCATTTAAACATCAGATTATTGTCATCTCATAGGTGATGAATTTCAGACTTAAAGAGAAGTGAAGTAATTCACCCAAGAGCAACTAATTAAAACTAAGAAGAGATGGAAAAGAAAAAAAAAAAAATAGGAAGAGACAAAATTTGAACAACACCCTCCTGACATCAATGTGTGTACTATAAACCTTTATGGTACAGCTATTCAAAGAACTATGGAAAACAAAGAATGGACCCCACTGAGAGTAACAAAATGAGGGAGGGGTGAGAAAGGAGGTTTCAAAGAGCTTTCACTCACACTGAGTCTGTAAAAGAATAAAGTATTCAGGACCTGAACAGTTTCATTATAAACTTTTTGGAAAAACAAGTTAGTCTGCCAAAGTAAATCCTGGGATTGCCCTGGATTTATTTAGCTACCTGAAGGAACAAGCATAAAGACATTCGCAAATAACGATGAACACTTTCACTGTTCTTACTGAATGAAGCAAAAGAAGATGTTAAACTGAAGAAAAGCAGAAAAGCCTCATATTTGAAAAATCGATAAAAGGCAAACGTTTGTGAACAAGAAACAGTGACAAGCAGGGAAAAGTCCCCCTGGGCTGTCAGCTGGCCTTGTGCGGTACCATCAGAACAGGTAAGCATCCGTCAGGTGTCACGTGGAAACACGGCCAAGAAGGCCTTCTCCAAATGAGCAGAGCCAATGGAGCACATTTTCCAGACTGACTGAAAGTGAAGATTTTTAACAAATTAGCCCGTCTTCTCAATAACTAGAGGCAAGCGACCTCACTAAATTATTTGCTATGTATTCTACTGCTTCGGCCTCACAGCAACCCTACGAGGTCTGAGTTTTTAAGTATTCCTGTTTTAGAGATGAGAAGAACAGGTAAACAGAAATTGAAAGCACAAAGCTACTGAGGCGCCTGGGTGGCTCAGTCGGTTGGGCGTCTGACTTCAGCTCAGATCTCACAGCTCATGAGTTCGAGCCTCACATCAGGCTCTGTGCTGACAGCTCCGAGCCTGGAACCTGCTTCATATTCTGTGTTTCCCTCTCACTCTACACCTCGCCCACTCACACTCTGTCTCTCTCTCTCTCTCTCAAAAATAAATAAACATTAAAAAAAATTTTTAAAAAAAGGCATAACGCTACTTCCCAATAAAGGAATTGGAACGCATTTGTTAGTTTAACCTTTCCTATCAAAATTATCTGTCCTATGATTGCCTCAGAACCGTATTTCTCAATTCAATAAGCATATCTAAAGACTTTACACAAATCACTATGCTAGATGTTTATGGGCAAAAATAAAAAAGGAAAACATATGCTCTCCATCCCTGAGGAACTCCTTGTATGAGTCTCTCAGCTACAGAATTGCCAAACTAATCCTGCATAATATGTTAATGAATGATAATGTACTAATGCTTCTGTGCAATACTAGTTCCAAGATGAGTTCCTTGGAAAAAAAAAAGGGAGGGTTGGGGGAGGAGAGCCCTTGGGGAAAAAACATTGGAAAATACTGTATAGTATACATCTAGCTTGGAGATTTGAAATATAGGCTAGCTTATTTAAGGGCTCTGATAAGGCTTGCAATATACAAGCCTATTTATTTTTGTTTACCTACTGTTTCTCAAGCCAAGCTGACCAAATGTTCCATTGAATATACTTGGGGGAAAGCTAGGTTATGTGTAACCCTTTATGGGGGCTATTTTTGTATTTGTCACAAATATCATTCCCAAAGGAAGTAACTGCAAATGTGGGGATTTCACCCCTAGGGTATGCCAATAAGGGATGCTGGGAGGTGACTCCTTTGCCATCTCTCAAATCAGTTTCCATAAAAAACTGGTACTGAGCACAGGATATAATGTTAGGGGCCAGTCCCATTTCCTCACTTCCATAAGCCAATCACACGTCAATCAAATACACAATTTCTGGCAAGAGCTGCAATGACTCAGGTCTAAAAATAACTCTTGACCATATGTGGTACACATCTAGATCCTTCTCCAGAATCTAACCTCTATGTTCACTAACTATAAGGTGTTATTCAGTTGTAATCACTTCCCATGAATACATAACATACTAACTTGGTATGAAAAAGGCCATACGAAATAATCAAAATCCCCACTTTGTTTTTAATTTGGACAGAAATTTTGCCAACATTAAATGTTCCATCACAATATTTGGCAAATGAATACTGGCATTCGTACACTTTCAATTTTAACAGATTTTGGAAGGAATAGGTCCAAAATAATCATTCCAGCCTTTGAGAGAGAAAAATCTATGCTCCAAAGAATGTTTCTAAGATAGCATTTTAGCTATAAATCAGATTTACTTCCCAAGAGCCATCTTAAACTACATGTAAAAGAATTCACGTCTTCTTCTTCAAATTAGTTTATTTCTTCAAATGCACCAATCTAAACTCCAGTTCAACTCTGGGAGGAGTGGTCTGGGAATAAAGATTCATTGCATAGACATAAATTAATACTATAGGTTTCTTTCATGAGTATTGCGATGATGGATATGCATGCTTAGGAGAGAATATGTTTGGGTTTGAGCACATGAGTCCCTAGGTGTAGAAATATTTTAAAAGTATAAGATATAAGCAAACAGGAAGAAAAATAAGGAACATGACAAGTCCTGGAAGGTATCGTATGGAAGGGAACACATCTAAGAATCTAGGATCAGCCAAGAGCCCAGTTGGAGGACGCACTCACTGTTAACCCAGCCCTCATTCTAGTCCTGCATCTGGGGTCCAGACTCACAAAGTGTGAGGAGATGAAACTGGTTCCAGGACTACTTGTGGTTCTTCTAACTGAGGATGGCTGATACCCACAACCCTCCTCCAATACAGTTTTGTGGGTCTCCAAGTGATACAAAATAATAACTAAGACCCAACATTCAACCAGTCAAGAATCAAGTTGATTCCTCCGGGGCCACGACAGAATAAATACGGATATTCCTTGCTGATCAATTCAAAATGGAACTTTCTTTCCCTTTTGATGAATTCAAATGCAGAATATCTGAGAGAATGAATCATTTTCAGTAGAGAAGTTAGAGCTCAGCCCACAGCCTAGTACCAAGCAAGTATGATGGTCACTTCTTTCTGCTCAGAAAGACAGTTGATGATGTCAGCCAACACCTTCCATCCGTAACCTGCTAATCTAACCAAGTAAACCTCTTACTTGCCAGTTCTACCACAGGGAAAGTTTTATGTGTACTGTAGATGTTGTTTTGTTTTGGGAGAGCTCTTCTATTATAATAACTAAATCCTTAGTCATTTGCTATATTTTTCTAAAGTTCATTTTTTTTAAGTTTAAAGTTCATTCGCTACAATTTGGTTAGGAAACTAACAAACGTGACACTTCTCTCTTACTGGAAGGTAAAATGAATATTGGCAAGTTGATCAAAGTCCTAATCAAGTAAATGAATTTGTTAACCCCAATGTTATCTCCTACTAGCTTAATCAGAAATATTATTTCAGGGGTGCCTGGGCGGCTCAGTCAGTTAAGCATCCGACTCAGCTCAGGTCATGATCTTGCAGTTTGTGAGTTCGAGCCTGCAGCAGGCTCCGTGCTGACAGCTCAGAGCCTGGAGCTTTCTTTGGATTCTGTGTCTCCCTCTCACTCTGCCCCTCCCCCACTCATGCTCTGTCTCTCTCCCTCTCTCTCTCTCAAAAATAAACATTAAAAAGTTAAAAAAAAAAGGAAAGAAATATTATTTCAAACAAACAAAAAGGATACTTACAAGGTGAAAATAGTTAAGACATTGACCTTAGATGCACAGGACTCTGTTAAAACATACATCAACTGCACATTTCTTGCCCTCTTGTCATCCAGTCTTCAGTAATTTAATGTTCCCAATCTCCTTTACCCAGTCCTCCCACACTGTTCTTCCAGTTCCTAATTCTCAATTCTCCAGAGCACAGGGAGTAGCTTGGGTATCACTTCAGAGCCCATAGAACTTGGCCCACTTAGCAATCAAAAAGAATGAAATCTTGCCATTTGCAACTACGTGGATGGAACTAAAAGATATTATGCTAAGCAAAATTAGTCAGTCAGAGAAAGACAAATATCATATGACTTCACTCATACGAGGACTTTAAGATACAAAACAGATGAACATAAGGGAAGGGAAGCAAAAACAATTTAAAAACAGGGAGGCGGACAAAACATAAGAGACTCTTAAATATGGAGAACAAACAGGGCTACTGGAGGGGTTGCGGGAGGGGGGATGGGCTAAATCGGTAAGGGGCATTAAGGAATCTACTCCCAAAATCACTGTTGCACTATACACTAACTTGGATGAAAATGTAAAAAAAAAAAAAATTAATTAAATTAAAAAAAAAAAAAAAGAACTTGGCCCACTTAGAGTGTGGGGTGCTCAAAAAAACAAAAACAAAAACAAAAACCAACAACAAAAAAGCATTGAATGCATCCATTTCTACCTCAGAATAAGTGTGCATATTTCTTTTTCATTTCTTAAAATATTTTACTCTAAAAAGAATTTGAAAACCATTTGAGAAAGGTGGATATTCTCCAACTTCCTAAGAAGTTATTCATACAAGTACTGTCAAACTTCAGTTTATTTATTTATTTTGAGAGAGAGAGAGAGAGAGAGACTGCAAGCACGAGAGCAGGAGCAGGGGAGGGGCAGAGAGAGGGAGAGAGAGAACCCCAAGAAGGCCCCAAGCTTGACAGCACAGAGCCTGACGTGGGTCTCGATATCACGAACCGTGAAATCATGACCTGAGCTGAAACCAAGAGTCGGACGCTTAACCAACTGAGCCACCCAGGTGCCCCGTATCAAACTTATGTATTAATCAGACCTCTCTGTTTACTAGTTTTAGAAATAAGACAACAGGCCCAAAGTGGAGTCATTTATGCTAAGCCCCACATCACCAAACCAAGACTTAACTTAATTACAGTTTTATCTGTTCCAGAAATAAAATCTTAAACCGGCCAATCAGGAACCACTAGTCAATCAAAACTAGTGATCAGCACTAGTTAAGGATTCTGCCTGATAGATCCCTACCATCCCCTAAAGGAAAGTAACCTTACAATAATCAATCTGCTTTTTTGCCTAACTTCTTTCTTCCCACTCCCTACTGCTTATTTTGCATAAAATGGGCTCATTTTGCACAACTCCTTGGAGCTCCTTTCTATCTGCTAGATTGGATGCTACCCCATTCATGAATCGGTGAATAAAGCCGATAAGATCTTTAAAATTTACTGTTAAATTTTGTTTTTTAACACTAGTTCACTGAAAATTTCTAACCTACTTATTTCCTCTTATAAGTGGTAGAGGGAGAAATTACCCCTGTGGTATTTTTAGTGTTGGGTCATAATAGGTCATTTCTACCTTTAAAAATACAATGGATGGGGCACCTGGCTGGCTCAATCGGTGGAGCATTAGATTCTTGATCTTGGGGTGGTGAGTTCGAGCCCCACATCAGGTGTGGAGCCTAACTAAAAATCATAATAAAATAAAAACAAATGCAAATACAATGGATAGACATTTGTATTTTGTTATTAAGTAATACCATGAACTTAAAGTTCCCTTCATTTAACAAGGAACTATAAAGCACATAATGTAAAACATTTGAGTTCACTTTTATAAAATGGGTTTGCTTGTTTTTTTGTTGTTGTCTTTATGGGGAATAAAACATTTTATTTTAAAACACTGTGTTATTCAACTAATGACTGAGTTCATTTTTTCCGTAATACATATTGAGTGCCTGTTGTGTGCCAGATTCAGGCTAGGTGTTGGAGGCATAGTCCCCCTCATCCACCAACCCCCTCCCTTCCGCTTATAGAGTTTGCAATCTAAAAGAAAAATTGGCAAATCTTGAAAGTCTATACGTTCCAGGTATTAAAGTAAAAAAATTACTGTTTTCATCTTCAAAAGCACATTGCATTCTAAGAGTAATATCACTTTAGAATATTATTTCTAGGGGCGCCTATGTGGCTCAGTCGGTTAAGCATCTGACTTCGGCTCAAGTCTCACAGTCCGTGGGCTCCAGCCCCGCATCGGGTTCTGTGCTGACAGCTCAGAGCCTGGAGCCTGCTTCAGATTCTGTGTCTCCCTCTCTCTGCCCCTCCCCAACTTGTGCTCTCTCTCTTATTCTCAAAAATAAATAAACATTAAAAAAAAGTTTTTTTAAGAATTTTATTTCTAAACTTGAAACAAGACAACAAAAACGTTAACATTAGCTTTCATATAATCTTGAAGAAACAATGTAACAAATTCTGAGGAACAGTCTCTAAAAGCAGAATAACAAAAGGTTCTTATTAAGCAGGCAACAGGAGACACAAATATTTAGATTAGCTTTATCTGTGCCTGGGATATCATGGCTTTGGTTATTGGAGATTTTGGTTATTTGAGGTACCTGGACTTTGGTTATTGGAAATAACCGAAAAGGAGTCATCGCATTTTAAATTTTCCTTTATTTTCAGATAATAGTAAGTAAGAAACTAATCTTCAAACTTTCTAAGTCTACACGCTGAGTCCTACTAGACCTTACTACATAAAATGTTTTCTAGGATTTCATTTTAGGGTTTTGACAGCAAATTTATTCAAACCTTTCCTCTTCTGTTAGCTGAAGGTAAGAAATGTTTCCTGTTTGAAGATTTACTATGGATCAACCCATACACTCTGCATTTGAAGATCCAAGTGTCCCTATTAGTCACTTACTTTCATCTTTTTTCAATTTGATTCTTAAATATCATTATAAAACTATCCTGGCCCTACACTGAGAATTTTTAGCCTATTTTCTAGGTTTCTTTGTCATAAAAAAAACAAACAAACAAGCATCCCATGATGATATTAGTAGGCCAGATTATTTTAACAGTATCTTTACTATCAGAAGACAGGCCTTATATCACTCTAAGAGTTACATCATTTCCAAAGAGCAGAAGCATATTGAAAAGGGCCCCAAGAACATTTTTTAAATCCCTTTATTGATACTAAATGAATCATATTTAATGTAAATAAAACGTGCTTAACATATTTAGAAAGAAGGTGCTTAAGAACGCCTTATGGGAATGTTCCTTATGGGAACATCAGCTGAAATAAAAACCTGGTCACAAACTATTCGTGTCAACTGGCTAAAGCAGGGGAAATGGGGTATTCCTTTTTTTCCTTAGGCCTTCTGCGGTTTCAAAATGGAAACGTCTGTCAAGAGGCCACTTTCGCACCCTGGGAAGGAAGACCTGCGTGTCTGCCCACCACTCCCACCCCCCACCCCCCCACCCCCGTGTTGCCGCTATCTTTAACACCCCGGGAGCACGCCAGCGGCGCGCATACCTAACACACACACACACATACACACACACAGGTAGGGATGGGTATGCAGAGCCCGCAGGACCCAGTAAGCTGGTCCTCTGCAAATGAGGAAACGAATGATAAACGGCTCTTCCTCGTTTCCTCTAAGTCCCTGACTTTTGCACCTCGTCTCTCTACTCTCGTCTGCAAGGAGGACTGATGTCCTCGCTGGGGACTCTCAATTATTCTCCCGGGTCGTTGATTCGGCCAAGTGAACACCGCGTTTTGCTCGCGCGCAGATTCGCCTGCTCCGCGATCCCACCTCCACCCCGCCAGCCTCTCTGGCCCATGTTCACCAAAGGGCGAGCTAAGGGCTGGGGTGGGCTCGAGGCGGGGGGCGGGGGGGGGGGGCAGGAAGGACCGCAGAGACGGGGGACCCGGCGACCCGCAACGCTCTAGGTCAGGTTCATCTCCATCGCCATCCCTCCCTGCACTCTTCACCTTCCACCCCAGCCGCCCTTTCCCATAGGGCACCCGGGCCCCACCTTGCCCCACCGCCACCAGTCCACCCCTCTGCGGCCCTCCGAGACGCCCCTCAGAGACGGCAGGGTGCAGCGCCCTTACCAGGCTCATGGACACCGGGGTTGTCGGACAGCTCGATGACCAGGAGCTCCCGGCCCTCGAAGCTGCGCCCCACCGTGTAGATCCTGCTGATGGCGGTGCACTGCAGCCACACCGACACCAGCGCCTCGCGCAGCTCGGGGTAACGGTGGTACTCGAAGGAGATGCCGTCCTCCTGCTGCAGCCGCCGGCGCCGCCTCATGCCCGCCGCGGGCGCCCCGGGCTCCTGGGCTTGGGCGCCCAGCAGCCACCCGCAGGCGGCCAGTGCCCCGCACAGCGCCAGCAGCGCCCGGCCTCCTCTCGCGGCCATCGCCCCGCGCCGCCGCCGCCTCCCGTGCCTCGCTGCGCCCGCGGCCTCTTTTGTCTGCGCTCGGCGACTCTGCCGGCCGGCGCTGCTGGGGGCGCCAAGTTCCGCAGCAGCCTCCGCCCGCCTCACCTTCCCGGGGCCACCGAGTGCGCGCTGCGCGCTGGGGCCACCCACAGGGGAAGGGCGAAGCGGCGGCTCCGGGCCGCACTACCGGCCGCCGAGCCCAGGGGAGCAGCAGGAGAAACCACTGCGAGGAGGGGGCCGGCGCCCGCGAGCGGGATTCGGTAGTGGTCGGGGAGGGCTGCGGGCGGGCTTGGCTCGGAACCACGTCAAACGCGGAATGGCGCAGGGGACGACGCAGGTGAAGTGACAGCTCAGGGCTGGGTCTGCGAACGTTGATGTCATTGAGAGACCCACGGCACCGGAAAAGTACCCTTGGGTTGCTGGTGGAGGCTTTTAAAGTAACATCTGTTCTAAGACCAGGGTTTCCATCTTGATGCACCGATAATTAGAGAATATTCCAGAAAAAGAAAGAAAGAAAGAAAGAAAGAAAGAAAGAAAGAAAGAAAGAAAAAGAAAGAAAGAAAGAAAGAAAGAAAGAAAGAAAGAAAGAAAGAAAGAAAGAAAGAAAGAAGGGAGGAAAGGAAGAAAAGGAAGGAAAGGAAGGAAAGGAAGGAAGGAAGGAAGGAAGGAAAGTTAGGAAGGAAGGAAGGAAGGAAGGAAGGAAGGAAGGAAGGAAGGAAAGGAAGGAAAGGAAGGAAGGAAGGAAGGAAGGAAGGAAGGAAGGAAAAGAAGTATTGGCAGCCAGTTACCTTGTCCCTCTGATGGATCTCTAATGACTGTATTGATAGTCCAAACACAAACCCAAGAGTTGGATTTTCATTTATTGCAAGGTCTTGCTGGAGAACAGAACATTGTGCACTTTGATTTAGAGGCTTAAGAGAATAAAAATGCATTCTATCATCTTGCACATACTGTCTTCACTTGCGTTAAACGCACATTTCTGGATTCTTTCAGGAAAAAACAAACAGAGGCTGTCATTTGGCAGTTCCTGTGCCAACATCCATCTGTAACGCCCCTCTGGAAAACAAAGTGTAACGCTGGGGACAATGGATGTAGTTTGGCATTAAGATTAAATCTTTCAGGAGCAGTTTATTTGGGTAGTTCTGGCTCAGAGTTTCTTACTAGATTGTAACCAGGATGTTGGGTGGGACTGCTGTCATCTGAATGCTTGACTGGGGCTGGAGAATCTTTTCCAAGAAAACATTTAAAAATGAAAAGATGAAATTCTGTTATAGAAAGAAAACTCTGATCCTGAGAAATAATGTCTCCGGAACCCTCCTAAAGTTATTGTAAAAAATCTGTAATCATTTAGAGCTTTAAATGCCCACCCTTTGGACAAGATTTATGTTCCTGGAGCAACTCTGACATAGATGTGATTCTGAAGAGGTTGCCATTTGGATGTAAGAACTGTATATATCTAATTAAATAATCCATCGAGTACTCTAAGCAAGCAGAAAAACTGGACACATGTGGGTCATTTTTCATGTTAGACACTTTTTTTTCCCTTAACTTACTCTTTTTCTACCTGCCCAACAATGTATCACACTGAATAAAAACTTTCTCCTGGAAAAGGACCCAGACATTTAAATGATTTTATTGGATTAAAAAAATTGTTTTGGGGTGCTTGGATGGCTCAGTCAGTTAAGCATTGGACCTTTCATTTCAGCTCAACTCGGGATCTCACAGTTCGTGGGATAGAGCCCCACCTCAGGTTCCATGCTAACAGGGCAGACGCTGCTTAGGATTCTCTTTCTGCCCCTGCCCCCCCCCCCACCCAAAATAAATAAATATACTTAAAAAAGAAAAACAGAAAAATGTTTCTGGAGAAACTGGTTCCACACCCTTCTGTCTACATTTCCTACAGCAGCATGTGTCTTCTTTTTTGGATTTCTTTTTAGGGGCGGGGGGAAGCGGCCACTGTGTGGACATATGCCACTCATTAGATTTGAATCCAGTCATGTTCCTTGTCAATGTACACAGAGCTAAGAACTGTATATTTTCCACCAGGACCAGTCTGTGCTTGATTACATAGTCCAGAAGTTTAAAACCAGAGTTATAATTACATTTCTAAAATCATGCCCAAAAGAGCAACCTTGGAAACCTAGAAAAAGAAAATGGAGAGGCTAAAACCAATACCTTCAGAAGTGGGAAGTTAAGTTTTCATGTTAGCAATTTAAGGTAACCACACTAATTTGTGGCTAGGTGGGGCATATCAACTAGTAACTATACACATGCACAACATAATATTCATTGAAGTCCTGTGTCGCCCTTTAGCTGTCTCCGTAAACAAAGGGCGTGTTTTCTATTTTTTCCCAAATCTCATTTTTATGGGTTGCTTTTACTTGTTTTTAAGTGAGTGGAATGTTAATGGTTACGTGGTCTCACTTAAGGAGGAAATTTTGCACCTTAGAAGTTTGTTTCCCTTGTATGGAAAACAAAAGGCTCTGATTGGATTATTCATTTGAGGACAAGTGAATCATCTAGAGAGTCTGTAAAATATGCAGCTTCATGAACCCCATCAGTGCAGGTCTGACATGTGTTCCAAGTATTGACAAGAACACCAAGTATTTTCGATTTTGATATTTGATTGACCATCTCACTTGAGAAATACTGTCCTAAATGTTTTCTTTTCTTTCTTTCTTTCTTTCTTTCTTTCTTTCTTTCTTTCTTTTCTTTTCTTTTTTAGTGTTTATTTATTTTGAGAGAGAGAACATGAGTGGGAGCGGGGCAGGGAGAGAGAGGGAGAGCAAGAATCTCAAGCAGGCTCCACACTCTCAGCACAGAGCCCAATGCGGGGCTTGAACTCACCAACAGTGAGATCACGACCTGAGCTGGAATCAAGAGCCAGACACTTAACCAACTGAGCCATCCAGGTGCCCCTGTCCTACATGTTTCCTAAGGTCTTTTTCAGATCTAAAATGTTATGATTCTGGAAGAATTTTTTTAGAAAAAAAAATAGATGATAGATGATAGAGCTCCTTCGTTATTTGGGGGCATACTACATACACCAAGGAACCAGTCTAAAGGAATTAAAACTTGGTCCTTGAATTTCTGGACTATTTTAGGTATAGGTCATCTTCATTGGAGCACATACTACTTGTTTGTGGTTTCATAGCCAATTATATAAAAGCCATATATATATGTGTGTATACACACACACACACACACACACACACACACACACACACACACACATATATATATTATATATATACACATACATCCTTATTGCCAGATAGAAAATCCTGCATGCTAAGTCTCTAATGTGTTTGACTGTGTATACCTACAGTTAAATCTAGTATGCAACCTACATTTCAAATTGGGCATTTGTGGGGTACCTGGCTGGCTCAGTAGGTTAAGCTTCCAACTCTTGATTTCAGGTCAGGTCATGATCTCACAGTTTGTGATTTCAAGCCCCCCATTGGGCTCTGCACTGACAGTGTGGAGCCTGCTTGAGATTCTTTCTCTCCCTTTCTCTCTGCCTCTCTCCCACTCATGCTCTCTCTGCTCGCTCGCTCTCTCTCTCTCTCTCTTTCTCTCTCACTCTCACTCTCTGTCTCAAAATAAATAAACTTTAAAATTGTGCATGTGTAAAAAAGAGAGATCTTTTTTCACATCACTTTCGGACATTGGTATGGGCATATTTAAGCTCCCCAAGCCTCCATTTCCTGCATCATTTCTACTCCTTTCAAATCTGGAAACTATCTCTTCCTCTATTCCAAGCCTTTTATTCTCTCTTCCAAAGCCCTGTCTAAAATTCATCTACCCCACATAAGTTCCATGAGCACATAGCTCTATATCCATCCAGTGGTGTGCTGGTAAACGTTTTCCACTCAGCTCTCCAGGGGTGGGGTGAGGAGACCTGATTTAGAATGTTTGCTGACTTCCGCGGTGTAGATATTCCCACCGTGGCTGATGTCAAATTAAGGATGTGACCTTACCGAGCACAGGTGTTGAGCAGAGATACGCATTGGCACACCTTTAGATGGCGTGGTGTGCATACACATTCCTTATACTCTTCCTTTTCAAGAGGTGGAGCTTAATTCCCTTACACGTGAGTGTAGGCAGGACTTAGCGACTCACCCCTAGTGAACATAATACAGCAGAAATGATGGGACGTATCTACCAAAATCAGGTTATAAAAAGACCACAGTTTCAATCTTTCTCTCTCTCCCTCCACTCTTCCTCTTACAATTTGCCCTGGACCACCTTGTGGAGAAGCTCACATAGCAAGGACCTGAACGGAGGCCTCTGTCAAACAGCTGAGAGGGACTGACATCCTTAAGTGCATCAGCCTGTGAATTACTGACGCCTGTCAACAACCATGTGAACAGGCTTGGAAGTACATCCTTCAGTCCCAGCCAAACCTTGAGATGGTGGCATCTCTGACAGCTGACTACAACCTCAGAAGACAC
Source organism: Panthera leo (assembly GCF_018350215.1). NCBI lineage: Eukaryota > Metazoa > Chordata > Mammalia > Carnivora > Felidae > Panthera > Panthera leo. The sequence continues at coordinate 62,826,962 of NC_056682.1, forward strand.
CCTGAACCAAAACGACCCAGCTCAGCAGCAACCAAATTGCTAGCCTACAGAAACCGTTAGAGAATAGATGTTGTTTTAAGCTGCTGGTGGAGTAATTTGTTACACGGCACCCAATAACGAATACACATAGTTATTTCCTTGATACAGATGCAATAGACACAAATAACCTCAAGAACAGAAGAGGGTAACAATGCGGCAACATAATTAAGAAGTGATGGGGTCACCTGCATAGCTCAGTCGGTTAAGCATCTGACCTTGATTTCAGCTCAGGTCATGATCTCAGGGTTTGTGAGTTTGAGTCCTGAGTCAGGCTCTGCGCTGACAACGTGGAGCCTGCTTGGGATTCTGTCTCCCTCTCCCTCTCTACTTCTCTCTCTCTCTCTCTCTCTCTCTCTCTCAAAAATAAATAAATAAACATTTTTAAATTAAGAAGCGAAGTGCTGAATTTTGAGTATTTATTGCCTTTTGAGTATTTATTGCCTGTTCTACATATAATTTATTTAATGGCAAGTTTATATAATTTATTTTTTGTGAAGACTGGTTGTGTTTAATAAGTGCCTCATAAGATGTCTTAAGTTTTAACAATTGGCTCTTGCAAGTGGGTCAAGCTGCCTCCAACAAACTACTATACTTACTTCTAGTCTCCATTCTTCACTTAGCAGTATGCCCTCCGTTTATGGCTGGCCCTCCTCCGCAGTTCCCCACAGAGGCGATATTGTATCGTTATTCAGTTTTCATGAAACTTCTGTATCAGAATCACCTAGTAAGCATGGGCCTGTTCCAAACCAATTGAATCTAATTTTCTGGGGACGGGGGCTTGGAAATCTGCATTTGAAGAAGCTCTCCCCACCCCACCACCCCACCCTCGCACAGTGATTCTGATGCAGTACAAATTGGAGGAACACTCAGTCAAGAGACTGGCTTTGACATCTGACAGGACAGCGTTCTAGTCCCAGGCCTTCTTGTTTTGGAAACTGCTCAATGCCTTCATCTGAAAACGAGGGATACTATGAGCATTCCATGAAATAAAGCCAGCAAGGGGCTGGGCACAAGAGAAGCGCTCTATAAACGGAAGCCTTCCGTGCCCCTTCACTCCTTGCTGGGACGAACCGCCATCATGGCACCCTCTCACTGGCCACTGCAGCACCCCATCCAGGTATTCCTGCTCCCGCATCCTTCCTCCTCCCTTCTGAACCCCAAACACCGAAGTCTGACATTCCTTGCTAGCACTGACGACATTCTCTCAGCCAGCCTCCCCTCAACCATTCCTCTGCTCACACTCTGGCGGACCCCCGTGTGCCCGGCCAGGGCTGTAGAGGCTCTCCTGTTGCCCTCACTTCTCACTCCTCACATTTCTCGCAGTTGTCTCACCGCTGGGCTGTGTGCGTATCAAGGTCAGTCAGGTGTGCCACCACAGTGTTCCTGCCACTTCCACTTGTGCTTGTGTAATTAATCAAAGAGGTGAAGTGATAAATCCAAGAGCAGAAAAAAGTTGAATGCTTTGGATGCACTCAAATTTTCAAAGTGGAATTAAGTGTGGAGAAAACAGTCAAGGACTGCGGAAAACATAAAAATCTCTAAAAATTCTGCTCTTAGATTTGTTCCAAAAGCTGCCACTTTACTATAAAGGAACTGAAACTTTTACCCTAAGGAACAGAACATACATTATCGTGAAAAGGCCTTGAAAAGGCCTTGTTCCTGAAACTAGCAACCAAGAACCAACCAATGGATGAGCATGTGCTTCTATTTTAAATTTAAATAGATTATTTAAACTGCGCTTGTATGCTTCATTTTTTAATTTTTTAAAGTTTATTTATTTATTTTGAGACAGAGAAAGGTGCCAGTAGGGGAGACGCAGAGAGAGGGAGAGGGAGAGAATCCCAATCCCGACACAGGGCTCAAACCCATGAACCTGTGAGATCATGACGTGAGCTGAAATCAAGTCAGACCTTAACCTCCCGAGCCATGCAGGAGCCTCTGTATGTTTCATTTTTTATGATTCTCTTCTTCAACTGATTTTTCCTTTAGCCATATTCCAGTTATATGAGGTAAGAAGGTAGATATGTACCACAGCAGACGGGTAACAAGCAAATGCCTTCTGAATGTGCCACTTGAATGAGTACTGCCAATAATCCATCGCCAAGTATCACCACTAAGCATCTAATTACCACCTCAAATTAAATGTGGTCCAAAAGGTTTATCAATGGTTTTCTACAACCTTATCCTGTACCAATTTCTCTGTAACCTAGTGGCCACCTCAGTATTACCAACCTCCCAGCAGCCTCATCCAAAAACATATAATATGAACCGTATGTGTACCTTTAAATATTTTGGTAGCCATGTTTTTAGAAAGTAAAAAACAGGTGAAATTAATTTTAATACATTTTGTTTAACCCAATGCCCCCAAATATTATCATCTCAACCGGCAACCGATTTAGAATGTATCAATGAGGGGCACCTGTTAAAAGCCTGACTTCGACCCAGGTCATGATCTCACAGGTCGTGGGTTCAAGCCCCGCCTTGGGCTCTGTAGCTGACAGCTCAGCGCCCGGAGCCCGCTTTGGATTCTGTGTCTGCCTCTCTCTCTGCCCCTCCCCCACTCATGCTCTGTCTCTCTCTCTCTCTCCCTCAAAAATAAATGATCATTAAAAAAAATTTTCTTAAAGAATGTATTAACGAACTATTCTTCCATACTAAGTCTTCAAAATCAGTTTTGTAACTTACATCACCGCACATCAGTGCAATTCAGCCTAGCCATGTTGAAAGTGCTCAATAGGCACCTGTGGCTAGACAGCTGTATTGGACAGCTGACAAATCTTGCCGTTCTTATATTCCTATCTTCTAAAATTATTCTTTGTGATTTATCTTCACAGTTAATGCCATGGTCCAAGCACTGGTTATTTCTTTGCCTGGACTATGGCAACATCCTCTCCTGGAGGTGACTCTTCTCCATCACTGGTTAATCAGAGTTTTCAATCTTACTTCTTAAACCTCCTTCATCATTCACCCTGATTCATCATTCACACTATCCACCATCCTGTCACATCCATCACTCGGCGGATCAAAACCAAAGCTGCCAACCCCTTAGTGAAAATAAAAGGAAACCTTGTTTAGAGTGGAGTCAGGAGGCCAGCAGAGGGAGCTCTCAGCCCTACCACTCCTGGTGAGTTTCAGGCCCAACAGGAAGAGACACTAGATACCACTTCATTATCCCAGCCAAAGAAAGGAAGGTTTCCTCCTTCCATGGCAACAGCCCAGCCAATAAGAGACAGTTACAATTCAGGCAATGAAAAGCCACTATACTTCCAGCTCCCAGTCTACTCCAATGAACTTTCAGTTTCTAACGGTCTCTCCCAACCCCTCCCCTTTTTGCTCTATAAAAGAGTGTTCCCCTCCTTACTTCTCCAGTCTCACCTATGGCTTTGCCCCATGTTGGTTGTCCTGGGCTAAAATTCTTAGCTGTTCCTGAATGAACCCATCTTTTGCTGGTGAAATGACTGGCAGTTTTATTTTTAAGTTTTATTTAACATCTTCGGAGAATTTTATTGGGGAGCCCTAGGAAATCTTACATCTTGTGTCTCTTGCTGCTTCTTTCACTATTTCATTTACTCTCCCAACCTCATTTTGAATTCCTGCACCACCGTCCCCCAAACTACAACCATAGTGATATCTACACCAGCCTTACCTCCCACGCTGTCGTCCCTCCTCTCGAGGCCAGCCCCATCCCTTACCTCCTATTCCCATCCTCCTCTTCTCCACCAGGCGATCCTCCTCGCCTATACTTTCAGGTCCTCTTTCTCCCCTTGCAATTCCTCTTTGCACCATTCTCTCCTATGCTCTTAAAAAACAAAACAAAACAAAACAAAACAAACAAACAAACAAAAAAAAAAACCCTACATTCTGACTTGAGTTCACTTTCCCTAGCTAGCACCCAAATACCTCAACTTTGTCACATCTCATTCACTCTTCCACTCAACATCTACTCTGTAGATTTTATGCATCTAATCAGACTCAACACCAGGGGGCCTGGGTGGCTCAGTTGGTTAGGCCTACAACTTCGGCTAAGGTCACAATCTCACGTTCTGTGAGTTCAAGCCCCACATCAGGCTCTGCACTGTTCGTGCAGAGCCTACTTGGGATTTTCTCTCTCCCCCTCTCTCTCTGCCCCTGTCCTGCTTGGTCTCTCATTCTCTCTCAAAATAAATAAATAAACTTAAAAAACAAAAAAGAATCAACGTTCATTGACCTTTCCTGGGCTTCCTCGGGGTCCCACACTCAGCTTAGTGTTCTTCCCTCCCTTGACATGCTCTGGGTGGCCTCTTCCATGCCCGTGGTTTTGGTTATCACCTCCCTGCTCCCGCGATCTAAAGCCTCATCTCCATTCCGTCCCATTTTAGAGATAGAGATGGCCTTTTGTGTGTTTGCCTCCACGGCCTAACACAGCAGGATCCACAGTTATAGGGGCTCAATATGTTTGCATGTGAATGAATGAATTAGTGAATCTGCTACCAACTCCTGCTAACCATGGTACTCAGACTTCTCCCCAGGTTTGTAATGTTCTGCTTACTCAGTAAGCTCCTGGATTCCCACATTCTCCTCCAGGAACCCTTCCTCAGCATGACACAACTACAACAGCCTTCTTTTCACTCAGCAACCACGTCCACCAAGTTGCTTGCGTGTAATGTGAGTCATTTGCCAATTTTCTCATTTTATCTGTGTACTTGTTCAGTGTAGTTTCTATTTCTGTTTACATTATTATTGTCCGTGTTATACTTTTAAGTCTACCACACCATAAGTTCAATATTCAGAAGCGAAAAGTGGGTTTTCTATTATGTTTTTACCTTTGGAAACCAAACTGCTGAAATGAAAATCAGATTGCCGATTTTCACTGCCAAAGAATGATTGGCTTTCCCTTCGGCTGCTGGAGGCTGACCAATGCAAAGAATGCATAACAATTTTACGATGTAGGATGCTAACAACTTAATGGGGCTCAGGAATGTTAAGGATTACATAGTATACGGACAAGTACCGGAATGTTTTTGTTATCAATAACAACCATGACTTACCTATTGCCTTATTTTTCAACCCATAATATTTCTTGTACCTTTTAAATTTGAGTGTCCAAAAATGAAAGCTATTCACCTCTGTTTCGTGCAACTTACAAGACATCGGGGTGATGTCACTTATTTAGTGAAAGCTGCTCACTTCTTTACAAGACTACAAAATTAGCAATGCATGTAAACACATTTTGTGCCCACACATGTTTTAAAGTATCTCCTGCCTTCGCCAACACTTTGGAAGCCTCCCTGCTACTAGATGGACTGACCAAAGTGCTAATTAGGTCAAAATTAATGAGGTTAATCATACACACAGAGAACAAAACAAACAAACCTCTTACTCATTGTCAGGACTATGCCCTTAATTTCAGAAAAGCTTTGTGCATGACAGCAAACCCAACTCCACTGAAAGTTTAAGTCAGATGGCTGTAGGTGGGTGAGTGGTCAGTCACATTGTTACTGGCAAAAAAGAAAAAAAAAAACATACACAGCACATTCATCAAGTGGATACTCAATGTTCACAATAGCTATGACTTTAATATAGTACCATACATAATTTTTGCTGTTAGAAACCTCAGTGTTGTCTGATTAGTCCTCGAAGTTAAATCAGGATTCTCCTGCAACCCAAACACAAAAGAACCTTCCACTGGCCCTTTTGTTGAAAAATTAATCTGTATGTGGAGTCTTGGTCCAAGCTGGGTTTGCTCTCCACTTGGTTGCACGATTTACTCCAGGGGCCTGCATCCTGAGATATGTAATTTGGGGGAGGGCAGATCATTCTACCAGGTAGATGAGAGGCCAGGAGGTATGGAATGGTCACTGCCCAGCAGAGTCCTATGGGGGGCTGAGCCTAGGTCTTGGGGCCAGGTTTGCCTTCTTGTGAGTGACCATGGGTTGTCTTTGTCCGGGGGAATCTGTGGTCAAAAGAATAGAGTTTAGGTGAGAACTTAAGTCACATTTGTGTAAGAGAAGAATGAGGAGTTAGGGGTGGAGAGAGAATAGTGAAATAGCAAAGAAAAAGGAGGAAGAGGAGATGAGGGGGAGGAGGAGAGAAAAAGAAGAGAAGGAAAGAAAAAGCAAAAGTAAGGCAGTTGAAAATCCAGTACTATGTCTATTCAAGGGTCTTAGAAATTTTATAAACTTCATCTTCCTTAGTGTGAAATGTGTAGGAAATTTACCTTCCTTATGGATGATTAGTCCTAAATCAAACCGAAGAATCTCTATATCTTATTCAAGATGCACAGCAGCATAACAAAAACAAAAAAAAAGCATGACATTTATAAAGCATTTCAGTGTTCACAAAGTGTTTCTCCTGCATTTTCCAACTTTATTCTCAAACTTTTTTCATTTTATTATCCACTTTTTACAGATAAGCCACCTGAATTCATGGAGGATAAATTCAAAAGCAAAGATATGTGAAATCAAAGAGAAATATTATTAACTCAAAGATGTATTTTAGAACTACCCCTTCATTTAATTTTTTGGACTTGAGCTCATTCTACTCTAGAAAAATGTACTATAAATCTAAAGTCTTAGCGTGTTACTAGGAGCCAAGAACAAATTGAATTTCTGTGTCTTCCTCCCCTCTGTGAAAAAATTATTATGTCTGTGCTTTTACCAACGATAAAATGTGGTGTTCATCGGACTTCAACTAAAATTATATACTCTGCTATTTAAAAACAAGATACCAAAAATGGAATTAAAAAGATAATACAATAACTTGCTTATAAAATATAACAGACCCTAGTAGCTAAGGGAATGCATTGCTTTATTGCCCTTAAATTTTCCATTTATATAATACATAGAAAAAAGTCAGAAGTGCATCTTCTCTTATATACCCATGTTTGAGAATGAAATTACCAAAAATGAAAATCAAATGTCATGCTCTCGTGAGACAAATGTCACAAAGGATGATTGATTTTCTCTTTAGCTATAAGATGTTGGCCATCTTATACATTTTAAACTCTTATAAATTAATAAATCTTGTAAATAAATAGGGTCTTTAATTAGGGAGTAAGTTAAATTGCTTCAGGAATCTATAATGGTAACTCTAAACTAAACATTACACAGGTGCACACAACACTAACCTTTCATCATAATTAATAATCATATCTACTTGGATCTTTAATACTCTCGTCAAAGTATTGATCCCCACTTCCCCTCCCTGTCGTAGACTCGTTCTTTCTTGTCCAGCAAGAAACTGGGATGCAGGGGGGCGCCTGGGTGGCTCAGTCGGTTAAGCGTCCGACTTCAGCTCAGGTCACGATCTCACGGTCCGTGAGTTCGAGCCCCGCGTCGGGCTCTGGGCTGATGGCCCAGAGCCTGGAGCCTGCTTCCAATTCTGTGTCTCCCTCTCTCTCTGCTCCTCCCTGGTTCATGCTCTGTCTCTCTCTGTCTCAAAAATAAATAAACGTTAAAAAAACAATTTTTTTTAAAAAAAAAAGAAAAGAAAAGAAAGTGGGATGCAGGATTAAAATGCGAGAAATGGCTAATGTCCAGGAGAAGACAAGAGCCCCGATGAAGGGTTCTTGCTCCATTTTTATTAGGATCAGAGGGCTTACAAAAATGGTGATGGATGTGCACAAAGAGGCAATGAAACTGTGAACATTAACCCATGGGCATGAGGGAAAGGGGGTTTTGAAAATATGCGGTGCTAGAGGTTTGGGTTAATACAAAACAAAATCCTGGCTCCGGTTGGAAGGTTGTTTACGGCAGACTGAGGCACTACCTCTGTCTACCTAAACTGGTCTAGGGGACAAAAAAGACAGAGCATGCAACCTCAGGGTCAACAAGGCACCTTTCTTTTGTTAATTAGCTCTGCTCTGGACAACTTCACCCCGCAGAGGTCTTACAGCTCTCTTTACCTGTCTACCTAATTCGGTCCTTCCTTCCTGTTAAAGCCACGTATTGTACTAAATTGGGGGCGTTCCTGCCCTGAATACCTAATCTTGTTTACCTCATATACCTTTGTCCTATACTGGGGTCTTTGCCCTGCCCTATCTATACTGGGGCCTTTGCCCCACCCTCTTTATACCCATTTGCCTAATCTCGTTTACCCAAACTTGGGTGAGAACATACTATGGCTTTCTAATTCTTTATGCCTTGTTAACACATCAGGGAATTCCTAAGCCTATTCCCCACACTTCCCTACACACACATACAACCCCTGTTTCTCCATGGGTATTTCATCTCAGAAATGGCCTCATTTTCTATTTGTTCAATAAAATTCCAATTGACAGCCTTGATCTTCCTTTTTTCCCCATGCCCCACATCAGCACTTTCCATCAATTCTACCATATATATATACACACATATATGTATGTAATATGTATATATATATATATATATATATATATATATTCCACCCTTTCTTTTTTTTAATTTTTTTTTAATGTTTGTTTATTTTTGAGAGAGTGAGAGAGACAGAATGCTAGCAGGGGAGGGGCAGAGAGAGAGGGAGACACAGAATCCAAAGCAGGCTCCAGGCTCTGAGCCATCAGCACAGAGCCAGAAGTGGGGCTCGAACCCATGAACCATGAGATCATGATCTGAGCCACAGTTGGATGCTCAACTGACTGAGCCACCCAGGTGCCCCTATATTCCACCGCTTCTTGCCATAACCACTGCCATTACCCTAATCTCGGCCTCCAACTTTTCTCACATCAACAATTGTGATCGCCTCCTAACTCATCTCCCTGCTTCTACACCCGTCCACCCTGAATTTATTATTCCCACTGCAGCCCATTTTCAAAATTTAAAGCAGATTATATCACTCCCCTGCTGAAAATTTCCAGGAACTTTCTAATGTACTTGGAATAAATTCCCAACTTCTTGCCTTGCCTGCCTCTCCCATCCCATCAATAACCACTCTCTTGGGATCCCTAAATGCAGTGGGGACTCCCAGGTACTATCTATCATATCTTCCTGTTCATTTCCTTCAACACACTTATCACAAAATGCCGTTTCTTTACTTGTGTTGCTTTTTTTTTTTTCCTATAAAAGATGAGCACCTTGAGGGTAGGTTCTTGACACTAGAGTCTAACTTACAGAAGAGATTCCATAAATATTTGTTGAAAATAATGAGACATATGTCCTGACATTTTAACTCAAGTCCACAAGAACTTTATCCCTTTTAAACTTTAAAGACTTTAAGGAAATAACCAATCCGCATCTAAAAGAAGAATATTATCCCTAATAGACTTAATATCTACAATCTTTTTTTCTTAAGTTTATTTATTTATTTTGAGAGAGAGAGAGAGAGAGAGAGAGAGAGAGCATGAGCAGGGGAGGGGGAGAGAGAGAGAGAGAGAGAGAGTCCCAAGATGGTTCCTCACTGACAGTGTGGAATCCGATGTGGGGCTCGAACTCACGAACCTCAAGATCACTACCTGGTCTGAAACCAAAAGCCGGAAGCTTAACCGACTGAGCCACCAAGGCGCCCCACTATCTACAATCTTTGAACGAGACACTGTCCTAATTATTGGCTTTAACTTTCTACCCCTATGTCATATTTTACAAATAAGGAGACTGAAGTTGAGAGATGTTAAATAATTAGTACAAGTTTATATAAACAGGAAGTGATGAAGTCAGGCTGATGGAGAAACTGCATCATTTTCATGGTATGGGCTTTCCATTCATTCATTCAGTCAGTCAGTCAGTCAACAAACTTATTTAGAACCCACCATATGCCAGGTACTTGGTAGTTACTTGGTGGGATGTGGTCAGTGAGGAATGTAAATGGATTAACATATAGTCCCTGACAGAGAAGAGCTCAGAGCTCACTCTCCAGTGTGGAGACATAAGACTGCCTTGTCCAGTGATAAACATGTTCTCTGGCTAGAACCAATCACCATGCATAGGAGAGTTTATTTCAATTAGGATGTAGCAGAATTGAAATCTTGGAAAAACACATCCTGTTACGATGCGACTTGTTGAATATTTTAAACACTTTGAAAACAATATACAATATAAAGTCCAATAACTAATTAATTCAGATTCAGAACACACTACACCCCAGCGGCTTGGGAACCGACTTGTGGCAGGGAGTGTTACCAAACACATTGAGTCATTAAGTCTTCTTAGTTGGGTAAAACAATTAGGTTCAGCTGCCACATCGCTCAAAATTGCTTCATGAAGGATTCTTTCAAGATTTAGTGTGCTATTTATTGTCTTGTTCCTTGCCTCAGCGAATTAATATGCTGATTCGTTGATTCGGCTTAAATTTTATTTCATACTTGCAGAATACCCCAACAGCGCAACTAAAGCCCCGTCTTTAATCTAGTTTTATCTCTTCCTAGGAAGTAGTTGCTTATCTCCTTATTGTCTTCAGGCCGCCTCCCAACATCTCTGTCTTTCAACATCCACTTAATTGACCCGCCCCTGGATGTCTATGACCAACCCACACTTGGCTAGACAGCCAACTGGGGCCGAAATAACACCACCACATAGAGAAGGGGCTCAAATGGTACCTTGAGCTGATGGGATTATGTAGGAGAGGAAACAGAGGGCAAGAGAGAATGAGTCACAGGTACTCCGCTGGAAAATAAACCACAGGGCCCCTTGGCCATTCTTCTACCTTGGCTTGTCTCATGTATACGCCTCAGAGCAGGGCAAGCTCCCTTGTTTGAAATGCTTCTGGAACAAACTCCAAGTCACATCACGAGCTAGTGTTATTCTGCAACTTCTTTTCCCATTGCTCCCAATGCTTCCATCCATCTCTTCGTATGTGGCATATTCCTGGTCTGAGCAGGTCTTAATGCATGTTGTTCACTGTACTGTGATTATTCTTCCCCTTCTGTCCCCACTCCATTTCTGGGTAACTTCTGTTGTTATTCAGGTCTCAGAGTTCTTATGGGGGAACGTTCCCTAACAGCCTCCATCAGGTGTGAAAGATCCCATGGCTGTGTGATCCCAAAGTTCCTTGCGTCTCTCTCCCTTCTCAGAGCTTTTTACTAATTGCTTATTTAATTGACCAAAATCTCCTTTATACTATAAATTTTGTGAAGGCAAGAATCATGTCTCTCATGCCTTCTAGTGTCTTCTACTGCCTAGCATAGGTTGATACAAAACTAAAACTAAGCAAATATTTATTGACTGCATGAATATATAAATTCTTACAGAGATCAAGCAATGCTCCTCAGTTGACACTGGATACTCCACCATTCAAAAATAACTTGCTCAAAATCTACATCCGTTAAACCGCAACTGCTTCCATAGCTACGGGAAACAGCCCATGGTTATGGACGTATGCAGATCTGAGAGAAGTATTGTCCTGAGCTTGAGGAAGAACCATCACCACTGCCTATTTCTGCCAGTTCACATGGAACCTGGAATATAACTCTACTGACTCTGAAGTCCTGAGCAGCTGAACTAGTCAGGACTTGCTTTGTTACAACTTAAAATAAACTGAATTCAAAATGGCATAAGCAGGGGCACCTGGGTGACTCAGTTAGTTAAGCATCTGACTTTGGCTCAAGCCATGATCTCACAGATCATGGGTTCGAGCCCCGCATAGGGCTCTCTGCTGTCAGCGCGAAGCCTGGCCTGCTTCAGATCCTCTCTCTGCCCCTCCCCCAGTCTCTCTCTCTCTCTCTCTCTCTCTCTCTCTCTCTCTTTCTCTCTCTCTCTCTCAAAAAAAACCAATTTTTTTTAATAGCATAAGTAAATAGGAAGTAATATAGGAAGGAAGGACAGAGGGAGGTGGGGAGGGAGGGAAGAAGGAAGGAAACTAATTCACAAAATGGAGCTGGCCTCTTTCCCAACTTCTTCCAAGGACTCCACCAACCCCAGGAATCTCCATCTAGCTATCCATCCACCTATACGTCCCTTTCTTGCCTCAACCTTCTGTGCTAGCTTCATTCTCTCCAGGGAGAAGGACTTCTACAGGGAGTTCTGCAGGCACTTTCAGCACTCTCTGTCAATGCCCATACATAAATTCCCTAAGAAAGATTATGGATCCGTCAGCAGACTTGGGTCAGGTGCCTATTCTCAGGCCAATCCCTGGAGATAAGAAAATGGGGCATTATGGTAGGTTACACCTACAATTTTTTTTATCTAAAATCCTGGAACAAGCAAAATCTCTATAAAGACTAGAAATACAGGTAAAGATTCATTATCATCAAAAACATATCCAATCTGTAATAAAAATTAAATAATATTATCTGTGTTTTCAGGTTTTATATAAGACTTCATAGACTAGAAACTAGAGTTCTGGCTTTAAATAATGTTCATTATCTAAAAAGAGGTCAAGATTTTGTGTGTGTGGCTTTTTTCTAGCTTGATCTTTGTTTCTGGAAGACAAGCACTTTCCCCAACCATCCCTCAGCCAGAAATGGATGGAAGTCATCACCAAGTTCCCAGTCTGGGACTTTTCAGTCTATAAACAATTAAAGCTGTGGAGCCGACATGTGGCCATATTAGAAAGGAATATTTTTTAATGGTTAAGTCTCAGAACAGTGAAGTCTCAGAGTATTTTGTTGTCTTGTGATCTGTCCTCACTCCACTGAATTAGTACTTTAGAAAACCATTCTTACTCAATCCTCACAGTCTGGTGTAAGAAATTCTTTCTAACATGTAAGCTTAGTGTAGTAGGTAAGCGATGGCTATAGACTGCTCTTGGATTAAATGGTAAAAATAAACCGGGGTAGCATGAACAAGACTTAAGAAGATCATTTGCTTTGGTAAACTAAATGGTCTGGGGGCATAGCCACCTGGACAATCTAGTTCCAGAGTTGTCTTATGCTTTCAATCCAGCATCAACACTCCTCACAGCAGGAACATCACTTCATTTATGAGGTGCAAAAAAAAAAAAAAAAAAACATGATTCATTTGGACTAAAATAAGAAAAACTGATAAAATGGATGATAAATATGATTTTCATGTAAAACTTCCATCAAGTTGAAAACTTGATTTTTTAAAGTTTTTGTGCATGGGGGTTCCCTTTTCTCCATATCCTTGCTAATACTTGTTATCTCTTGTCTTTGTAATAACAGCCATTCTGACATAAGTGAGGTGATGTCTCATTGTGGTTTTGATTTGCATTTCCCTGATGGTGAGTGATGCTGAGCATCTTTCCATGTGCCTGTTGGCCATCTATATGTCTTCTTTGGTAAGATGTCTATTCAGGTCCTCTGCCCATTTTTTAATGGGATTATTTGGTTTTTTCGTGTTGAGTTGTATGAATTCTCTATATATTTTGAGTGTTAACCCCCTATTAGATATATCATTTGTGACTATCTTCTCCCATTCACTAGGTTGCCTTTTCATTTTGTTGATGGTTTCCTTTGTTATGCAAAAGCTTTTTAGTTTGCTATAGTCCCATTTGCTTATTTTTGCTTTTTTTCCTTTGCTGGGGGAGACACATCCAGAAAAAAAGTTGCTTCACAGTTGAATTCTACCAAACATTTAAAGGAGAGTTAATACCTATATGTCTCAAACTCTTCCAAAAAAAACTAAAGAGAAGGGAAAGCTTACAAACACATTTTACACGGCCAGAATTACCCTGATACCAAAACCAGCAAAAATGAAACAAAAAAAGAAAATTACAGGTCAATATACCTGATTAATATAAATGAGACAATCCTCAACAAAATATTAGCAAACTGAATCCAACCATATATTAAAAGGATTACATACCACAATCAAGTGGGATTTATCTCAGGGATGCAAGGATGGTTCAACATCGGCAAATCAATCAACATAATACATCACATTAACAAAATAAAAGATAAAATAATATAACCATCTCAATAGACGCAGATAAAGCACTTGAAAAAATTCAACATTCATTCATGATGAAAATTCCCAACAAAGTGAGTATAGAGGGGATATACCTCAACATAATAAAGGTCATATATTAACATCATACTCAACTTTGAAACTTACAAGACACCGATGAAAAAAACTGAAAAAGACACAAATAAATGGAAAGATATTCTGCGTTCATGGATTGGAAGAATTAACATTGTTAAAATGTCCATATTACCTAAGTCAATCTACAGATTCCTTATAATATCTATTGAAATTTCAACAGCATACTTCACAGAACTAGAACAAATCTGAAATTTTCACAGAACTACAAAAGATCCTGAGTAGCCAAACCAATCTTGAGAAAGAAGAAGAAAGCTAAAGGCATCACTCTTCCTGATTTCAAACTATACTGCAAAGCTATAGTAATCAATACAGTCTGGTATTGATATAAAAACAGACACACAGATCAATGGAACAGAATTTGAGAGCCCAGAAACAAATTTATAGATACAAAGAACAGACTAGTGGCTTCCAAAAGGGGAAGGGGGTCAACAGTATGGTGCTGGATGGTAATGAAGTTTGTGGGGGTGATCACTTTGTAGTGCATACAGATGTCAAATCATAAATCTGTACATCTGAAATTTCTATATTAAAAACACAACAAAATGGACTTTATATTTCTGAGATAAATCCCATCTGATAATGTATAATCCTTTTTGTATCATCCTAGATTTGGTTTGCCAATATTTTCTTATGAATTTGTGCATATATACTCAAAAGGGATATTGCTCTGTAGTTTCTCCTTATTGTGATGTTGTTAATCTGGTTTTGGTATCTAGGTAATACTGGTCTCACAGAATGCATGTGAACTGAGTTTTAAACACTGCTGTTCTCTCTCTCTCTCTCTCTCTCTCTCTCTCTTTCAATTTATCTATCAGGTCACTGCCAAGTGTTTTCACTTTCTTGGAAAGTCTATATACCTATAGGTAAAAAGACTTGGGTCAACGATTGATTATACATTCATCCACTTAGTAAATATTTATAATGAAATCATTTTTTAAGAAGCATTTGTCAGCGTATTCTGGTTTCAGTCCAAAATAGCTGTATTTTAATTTTATTTAGCATTCTTAGAACACCAAACACTCTGTAGGAACTGGGATGGCTACTGTGGATAAGATCATCGCTATGACAATCCCTGAGTCTCCTGGGAGATACAGACCAGCACATATCCAGTGTGCTAAGTTCTACGATAGAAGTCAACAGTCAACAGTGTTATGGGAGTACTTCAGAGGAGTACCCATGTCTGACCAGAAGAGAAGAGGTTAGGGGTGCCTGGGTGGCTCAGTCAGTTAAGCATCCGACTTCGACTCAGGTCATGATCTCACGGTCCGTGGGTTCGAGCCCCACGTCGGGCTCTGTGCTGACAGCTCGGAGCCTGGAGCCTGTTTCGGATTCTGTGTCTCCCTCTCTCTCTGCCCCTCCCCCGTTCATGCTCTGTCTCTCTCTGTGTCAAAAATAAATAAACATTAAAAAATAAAAAATTAAAAAAATAAATAAAAAAGAAGAGAAGAGGTTAGAAAATGATCACCAGAAGGGAGTAGAAATTGAACAGAAGAGGCTAGGGTATCTCTGGATACTGAGGAGGCCATGGATCAAGTGGGCATGAGGCTGAGAACAGACAGACTCTAAGGTTACCTGCTGAACCGTGGATCCTAAACCTTTTTCCAGAATTGATTCCCAGAATGAATCTGGGCATCAGGATATATTTCTCCCGAGACAGAGATTGAAACTGAACCCAACCTATAGAGAAAGACAAAGGCTGAAAAGACTCTCTTGCTGCCTGATTATCTAAAATGGTTTCACAATCATATTTGCAAATTCTTTCCCCCCTCAGGAACTTGGAAATTTCAAAGTGCATTTAAAGCTATTAGGCACTTGATTAAATATCTCCTCCTCTCTCCTGGGATTCAGTTCTCAATCTTAGCAGGGCAATCTCGCTTCTTTTCCCAACGACAGATCATTTTCCCTTGGTAAGGAAGTGTAAGGGCTGAGTAGCTCCAACTGCTACTCTGTATGCTAACAGTGCATCACCTACTCGTGAGCAGTAACCAATGCCCTATTCTTGCTTCTTACTCTCTACTTCTATTACTAGCAGATGAATTATTTTATAGCAAAGAAAGCTCACTGAATCTCCATGGGCTACAAGAAGGTGCATTCAAATCTGCCAAAAGGTTAAACAAAATTTAAAATTTTCTTTATAAGGTGGACACAATCTTTTGTCAAATTCGATAGACACGCGTGCCCTCTACACGTACCAAGCAGCATACTCCATAAGAATCTATGTTACTGAAGTCAAACTCTAAGCTGCCAGAACATTAAAGTGCAGCAGACTTCAACTGACCCAGGAAGCCCCGATGCAGAGTTTCTTTCACCTTTGGCGTGTACTTCAATGGACATCCCCCTTTGCCCTCTGCTCTCCCCAGCACTTGCTGTTATTTACTTAAGACTTTCTCAATTGATTGTTAAAATGGCAGCACAGTTGCCAAATCCTACATTAAGGTGCTGTTGTGTGCTCTCCTCTTTTTTTAATCGATCGACATTTCTTGAACTCCTATAACATAGGAGGCATCCATCACATCAGATGTGCAAAGGATATGGAGGAAAATACAGAGAATAGGAAAATCCCAGCCTGCCCTGCAGGCAGCTTAGCCACTCATGACCTGCATGCCTTTGATCATTTTAATAACCCTCGCTGCGCCTCTGTTTCAGGCTGAGAGATTAGCATGAGCAAAGGTACAATAGTACATAGTGCAAAATAGGTAACTTTGGCTAAAAAGAGGTAGCAGCACATAGTAGCCTGTGCTAAGGAGTGATAGAGACGAGTGTTACAGAACCCACCGTGGGGAGAGTGGGGAGAGGCTGCAGTCACCTGAAGCGGGAATAAGACCTTATAGGAATAAGAAGGAGGGGGCGGTGGAGGGAGGCTTGAGCCGGGTCCTTAAAAGTAGGGAAAGGTACGGAGTTTTTAACAGAACGAATAGCTAACATTTATTGCCCACAGCAACACATACATACTCCACATGGAGGATCTTACTTAATCCTCACAAAACTCCTATGAATTACTATTATCCTCATTTCATACGTGAGGAAATGGGTTGAGGAAGAGGAGGGGAAAAGGCTTTCCAGGAAGTGAAATGACTTATCGGGAGCAAAGGAATGAGACCTGCTATGAGGGCATCTGCGGCTTTGTCTCTCCTGTTCCTGTCCCTGCAGTGCTGGTTTCAGTCCATGAGCAAGCAGCTCCTGTGTTTACTTGTCCCGTGATCCTCTTCTCTGCCACCAGCCCTTTCCTTTCCATACACAGCGAGCCTGTGTCTGTCCCCGGAGTTTTGCTTATTTTCCTAGTAGGCTTAAGGTAATTTCAGTTAGTGCATTTTAGCCTCCCACATCCCCTTGCTTTTGACATGTGGACTTCAGCAGTACTCTAAAGACATTTCAAATGGTCCTCTAGTGATTTTATGTAAGAATGTCAGCATTTGCCAGTACCCTGCCATTCATGTGACCAATGGCGTGCCACTCTTCCGAACATTGGCAGAGATGCTAGTCTTTTAGAATGGATTGGGAGTTAAATCCTCAGAGATGAACATACAACCCTCTGCCCCCTTGCTCACGAATGGTTTTGGGTCTTTCTCCAGCTGGGGGGATATGGGACTTGAACATGGATTTAACAGCCCTAGGCTTTACGTAAGAGCATTAGAAATGGGAGATGTGGGACAGGGGAGGTCTCGTGACACACTGCAAACCCAGGCTTTTTTAAAGGTCTAAATGTCTTTAGCCAGGATATGTAGAAGAGTGAGATACTAGTTCACTGGGACAACACAGATGTAACTCTAACATTCATTTTAGCTACAATATTAACCATAAGCTTTCAAATTACTTCATTACCACTATCTTTACTTTTGGTAAAATCCAAAATAGATAACCCGAAACAGAATATTTTGCTATTTTCTAGAGTAGGAGAGCTATGTATTTTATTTGTACTCTAGTCTTCTTACTTGTTTCATTTTTGTCTGTCAAGTGTAATAGAGAAGATAGTTTAATCCAGGGGATTTTAAGAGGTCTGGCCAGTAAATCATATTAAAATGTATTTGTACTAAAGTGTTGTGTGAGCCTTGCTTTCTGGGTAGCTACTGGTTTAGAACTTTCTTCTCAAAAGCCTGTATATAATGACAAGGGGAAATTTTGGAGACCCATCCCCTGAGATTTTTATAGAAGATGCAAGTCTCCAGTGTTGTGAGCGTAGTAGCCACAAGCACGGCTTCTGAAGTCAAAAGGCTAGCCCTGTGATCGTGAGTCACTTAACCTCTCAGACAATGCCCTCACAGAGAGGCGGAGAGAATGGCATTTGCCTCAGAGACTTAAATGAAACCATACATTAAAAGCTCATGGCAGAAGTCAGGGTATACATTAAGTGCTCAGTAAGTTAACTAGTATGAAAAGAATGAATGAGGTGAACCAAGGTGTTTAGCACCATTTCCAACAGTAGATGTCACCCTCCTCCCAAGTACTGAGTCAAAACATCTGTGCATTCCATGAACATTAGAGAACAGAGGGTAGAGAATAAAATTTCCTACAGATAGCTTATAATTAAACAGCACGATTTTAAGTACAGCCCCCAAATCGCTGTTTGAGAATTAAGAGCTAACATTTTAAACCACGCCCACACAGGAAGGGAAAGGGATAGAAAGAATGAAAAGGGTCATATGGTCTAGGTACAAATTAGAAAACATGGTCTAGCAGAATAGTCTCAGTTCAACTTTCTGAATCCTTATTTGAATCTCTTTATGTTTGCAAAAGAAGGAAAAGAAACTTACCCAAAAATGGCTCCATATTATAAATAACAATTTGGCAGAATTATCAATTCTTTGAGTTGAAATCTAGGTATGAGATTAAATCAGCTCTAAAAAGTTTAGTTCTATTCTTCCATCTGCACAGAAAACATACACCTCAAAACAGAGAAAAGAGCTGTCTCAATATCCTCCATCTTATTAGCTCAATGGAATTGCCTGCAATCATAGCCTTATAAATACATGTTGAAACTGCCAAAGACGTTCAGCAAATGAAGCACTTAAAAAAGTAGAATTATTCCTTTTATTACAAAACTTAATAATTTAACGATTTCTGTACTTTTCTTTAGAAGAATAAAAAAATGACAGCTGATACTCAAAACCGGAAACCAGATAATCAGACAAAAAACATCACATTTATTTCAACAGTTCAAAGTGCAAATACAGCAAGTCAGTCCACAATGTTTCAAGATAGTTTTAAGTATAATGAAAACTTGATCTACAAAAATGAAAGGGTAAACAGCAGAAATAAAGCTCAATTTTTTTTAAAAATTCAAGTAACCCAAAAACCCTTAGACTAAAATATTCCACTTATGACGATTCAGAAATGCCTTCATTTATGGATACCAGTAGTATTTTGCAGTCCAAAAGGACTTCTCAAAGAAAGAGAATCACCCAAAACCGGTCAGCTTAGGACAAGAGTGGAGGTTCTTGGTGCGGGCTCTTCCTGATTTGGCGGCCTCACTCACACTGTCAATTGATGTGGTCCAACCCATGATACTTTGAGGTTTAGGCAAATTCTAAAAAATGTGTGAAGTTCAATATGAGGCTAACACCCTGCTAAGAGTTTTTGAAACGGCCCCCATAGATTTAAAAGATTTTATAGACCGATTTTCACTTCAGGACTATGGTGTTATTGGGGGAAAGACATAGATTAATACTTGTTCCATTACTTCGCACCTTTCCGTAAGGTTAGCAACGTGGCCTTTGAAACTTCCTTGTGACAGTCGTCCTTCAGTATCTATTTACTTATTTCCACACATACAGAACTTTATTTATATAGAGTAGAAAAAGTTCCCACTAGGAAGATAATTAAAGGTTGTTAATGTTCCTTGTATCACCTGGCAGCCAAGACACGTTTATTTCTGCTCCGCAGAAGCAATGTTAGCTACTTGCTTCAATTCAGGAAAGTGTATCTTCAGAAGGTTTAGATGAGATATTTATTTACTCGGTCTTTTTTCCAACTTTCTTCATCTTTTCATTATAGGCAATAAATTGAGAGTCTGTTCCAAAAATTCTATCCCACCATGTAAATGTTGAAGCATAATTTCCGATGAAGTTCATATGGTGGAAATCATGATGCCGAGAACCAGCATAGAAAGGGATCAGATTTAAAGGGTTGAGAGGAATGTCATAACCACTGAAATAAAAATGATAAAGATTATGAAGGAAATAAACCCACTTCAAATAACTGACATTTTCATTGACAGTCATCTGCCTGTTAACTAATTCGAGTAACTTTCCATGTCACCTAAGTCACATTTATTTCCGACATGTTTACAAAGACAAAACCTCACAGAAAAATGGTACATATTCTAGAAACCATTTCAAGAAATTAAAATAAAAACCTTAATAGATCTTTGGAACTTAATTTTATATATCATGGGATCAGAGAGAGGGCTTATAGTAATGAATCTTTAGACACAGCCTTTCAAGAATTATTTTTCTTTTCTGTTTTAGAGGAGCTTTCTCACCACAGTTTGTAATGCCCATAAAAGTATGTGTCCTTTAGGAAAAGTTAAATGAAAGGAGTGACTGGGGACTCCTGGGTGGCTCAGTCAGTTAAGTGTCCAACTTTTGATTTCAGCTCAGGTCACGATCTCACGCTTCATGAGATGGAGCCCCGCGTTGGGCTCTGTGCTGACACCACGGAGCCTGCTTGGAATTCTCTCCCTCCCTCTCTCTCAAAAGAAAATAAATAAACAAAAATCTTAAAAAACAAAACATATGTAACAAACAAGGCTAACATGAACCAAGAGGTTACAAGACATATAACCTAACAAAAATGGGCAAACGATATAAAAGGGTTACTCAAAGAAGACAAAACACATCGACTGATGAGCACACACAGACGCACAGCCTCTCAAGTCCCTGAAGAAATGCAGATCACAATACTGAAAACTCTTCAGTTCTCTTAAGGACAAAGAGTAAAGACTGTATCTATCCGGCTTGGAAGGTGTTGTGGGAGGGCAAGCATTCTCGTATATACTCCTCCTGGGGATGTAAATAGGGACCCTTTTGGAAGGCAGTTGGGCAGTATCAATCAAAATTTTATTTCACTTGACCAAGCAATACATGAGTACATTCTAACTGTAAAAATGACAACTGCCAGAGACAGGAATGTAAAAAAAAAAAAAAAAAAATGTTTATCCAATGATTATGTTCTCATGTTTCCTTTAAATAAAAATAACAAAACTAATGTGTCTTACTAGTCTGCTTAGAAAGATCGGGGCGCCCGGGGGACTCAGTCGGTTAAGCATCCGACTTTGGCTCAGGTCATAATCTCGTGGTTTGTGACTTCGAGCCCCACGTTGGGCTCTGTGCTGACCGCTCGGAGCCTGAAGCCTGCTTCAGATTCTGTGTCTCCCCCTCTCTCTGCCCCTCCCATGCTCATGCTCTGTCTCCGAATAATAAATAAACAGTAAAAAAAATTTAAAAAAAGATAATCTTACGACTGTGAAAACAAAGATATATTTTGATACCTTATACCTGAATAGAAACCATAGCTCACCTATGGACGTCAATAGTTTCCATCAAACGAATGGTCACCCATGCCCAAAGGAAAATGACATGATCACATAAAAGCATGATTCCAATAAAAAATCCAGTTCCAAGAATCAGAGTTTCCAAGGGATGTGCATATTCAGCTTCCATTCCAAATGGAGCCTAAAATAAATAGGTAAGAATTACTTAATGTGTTGTGACTGTTAATTTTATGTGTCAGCTTAGCTAGGCTACAGTGCCCAACAGTTTGATTGGTCAAATACCAGTCTGGATACTGTTGTGAAAGTACTTTTTTGATGTGACTAACATTTAACTGAGGAGACTTTGAGTAAAGGAGATTACTCTCCATACTGCAAGTGCTCTTTATCCAATCAGTCGAAGACCTTAAAAGCAAAGACTGAGGCTTCTCAAGGAAGAAAGGATTCTCAAGACTGAAATACAGAAACCCTGCTCAAATTTCCAGCCTGTGGTCTGTCCTACGCATTTCAGACTTGCCAGGCCCCACAATCACATGAGCCAATTCCCTAAAACAAATCTGTGTGTATCTCCTATTGATTTTGTTTCTCTGGAGAACCATGACTAATACATAACATTAAATATATTCTAATTTATTTATACATATGGTTTTATAATATTATATTGTTTCTTTATGTAATGACAGTATACCTAGCTGAAGATATATAAACAATAACCGTAATTCTCAATAAAAACATCTTTTTGTGGGGGCCTGGATGGCTTAGTTGGTTGAGTTCAACTCTTGATTTCAGCTCATGATTTCACGGTTCATGAGTTTGAGCCCCGTGTTGGGCTCTGTGCTGACAGTGCGTAACCTGCTTGGGATTCTCTCTCCCTTTCTCTCTGATCCTCCCCTGCTTGCTCATGCGTGCGCGCGCTCTCTCTCTCTCTCTCAAAAATAAAGAAAACTTGAAGCAAACATCTTTTTGTTTCTACCAAACATCAAAAGGTCTAAAGATGTCCCTAATAAAATCTTAATAACTGCCTTTAATGGTGTTAGATAAAAACATTAAACAACTTAAACTCTAATTTTGGTTTATGCAGTTGAATTTGTTCTGCCCAGAAAAGGACACTTGATTTAGCAGACCCTGTCATCAGGATCAATGTGTAACACATTGACATAACCAGTTGGACAAAGGTACATGAAAGCAGTTCTGATCAAATCAGTTTTTGTGGAGGCCAGAATGAGGTGGAACTGTGTTAATCAAACAAGTCAGTAATTGTTTCAGAAGTTTAAAGATGAAAGGTTCATTGTTTTGGGATCCAATTTAAATGACTTTAACATCACTATGGCCTCTATTAATCTGCCACATACCAACTGTGATAGGATAGTGCTCTGGCCCCAAAGATGAGTGACTGAACTATTTCATATAACATTTTTCTTGAAAATTTATAGAACTGGTTGTATGTATGTGCGTGTGTGTGTGTTATGGTCTTAACATGTTCACGCCAAATAAAAAGCAATACAAACATCACTGACAGTTTTTTAAAAGCTTGAAGAAAAACATTTTGCCTCTAATAGAAAACAAAAAAAATTCTAACATACCTGAAACTCATGATGAACTTTATGAATATATTTATATATTCTTTTATGATGTAAGAGCCTATGCAGAAAATAGTGCCAGGTATCTTCAATCACTGCGCAGCCTAAGCATTTTACCAACAGCAGACACCTTTAAGATGAAAATACTGTAATGAGTATACGATAACTTACTTAAACAATCTAGATTTTTCCTTGGGATCACTGCTTGAGGAATTACATGAAACCAAATACCCACCAACCACCTGACCTAACTGGATACACTGACCAGCAAACTCTCAGAACTGATAAGTACAACGTGACTATATTATAGCTGGTATTATAATACCTCTGAAGAAGGGGTAAAGAGATTGACACTGTAGCAATTCTAATTCATTTTTTAAAAATGCACATGTATAGGGGTGCCTGGCTGGTTCAGCAGGTAGAACACATAACTCTTGATCTCAGGGTTGTGAGTTTGAGCTCCACATTGCTCCACTTAAAAAAAAAAACAAAAAACAAAAAAACTGAAAAAATTTCACATGTATAAAATCAGAGTTAAACAAAATCCAAAACATCTAGGAAAGGAATAATACTGATGAAGGACTTGAACTGAGATTATTAAGAGTTAAAATCATCACTTCTTTTCCACCAAAGAGAGGGTCATAAGAGCAAGGGGCAAAAACATTTTATATACAAATGAACACATACACAACGCTTTTATACGTTAAACATATATTACAAAGAAAAGAAAAAGTGTACACCTAATATTGGTATATCTGTATTTGGGTAAGTCAGGAGCAAACAGTTGAACACAAATATTATTTGAACACAAATACTTGTGCTCAGATAATATATATGTGTCTGTATGGACACAACTTTTATAAATCTCACAATTACTCTCTTCTCTTTTTATTCATTTTGGACTTAAAATGTAACAGAGTTTTTCTTGGTTGAAGCATATGGATCTGTATACAGTCACATAAAGGGTGCTACTGAAACTTCTGATGTATGTAAGAAATCACTTTCCAATAAAATATTACATTAAAATATAGAGAGATAAAAAATGGAAACATTTTAAGTTTCTACTAATGGTTTACTTTTCTACATTGTATTTACTTCTAAAGTTTAGAATAAACATTAACCAAATGAAGAAAGAAGATCAACATTAAGGATATTTTAACTAGATAATAAACCATGACTGAGTATCAAAATCAAATCTTTATCTACATACCATCTTGGCATTCTTTCCCAATCATAAGGAATATTAAAATACTCTGTAAAATAATAAGTTCCACATATCAAAGGAAGCTGGATACAAAAGTGATTAAAGAGAAGTACTTTAAAACATTTCCACTGGTTTTCCCATGTTTCTGGTTTATCCTAGGGAGAAAAATCGTAGTATTTAGTATTGTGTCGGTAATTTGACCTGAAAATCAGAGTGAATTCTAATTATTTCTGTAATGTTTCTATGTGACCTTAATTCTACATTATTTAATTAATCTTATATTACAGTGACTATGTTGTAATAAGCAAGGGCCAGGAATCACAGCACCCTCCCCTTCTAAATTCTTGACAACTATGGTAATGAGTTAAAATAGGTGAAGAAACTGTTCCCAAACAAACCCAGGAATAAAGGTCACAAACAAACTGAAAAAAAAAACAAAACAAAAAAACACCACACCGTGAATCACTCTTCTGTCTTTGCTGCCCACAGAGCCCTCACTTCTGTCAGCAGGAATTTCAGAGAAGACATGTGTTATGCTGAGATCACAGGCAGGTTCTCCCAGCTGTCATACAGACCGCACTGGAAACCTGGATTACGGAGGTGAAGTGATGCCTCCAGCCATTTAGCGGTACTCAGAAATAAGTGTATTCCCAGAAATAAGTGGATTTTTGTCATTTCCAATGACAGAATTATAACTCTCTGAGCTGGAAGAACGTCAGAAATGAGTCCGGTGGTTCCCAAAGAATGGAGAGCTACTGCCCACAGATGACGACATTCAGAGATGAAAGTCAAAATGAGAAAAGTGAGATCAATGTTGTAAAAATGTTCAGAAAACCTCATCAGGATATCGACTTGGTTAGCAAGCCATATAAAAGAATCTAAATTTATTCGATTTAAAGGGCTGCAGTTAGATAAGAAAAGGTGCTTCTGGTTTCATAAAAAGACGGTGATAATATATAATAGTTATTGCTTTGTTTTGCATGTCCTTACTTAAAAATCCAGACAGCTGCCAGTCAAACTTTTTTAACTAAACCATAATATCCCAAGCAAGGAAACTACTGCTCAGCAGAAGCCCAGAGAGGTCTGCTACCTTGCCCAGGATCACACGGGCAGGGACCCGAACTAGAACTAACTAAAATCTAGGTCTCCAGTTCTGGTCTTAAAATTCTCTTTTTTGTTGCTCTTAAAATTCCTTGAGTTATCCTCTCTAACAAAAAGAAGAAAAAGCATTTAATAGATAACCAATCTAGAGAGCCAGCCTCCAATCTCAGGGCCACCATCACTAGCTAACTAGCTCTGAGATGCTCACAACTCTGTTTCCTCAACAATAAAATGAAGGGATTAGACAAGATAATTATTAATTAGCTATCTCTACTCTGAGATTATCTGACCTCCTTACTCCAAACCTCCAGTCTGTGATTGGGGACAAAATAAATTAAAGAGCCTAGCTTGGGCAAATTTTCCCTACAAATTCCATTTAACAGACTTTTAATATGCTAGCTTGAATGTGATACCCTAATTTAGCTGCAGAAATTAACACACAAATCAGTCAACTATAAAATCACATGGTTAAAATGTACATAAATTAGTTTAAAAGATAATGAACAATGGGGGAGCCTGGGTAGATAATGAACAATGGGGGAGCCTGGGGTGGGGGGGGTGGGGGGTGGGGTGGTGGTAATCTGCTTGGAATTCTCTCCCTCCTCTCTCTGGCCCTCCCCTTGCTAGCTCTCTCTCAAAATAAATAAATAAATAAATATTAGAAAAAAAGATAGTGAACAATCAAAAACTCCTACCTAGTGGAACATCAGAGTTTACTGCATTTTACACTTTATATATCACTGCATCCTAATATGAAGGAATACCATTATTAGGACAATCGAATGTTTTTAGTATACGCGTCCCTGAGGAAAACTGCTAGAGAACTACGAAGATGTGATGTTCTGTAAATTTCCCTCTCACTAGTGAGCACGCGCACTGACTATCCCCTAGTCTATCCTGTTTGAAACTGCTCTCCTCACTGCCAGCAACCTTCTTCCTGTGCCCACAAACAAGGGTTTCAGGGCTTTTGCCTTCAAAATGCATAAACCTGTAATTAACTGTACTGATTCTGTTGCTTGTTTTTAAACCCTTTTATGAGAACTTGTACTGATTTACCAACACAGTTCATTTTGATATCAAAAAGCTCAAAGCAGGGATTTTGATGGTGTTGAACCTCAAAGGAAGACAAGACAGCATGAGGCCATATACCCGCCCTTTCCATTTCTGTTTCTAAGTCCACCTGTAACCAACTAGACAATTACTTGTACGGTCTTTTGCCACCTTTTAAAGTCATTCATAAAACACTGACTGAAAAAGGTCTTCTTCTCTCTGGAAGTGACCACCCTCTGACCAGTGAGTCAAGTGTGGAGGGCAGAAGGAGGCCAGGGACACTCTGGCCTGGCCAGACATACCATGATTCAGCCCTATAAGCAAACAAATCAAGAGGTGACACACTCTAGTCAGAATCATCCCAAACATGCATGAAGACAGACATCCAAATTGAACTCTGCCTTTCAAAGCAGGCCCTGTTATAAAAAGCATTTTGGAACTTCTGTCCTTAATTTAGGGTAAGAGAATACTCCCCTTTGGGCATGTCCCTTTTTCCTTCCTCTCCAATCTTTTTGTTCTTCCCTTGGCTTACAGTCTAGTCGCCTGATCGCCTGCAGTATCCCCGGACAGGATCAATGACGCCCTTTGCGTGAGCACTTAAACTCACTGGGAGAGGCAGCGGGGCAAACAGACCCATGGGGGAGAATGTGCACACCGCCTGCCACCTGACGGGTACTTAGTAAGTGCAAATTAGTCTCCACAAAGGAACACTCTCAAATGTTCTACCAAGACCACGTGTCCTTGAGTTTTAGTTTGGCATGACTTTTTAGAAAAGTAAACAGCAAGCATTAGAAACTATCATGGGTTTGCCAAGTGCTGATAAAGCATCTCTAATAAGCTAGTCCAGACTCTTTGCTGGGACCCCTGTCACACTCTAGTTGACACTCTGGTAGAGCTCACCATTTTCCCTGTGATTAAAACTGAAAAGCAGCACTGTGTGTATCTCAACACTTTGTCATGCACGGTGGGATCTCAAGAAATTTAGTGCACTAAAACAAGTATCTAGAAACTAGGGGCCTCAGGACTTCCTCATTTGGGATGACATGAATGCTGCTCAACCACTACCATATTATTTAAGGAAAAAACAAAACGTTTAATAACCCCAATCAAGATCTTAGAATATTAACTTACACTTAGCAGCTGAGACATCAGGGGTAGGAGCGAATTGCAAATTATCTACAAATCCCCATAACTTTCCTTTCCAGCTAGTTTAAGAGATTAAAATTTCTAAGCCCAAATTAGACAAATATCACATCTAATGAAAGCATAATTTAACAAATTATTCTTGAAACATTAGCAGTAACAATCTAGGGCTGTGCTGTCCAATATGGTAGAACTAGAAATGTGTGGCTATTGAACATTTTAAATATGGCTAGTCTAAACTGAGATGGGCTAAAATTAATGTAAAATACACAATTGATTTCAAAGTCTTATTGTGAGAATAAGAACATAAAATATCTCATTAAGTACTTTTATATTGATTACTTAAGATAATAGTTTAGATTTATTGTATTAAATGAAGCATAATACTAAAATTAATTCCCCTATTTCTTTATACTTTTTTATGTATTCTATCAGAAAATATAAAATTATGCATGTTCCTTCACTGAATTTCCATCGGACAGCCGTGATCTAGATTCTCTCAAAACAAAGTTATATTTACTTTTAAAACCTTCCACATCAACGATAACATTGCATTGTAAGTCCATCACACTCACCTTCTGAATTTTGTACTTTTTCATGTAAGGTATAAATTGAAACAAAAATCCAGGTAAACAGAACAAGAAATAAAGCGCCTCATGAACTATCAAAGATCCCCATGTTGCAATCTGGAATTTCGTGTAATTATTCAACATATAGTTCCAAGCATTTTTAAATGGTTCTTGTAGAGGGTTCTCAGGTAACAGTGAATCTACATACTCCACAGCCAAGGATGCCGAACTAAAGATGCTGATACTTTCATTTGTTGCCATTTTTCAAATCTCTGCAGAAAGCCTTAGAATTCTGTAAAAATAGACAAATAAATACATAAAACAGTGAAATTCCAGCAAAATAATTTTTAAAATTCATCTTCTGATAATTTTTAAAACAACAAATACTAAAGTACCAATTCTCAGATCCTAAACATGTGATTAAAAAAAAAAAAAGTCAACTACTAGATGTCATCACCGTGTCCATTTGAGGACACTGATTTAAAAGCCACACGTTAAGTTTCAAGAGCAGGATCTAAAAGAACACTGGACAAAGAATTTCAGACTATATTTATTTATTTATTTATTTTCAATATATGAAATTTATTGTCAAATTGGTTTCCATACAACACCCAGTGCTCATCCCAAAAAGTGCCCTCCTCAATGCCCATCACTCACCCTCCTCTCCCTCCCACCCCCCATCAACCCTCAGTGTGTTCTCAGTTTTTAAGAGTCTCTTATGCTTTGGCTCTCTCTTCCACTCTAACCTCTTTTTTTTTCTTTTTTTTCCTTCCCCTCCCCTACGGGTTTCTGTTAAGTTTCTCAGGATCCACATAAGAGTGAAAACATATGGTATCTGTCTTTCTCTGTATGGCTTATTTCACTTAGCATCACACTCTCCAGTTCCATCCACGTTGCTACAAAGGGCCATATTTCATTCTTTCTCATTGCCATGTAGTATTCCATTGTGTATATAAACCACAATTTCTTTATCCATTCATCAGTTGATGGACATTTCAGCTCTTTCCATAATTTAGCTATTGTTGAGAGTGCTGCTATAAACATTGGGGTACAAGTGCCCCTATGCATCAGTACTCCTGTATCCCTTGGGTAAATTCCTAGCAGTGCTATTGCTGGGTCATAGGGTACGTCTATTTTTAATTTTCTGAGGAACCTCCACACTGTTTTCCAGAGCGGCTGTACCAATTTGCATTCCCACCAACAGTGCAAGAGGGTTCCCGTTTCTCTACATCCTCTCCAGCATCTATAGTCTCCTGATTTGTTCATTTGGCCACTCTGACTGGCGTGAGGTGATATCTGAGTGTGGTTTTGATTTGTATTTCCCTGATGAGGAGCGACGTTGAGCATCTTTTCATGTGCCT
Source organism: Panthera leo (assembly GCF_018350215.1). Taxonomy (NCBI): domain Eukaryota; kingdom Metazoa; phylum Chordata; class Mammalia; order Carnivora; family Felidae; genus Panthera; species Panthera leo. The sequence goes on from NC_056682.1 coordinate 62,856,384, forward strand.
GTTGACCATCCGGATGTCAGACTATCTTTAAAGAGACTTTTCAGTGTGGTCTCCTTGGAAAAACTTGTAATTTCAATTAGCAATAATGGAGTTTGAGTGTCACTTAAAACCAAAAAAAAAAAAAAAAAAGAAAACATCTGCCAAATAAGACTACATAAAAATTAAATACTTCTGACTGGGGAATAAATAATTATAAGTAAAGTCAAAGATCAAATGACAAACTGGAAAAAATATTTCCAACACTCATGACAAAAGGCTGCCAAGTGTGCTTTAAAGAAAGACTAAAAACCCAACAGAACAATGCCAAAAGACATTCCCAAGGAGTTCATGGAAAAATAAATATAATACAAATGTTCACTAAACAAATATGCAGCTCAGTTCCACTCAAAGAAATACATCCTAAACCAAAAATCTTTAAAAGTTTCATGGTGCTCAGGACCCAATATCGGAAACACACTTTGGGGAAACAGGCATCATTATACATTGCTAATGGAAGGATTAGTATGTCTGAGGAAAAATTCATAATATTTGTCACAATTAAAAATAAATACACCCTTTGATCCAGCAATTTTCTTACTCAGGTACACTAAGACTGAAGGAAGCATTGCTTATAGCAGCCAAAACAAAGAAAAAAGAAAAACAACATAAATAAGTCCATCAACAAGAAAGGAGTTAAATAAACCCTAAGTCCTTTCACAGGCAATTATACAGCCACTTAAAAGAACAAGGAAAATCTGTATGTTCTTCATAGAAGGATGTCTAAGATACAATGTTAAATGAAACAGCAGGTTGCAGAATAATACCCATAAAGAAGAGCCCCCCCACTTTGTTTCTGTGAAAACATTATATATTTATCTGTGTGCGTGCACACGTGTACACACACACACACACACACACACACGATGTATGGAAGGATATCCAGGAAACAATTGAGAGTGGTGACCTTTAGAGGAAGAGATCAAGAGGAAAAGATGCACACTCTTGTCCATGTGCACACACGGGATGAGGGGCGGTGAGACGGGAGGAGAAAAATTCTACTTTCCATTTTATACCTTTTTGCAATTATAATTTTCTCATGAATATACTTTACCTATATAATAAATAAGCGTAACGGGTCATGAAATCAAAAAAGAAAAACTTACAAAGAATGTTACTTTCCTAAAAATGTTCCCTGTTGTTCCTAATGTGCAAATTATGAAGGACAACTTTAAAGACAAATTGTTTAAAGCCTCAGAAGCATTCTTTTCTTTTTTTAATGTTTATTTATTTTTGAAGCAGAAAGAGAAAGACAGTGTGAGCAGAGGAGGAGCAGAGAGAATCCGAAGCAGCTCCAGGCTCTGAGCTGCCAGCACAGAGCCCGACACGGAGCTAGAACACGAACGGTGAGATCATCACCTGAGCCGAAGCCGGACGCTTAACCCACTGAGTCACCCAGGCGCCCCAGAAGCACTCTTAATAGTGCTCAAAATGCCCCACTCCCAATGCTGACCTCTCACTGTGCCTCACAGAGGATACTGGGGAGCTCAGTCAACTTGCTCAGGTCTCTGAATTCACTTTGTATGCTTAGTTCTTTTGTCCTACTCATTCTCAAATGGCTTATACTATGGGACTACAGTTACATCCTGGCCATTCCAACCTCAAAATTTCTCTTTTCTCACTCACCCTCTCTGAGAGTGACTAGTGTTTTGTTCCCTTCTTACCTTAAGAACTAGTCTGTCACTTGTCCTTTCTTACTCTTCATCTTGCCCTCTTCACTGAGTCCATTCCTTCAAGTTTAGAAAACATACTCATGTCTCCATACTCGTACTTTCACAAGAAAGTCTTCCTTTCTTGTGAAAAGTTTTCCTAACCTGTATCCCCCACTTCCCCAAGCCACTGTCCCACTTTTCTTCTTTGAACCAACCTCTTTTTTCTCTAGGGAGAAATCAACAAAAAGCCTCTCCCTGCTTTGTTTGCATCCAAACACGTCACTCAACCACTTGCAATCTAGCTCCCATTCACGCCAAGGTGTCTTCAGTCTCCTAACTCACAAGATAAAAGTCATTCCAATCCTCATTTTTCATGAGATCATCACCAAATTTGACAATGCTTAACCAACATCACTTAGTAGCTGTGTGACGTTAAGCAAGTTATAGAACCTCTCTGAACCTCAGTTTTATCATCTGCAAAATGTACAGAATCGTAACTAGAAGGTGGGATCTTTTCATAATATATGTGTATGTTTATATATATATATATATATATATATATATATATGAGATATATATCATATATATATATCTCATATATGAGATATATATCATATATATATATCTCATATATGAGATATATATCATATATATATATCTCATATATGAGATATATATAGAGATACACATATCACCACAATGTACACCTTAAATATCTTACCTGTCAATTATACCTCAATAAAGCTGAAAAAAGAAAAACAGTTTTAATGAGTCCAAGACATAATACACGTGAAGTACTTAACTTAGGACCTGACACACAGTAGCTAAGCTAGCAGTAATTGAGCACTTCCTATATGCCAGGAACTGTGTTCTAAGAACGCTACATGCTCTCTCTATATTAAAGACTTTAATCCTTCACAAAGCAGGTGATTTTATTATTTCCATCTTATAAATGAAAAACTGAGGTTTAGAAAGAGTAATCAACTTTTTTTTAATGTTTATTTATTTTTGAGACAGAGAGAGCATGGGGGGGGGGGGGGGGGGGAGGTGCAATGAAAGAGGGAGACACAGAATCTGAAACAGGCTCCAGGCTCTGAAAGGTCAGCACAGAACCCAATGCGAGGCTCGAACCCACAAACCGTGAGATCATGACCTGAACCGAAGTTGGTCTTTCAACCAACTGAGCCACCCAGGTGCCCCAGAGTGAGCAACTTTCTTAACCCAAGTTACAAAAATACTAACTGGGGGAGATTATGCTCTCATCCACTATGTTCTATTGTAATCAACAATAATAAAGCATACAACAGGGGAGCCTGGGTGGCTCAGTCGGTTAAGTGTCCGACTTCAGCTCAGGTCATGATTTCAGTTGGTGGGTTGGAGCCCTGCGTCGGGTTCTGTGCTGACAGCTGGGAGCCTGGAGCCTGCTTTGGATTCTGTGTCTCCCTCTCTGCCCCTCCCCTGCTCACGCTGTCTCCTTCAAAAATAAATAAACATTGGGGCACCTGGGTGGCTCAGTCGGTTAAGCGTCCGACTTCCGCTCAGGTCATGATCTCACGGTCCGTGGGTTCGAGCCCCGTGTCGGGCTCTGTGCTGACAGCTCGGAGCCTGGAGCCTGTTTCGGATTCTGTGTCTCCCTCTCTCTCTGACCCTCCCCTGTTCATGCTCTGTCTCTGTCTCAAAAATAAATAAACATTAAAAAAAATTTTTTTTAAAAAACAAAAATAAACATTAAAAAAATTTTTGCTAAAAAGAAATTATCTATAGTATCTATAGTCTTTCTGTCCCTAGCCCTTTCTCCTAAACTCCAGGTTCTGATTATCTAAAACTCTACCGGCCATCTTCAATTACACAGTTCAGAGTTCCATCAAACTCAACATGCCCCAAAATTCAGCCAACTGCTCCCTGTAACCCTGCCCAAATATTCTATCTTCCTTAACCTCTAATTTGGGGAACTGCACCATCATCTACTTAGTCATCTCTGAAAGAATGTTCCCGGTCTCTCCTCTGCTGCCTAGGTCAAGCCTTCAAACTTACCCCCAATTTAGAGACTTGGTGTAATTCAGGGGTTTACTCTCCCGACACAAGAAAGGAGAGTTGGATACATCTTTGCCAAATGAACAAAACCAAAAAACTAGGAATTAAACTTAAGGAGAGGGGAGGGGAAATAAAGAGTTCTTTTCCCTTTTCTTATCCTTGTGCAACCTGATTGGGAGCCTGCTCCATTCTCAGGAAGAAAAAAAAAAAATGAGTTATCTGTGTATTCTCTGAGAAACTCTGAAGTTTGGCTGAGCACGGTCGGCCAGTGTCCATCCTTTGGCCCATATACCTTGGCTGAGCCCGGACTGCAGCAAACAGTTCCCTCATTGGCTGGCGTTGCCCAATCTCTTAGCTTGCCCTCCTTAAACACTACCTTTAAGGTACAACGGCAGGGTCTAGCTAAACAGCAGAGTTAACCCCCTTCTTTTAAAAAGATGCCAAGGGAATGCGTCCCTGAAAGATAAAAACCAAGGCCCTGAGCGAGGCGAAACAGGCCCTGCCAGGCCTTCACTCTTCACCTCTCTTATCTCCCACCTTCCCGCTGTATTCTCACACTTCACGTGTAACGGGCACAACACTCCCTTGTCGGTAACGTCCGCCATCCAACTCCTATTCATCCTTCAGTGACCTCCTCTCAGACGCCCTTCCCAACCCCACTACCTCCACTGCACATACGCAAGAGACCTTATCTCCCCAGTAGTGCTTCTGCTTTTGCAAAACTTTCATCACTCCTTCACCCTGTGAACTATCTCCTAATATATCCCGTCTTCGGATGACTGTAAACTTTTAAAGGGCAAGAACCATGCCCCAGCCTAAATTCATCGTTTGAGATTTCACACGGCTTTCACCTGTTCCCCTTGCCTTCCGTCCTCACAGCGGGCGCTGCCGCCCTTCGAGCGCGCATCCACGGCCGACCCCGCTCCCCTCAATACCACGGGGCAGCTGGCCGGCGCCCGCCCGCTCCCCCTTCCTGGCCTACCAGTCTCACCTGGACGACCGCGCGGGAACTGCGGGCCACCGTCACCCAGACTCCACCAGGTGCTGCACCTTCGGAACCTGCCTTTCCGGCTCGAGGGTGGAGCTAAGAGGCCGAGGCGGCTTCTTTTGCTGTTATTGGCTTGCGAGGGCTCCCAACCCTCCTTTTCCGCGCTGTGATTGGTCCTTGCAGTAGGCGGACTCGTGTGACTCGCGTGAACAAATCCCTGGCGGTCCCAGCCATTGGCTCTGCGAATGGAGTGAGGATAGTGAGACCGAGGCGTCTAGCCAGTAGCCAGCGCCGCAGCGCGCCTGGAGGCGGGGAAGCGCGAGGACGCGTGACGGCGTGAGGGGGCGGACACTACCACCACGAGAGCCGCTGCAAGGAGTTGCCTTGGCAACCGGGGTTCTTGAGGAGTTGCTGCCGGCCCCCGCGCAGTCCCTGGAAGAGGGTACCAGGCCGCCCTCCGCGCGACTTTAAGATGTGACTTGTGTAGCAGTCGCTTGGCAAAAACCTGGGAAGAAAAAGTATAAATGAGTTTTAAGATCTGTTTTGACGGTTTCTTTACAGACAGCCTTGCCTCCCTCTGCTCTACCTTGGATCTAGATCATTCTTCTTCCTTGTTTCCCCAGCCCCAGTGTCCCTTAATAACCCCCTATATATGGAAGATGGAGAATTTCAAACGCAATATATCTCCTGTGATCATCTAAAGAGTTATGATTACCCCCATTTTCAGATGAGAAAACACGAAGCTCAGAAAAGTTTAGCAAATGGTTTGACTTGGCAGACGGCTGCTCCCTGGGGTGTTTAGGCGTCAATCTAGCCCATAGGCCGTGACCTGAGAACGCCCACGTGGTGTACGTGGTGTAATCCAGGTGTGGGACAAACGGGCAGAGAGCTTGATGCGCTTACAACTTTTCGGGAGCCCTAGCCTCGTCTCCGCCATGTGTCAACAGTAAAATACTTGTGTACGAGGCAATAAGAGTCGTGTGTACAGATGGTGTAATAGTATACGAATTTAAACAGGGCCTTCTAAGAATTCGCACAAAGGCACCATTTGGGCTAGGTGAAAGCACTTGCTATTCAGTAGTTTCTGGAAACAGGATGCCATTGTTTCTCTCAGGGCTATGCTCAAACTGGTTCTTCTGCCTGAAGTACTCAGCCATCTCTTCCCTTACCCATCACCCATCAACTCAGGCACTATCAGCTTGAGGAAGTCCCCTTTTGGTGGATGTCTCTCGATAAGTTCAGTGACTCTCTCGTCTAACTGTCCCATGTCTGACAACCACGTTCTCTGTAAAGTATCAGGACAGAGAGGTCAAATCAAATGAAAAGCAAATGGATCTGCCCTTTTGGTGGTCAGAACCTTGTAGGACGCCTGTGCAGGCAGGTGAATGGTGTCCTGGAATGGATGCTGTGGTGCACCACCCAAATCCCCCTCTTCAGGACTGAAGCAGGCATTTAGCTTCTGAGTGTTGGCAAAGACAGCCACCTCTCCCCACTGGCACACCCCCTTTTCATGGGACCGGAGTCCAGTGACTGAATGATGCCGCAGTACAAAAGCGCAGCCCCTCATCCTAATTTAGGACTACTTTGCTTGTCCAGCCCAGCTCCAGAGATCTCCCCTCTTGTTGGCTGAGGTTACCAGGCTTTCTCAATTAGCAGTGTGCTCTTGGGTAACTTCTCAAAGTCTTACCTAGTACATTTGTAAAATGAGTATTGTAATAATACCTACATCTCATTTGCACAAGTATCTGGAATACAGGAAGTGTTCAGTAAAGTGCTTACTGACCATTTCAGATCATATCCACCATAGTAGATACATTTTCTAAATCAGAGCAGGTGTATGTATTGGAGGGGCCAAATTATTATTTTAAATCTTGGACATTTAGAGCTGAAAGAAAATACAGATATGGCAGCCAACTCAGTTATTTCCCTACAATGAAGAAATGGGATGTTCAGAGAAGAGCAACGAAGGCGGTAATTTATCGAGGGTCCTCTGTATTTCAAGCTTATTATAACACACATCATTTCTTTCAAATCCCACAATAACCTTGTGACACAGGCACTATTGTTGCCATTTTAGAGAAGACAAAATAACAGTCAGAGGTTAAGTAATGTGTTTAAAGTCACAGCAAGCAGCTGTTGGAGAGGGATATAAATTTAGAGCCACCTTCTGATTCTTATGCCCATGGGTTTTCCAGTACACATCTTTTTCTTCTTTAGAGTCATGAGGCCAGGGTTGGAACCCCAGTCTTGATTCAAAGTGTGATTCCACTCTCCCCTGTAACCTCCTCTTCCAACTGAGGCACTGGCAGCCATACAAGCCAATAGGAGGCAATTTGCTCAAGATCAAACTGAAACAAGCGGCAGGCATAGCACATCAATGTGTATTATGCTACCCTTGTCTCTAATAAAATAAGTCTCATAACTCGGGGTGCCTGGGTGGCTCAGGCGGTTGAGCATTTGGCTCTTGGTTTCAGCTCAGGTCATGATCTTATGGTTCGTGGGATGGGGCTCTGTGCTGACAGTGCAGAGCCTGCTTGGAATTCTCACACCCTCCCACTCTCTCCCACTCTCTCTGCGCCTCCCCCTTCTCTCTCCGTCGTTCTCTCTCCAAATAAACAAAGTCTCATAACTCATCAGCAGCTAAGATTATGAATACCCAGGACCTCATGCTCTAAGAGATGATAATAAAAACCAGGAATCATATGCCAGAGTCTAAAGGAACTCCTAGCAGTATGCACCCCATCCACCGTACCCTTGCCACCAGTGCATTTGGCCAAGAAAGCAGAGATCCACACAAAGCAGGAAGCAGATTTCCTTCCCAATGCAGATGCTCAAATCTAGTCTTGAACTCTGCTCAACCTGGTGCTGTTTCTTTGGCAGGATTTCTAACATGCCTCTCTGTCTTAAGTTCTGCTCTTTTTTGTACGATAATAGAACATACCAGGAATGGTCTTCTATGCCTTTTTAAAAAGGGGTGGGGGGTGGGGGGTGTTCCAAACTGGAAAGACAGAGAGGCATGGGGGAACAGGGTACATCCAAAGCCTCTGAAAACAGTTATGAATCCACCCACTGACAAAACGTGGCAAAACTACTTTATAGTATAGCTATTAAAGCTTCAAAGGAAGTAAAGACAAAGTGGTGTTTGACATTTTAAGTATTTAAGTCTCTGTTACCTTAATAGATTGCATTTTAAGAAAAGCTTACACATTTTTTAGATAAGTCTAATAATGCACAGAGAGTTTCATAGAATATTAGTGTTTGGAAGCGATCAGGAAAGATAATGACACACATTTTCCTTGATGCCACTGTGGGAAACAGCTAATAGTGCTCTAAGTTCATTAGATCCTCAACATGTTCGTTGACAGTGGATGTGCTTGGAGCCACACTAATGCAGAAATTCACTTTTTCATATGGTAAGCAGAGGCTTTTTCTTTTTCTGATTAAGTTCTTTATATTTCCATTTATAATTGGAAGTTCGAGTATTAAATATGGTTGTTTAAATTTCAGTACTCTGTATTAAACTAAATGGAAATTTTATCACAGGTATAATTCTTTCCTCTTGGTTATCCATTGTTCTGGCTAACGTTCTGTCTATGCTAGCCTTTTAAATTCCTCTTCTGAGGCACAGCCACCATATCCCATCGCACTTTCTCCTTCCCATTCCCCTCCCCACTCGTCCTTCCCCTCTTCCCCTTCCCATCTCCTTCCCTCCCCCTCTGCACCCTGTCAGGGGTCCACAACCTCAGCTGTCCATCTTGCTCCCCCACTCCCAATCCTTCAATTCCTTTTATTTAGTATCAAAATCACAATTCCTTTCTGAGTTACTTTAGAGCAGATTTTTTCTTTTTTCTTTTTGGTCCATTGCTCTTTGTTCTATTGTTATCTTGTGCTTAGATTAGGGGACAGAGGAATATAAAAACTTTAAATTTCACCAATACTTGGGAGACTTTTCTCCGATGGTTGAGGTAACTTTTTCTTGGATAACAATTTTCAGGGACCTCAGTTAATGATAACAGACTTGCCTTATAGGTTACTTTGGCATCAAATTTAAAATACTGATTTGTGAAGTTACAGAAAATGCAAACTTTAAAAAAGAACAGAAAAACGAAGTAGGCAACTTTCTTAATATGAAACTAAATAGATACAAATCAAGGACAATGTGAAACAAATAATATACAAACTTTTATTCAAAGATATTCAAGAAAGACATGTTTTGGTCATTTTAAAGTGAGATTAATTGAAGATCTCAGAAAAATTGTATTTGATCAACGCACATGGCTACTCACAGAAAGTTCTCTCTTCTGTTAATAGCAGCTAAATTTATACACACAGAAAAAATTCTTAAGACCATGCAAATTCAGTTGAATTCCATACATTCATTATATTCATCAAAAACCTGCAGTAATATTCATGCCAAAGAGTTACTTTAAGAAAAAAATTAAAAATACACACCAAAACATGACCAAGATTAAACTAAGGAAAATAATAAATAAGCATAATTTATATTTTATTTAAAAAAGTTTGGCATCACACATAGTCAAGTGTGTTACACCATGTTCATTCCTCAGAAGTGGCATTTTAAAGTGTTAAGCATTGTTAAATATCAAAAAATACAACTCTGTTTTACAATGTAGTACTGGCATAATTCAAAGTACTGTGCCAATTATAAATAGTATAATCAAGTTTCAAACATCTTTTCAAACATATTTAAAGGAAAGCATATAGACACACATTATATGCACACAATTTATTATACTCATGTAATCAAAGGTATTTTATAAAAGCAAACAGTTTTATCCCTCACCTAGTTTGTATACTTACATAGATTTTAATACCTGTTCAAAGATTTTCAGTTCCTGTGTATACAGATTTTCAGGAGAAGGAATAAAGATAAAATTTAATTTTACAAGAACACACATTATTTTATCTTCCTTCACAAAATAATCCATAGTCATTCAAGGTTGGTAAAGAACTAGTCTTTAAGAAAGCAACTGTTGTCTAAAGACTACAGAGTAAGTACTGCAGTCCGGGATTCTTATTAAAACTCAGTCAGCTGCTGCTCATTGCAGAAAAAGCCTATGCGGTGCTTCTACCAAAAATAATCTTCAGTGTCTGAGGCCTCTCAGGGCAGCCGATCGTAGCTTCTGCTGAGACGTAAAGTGCAGCCACAAGTGGAGAAGTGCTAGGCTCTGAGTCACTTCAGAAATACTTGGTGAAGCCTGTCTCTCCAGTATAAATATGCCAACAATGCCCTTCAGGCTCATAGTGGTTTATCAATAACTGTGACTCCTGAGCAAAGACACAAAGAAATAAGACAGAAGTCACAGGCACCATTCTGTACCTCTCAGAAAGCAGTGGACTCTTTCCTACAAAAACATCAGGGACTGAACAAATCATGGTGTTTCAAGGTCTCTTTCTTAAACTTTATTTAATACTACTATCATTTTAATCTAAATGACAGCTAAATCTCTGTTCCGGTTATGGACCAGAACCACATCAGACTATTTAATCCAGAACTAACCTTTTGCTCTTTATAGTTATAATTAAAGGAAAATAATTTTATTTTATTCAGGAAATGTCAAAATCCACCTAATACTCAAAGGGACACAAGAGACTTTTGGGGGTGATGGATATTTTCATTATCTTGATTGTGATGATGGGTTCATGGGTATATACACATGTCGAAACTAGTAAAATTCTACATTTTTAATATATGCTGTTTATTTTATGTCCATTATATCTCAATAAAGCTATTTAAAAAATTCACCTAATTTTGAGCTATGTTATTCTGGGATCCTACTATATATAGTTCTTCTATTAGGTGTTTGGATGATACCTAAATAACAGTGATGGTTAGTTAGTATAAACTTCTTTTCTCTCCACTATTGGGTCAATATCAGCATGAATATTAGAATTTAGAGTGATATACATATGTATCTGTCATCAGAATAATATGCAACATACAATTTTAAAGACCTGTCATTATATTTATTATTATTACCAATCTCTTACTAAGAGAATGGGCCCAAAATGGTATTTTATATGATTCAACCACTGTTTTGCTTAAGTAAGAAAAATTATGCCACTGTCTTACTGTAGTACTATCACACGGCACCCTGCCAGGGGAGGTGTTCTAGTGGTTATATTTCTTGGATAGCTGAGTAATTAAAGACTTGCCACATAGTGAACTCCACTCTATGTAGATTTTAGCCATATTAAATTTTATTGTACTGTTCTACACTGGAAAGGTTTGGGATTTTGAATTCAAATGACTGTAGAATGACAAAAGAATACCAGTGCCTTATTTTAGAATATATACATCCAGTATTAATTATTTTGAGAAAAGAAATATACTTTGAGAAAATTCTTCTGACAACATTCTTACATAAAAATCAAGATGATGTAATCTTTCTCATATTCCAATAGAAGACAATTAGACAATTATTACCTGCGTAACTTCTCCCTGTGCTCATACAAGATGACACAACTGTCCATTTATCAGTCGTTGGGTTATAATATTCTACTGATGCCAAGTTACAGGAACCATCATCCCCTCCAACTACATATAACAGACCATTAACTGCACAAACTCCTTTAAAAAAATTATGGAGAGAAAAAACAATTAATTTTAAAACTTTGGGGAAATATAAATACCCCTATATGTGTTTGGTGAGGTGTTCCAGAGACACTGATTTCCTTGAAAAGAGGCAAGAAGAGAAGATGGTGAACATGAAAACAATTCCTCTTATATTTGAGAGGTGAACACCACTTCCGAGCTCCTACTCATGCCATGTAGGCAGTAGCTGCTTATGCAGGCACTATTTCAGTTAGTCTTGACAACAACCCTACTTTATGGGTCAGAGACGATTTTAATTCTTATTTTGTTAAAGAAAAATTAAAGGTCAAAACGTTCAGTTAACTTTCCCAAAGTCAGCTTCTTAGGGAACCCTAAAGAAAAAATATATATTGGTAGAAGGTAAAAATGATTTTGAACTCTGAAATGATACTGAATGGTTAGCTATTTTATCTCCTGTAAGAGGAGAGAACAATATTATTTATTACTAGAATAACTCATTTTTTTGGAAAAATTCAAAATACCTAGAAAAGCATATATAAAAAAAGATCACCTCTAATTCTGTACTACTTAGAATAATGACCAGTGAAATTCTGATCTCTACTCTTGCAGACTCTTTTCTATGCATATATACTCAGATACTTCTTTTTTTAATCTTAAAGTTCCTCATACTACACATGCTACTTTATTACCCACCCACTCCTAAATGATATACCTTGGACACTTCCCTAAGTTAATAAATACAGATCTATGTAATTTATAATGGCTGCATAGTACTCCATCTATGATAATACCATAATTTGTTTGTCTTTTAGATATTGTTATTTTCAGGTATTTTTGCTCTTATCATGATGTTGCAATGAACAAGGATTCCTCTTGCATACTTTTTTTGCATACTTGTGCAACTATTTCCTAAATATATTTTTTTACAAAGAAAATTGCTGAGTTAAAAAGATAAATACCTTTTTTTAAGATTTTATTTTTAAGTAATCTCTACACTCAGCATGGGGTTCAAGCTTACAACCCCGAAATCCAGAGTCGCATGCTCTACCGACTGAGCCAGCGAGGCATGCCAAGATGAACACCTTTTAAAAGCTCTTTATTTTAGTGTATATTTTAAAAGCATATTTCTAAGAATTTTAAACAAGGTTCAGAGCTATTAATAAACTGGCACTTGGAGGGCATTAAAACATCCAGACGATGCTGCCCACACACTGGTCTCTGTAGTTTTGTAGATGGTTTTTCTAACATAATGAACAGATGCCTGCGGATTTTTAACATAACAAAATAATGAGTTCAAATCTCTATATGGCATTTAAAAGTGGACAAGCAATAGTATTTTCTGTGCAAATGGAATGGATCTTCTCTACTCAAATTCAATTGTGTTACTATTCTAGTCTCTTGACAGGGAGCAAACTCATACCATTTTAATGTAGCTCAAACACTTGAAAAGCAAGAGCAAGATGGTAGTTCTACATACACAAATGACTACCTTATTCTTCTCACTAGCAGAAATGAACTAACTTTGATTTGAAAACAATAAAACACAGGTAGAGAAGAAAGCCACAGACTATTCCAATCTTTAGGAAAATAATGAAAGCTAAATGCAAATAAATCTCCCAGTCCAGCAAGGCACATGAATGTATTACTGTGGCTTTTCTAACTTTGTATACACCAGGGTCAAGCACTTATTCTACTTAATAATTTGTGGGTCTTACCATAGTTCTGGACTGTCTAAAGCAGAGAGGTTTTTAGTACCTCACCAAATACAATTGACTAGATGAGGGGAAAGGTCAAGTGGAATTAATTATAAATTCTGTTCTGTTACGGACAGTCCTTGCAGTCCCACGTACTTTGTCTCCCCTCATGATCACACTGAATTAAACAGAAATTTTTTTTTAATGTTTATTTTTGAGAGAGAGAGTGTGTGTGTGCCTGTGTGCACGATGGGGAGGGGCAGAGAGAGGAAGAGGAATACAAAGGATCTGAAGTTGGCTCCACGCTGACAGCAGTAAGCCCTAAGCGGGGCTCGAACTAATGAACAACAAGATCATGACCTGAGCCAAAGTTGGACGCTTAACCAACTGAGCCACCCAGGCGTCGCAAATAGAAATTTTTGTAAAAATAAAGAGAAATTCAGAGGAGCATTTTGGGCAGGATCGAGGGTGCATCTTGCGACATCATCCAGTGGTGAACAGTGAGTTTGAGAATCATGAGGAACTTATTTTGGACTGGAAAATGGCATGAAGATAATGGCATTTTCAAATAGACCAGCATTTCCTGAAAAGACAATCTAGCTATCCTGGATCTAGTTTCCATTTCTATTTTCCTTTCATGGATCTTCTTTCTAAGAGGTTAGTTCCCTAATCTTGAAGACCTCAGTTTTCTTAAAATTACTTGTTGCTATTGTTGTTTTAGTTTTTCCATTTTTAGAAATCAAGAACTAGTAAATTAGGGTTAGCTTCTTCAAGCTTCAGATTCAGGTAAACAACTAGCTTTTAACCTGGTACCAATATTTACTCAACCAGACTAAATTGAGAACTGTAGTCTCTAGTACATTATGCATGGTATGCAATAAAAAGTGTTTGTGGTTAAGAATGAATGAATTCAAGCATCAAATATAGAGGGCTCTTCCTCTCATTTAGTCACCAAAAAGTAGCCACTAAGCTAGGCATACACTATATAAAATTATTACATAAGCTTCTGTCTTTAAAGAACCAATCTATTAGAAAACCCAAATCACTAAAAGAATAAATATACAGCAATACTAGTAAAACTCTGAATACAAATCAATATACATTTCATAACTGTAAGCTAGACAGATACCTGCATTTCTTCTGCACATGTTCATATCTGCAACCTGCCTCCATGTATTGGTGGTGGGATCATACACTTCAACACTTTTTCGTACTAAAGGACCATCATGACCCCCTACAGCATACAGTAAATTGTTTAACACACCAACACCTATAAAACACAAAGAACCAAACTAGAGCAGAGTAAAAGGGACAAGAAATTCAGAACATATTGGGGTTTCTACAAATGACTTGTAAAAGTAAGTCAATATTAAAGCATACAATCTAAGAAATGGAAATGAACAGAATTGACAAGTGAGTATCCCAATAAGAACTATTATTCTAAAAGAGGGATGTCAAATAGAATAAAAATAACATGTACGTGAAACACAGAGAGGCAAGTCCTTTAACATGATCTCTTGAAATCAACTTTCATGGTGTAAGCAAACCAGTATTAAAGCACAAAATTTGTAAGAAAAGGATATGAAGAGACTTGATTATTGAGTTCAATAAGCACTCAAAACAAAAACTAAAAGGAATGCCAAACAATATAAATAATTAAATGAAACACAGAAGAAGCCTTTAATATAGCACTTACGAATTTTACAGTGATATTTAAGTACACCTACTACCACTACCTGCATAATTCAAAAGACATTTGACAGTGGCATTAAAATCAGTATGTATATTTTCCGATGGTATAAAGAGATGCTAATGAATCATTTCACTTGTTTAACTCTTTTCCATCATTTTCATACTTCAATTGCTAATGAGTTTCCTACGTACCGGCTCCACTCCGTCTGGTGCTCATTTCTGCTATATAGGTCCACTCATTTGTGGTAGCATTATAGCATTCGACTGTGCTAAGACACTGACGTGACGCTCCATCATACCCCCCTACAGCATAGAGCAAACCTAAACAAGGAATCACAAAAAAAGCCAAATTCATAAAAAGCCATTTTTTCAAGTCATAAAGTATTTTCCTCCACAGTAGCAGTTTCCCTTTTGTTACTCATTTTTATAAATTATGAAGATCTTGCCTAATGGTGACAGTAGAGTTACCAAACTGCATTATGAAGATCTATACGTGATGGTATTAATTTAACATCTTCATCAATAAATCTGACTATAAAACAGAAACATAAAACTCACTACATCTTTGGATAACATTATTTGGTAAGTGAACAACATCCTGGAAAACAGAATATAGTAATCTTAGTAACTTGGGAAAAAACAGTTAAATCAAGAATTAGTACCAATATGCAATAGAATATTATTTGGCAATAAAAAGAAATGAGGTACTAGTAAACGTTATAGCATAGATGAACCTTGAAAACTTTATGCTAAATCAAAGAAGCCAGTCACAAAAGAACACATACTATATGACTTCATTAATATGACATTTCCAAAAATGGGAAATTTATCCAGAGACAGAAAGTAGACTAGTGGCTGCCGAGGTCTAGGGAGAATGGGGATGACAGTTAAGGGGAGTGGACTGGTTCTTGGGTTAAAAATGTTCTAAAATGAATTGTGGTGATGGACGTACATTGAATTGAACACTTTAAATGGCTGAATTGTTTGGTATGTGAATTATATCACAAGAAAGCTTTTCAAAAAAAAACTCAGTGCAAAGAATTATACCCACAGTAGGGAGGGAGCGAGAACCCACAGATCTGCCCAAGCAAATAAAATAAAAATCACACCAAAAAATAATACTTATAGCCTACTTAAGCTCTGTTGGTAAACAAAGTAGGATATAAATAAGTAACTGTGGCAATACATCCTCTTAAATGTGAAATAGACTTTCTCTAGAATTAAAATTTTTCACTTATGTCATTTGATTTGTTCCCCAAATAATTGTATTAAGATCAGTTAACAGTTTTATGTAAGGTAAAAACATACACACACACACACACACAGAGAGAGAGGGAGAGAGAGAGAGAGAGAGGGAGAGAGAGAGAGAGGGAGAGAGAGAGAGAGGGAGAGAGAGAGGGAGAGAGAGAGGGGGAGAGAGAGAGGGGGAGAGAGAGAGAGAGAGAGAGAGAGAAAGAGGGAGGGAGAGAAGGGCAAAGAAGAGGACAGAGGGAGAGAAGGAGGTGAGGGGGAAACAAGGGCCTTACATAGGTTACTTTATATAGACAAACTAATTTAAAAAAATAAATAAAATTTTACGATGGCTACTCCTTTCTTTTAAATGATCATTTGCTTGCTCATTTAGAAAACTGGTGTTTGGATTACTAGAAGAATCACTGCTAGCAATCCAGAAGCCGTATGTGCCTGGAAATGTTCACCTAAAAGAACAGTCAGCACCCACCTCCAACAACACCGACACCCACGCTGCTCCTCCTTGTGTTCATGGGAGCCACGTGAAACCACTCATTTGACTTTATATTATATGCCTCCACAGATGATAAACCTATAATAAAGCACAATGCTCTTCATTTCCTCCTCTAAAAAAAAGTGAGGTAATTTTTCTTTTATATATATTATTAGGGAAAAATACTTTAGGTATGTTAAATTGGGCTAAAATGAAAAGAGGAAAATGGTGGAAGGTAAACATGTCAAAATAGGCATAGCCTCTCTTCCCCAGGGCCCCTAACCATGCTACTCACACTTACTAGCTTTTTAAATGTAGTAAGAGGACTGACAGTGATCCATAAGGAAGAAAATTTATATACTTAGTATTCTTACACCATTTAAAAGAGTTCTTTTAACATTTATTTATTTTGAGAGAGAGAGAGAGAACAAGTGCAAGCAGGGGAAGGGGCAGAAAGAGAATTCCAAGCAGACTCTGTGCACTATCAGCACAGATCTCATGAACTGTGAGATCATGACCTGAGCCAAAATTAAGAGTTGGACGCTTAACCACCTCAGCCACCCAGGTGCCCCTAAAAGAATTCTTGATGAGAGTTTTTAAACTTATCTTTATAAATTCCCGTTAAAACACTCAATGTCTAATTTTGCCCCAATTCGTTCCCTAAATGTGATTGTTGTGTTAATTCTAATGCAATGTAGAAAAGATGAAAAGGAAGTTACCTGTACTGCCATCAAAGCCTCCCACAGCATATAACAATCCATTTAATACAGCAGCCCCCAAAGTGCTTCTGCGGTCTCGCATGTTAGCAACACTGGTCCACTGATCTTTCACGGGATCATAGGAATCTACAGTGCGGACTCTTAAGGAGCCATTAAAGCCACCAACAGCAAAAACGAGCCCAGCCATGTAGACCATCCCTGCAAGAGAAATCCAGCAGTTAACGATGAGTATGCAACCATACTCATACCATAGATAGACTACCATACTATCTAAAGGCTGCATTCCAGTAAGTCTATAGCTGTTGTCAGAATATAAGCTACTCTTAGGAGAATGCTGACTGAATAGAATTCTACTCATTAGCAAGAGTATCTAACCAATACATTTTCCTCCTTTCTAAGATTATTAAAAAATCCAATGGTATGGGCTGACATATTATTCTGACTCTTGACTTTTTCAAATATTTATTTATAGACTTAAATACTGAGCCAAGAAGTTTGCCAACCACTTGTATACAGCTCCCATGGCTTTCAATTTTGGATCTTCTACTTTATATGTGTATCTTAATTTGCACAATATATTCTGGTTTATCACAGTGCGATAAATCAGGGGACAGTAAATTACAGCCTGCAGGCTATTTTTTGTAGAACCTATGAGCTGGGAAGGGGTTTTACATTTTTTTAAATTTATGTATTTATTTTGAAAGAAAGAGACACACACGAGAGGGGCAGAGACAGAGAATCCCAAGCAGGCTCTGCACTGTCAGCATAGAAACTGATGAGGGACTTGAACTCACCAACCATGAGATCATGACCTGAGATGAAACCAAGAGTCGGACACTTAACCGACTGAGCCACCTAGGTGCCCTTACATTTTTTTAATGGTTGAAAAACACCAAAAGAAAATTTTGTGACACGTAAAAAATTACATGAAATTCAAATTTCTGCATTCATAAGTCTTACACAGCCCCACCCATTCATTAATGTAGTATCTATGACTACTTTCACACGATAGTGGCACATGAGTTGTGACAAAAACCATATAACCCCCAGAGCCTAAAATACTCACTCTCTGGTCCCAAAGAAGTTCGCTGACCCTGGGCTAAAGAGAGGTTAGGGAATCCCTGGATGGAGAAGCCAAATTGCTAGCCTCTGGATCTCAACCACCTTTTCACTTTTCTAAGCTTTCTCCTGTGCTTCTCCTGATCTGAGAAGCCCCTCTCACCATCCACTGTGCTTTCTTCAAGTTTAAAGTCCTACTGAAAGTTCCACATTCTCTAGGAGGCCTTCCTCGAACCACTTGAGCCTGAAGAAATTACCTCTAGCTCCTGAACCCCTAGAGCAAATAATACTCTATACAGAGCATTTGAGGTTAATAAATCTTACTGAACCTGCATTATCATCACTTTAAATTGTTCAAAGTTTTATTTTTAAATTCTGTAGTGTTTATGTCACTGTTCAGATGAAGGCAGGCATTGTGCCTCACAGTTCTCTGAATCCAGCCAGGAGAACAGGAATCACCAGCTCTGTGTTGACCAGCTCAGTGTTTCCTATGATGGTGTCAGGCAGGCATACATCACTACCCCCGACTGTCTTACCCTCTGATGCTTCATCCCCAGCTCCCAAAATATTTAGGGATGTGTAGTCCTTCATATGGCACGAAGACTCCTACTGTTCAAATGAAGCTGCCCATGTTGGCAGCTCCCTGTCAGAGAAAGGAATGACTTCTCAGTCCCTGCTTCAATCAGGAAATGAAAACTCAAGCTAGTTTCTGGTAAATCTTCAGAGTTTGGGGAGAGCTGTAGGCAGTGGACAATTTAAGTAGGCAGGGGACTAACAAATGCTAGAGAGTAACCCCTGGATTCCTGAGTGCCCTCAGTAGCAGAAAATGTGGTAGATCTCCTGGGAAGGTGGGGGGAGAGGCAGTGAGCAGTGAACACTGCAGGCAATATATTTCACCGTGAAAATGCCCTATATCCCAATTCATAAGGAGCACTGGGGAATGTTCACTGTGGAAATTTGGTCCATTTCAATGTTTTCTTTTCTCTACAAACAAAACAAAAATCTATCATTTCTTGCAGACAGTATAATATGCTTACCAAGTGGTAGGGTATAAATGACCAAGTGGTAGGGTATAAATATATGAGTCCAAACACTCTGGGGGAGAGGTGGGTGAACTAAAAGAATTGATACTTGGGGCACCTGGGTGGCTCAGTTGGTTAAGTGTCTGACTTTGGCTCAGGTTGTGATCTTGGAATTCATGAGTTAGAGCCCCACGTCAGGCTCTGCACTGACTGCAGAGCCTGCTTGGGATTCTTTCTCCCTCTCTCTCTCTCTCTCTCTCTCCCTCCCTCCCTCCCTCCCTCTCTCTGTCTCCCACTTGTGCACTCGCTTGCATGCTCTCTCTCAAAATAAATAAACTTAAAAAAAATAAATAAAAGAACTGATATTCTTCACAGTTATAGGGAAGCAAAGCACCCAGACGTTTGAGTAATTTGGCCATAATTCCACAATTAAAGGGCATCAACTCTAATCTAAAGTGGGTAGAGAAGCACACTGTACCTTCATGGGGACACAGTGAAAGTAAAATTTACTCATGAACAGTAAACTTTGGAATGGACCCAGGCTAATGACTTATGGTGCAATAAAAAGGAAACTGAATCAGGAATCAGATATGAAGTAAGAAACCAGTTATAAGTATCACAGAAGACTCCAACAGTAACAATAAAGATAAAATACCTAAGAATAAACTTGCCAAGAAACATGTAGAAGCATATGAAGAAAATGTTAAAAATCTACTAAAGAGGGGCACTTGGGTGGCTCAGTTAAGTGTCTGACTTCAGCTCAAGTCATGATCTCACGCTTTGTGAGCTCGAGCACTGCGTCAGGCTCTGTGCTGACAGCTCAGAGCCTGGAGCCTGCTTCACATTCTATGTCTCCCTCTCTCTCTGCCCCACCCCCGCTCATGCTGTTTCTCTCTCTCTCTCAAAAATAAATAAAAACATTAAAAAAATTTTAATAAATAAAAAAATTAAAATCTGAAGAAAGAAGACAGGAGTCCCATCACCAGTCCCATCACATATTAAATTATAAACCACAGTAATTATAACAACAACTGCTCTGTTTTGATGCATAAATTGGCAAGACAAATCAACAGAACACGATATTTAGAATAAAACCAAGTAAATGTAGAAATTTAGTATATGATAAGGGCAGCACTTCAAATGAGTAGAAACAGCTAGGTTAGCCATTAGAAGTCTTTGGACAACCGGATACCATTAAAAAAACAAACTCTACATCTTACTTCTTATATCAAAATAAAGTCTAGATGTTTTTGATATGAATATAAAAAATAAAACTCTGAAAGTACTAGAAAAATTCGTATTTTAGAATATAATTTTGTTTTAGGGAAGAAACCTAACAGGTACCACCTTAACCAAGTGATTGAGGTTACTATCACCAGAAATACCCCATCTAATCATGAGAAAACATCACACCCAAAACTGAGAGACATTCTTCAGAATACCTGACCAAGTACTCTTCCAAAGAATCAAGGGCATGAAAAATAAGGAAAGACTATGGAACTATTACAGAGGACTATCACAGAGGTCAGAGGAGGCTAAGAAAATATGACAATTAAATACAATGTGGGATCCTGAAACAGAATAAGGACATTAATGAAAAAACTCATAAAATACGAAGTCTGTAGTTTAGTTAACAGTAATGTACCAACACTAATTTCTTAGTTTTGATAATTGTATCACAGTTGTGTAAGATAATAATATTAAGGAATAAATATATCAGAGCTCTTTGTAGCATCTTTGTAACTCTTCTGTAGGTGTAAAATTATTTCAACACAGAAGTAAATAATTTTTTTAACTTAAAAAAAATAAAAAACGTGTATGTACATACACACACAGTTTTACAGTAAGGATTTTCTACACACGAAATAAATCCTTAAGTCTAAAGGCAAAACTCTGATGTACAGGACTTCATAAAAAGGCAAAAATTTGGGGAGTTTGGGTGGCTCAATCAATTGAGCGTCTGACTCCTGATTTCTGCTCAGGTCATGATCTCACAATTCGTGGGATTGAGTCCCCCTTGGGCTCTGCGCTGACAACATGAAGCCTGTTTGGGATTCTTGCTCTCCCTCTCTCTCTGCCATCCCCCTGCTTGTTCACACGCATACACACTCTCTCTCAAAATAAATAAATAAACAAAAAAAAATGGCAAAAATTTTACATGGCAAAAATAACACAGGTAAAATCAACAAAGATTAACACAAATATTCACACATGTGACAGACAAAAATGGTACTTTCCTTACCATATATCTGTCAAATCAATAAAATAATATAATAAGAAATGGCAAAAATCATAAACTGACAATTCAGAAAGATGTTTAACTTTCCTCATAATAAAAGAAGTATAAAGTAAGATAACATTTTTCACCTACCAGACTAGCAAAACTCTAAACATTTAATCACAAGATGTTGTTAGGAATGTAGGGAAATTGACACCTTCATATTTTACTATTAGTAGTAATAATTGGTAGTTCCTCTTAGGATACCCTTTGAATCAGTCATTACAGTTCTAGAGTTTTACACCCCACTAAAATATACTGGCACGTGTACATAATAATGTATATATAAGGAATTCATTCTGGCATTGTTTATAATGTAAATTTAAAAACAATTTTTAATGTTCAATTAAAAATTCGCAAAAATTACACTACATCCAGACCGCCCCCCCCCCAAAAATACTAAACAGCTCTTAAAGAATGAAGTAACTCTATGCTGACAGGTAACAATCACCAAGAAATACTGCTCAAGTACTGCCTTCCATTTTGCTATGGAAGCTATGAATTATGGATCCAAATTTGAGTCCCAGGAAGAATCCTTAGAATTTACAACTGCCTATTCTGACTGCAGTTTTGGCTAAATAAGGTCTATTTCAACAAATGTTTATAAAGTGCATGCTTGGAAGTAGGCAACTTACTGTGGATTATGGCTAAGTCAGGAGTCTCTTAGAACTAAGGGTCCCACTCTAAAAAATTATTTTTCAGCACTTCAGCAAAGGTAACTAGGAAAATACTGACCAAATTGCTAAGTTATTCCGCTTTATATTAGAGAATCAGAAAGGTATGTAAAGATGAAGACTGAGTGGCTGTTCCCAATAATGTCTTGGGACATTAAAGACACGTCTATTTTGGGGCACCTGATTGACTCAGTTGGCTAAGCCTGCAACTCCTGATTTCGGGTCAGGTCATGATCTCATAGTTGGTGGGTTTGAGCCCCACATCAGGCTTTGTGCTGACAGCATGGAGCCTGCTTGGGATTCTCTCTCTATTCTAATTAATAAAACAGGACCTCAGAGAGAAGCTCCCAATGACACAGCAGTAGAGAAATGACCATAATGCATCATGCTTACCTGCCCTACATCTCCTGGAAGGCAATTCTGCTACTTGGTGCCATCGCTCTTCTTTAAAGTCATAGCATTCCACACTTCGGATAGCCTTTGGTGCTTGGCCCCCAACTACCACCATCAGCTGGAGGGCAGAAATGCAAGCATTTGAATAAACAACTATTGCATTTTGGGGGGATTTAAAATGTCTTACAAAGACATCGATGTGGAGAGTGTTAGGATGAAGATGGTGGGGTGAGCTGGGGAAAAACAACCACCTAATCAACACTTAATAAACATCAACAAAGGGGGCACATATTAGAACTACAATTCTATTATCTAGCACATTTAGTCAAAAATAAGGATTTCAGAAACTAAAATAAGTTTCTGATCCTTCAAGCAAAAGCAGAATTAAAGCCAAAAAACAGCAGGCAGTCAGCACTGGCAAGGCTGCAGTACGTCATAGGGCTTGCTATAAACTAAACCCTGGCTTTGTAACGACCAGGGATTAGATCTCCACAATCCAGGAGTACAGACAGAAGTGAAATTTATGTTAGTGGGTAGGTGAGATGAAAAGGATGGTAAGGCATTAAAAGAAACATGGAAGAAGGTGGGGGGAAAAAAAACCTATTGAAAAAGGGGGAATAATTGAATTGGGAGTTCACAAGAGAGCACACATTCCTGTATCTCAAATAGAGATGCCACACAAATAATGGAGATGCTAGAAATCATAATGAATGAATGTACAATAACCTAGTGCTGAGAATAAACAAGGTCTACAAATTTCTTCATTTCAACTCAATCCAACAACTATTTACTAAGTGCCTGTCATCTATCTATACTTGTCCAGAACTAAGCTAGGTGTTATACACATAAGAAATATAAGACATAGTCTCTACCTCCCAAGAGCTTATAGATCTCACTAAGGAGACAAGACCCATGAAGTAATTCAAGAACAATATACATTTATTTATGACCAAAAAGGTATACGATTAGTATAGACATTAGTCACTAACGCTGATCAGAAAATGGAATGTTGCCATAATTTAATGAAAGCTTCCTGGAGGGAGTGGAACCTTGAGAGACAGATGGAATTTAGCAGTCACTGTGTTTGTCTTTTACTGAGTACAAAGGGGCACTTTTTGGCAACAATGGAAACACAGCTGTCAAATCAGAAGAACATAAAAGTTAATGATGTCACATATGGAAAACTTTAAAGAATGGCAAGGACCTTAGGGGAAAGTTGAAATGATGATAGGAGAAAATAGATGTTCAAAGGAAATAAAAAAATCAAAACAAACAGAAAGTGGAATGATTCATACATACAAAGAGGGGAGGTTTGCAACCTTGACTATGACCTACCTGTACTTAGAACTACAGAAAGACAGGTGCACAGAAAACAGGATTCCTTAGAGTAAATCCCAAGTTTCCAAAAAGAATCCTATTTTAGTAATTTATTAACTGGAGAGTTTAAGGAATTTTAAAGGTTTTAAAAAGAAGACTGAGCATAGACCAATTACACGATTTTCTTCAGATGTGTCATTTTTCTAATGTTGATGTAAATAAATAAAAGGAAGAATTAACAAAGAAAATCCACGATATTCTCTCCACATATTACGGAAGAGGAAAGAACAGGGAAGAAGGCAAGGTTGTAAAATCATAGAGGTAGAATAGACAGAAAGATCAACACCATATCCAGGTGTTTATATAAGATCGATCAGAATTTAAACTTCTAAACACTGTCTGGCAGTTAGGCAATAGTTAAGAGGCTTAGTTAACATCTCTGATAAAGATCAATCTAAAAAAATCTCCACACCTGAAAAACATAATCCAGTGAAGAAATGGGCAGAAGACATGAATAGACACTTCTCTAAAGAAGACATCC
The DNA here is from genome assembly GCF_018350215.1 of Panthera leo. Classification (NCBI taxonomy): domain Eukaryota; kingdom Metazoa; phylum Chordata; class Mammalia; order Carnivora; family Felidae; genus Panthera; species Panthera leo. The sequence goes on from NC_056682.1 coordinate 62,880,783, forward strand.
AGATGGCCAACAGACACATGAAAAGATGCTCAACGTCGCTCCTCATCAGGGAAATACAAATCAAAACCACACTCAGATACCACCTCACACAGGTCAGAGTGGCTAAAATGAACAAATCAGGAGACTATAGATGCTGGCGAGGATGTGGGGAAACGGGAACCCTCTTACACTGTTGGTGGGAATGCAAACTGGTGCAGCCGCTCTGGAAAACAGTGGAGAGGTTCCTCAAAAAATTAAAAATAGATCTACCCTATGACCCAGCAATAGCACTGCCAGGAATTGACCCAAGGGATACAGGAGTGCTGATGCATAGGGGCACTTGTACCCCAATGTTTATAGCAGCACTTTCAACAATAGCCAAATTATGGAAAGAGCCTAAATGTCCATCAACTGACAAATGGGTAAAGAAGATGTGGTTTATATATACAATGGAATACTACTTGGCAAGGAGAAAGAATGAAATCTGCCCATTTGTAGCAAAGGGGATGGAACTGGAGAGTATTATGCTAAGTGAAATAAGTCAAGCAGAGAAAGACAGATACCATATGTTTTCATTCATATGTGGATCCTGAGAAACTTAACAGAAGACCAGAGGGGAGGGAAAGGGAGTAAAAAAAAAAAGTTACAGAGAGGAAAGGAGGCAAACCATAAGAGACTCTTAAATACTGAGAACTGAGGGTTGATGGAGGGTGGGGGAGAGGGGAAAGTGGGTGATGGGCATTGAGAAGGGCACCTGTTGGGATGAGTACTGGGTGTTGTATGGAAACCAATTTGACAATAAATTATACCTACTATCTATCTATCTATAGATAGATAGATACAGATATATATATGAAATAAATCAAGCACATGTTGTAATGTTCTAGAACAAGATTAAGTCTAAGTATAGTTATACATTTTGAAAACATTGTACTTCTCTATGCTCTGCTTACTTATTAAGGTGTTTGACATGTTCAAAAAAATTAACCAGGCTAATTTTTTAAGTCTATTCTAAATCATTTAAGGGGATTCAATTATTTTTATAATAAGAGTTGAAATATTTAAGGAAGATTAACTTATGAAGTTTATTGACAATTATTTAATAAATCAAACATTTAAGAAAATGTAAAAAAAAGAATAAAAAGTTTATTATTATTTTTTTACAAACCTCTAGCTATTCTACCACTGTTCAATAGAAATGTGATATATATAATGTGCATATCATTGTAAATTTTCTAGCAGCCACATTAAAAAGCATTAAAAGAAAAAAAAATCTCCAAAGGGAATATTTTTTTAAAAGACCTTGAGAAACAATATGGGTTTATTAGATTTCATGATTCTTAAACTTTGAATCTCATGTTTTCCACGCAGTAGTTCACTTTTGCGTATCAGAATAAGAATGGAAGAGAAAATGTACTACTGAGTACAGAGAATGCTAGTGTTATCTGTTCTGTACTCACCCAAGTAAAATGGGGTGAGGATTTGGGACTCCAGGAATCAGAGAGAACAGGGACAAAGAATGTATAATGGGAACACAAGAGAGCAAGGATATTTGTATGACATCAAGAGACTGCACTAATAACCACTATGCTACTAACCATCAAAAGAGGTACTCATGACTCTAACACTCCAGTTATTTGTAAAAGACATTTGATATCATTTGAGAAACACCAAACTAATTATGCTACTGTAAAGAAATAGAAAACTGGGAACACTTTTGGTATGAAAAAATTAAATGTGACATATTTAAGGAAGGCAAGGGGTAGGGAGTTAAAAAAATTCAAGTGACCATCCTAAAATGTAGATCGATTAAACTTTATTTTTTTTCTTCACCTATTAAGTATTAGTTAGAAATTGCCTCCTGAAAACTCCAGTTTCATAATTTTCCAGTTGGAAATCTCAACACATATGCTGGGTAAAATACAGAAAAATAGATACACAGAACTAATGATAGCATTTGTTAAAAAAAAAAACAGATTCCAAAGTAAAAAAGAAGCCACAAAGTATAGTAGCAAACACACATAGTTTGTCACTATGATGTCCAAAGCCAAGAGCGCCTTACAAAATCCCAATACTGTTTACTGGAGATGCAAAACTAATGTCTGAGATATACAAAGAATCATTCATGCAAATTTGTATGTATATATCAGAGCCTAATATAAAAAGTACTAAGTCACTGTCATGGTAGACATATTGCCAAAACATTACAAAAGTTTCCTTAGAACCACTACCGCATTTTGTCTGATTTTACTTATCATTACTATGAAATATGTAGGCATGAGAAATTAATCTTTGCTTCATTCTTACCTACTCAGAATTAATCTTGAATATAACCACTTGAAAATGCTGAAAGAGCATCCAACATAAGCACTTTTTCAAAAATATATGTAGATAAGTAAATTTTGAGAAGGGATCATGCAAATGCAAGGTCAAAGCAACAGTGGAGTTCACTACCATTTGCCATGTCTGCTGCCCCTCCTCCCTAGCCACCTGAGAAAGCAGAATGAAACAGAACCTTCATGGACGGTATACCAACCACAAAAAAAAAAAAAAAAAAAAAAAAAAGCTAAAGAATTGAGAAATCCAAAAGTATAATAGATTGGAAGGGCCATTCCAAAGCCATAGCCAGAAAAGCCCAGAAACAATATAAACTGAACAGATAATCACAACTCTACAAAAGAGAAAATAAAATACCTGATAAGATTTTACCAAGAACTCTTTAGAAAGTTTCCAAAAGTGACATGTTTATTCCAGAAATTAGAAGAGAGTTAGTTTTCACTCTAAAGGTCTTTGCAGGATAAAGATAGCAATGCTAAAGATGCCAGAAGAGGGGATATACAGATATGAAATGTTTAAAAAAGTATTAAAGATAAAACAAACCAGAAGGAAGCTGACAAAACTAGCATAAAATAGTAATTTAAATGGGCTAAGACTATCAACACTTATTATAATTTTTTTTAAGAACAAAAACTGACACCAAATAATATGGACAAATATGAAGTGATGAAGATTTATAAAGATGGCTATTTATAAAAGCAGGTAAAAGGGTATTTGGAAAATGTAAACATTTATAAAACCAGCAGACCCAGATGGCATGCATACTAAGATGTTAAGGGAACTAGCTAATGTACTTACTGAGCCACTTACAATTATTTTTGAAAAATCTTGGAGAACTGAGGAGAGATCAGAAAATTTAAAAACGGCAAATACCAATTCTCAAAACAGGGTAGGAAGTGAATGCCTTGTAAATACCTTCTAAGTGATAATAGTTCTGAGTAAAAATTTAGAATATTTTGAGAAAAGCATCCAAACCTCTAGGAGACGACAAAATGATGAGTAACACGCAGAGGGATGTTAAAAAAAAAAAAAAATCATGCCAAATTTGAGTCTATTTGATCCTGAATCTCACTGGACATTACAGGCCAAATTACTTATTTTTGGCTGAGATAAATTATCTCTGTTTAGATAATAAACATAATCATATGGACTGAAATTTTCTGCAAATGGACTATGTCAGTGAGTGGGTATTTCTAGCAAGGTATCACCAGGGAGAGTGCTGAGGTTCATTCTAGATTAAAATGTTTACTAATGATCTAGAAAAAGGAGTAAATAGCATACTGGTAAAATACACAGTTGGTTCTAAATTGAGAACTGATGTTAACACTGGGCAGAACAGAAAAACAGTATCGATAAATATGTGAAGCAATTAAAAATGTAGATTCCAAAAATAAAACTTGAAAAAAACACTAAAAAACATTAAGTGAAAGAATTTAAAAGACATAATTTAATGGAAAGGATAGAGTGGTAACTAAAGATGATATAAAAAAAAAAACAATGGGTAACAGATTCTTATTTCTTAATTGATCATTGCCCCAAATGCATACAAGAGCTAAAAATACATAAATAAAAGCATTACACTATGGATCATTCTGATTAGACCCTACACAAAATGACACATAAAGTGCTGGTCTTCCAGTACTGTGAAGATGAAAAATGAGTACAAGAAATTGCAAACAGAGACAGAAATGAGGGGTTTTTCTGAAAGGAAAATTAAATCAGTGAAACATACATGGCTTCAACTAAAAAGATAAAGGTAGAATATGAACGTTGACACAAGGGAAATATGAACACTGGAGATCTGGGAGGACATATGGTGAACCTTGCACTGATGGCTACATAGGAAGTGTGAGTGCACCGTCAAAGAGTATACAACAGGGAATAGGAAGGAAATGTACTGAACAGGCTATTCATCAGCTTTAACTCTAATATGTAATTCTGAGAAACTACTTGGTCTTCAATTATTATCTATATGCGCAGCTTCCAGAGAAATCTTTTTACCTACTCTGATTTTCCTTTGTACTCTAACTGAAGCTAATGAGACTCAGAAGGGAAAAAGATCAGTTGCCTTCTGTTCCAGAACAGTGACATCATGCGGTTTATAAAGATTAAATGAACCAAACAATCCCCACCCTCTACAGACAAACCCAACAGGGAAGTTGAGTTATATACACTACAGTGAATTTCCAGGCACATAAAAATTCCAGACGAGTAAAAGTATTAACAGCCTCACTATGGGCCTTTCAGATGAAATAATAAGTGTGAACAATAGATCCTACTTTGGGAAGGTTCATGGGTGTCCTCAGTCGGGTCCGGACACTCTTCATTAATATACGCTGCTCTGTCGGCAGCAAATGATACTTCATAGCTTCAATGAGGTAATCTTTGCAGGCACTGCTATTCTTGACCAATGCCTCCTCTTCAACCCTCTGTAAGAGAGAAGACACACCCCATGAGGGGAACAACTATTTCATGATAAAACGGACAAAGCAACAGAGTAAAGAAGAGGGAAAAAAGCAGTAACTATCCTCTCTGGTTCAGTCTTTCCCTTACAAAGGAACATTTATAAATATCACCAAGAGAAAAATAAATGAAGTCCAAAAATGCTCAAGTATCTGGTGTGCAGAGAAAAACATACGTATGCAACAAAAAGAAGAACTACAATCAAAATTATATACCTCAACATCGGCTACAGAATAATCTTTAGATCATACTATATTTGCCTATTTCTTATCTTTAAACATCAAGCCAAAGAGTAAGAAAAGAATTTAGACAATGAGTTCTTCAGGTAGAGTAGGCAATACTAATAAGCTAAAGACAATTTTTCAAACACAAAAAGGCAAATAAAATATCCAGAAGAGGGACTCAAAATATTCTATAACAATGTGCCTACACCACAACTAAATCTTGTACCTGCTATTCCTGACCTCAAATGCAGGACAGGTTTTTCTGTTCATTTTCTTAATAGTGGAGTATCAATGATTATACAGATCACAACAAATAATGAGGCTTCAAGAAATCCTAAAATGCTCAGACTGAATCTCTTAATAAAGAAGGTTTCCTTGGATGGCTCCAATTATAAAAATGTTGAAATGTTCCAAGTAGGATACTAATAATAAAAAAATAAATTCAAAGTTGTTCATAGACTGCTAAAGATCCATTTATTTCTACTTATTTCAAATATGGTGGTTTTCCTCACCTTAGAAACAAAGACAGAAACCCAATGCATGCCACTATAATACTATGAAGTCAAATTCAATGGTATTTGGGTCGCATGTCAAAACTCCATTTCTGCAGGGCAATCAGAAGAAGCTATCAAAGGGAAAGCACAGAAGATGCAGAGCAGGGACACAGAGCCACAGGTGCATTTATTTATGTGTAAATGACCATAAATACTGCCTCAATAAGTTCTAGTATCTGCTTGCCCACATCAGAAGTGGGGAGAAGTAAATTTCCAAGAATGGGGAGTGGTCTAAGTAAAGGAGCAGCTGCCGAGGACTGCAGGTGCCTTTATCATTCTCTGTCCTGCGCCCTGTGGTCTGCATTCTGCAGGTGTTATCACCGTGTTAACAGAGATCTCCATGCTGTCAGCCCAGTGACAAAGTGCTATGTGTATTCAGGTGTTGTGAATATGCTTTTACCTGAACTAAATATTCCCGAGGAAGCAAAGGTAACCGCACATGTTCCATCAGCCGTGCCATAAATTCCTGCCTTACATCCTTGTCATGGTTTACCCAAGCTATTACTGCTTCAAATACCTTGCAGAAAATGTGGGGAAAAGAAAATAAGTAATGAGTTATGTACCAAGGCATCTGAATAAAGTATGATGAGATTACATTTTATATACAACTCTTGCTAAGACATTCAAGTTTAATACATGGCTCAGGGGCACCTGGGTGGCTCAGTACTTAAAAAGTTATCCAATCTATTTCTTTTTTTTTTTTTCATTTGACAGAAGTACTTTTTTCCCCTGCTTTATTGAAATATAATTGACAGATAACATTGTATAAGTTTAAAGTGTTCATTGATAGACTTGTACATTGTGAAATGATTACCATCAAAGCTCTAGCTAACCCTTCCAACATGTCACATAATTACTTCTTTTTTTGTGGTGTGAACATTCAAGATCTATTCTCTTAGCAACTTTCAAGTATATAATGCAGTTTTATTAACTATAATCACCATACTATACATTCTCCAGAACTTATTCATCTTATAACGAGAAGTTTGTACCTCTTTGACCAACATCTCCCCATGTCTCTCACCCTCAACCCCATCTACCACCACTCTACTATGTTTCTGTGAGTTGTTTATTTAGATTCCACATATAAATGATACCATACAGTATTTGTCTTTCTCTGTCTTATTTCAATTAGCATAATGCCTTCAAGATCCACACATGTTGTCACAAATGGCAGTATTTCCTCTTCTCTCATAGTTGAATAATATTCCTGTATATGTGTGTGTGTGTGATACTTCCTTATGCATTCATCCACTGAGGGACAACAGGCTGTTTCCAAATCTTGGCTATTATGAATAATGCTGCAATAAATCAATGCACATGCGAGTGCAGATGTCTCTTCAAGATTCTGTTTTCATTTGCTTTGGCTATATACCCAGAAGTGGCATTGTTGGATCATATGGTAGTTCTATTATTAATGTTGTAAGTACTTTTAGTACTTTTATGTATCTAGTATTTTTCATTTGGTATTAACTAAGCACTTAACCAAGTACACTATCTAATCTTCTTGAACTTAAGTGGTAGCTATGATAATCAGATGATACGTGATCTAATTCACTGTTGATGACTTTTCTAAATTGAATTTGGTTCTATTTACTTGATTTAAATCTCAAGTCTCTTGCAATTCCTATCAAAATAACATCAGCATTCTTCACAGAGCTAGAACAAACAATCCTAACATTTAAATGGAACCAGAAAAGACCCCGAATAGCAAAAGCAATCTTGAAAAAGAAAACCAAAGCTGGAGGCATCACAATCCTTCAAGACGTATTACGAAGCTGTAATCATCAAGTCAGTATGGTACTAGCACAAAAACACACTCAGATCAATGGAACAGAATAGAAAACCCAGAAATGGACCCACAAACGTATGGCCAACTAATCTTTGACAAAGCAGGAAAGAATATCTAATGGAATAAAGACTGTCTCTTCAGCAAATGGTACTGCGAAAGCTGGACAGCGACATGCAGAAGAATGAACCTGGGCCACTTTCTTCTACCATACACAAAAATAAACTCGAAATGGATGAAAGACCCAAACATAAAATAAGAAGCCATCAAAACCCTCAACGAGAGAGCAGGCAAAACCTCTTTGACCTTGGCCACAGGAACTTCTTACTCAACATGTCTCCGGAGGCAAGGGAAACAAAAGCAAAAATGAACTACTGGGACCTCGTCAAAATAAAAAGCTTCTGCACAGCAAAGGAAACAATCAGCAAAACTAAAAGGCAACCAACTGACAGAATGGGAGAAGATATTTGCAAATGACATATCAGATAAAGGGTTAGCATCCAAACTCTATAAAGAATTTATCAAACTCAATACCCACAAAACAAATAATCCAGTGAAGACATGTGTAAAAGACATGAATAGACACTTCTCCAAAGAAGACATCCAGATGGCCAACTGACACATGAAGAAATGCTCAACATCACTCATCATCAGGAAAATACAAATCAAAACAATGAGATACCACCTCACACCTGTCAGAATGGCAAATATTTAACAACTGAGGCAATGACAGATGTTGGCAAGGATGCTGAGAAAGAGGATCTCTTTTGCACTGCTGGTGGGAATGCAAACTGGTATAGGCACTCTGGAAAACAGTATGGGGGCTCCTCAAAAAATTAAAAATAGAACTACCCTATGACCCAGCAATTGCACTACTAGGTATTTTTCCAAGGGATACAGGTATGCTGTTTTGAAGGGGCACATGCACCCCAATGTTTATAGCAGTGCTACCGACAGTAGTCAAAAGTTTGGAAAGAGCCCAAATGTCCGTCGATGGATGAATGGATAAAGAAGATGTGGTATATATCTACTATGGAGTATTACGCGGCAATCAAAAAGAATGAAATTTTGCCATTTGTAACTACATGGATGGAACTAGAGGGTATTATGCTAAGCAAAATTAGTCACAGAAAGACAAATATCATAAGGCTTCATTCATATGAGGAATTTAAGATGCAAAACAGATGAACATAAGGGAAGGGAAGCAAAAATAATATAAAAACAGGGAGGGGGACAAAATATAAGAGACTCTTAAATATAGAGAACAAACAAAGGGTTACTGTGGAGAGGTTGTTGGAGGGGGAGGATAGGCTAAATGGGTAAGGGGCATTAAGGAATCTACTCCTGAAATCATTGTTGCACTATATGCTAAATAATTTGGATGTAAATTAAAAACTAAATTAATTAAAAAAATAAATTTCAAGTCTCTTTGGAATAAAGCACCCAAAATATTAAAGCAAAGTGATGTTGTGGGATGAAAATCATATACCCTTATAAACAACTATTTTTGGCATTTCTTTAGATTTACAAATAGATGTGGACCATACACTTCTAAACTGAGGGTCTGCAAAATAGATGAACTTTCTTTTCTCACAATGGAATATGTTAAAATCTAATATTTGAATTTTTTCAAAAAATGAAATAAGATCATTACAAATTAACAACATAAACCTATGAGAAAGCTAATAAGCTAATATGAAGATAATAATTGACTACATAATTTCCTTCCAGACTGATGAACACATAATCAATAATTTTTAAAGTGTTGTTGAAAATGCTTAATGATGATAGTTAAGTTGATTACCAGGAACAAAAAATATTTATTTTGATACAGGAAAAGAGCGAGAAATTAAAAATAATCTACATTATAATGAACATGCCTCCTTAATTTATTTGGTCAGCAAGCACCTACCAAGTACCTCTATGTGTTGGCTGCTAGAAATAGAGGATCCTGTAAATTCTATCTACTATTTCTCAGCTCTGCTTTCTCTTCACCTGTTTATACCATCCTGAATCAGATCCAACTACTCACTGGTTTGACTTCAACATCCTATCTGTCCCTCACCCCATTTCTGGGGTTTTGTTCATTCAGCATATCACCACTGTGACAGGTGGTCTCCAAACTGGTCCCCTAATAAAGTACATCTCTCAGTATCCACATCTTATGCAGTAAACCTCCCACAGGGAATCTAAGCTGTCCCTGTGTAACCAAAAAAAAAAAAAAAAAAAAAAAAAAAAAAAAAAAAATTGCAGATGCAGCACTGTGTGACTTCTGAAGCTGGGTCATAAGAAGCTTTTCTCATTCATTATGGTCTCTTGAAATGCTCATTTCAGGGGAAGCCAGATGTCATGTAAGAAGTCTGATTACTTGAGGTGCACCTGGATGGCTCAGTCGGTTAAGTAGCCAACTCTTGATTTCAGCTCAGGTCATGATCTCATGGTCCTTTGAGTTCAAGCCCCACGTCAGGCTCTGCACTGACAGCATGGAGTCTGCTTGGAATTCTCCCTCTCCCTCTCTCCCTGTCCCTCCCCTGTTCACTAATGCTCTCTCTCTCTCTTTCTCAAAATAAATAAACATTAAAAAGAAAAAATAAGTCTGATTACTTAAGATCAATCACCATGCTATGAGGAACCCAAGCTAGCCACAGAGAAGGAGGGTAGGGAAGGGGAGGGAGAAAGAGGTCAGAGGGAAGGGAGATACCAACCAAACTTCAGCCCAGGAGCCAGATAAGTGAATGAAGAAGCCATCATGGATATTCTGGATGGATGTCCAGACGGACTGAAACCCCAGCTATACGGCTAATTTGGTATCACGCTGGTATCTCCAGATATTCAAGCCAAGCCAGCTGAAGCCCCAGACACTACAGACTGTTCCTATATGCCCTGAATGAATTCTGCCCACAGAATTGTGAGCATAATAAAATGGTTATTGTTTTGTGTCACTACACTTTGCAGTGGCTTGTTATGCAGCAGTGGAAAATCAAAACAACCTTCATGACATTTCTATAATATAGGTATTACCATGGCATTCTCCTACCATTTAAAACCCTTTAAAGGCTTTTTGTTACAAGGATGACGTCAAGTTTCTTTAATACGGCTGAGAAGATATTTTATGTCATTTTCCCATCTTATCTCCCAGCATTCTGCCATACATATTCCAAACTCTAATCACAAAGAACCAACCTAATATAATTATTCTTTCATGCCTTTTTTACATTTATGTATTGTACCTCTTCCTGGAATGCCCTTCCCATTCCCACCCATCCCGACTTCCCTGGAAAACTCATAAACATTTTTAAAAACTTGGATCATAACTTTGGGAACAAGCTGATCTTGTTCCCATCCCTGGAATGATGTAATGTTCCTACAGTACCCTCTACAGCATTCTGTAGTCATCCATTTACCCCGCTGGTTGTCCCTCCAGTGGAGTAAAGAGTTCTATTTTGTTAGTATTGCCATATCTGGGACTCCGTGACAGTGTCTGGTACAAAGTAGGCACTCAATATGCGTCTGTATGCGTCTGAATAGTGATGTTTTCCTCTCCCCTGTATTTCTAAAGTGCTAAGATTATACATCTAACAACCATTTACTGCATGTTTTTTCATATGGTATAGTAAATACGTCTTTTTGTGCCCAGGCAGGAATAAAGCTAAATTTCATACAACTTTAAATGTAAAGCATCAAGGGGGGCGCCTGGGTGGCTGAGTTTGTTAAGCACCTGACTCTTGATTTCGGCTCAGGTCATGGTCTCACAGTTCGAGAGTTTGAATCCTGCATCAGACCCTGCACTGACAGTGCGGAGTCTGCTTGGAATTCTCTCTCTCCCTCTCTCTGCCCCTCCCCTGCTCGTGTGCGTGTGCTCTCTCTCTCTCAAAATAAATAAATAAACTTAAAAAAAAAGTTTAAATTTTTTTTTTTAATGTTTTATTTATTCTTGAGAGAGAGAGAGACAGAGCATGAGCGGTAGAGAGGCAGAGCAAGAGAGGGACACAGAATCAGAAGCAGGCTCCAGGCTCTGAGCTGTCAGCACAGAGCCCAGTGGAGGGCTTGAACTCACAATCCGTGAGATCATGACCTGAGCTGAAGTCAGATGCTCAACTGACTGAGCCCTAGGCACCCCTTTAAAAAACGTTTTAAATGTAAAGCATCGAAAGAAAGAAAGTTTCACTTCCTTCAAACTTTCACAAGCTTTTGTGCCCCGATTCCCATAGGATACAATACCTATCCAAAGAATAAAACTCACTAAGAGAAGATTCTTCATCAACAGGAAAGGTACAGGTGGCTGACATAGGTAAGCTCAAAATGTGGAGAGATCGGAGGCTACAACCAGACAAAGCAGTTGCACAGTGCTCTGGAAGGGAGGAGGGAAGCACTGGGCCGGGCAGAGTATAAGTAGTAGGAGATCAGTCTAAAGAGCATGGTCACGAATGTTCAGTCTAGAACAAGCTAAACTTTATTAGCCCTGGTAACTTCCACCAACACACATGATGGTGAAATTACTTTGGTCTGAGAAATACTGCATTTAGATCACAATTTTTACAGACATCTAGCTGTAGGAAGAAACCTAGCACCCATAAGGGCTTATTTCAGTTTAATGTGTTCAAGCACTTGCTGTGGGGTCAAGTACAAAACTCTAATGTCTAGCAATTTAGGGAACTTCCTATGGAGTGAAGAAACACACCAATTTGCACAGATAATCAAGTTGACTAACTGAGTTTTTAATACCTTACAGATCAAAGGTCACTGGCTATCACTACACATATAGGATTACAAAGTTACAAAACAAAGTGAAATAAAGAAAGGAAAAATATTACATCACTATATACTAGGAAAAAAATTTTTTCCTTACCTTCTCTTCTGAAGAAATGGTAAGTTTGTCGCTTGAGATTAAGCTGCACACTTGTTCAATGCCAAGATTGAGAAATTCTTCACTAAGGACAACATCTGCAAAATGCTGCTCTGTTTGGAGGTTAAAAATAAAATCCATTAACACCAACATTCCATTATCCAGCTTCAAGCTGCTTTAAAAAAGAAGAGGTTTTTCTAAATCTAACCTAAGAATGAAAAGAACAAATTACTTCCTCAAAGCAAGAACTAACAAAGCCCAAACAAACTCACCTGGGGAAGTGGTCTCTACTTGAATAACAAAGCAGAAGCATGAGCAGAAAGGCTGCCTTATCACATACTCAGCTGAATCACTTGTGTTTTATGTTGGTATTTTAAACATGTATTCCTTACACAGTAATAAGACTACCAGTATTTAAATCAGTAAAACCTTTTGATTACATAAATCAGAAAAATATATGGCATTATATACTAACACATTTGAATGTATTATGTAAAACATTAGAGGGTTCTAGAACATAATGGAGGAAGGATGGAAACCTGCTTTACTTGAAAACTTTAAACAAAGAAATTTTAAATGCCAGTTTGAATATATGACCATCATTTAAAAAACAGAATTGATTTATAATATAGATAACTCTGGATTCTATGGCAGTTTATCTGGGGATGAAATCACACTATTTTTTACTTTCAACCCCTTTCCAAAAACTAGTAAAATTAGTAATTCTTAAAATACTAAAAAAACCTTTCTTTGATTTCAATGATAAAATATTCCCACTTCTCCAAAGGGGGCAAAAAAAAAACTATTAGTATAATCAATGACTTTACAACTTTAAGAATAAATCATCTACAAAGTAACCTTTCCTGAAACTCCAGCTCTCATTTATAAGACATGAGCTCACAAGGAAATGTGGCACTTTGGAGTCAGACACACCAAGGTTAAATCAGAGCTCTGTCACGTACTAACTTGGAAAACCTTGGGCAAGTTATGTCATTTCTCTAAGCCTTGGTTTCCTCATCTATAAAAGGAGAATAATAATACCTTACGCAATAAGACTGCTGTGAGGATTAAATGAACTAAGCACCTAGCATTGTGGCACAGTAGAGAGTAAGGATTTAATAGTATAGCTCTTAAGTGTATTGTAATCCCTAAGTTCTAAGGTAAACCTAGGTATTTTCTAGGTCTTCACAATTAACCATATTCTAATAGTAATTTTGTTAAAAGGCTTCCTTAGGTGAAATAAAGACTTATCTCAAATGTATTTCAACATACCACAGAAACGATTAGTTGGCTTCCCTTTCAGAAACACTTCAAAATCTGGATTTACATAAACCCTATAACTATTCACTTTACAAAAGATTCCTTACAAAATCACTTTAAAAATGATAAGCAGCTCTAGGATAATTATAAAATGATGTGGATTTACAAATAATCTGACACACAATTTTTTTCTGTTGGAAAAAGTTTATTTTATCTTTTTCATTTATTTTTTATTAGAGTTGACAATATTAATATTAGTTTCAGGTGTATAACACAGTGATTCAACAATTCTATACATTATGCAGTACTCACCAAGGAAAGTATAGTTACCATCTGCCATCATGCAGTTATTACACTATTACTGAGTATATTTCCAATTTGAACTTTTCATCCCTATGACTTATTTATTTTGTAACTGCAAGTTTGCACCTCTTAATCCCCTTCAACTATTTCACCCATCCATCTATCTTTTTACCTCTGGCAACCACCAGTTTGTTCTCTGTATTCAAGAGACTTTTTCCAGACTTATGTGTGTGGATTTTGTGTTTTTTAGATTCTGTATGTTAAGTGAAATCATATGGTTTTTGTTTTTCTCTGAGAAAGGGCCATCCATATTATTGCAAGTGGCAAGATTTCATTCTTTTCCATGGCTGAGTCACATTCATTGTATCCATATACTACTTGTTCTTTATCCATTCATCTATCAATAGATACTTGGGCTGCTTCCATATCTTGGCTATTGTAAACAGTGCTGCAATAAACATCGGGGGGTGGGGGGGCATATAGTTTTGTTTTGCCACAATAAACCTAAGGTTGCATATATCTTTTCAAATTGGTGGTTCGTTTTCTTTAGGTAAATATCCAGCAGTGGAATTACTGGATCAAATAACATTTCTATCTTTAATTTTTGAGAAACCTCCCTACTGTTTTCCACAGTGGCTGCAAGTATTTACATTCCCACCAGCGTGCACTCAAAACACCTTTTCTCCACATCCTTGCCAACATTTGCGTTTCATTTCTTTTCTTTTTAATACTAGTCATTGTGACCGGTGTGAGATGATATCTCTTCATGGTTTTGATTTGTATTTCCCTGATGATTAGTGATGTTGAACAAGCACTTTTTTATGTGTCTGTTGGTTATCTGTATGCCTTCTTTGGAAAACTGCCTATTCAGGTCCTCTGTCCATTTTTAAAACAGATTATTTGGTTTTTTTGTTACAGAGTTATAGGAGTTATTTTTTTTGTTTATTTATTTATTTTGAGAGACAGAGAGAGAAAAAGAGAGAGAGAGCAAGCAAGCAGGGGAGGGGCAGAGAGAGAGGAAGAGAATCCTAAGCAGGGTCTGCACCATCAACGCAGAACCTGACACTGGGCTTGAACTCACAAACTGCGAGATCATAACTTGAGCTGCAGTCAGACATTTAACTGACTGAGCCCCCAGGTGTTCCATGAGTTCTTTATATGTTTTTCATATTAACCCTTTTTAGGATACAGTATTTGCCAACATCTTCTCCCATTCAGTAGGTTGCCATTCTTTTTTTTTTTTTTTTTTTTTTATGGTTTCTCTCACTGTGTAAATGTTTTTAGTTTGATGTAATTCTGGTATTTCATTTTTGCTTTTGTTTCTCCTTGTCTGAGAAGACATATCCAGCAAAACGTTGTGAAAGCTGATGTCAAAGAGAGTATTGTTTATGTTTTCTTTTAGGAGTTTTACGGTTTCAGGCCTTACATTTAGTTCTTTAATCCATTTTGAGTTTACTTTTGTGTATGGCTTAATGAAATTCCAGTTACACTCTTTTGCATGTAACTGTCCAGTTTTCCCAGCACCATTTATCAAAAAGACTATCTTTTCCCTAATGTATATTCTTGCCTCCTTTGTCATAGATTAATCGACCATGTTATTTTGGGGCTCCCAATTCTGTTCCATTGGCCTAAATGTCAATTTTTATGCCAGTACTGCCCTCTTTTGATTATTATACTTTTGTAATATAGTTTGAAATGAGAAAGTGTGATGCCTCCATTTTTGTTCTTTTGTTCCAGTCTGAAACCATAGTTTATTTTTAATGTAGCTAGAAATCCAATAACTGTATATTTTTAAGCAGAAAAAAACTCCTTTACTTTTCTTTCTTTCAGCATTGCTAGCATAAGAAAAAAAACACTTCTGGTTTAGAAATGATACTGAGTTTCTATGAAAATGAAGGTACTTCGTATTTGTGGAAATTAAAAGCACAGGACACATTTTCAGAAGACCACAAATTTTACTTTTACCCCTTTATGGTAATATTTGAAATGTTAGAATGTACTTAGCTAATATATAATTAAGTAAATTAAATAAGGGACCCCAAAAGGAACTGGTCTTCTTGAGTTATTCACAGCACACATTAGAAATTTTTAGAGAGAACACACATTAACAACAACAAAAAAACACTGACAAGCCCAAATGCAAATTTATATGCTGAGTATTTTTAAAGGGTTTAAAAAGCATGTTAGCAGACAGCCTTTTCTCACTTATACAACAGATGCATTTCTATCTGCTTGTGCACAGCAAAGGGTGAGAACCTGAATCAACTTACTTATGACTTCAGAAATGTGCTATTTCAGAAATGTATTCCATGGAATTTTATTCACTGCTCCTATCACTGTCTCTTCAAATAAGCAAAGTACAGAGGCTTTTATCCCTTGAAACTGTTTTTAAACATCAGCACTTTAAATTGAAAGATAGGAGGAAACTTAGCAATTCCTGGTACCGCGCCTGGACTTAGTCTTAATAAATGTAAGAGGTGAAATGTGCAACAGAAAATCTATCATTTCTTTATTCTTGGAGGAGAAGGAGGGAGAAACAGGAGAGACGGAGGTACGGTGTAATATTTAAGAGCTGAATAGGAGCACAATGACTCATAATACCATCAACTCCACATTGAAGAACCATGGAACTCATCAATTTTATAATTCATGCTGAACCACAAGTTTGGTTCCCTTCTATGTATATCAATGAATTCAAACCTCATGCTCTCCAAAATATGAAGATGAATAATGGAAGATAAACTCCAACTATAACAGATATTTCATAAGTAGAAGGCTAAACACCAAAGGGAATCCCTCTTAGAGAGCCAAAGCATAAAAGACTCTTAAAAACTGAGAACAAACTGAGGGCTGATGGGGGGTGGGAGGGAGGGGAGGGTGGGTGATGGGTATTGAGGAGGGCACCTTTTGGGATGAGCACTGGGTGTTGTATGGAAACCAATCTGACAATAAATTTCATATATTGAAAGCAAAAAAAACAAAGGGAATCCCTCTTTCCAACATCTTTTGATATGGTAACATTTCACTGAGGGGGAAACCTAACACTTAACTATGAAATCTTTTGGTCAAGTAAGAAATTACAACTGCTTACATAATCACTATATGTATTACATATTAAATTAAACCCAGCATTACCTATGCTTGCATAATTATGCTGTGAATGATGATAGCAGTGATGATGCCACCAAAAAAAAGGACTACTTTTAACCCCAAAAAAGTAAGGGTGGGCAGCGGGGGAGGGGAGGTGACAACAAGTAGAAAGCACACAAAGAGATGGGCATTTTCTGACCAGGAAAGGTCATTCTAAACACAGAAATCTAAAAAGAAAAGTATTCCCCTGTGTGGAAATAATGTGAAACATTTATTTTCTGTATCAGACAAGAACACAACTAAGAAATCCAACCCTACTGCAGCATTATAAAAATCATGCCCTCACCAGTGTAAGCGTAAATGCATCTGCACAAGGGCAACGCCACATAAAAGGAGCAAGGTTGCTGCTGTTCTGCCAGTACTTCCGGCCCCTACCCAGGTCCTACTGCAATACTGGTGGTCCCAAAGGTTTTATTGAAATAAATCATGTTTAAAAAATAAAGCACTTAAAAAGACAAGTCAAAATGCCTCAGTAATCATATATCCAACTCAAACTGCATCTATTTAAATGTTATATTTGCCTCCTGCTAATAAACCTCTATTTCACTCAAGCTGAGCAGTAAATCTTCCATACTGAAAAGTATCTTCCTTGCCCAATTAACCCAAAGGGAAAAAACTGAAATCATTAGTAAAGAAAAACGTAGGGGTTAACACCCCCTTTTAATATGTTTTAAAATATTTTTAAGGTTGAAAAAGTGTTTAAAGTTTGTAATTCCCAGTAGGAAATCATTATCTGAATGAACCCAATGGCAAGCCACTGTAAAATGTTTCAGTTGCATGCGAGGCAGAAGGGTAGGGATTATCTTCACAGCACCCCAGCTTTCTCCATGAGAAGGTCAGAGGGACGCTGACTCCTTCTCCTCCAGGGTTTGTATTATTGCAGCATCCAATAGGTGGTCTACATTGCTTTTCCTTCAGCAAGGGCTTTATTTGTCAGAAGGGCATTATGCCTGACCTCCAAATTTGGCTGACAATTTACCCATGAGATTCATAACATTTGGGTTGCTCTGATATCCAGACATATTTGCTGGGTTCTGGGCCACATCCTGGAAGGCCACCATAACTTCTGGATACTGCATGGCTTCTGGGTCACTGAGAATTTCATGGAGCCCAGGCATTCCTGCCATTCCAGGCATTCCTTGAGGAAAATTACCAGGCATTAAGAAGAAAGTTATCCGGGAAAGAGCCATAGTGAGCTCCTGATTGTCCTCTGGCTTCTTCCTCCCTCTGGGCTCTCTCATGTTCTTCCAGAGCCTTCTTAACCCTTTCTATTCTTTCTTTGATCTCTTGCTCTTTCAGTTTTTGCTCATACTTTGTTCGATATTCAGCAATTTTCTGGGCCCTTGGTTGAACTTCTTTCAGCATTGCACTAGCATCTTCATCATAATCCAGTTTACAAGTAAGGGCAAGATCATGTAGTCCAGAAGTCTGTGGTGCTTTCCCTCACCACTTGTAAGGCTGAGCTGAATCAGGATTTATTTCAATAGCTCTATCACAGTCTCGGATGGCAGCATTTGGCTTCTGTAATTTGATGAAGACACTGGCTCTCTTGACATACAGAACAGCCAAGCAAGGATTCAGCTTGATGGCATCTGTGAACAAGTCAATGGCTTTCTGTAGTTCACCATCATTCAGGGCATCAATGGTAGCCACTGTTCTATCATTTGCCTGATCCATCATTTCCTCAGTTATCTCTATATTTTCATCCCCCATTTCTTGAGGGGCATCAGTATCCGGTTCAATCACACCACCATTGTCAATTTCTAGATCATTTTCCTCACTTGAAGGTTCATCTGTCTTTGTTTTCCTCTGCCTTCTCACTGTGTTTTCTTCCTCGATATGGTCTTCTCATTTAGTTTTATGGGTAGCAGGTGCTCCACTCACTCATGGAAAACACATTTCCTCAGTGTGTAGAACCCTCGGGTCCTGCTTACACATTTTCACAAAGGCCCCAAAGCTTCCTCACTTTGCGGGGTCCATGGTCCATGGTCCAGAGGTGGCAGGCGGTGGGCACGACTAAGGTTGTGGCTGATTCCAGGCGTGGGTACTAGCTCTGCATGACCATGTGGAAGGAAGCTGTTCTTCTTTCTTAAGAAGGATTGCTTTGGCTATTTGGAGTCCTTTGTGATTCCATAAAATTTTTAGGAATTTTTTTTTTCTATTTGTTGAACAATACCACTGGCATTCTGATACGGACTGTACTGAATCTATAGGTAGCTTTGGATGGTATGGACATTTTGATAATATTAACTCTTCTGATTCACGAACACAGGATGTCATTCCATTTATTTGTATCTTTTTCAATTTCTTTCATCTAAGTCTTGCAGTTTTCAATGTACAGATCTTTCACCTCTTTGGTTAAATTTATTCCTAAGTATTTTGTTGTTTTTGATGCTATTACAAACGGGATTGTTTATCTGTTTTTCAGATATTTCATTGTTAGCATACAGAAAGTCAAGTTTGTGTGTTGATTTTGTATCACATAACTTCACTGAATTTGTTGATTAGTTCTAAGTTTTTTTTTTTTATGGAATCTTAGGATTTTCTATATATATGAGATCATATCATCTGCAAAGACAATTTTACTTCTTCATTTCCAATTCAATACCTGTTATTTCTCTCTCTTGCCTGATTGCTTGGCTAGGACTTCCAGTACTATGGTGAATAGGAGTGGTAAGAGTGGGCATCCTTGTCTTGTTCCTGATCTTGAAGGAAAACTTTTCAGCTCTTTCACTGCTGAGTATGATGTTAGCTATGTGTTTGTCATACATGACCTTTACTATATTAAGGTTTAATATATTAAGGTATGCTCCTTCTATACCTAATTTGTTGAGAGTTTGTCTCATGGAAGGATGCTGTATTTTGTCAAATACTTTTTCAGCATCTGAGATGATCACATAATTTTTATCCTTCATTCTATTCATGTGTTGTACCACATGTATTGATTTGCAGATGTTGAACTATGTTTGTTATTTTTTTTTTTTTTATTTTATTTTATTTTTTAATATATGAAATTTACTGTCAAATTGGTTTCCATACAACACCCAGTGCTCATCCCAAAAGGTGCCCTCCTCAATACCCATCACCCACCCTGCCCTCCCTCCCACCCCCCATCAACCCTCAGTTTGTTCTCAGTTTTTAACAGTCTCTTATGCTTTGGCTCTCTCCCACTCTAACCTCTTTTTTTTTTTTTTTTTTTCCTTCCCCTCCCCCATGGGTTTCTGTTATGTTTCTCAGGATCCACATAAGAGTGAAACCATATGGTATCTGTCTTTCTCTGTATGGCTTATTTCACTTAGCATCACACTCTCCAGTTCCATCCATGTTGCTACAAAAGGCCATATTTCATTCTTTCTCATTGCCACGTAGTATTCCATTGTGTATATAAACCACAATTTCTTTATCCATTCATCAGTTGATGGACATTTAGGCTCTTTCCATAATTTGGCTATTGTTGAGAGTGCCGCTATAAACATTGGGGTACAGGTGCCCCTATGCATCAGTACTCCTGTATCCCTTGGATAAATTCCTAGCAGTGCTATTGCTGGGTCATAGGGTAGGTCTATTTTTAATTTTCTGAGGAACCTCCACACTGCTTTCCAGAGCGGCTGCACCAATTTGCATTCCCACCAACAGTGCAAGAGGGTTCCTGTTTCTCCACATCCTCTCCAGCATCTATAGTCTCCTGATTTCTTCATTTTGGCCACTCTGACTGGCGTGAGGTGGTATCTGAGTGTGGTTTTGATTTGTATTTCCCTGATAAGGAGCGACGTTGAACATCTTTTCATGTGCCTGTTGGCCATCCGGATGTCTTCTTTAGAGAAGTGTCTATTCATGTTTTCTGCCCATTTCTTCACTGGGTTATTTGTTTTTCGGGTGTGGAGTTTGATGAGCTCTTTATAGATTTTGGATACTAGCCCTTTGTCCGATGTGTCATTTGCAAATATCTTTTCCCATTCCGTTGGTTGCCTTTTAGTTTTGTTGGTTGTTTCCTTTGCTGTGCAGAAGCTTTTTATCTTCATAAGGTCCCAGTAATTCACTTTTGCTTTTAATTCCCTTGCCTTTGGGGATGTGCCGAGTAAGAGATTGCTACGGCTGAGGTCAGAGAGGTCTTTTCCTGCTTTCTCCTCTAAGGTTTTGATGGTTTCCTGTCTCACATTCAGGTCCTTTATCCATTTTGAGTTTATTTTTGTGAATGGTGTGAGAAAGTGGTCTAGTTTCAACCTTCTGCATGTTGCTGTCCAGTTCTCCCAGCACCATTTGTTAAAGAGACTGTCTTTTTTCCATTGGATGTGTTGAACTATGTTTGAATCCTCTGGATAAATCTCATTTGATCATGATGTATGATTCTTCTAATGAGCTGTTGAAATCAGTTTGCTAATATTTCAATGGGAACTTTTGCATCTATATTCATCAGTGATATCGGGCTATAGCTTTCTCATTCTCTGGAAGAACATGAGAGAGTCCAGAGGAAGGAAAAAGCCAGAGGACAATCAGGAGCTCACTATGGCTCTCTCCCAGGTGGCTTTCCTCAGAATGCCTGGAAGAACAGGAATGCCTGGGCTCAATGAAATTCTCAGACAGTATTCTCAGATAATGTCCTTATCTGGCTTTGGTAGTTTTAACCCTTGCAAAATGAGTTTGGGAATATTCCCTCCTCTTCTATGTTTTGGAAGAATTGGAGGATTCGTGCTAATTCTTTAAATGTTTGATAGCATTCATCAGTGAAGCCATATGGTCATGGACTTTTCTTTTGGGGAGTTTTTGATTACTGATTTGTCTTTGAATTTTGACTGCTTTATTATAATGTGTCTTGAAGAAAATTTCTTTAAGTTGATTTTGTTTGGTGTCCTACAAAAGCTTCATGAACTTAAATTAAATATCCAAATCTTCATCCAGATTCGGGTAGTTCTCAGCCATTATTTCTTTAAATAAACTTTCTGCCCCTTCTCCCTTTCTTCTCCTTCTCAACTACAGTGATTCACCAGTTGGTCCTTTTGATGGTCTCTCATAGATCATGTATTCTTGCATTCTTTTTCCCTTGTTCTCCTCAGACTAGATAGTTTCAAACTTCCTGTCTTCAATTTCACGGGTTCTTTCTTCTGCTTGATCAAGTCTGTTGTTGTTGCTCTCCACTGCATTTTTCATTTCATTCACTGAATTCTTCAGCTCCAAAACTTTTTTTTATGATTTCTTTTTGTTAAACTTTTCATTTTATTCATGTATTGTTTTCCTGAAATCACTGAATTATCTGTGTTTTCTTGTAGCTCATTGAGTTTTCTTAAAACAGCTACTTTGAATTCTTTATCAGGAAAATCACAGATCTCAATGTTTTTGGGTTTGGTTATGGGAAGATTGCTATAATCTTTTGGTGGTGTCATGTTATCTTGATTTTTCATGTTTCTTGGCGTTGTGTGCTGCTGTCTTTACATCTGAAGTGCAATCATCTCCTCCAATCTTAACTGGAGTAATACCTTCTTTCAGCCCTGCTAGAGATTCCGAGGATAATCTTAAAAGCAAAAAAGGGAGGGGGGGGGGACCTTGTAACACACAAGGGAGTTCCCATAAGGCTATCAAGGAGATTTCTCAGCAAAAACCGTATGGGCTAGGAGAGAGTGGGATGATCTATTCAAGGTGCTGAGAGAAAACAAACACAAAAAAAACTGCCAACCAAGAATATTTGGCAAAGTTGTCCTTCATAAATGTAGGAGAAATACTTTCCCAGATAAAAAAGCTAAGGTAATTCACCATCACTAGACCTGCCTTAGTAATGCTGACAGGGGTGCCTGGGTGGCTCAGTCAGTTAGTTGAGTGTCTGACTTTGACTCAGGTCATGATCTTGTAGTTTGTGAGTTAGAGCCTTGCATCAGGCTCTGTGCTGACAGCTCAGAGCCTAGAGTCTGCTTCAGATTCTGTGTCTCTCTCTCTCTCTTTGCCCACCCTACCCTCCGATTGTGCGCTCTCTCTCTCTCTCTCTCCCAAAAATAAACTTTAAAAAAAAGAAATGTTGACAGGAGTTCATCAAGCTGAAATGAAAAGATCCTAATTATTAGTAATATGAAAACATATGGAAATATGCAACACTTTGTTCATGGATAGATACAGAATATTTGTTGTTGGGGGTGGTGGGGCAAAAACAAGGGATGTCTTATGCCACTGTGATAAAAAAAAAAGGTTTCAGGGGCACCTGGGTGACTCAGTGGGTTAAGCATCTGACTCTTAATTTTGGCTCAGAGCATGATGCCGCAGTGTGTGGGTTTGAGCCCTGCATCAGTCTCTGCACTGACAGTGTGGAGCCTGATTGAGATTTTCTCTCTCTCTCTCTCTCCCTGCCCTTCACCTGCTTGTGCTCTTTCAAATTAAACTTAAAAAAAAAAAAGGTTTTTAATCATATGAAAATATTAATGATTAAAATTTTTAAAACAAAGGAAAAAAAAACAAAATATTCTCAAACTAGGCCTAGTTTTCTTCCCCAATAAGAAAAGCATTGCTATAGACAATCGATGTATTTTACTGTCTTGACTTCAGTGGACAAATGCTGTCCTAAGAAAAAAACAACTGCTTACCCTCCTCATCCTGGGCCACTGCCCCACTTTGCTGGCCTTTATGCCAAACTTCTTTAGGGCAGATCTTAATAATGAAGCCTCTGTATTTTGATTCACACTCACGTCTTTATCTGTTGTAACACAGCCTTTGGCCCATCCTTCTTCCCCTGAATTTGTTCTTTGGAAGTCCTTTTCTTGAGATTAAAACTTCTCAACCCCTGCACAGTGTTTAACCCTAAGGTCACTCTCTCCCAGTCTGGATTCTATTAATACTTTTTTGAAAAAAATTTTTAAAAGATTTTATTTTTTTAAGTAATCTCTATACCCAACATGTGAGTTCAAGCCTGAACTCATAACCCCAAGAACAAGAGTCACATGCTCTACGAACTGAGCCAGCCAGGTGCCCCTCTAATCTTTCTGATCACTCGGTCTGTCTCCTTCAGCTCCCTAAAACTGGGTATTACTTACAGTTCTGACTGCCCTGAGCCCTCTTTTCATTCTCTGCTTCTTCTCCCTTAAGTATCTCATCCACATTTTTGTGTCCCAGTTATCTTTAACTAGCACTCCAGTATGGTTGCTCCCAGATCCAACCTCTCTCCCCAAACTCAATATTTGAATTTCCAGCTGTTAGTCTCCACATGATCTCTATCATGGCTCTTTTAAACAGACAGATCCACCCCTTACTGTGTACCCAGCAATACACATAAGCAGTCCTCTAAAACCCTCACTTTATTCACCACTTTAGGCCACTTACAATGGCCTGCTTTGAGCTGTACTGTCTTAATTTTTCATCATTGTGCATTTTTCTACTCCTTGGCCGGATTCTTAGCTAGGTCTGATTATCTCCTCAAAATAAATCAAGGTCTTCTACTAGCCTGCTGTCTTTGCTTATTGCTAATAAACTTGCCCAGTGGGAGAACTTCTAAAATTGATAGTGCATTTCACTGTTCATTCTCCCTTAAGCCATCAAGACTAAGACCCACCTACACCTCAAACAGGGTCAGTACCTTCCTCCAAACACCTGCTTGCTCTCCTGTACTCCTTTTGTGTCTTAATGGCTCTCCTACCCACACTGATTCCAAGGCTAAATGAAATCTCAGTTGATTCCTCACTCCCTTTTCTCTCTTTTTTATTATAGTAAAACATATAACATAAAATTTAGCATCTTAACCATGTTTAAGTATACAGTTCAGTAGTTTTAAGTACACTTAGATTGTTATGAAACAGATCTCCACAAATTTTTCATCTTGAAAATATGCAGCTCTATAGCCATTAAAGAACTCCCCTTTTCCCCCTTGTACATCCCTTCCTCCCTTTAAACCTGAAAATAAATTGTTTCACAAATCCTATTGATTCTTTCTCTGTAATGCCATAGAAAATCATAAGATTTAGTGGGGTAAGGGATCTGAAAGGTCCCCAGACACAACTTTTATTATGTCAGGGTAATCTCTAAAACTTTTATATTCAGTGGATATCTGGTATAGTTCACAGATATCAGCAGACATCAAGGCATTCACACCATTCTTGAACACTGAGTGTAAGTGGAAGTTCTGCTTTATGTTGCACTAAAATATTTTCCCCTCTGATTCTGTAGCACTGATTCTAACTCTGCCCACCACAGAACAAGATTACTCTCTCTTGCCCATGAAATTCCTTCAGACTTTTATAGAGCATTATATTCTCCCAAATTTCCCTCCCAAGGTCTGTAACTCTTAAGTCTTTCAAGCATTCCTTGTATAATATCATTTGGGGTCTTCGGTTTGTCAGTCTCTCTCAAAATATGTAACCTGAAAATGAACTCAATTTCACAGATACGGTCCGACCCGGGAAGAACAGAATGAGATAATCACCATACATCTTTCCAGACACAGTTACAGTACTATTATTGAATACACTATCAACTAAAACCCTAACATCTTTGGATTGGTTTGGCTAATACAAACCTAATACTTGTCATAAGCCAAGATAAGAACTTCTTTCTTTTCACTGAATGAATTCTGATTCAGCTTGCTGCACCTCAGCAAGGTAAGGTATTAATTAACAGCTACTGCAAACTGGAAATATGCACACACTAAAATGCACTCACAAAATATTTATTTAAAATGTAATGCTAAAGGGCAGATCACGTCAGAGTTTAGTGTGTTTCCTTTACTCACATCCAGGGTTAGTTTCCACATCCCCAATCTTGCTTCAGTCACCTCCTCTCTATCTTCATTATCATGGTTCTCTGTTGCCAACTTCAACTATTGTTTCCAATCCTTTCACTGACATGCTGACAGATTACTCTTGTTTAACAGCACAGAGCTTTCACTGTGACTTCAGTAACTTGCTCTTACTAGTTTACCACCGCTGCTGAGTAAAACCAAGCTAGTTAAAAATTTTTTTTAACATTTATTTATTTTTGAGACAGAGAGAGAGCATGAACAGGGGAGGGTCAGAGAAAGAGGGAGACACAGAATCTGAAACAGGCTCTAGGCTCTGAGCTGTCAGCACAGAGCCCGACGTGGGGCCTGAACTCACGGACCGCGAGATCATGACCTGAGCCGAAGTCGGACGCTTAACCGACTGAGCCACCCAGGCGCCCCTAAAACCAAGCTAGTTAAACTGGCATTCAATAATCAGTTCCTTTTTTTCTAAAAAAAAAAATCCCATGACTGCAGTAGGGCATAATTCCCAGCAGTACAGACTACACCATGAATATGCAATATACATTAAACACATATATTGTACATATAGGATATACAGATGTATTCTTCCTTATTGGTAAGGATTCTCTTCACTCTCTAGTAGGACAGCTGCACTTTGCTGTCTGCTTCCCTTCTGCAACTAAAATAAACTTATCAAGAAATGACTACCCTATGATACAGCAATTGCACTATTAGGTATTTGTCCAAAGAAGACAAAAATACAGATTCAAAGGGATACTCCGATATTTATACTCCGATGTTTATAGCAGCATTATCAACAATAACCAGATTATACAGAGAGCCCAAATATCCATCAACTGATGAATGGATAAAGATGTGTTGGGGCACCTGGGTGGCTTAGTCAGTTAAGTGTCTGACACTTGATTTCAGCTCAGGTCATGATCATATGGTTTCGTGAGTTCAAGCCCCGCTTCGGTCTCGGTGCTCACAGTACAAAGCCTTCTTGGGATTCTTCCCCTCTTTCTGCCCCTCCTCTGCTTGCATTCTCTCTTAAAAATAAATAAACTTAAAAAAAAAAAAAGATGTGGTGCATATACACAATGGAATATTACTCAGTCATCAAAAAAATGAAATCTTACCACTTGCAACAATGTGGATGGAGCTAGAATGTATTATGCTAAGTGAAATAAGTTAATCAGAGAAAGACAAATATCATATGATTTCAGTCATATGGAAGTTAAGAAACAAAATAGAAGAACATGGGAAGGGGAAGAGAAGAGATGGAAACAAATCACAAGAGACTCTTAATGACAGAGAACAAACTGAAGGTTGATGGAGGGAGGTGGGTGGGAGATGGGCTAGATGGGTGATGGGCATTACAGAGGGCACTTATTGTGATGAGCACTGGGTGCTGTATGTAAGCGATGCATCACTGACTTCTACTCCTGAAACCAGTATTACACTGTATATTAACCAAAATTTAAATTTAAAAAATTCTGAAAAAATAAAAATAAAAAAATAAAGACAACCCATAGGATTTGTTACACCAGGTTTATTGGGTTCATTAGTTCTGGTCTCTCATCCAAAATTAAGTCCAATGAAATTGATAATAGTCCAAAGTTTTTCTTGTTCCATTTTGTACACAGTGATAAGCCACAAAGTACCCTTTAGGTTTGATTTCTCAATACCAAACACCTTGTTGATCAAAATTAAGCCATGAAGAATTCCTATAATTTCTCTATATTCCATCTGGCGCAGAATTCCATCTGAGAAGTGAGGTAAGTGCATGGATAACAATAGTATTTTAACACACAAACAGCTCATCCCTGAGAGAGAAAGTATTTTTGGGAAAATAAAAGTCTCTCTGGTCTTCATCTTCCTAATTAATAAAACAAAAGTTATCTTAGCAGATAACTGCTAAGGTTCCTACAAGTGCTAATACTCTGTGATTCTTTCATTCTGAATACTATTTAGTCTCTAGGGAAAAAAAAATTACATATATATATCCAGCAGCTCCATTAACACAGATAGCTTTGGCAATATCTAAAAACAGCTAACTCATCTCAATGAGAAAAACTATCAACAAAGCAGAGCAGAAGAGACTGCATGTTTACCAGGACACAAATGAGGACCATAATGAATGTAAAAATATAAAAATGATTAATTCTTGTAAGAAGCATCAATTAACGTGGCATGAATTCAAGAAGTGCTGTACATCAAATTCTTTCACAGTTCTCCAAAGGAAGAATCTTCTGTAGCAGTAAATTAACATTGCAATAGACCCTCAAATAATCAGCACCTATTCTTTATTGCATATCATACAATCTAGGCTAGTAATACTATTAATTAAAACCACCCTCTTGGGTGTCTAGGTGGCTCAGTCGGTTAAGCATCAGACTTCGGCTCAGGTCATGATCTCACGGTTCGGTTGGTGAGTTTGAGTCCTGCACTGGGTTCTGTCCTGATGGCTCAGAGCCTGAAGCCTGCTTCGGATTCTGTGTCTCCCTCTCTCTCTCTGCCCCTTCCCTACTTGCACTGTGTCTCTCTCTTAAAATTAAACATTAAAAACAAAAAACAAAAAATAAAAAATACTCTCTTAACACAAGTTTCTTTCAAAAAGGCAGGCTTCAAAATCATGGGCTTATTTTGACAGATGTTTACCCCAAGCAGTGATTCCTAGCCTAAATTACAGAAGAGTGAGCAAATTGACTAAAGCAAATTGATTGGAAAGGAAAACAAAACAAAAAAAAGTTACAGGAACTACTTTTACAAGAGAATAAGGCAAAATGTGGATATAGTGAATCTGGGTGTAAGTGGAATATTACTGGCCTATAAACTCCTTGTAAGCAGGGGTTACATCGCACTGAGCTTATCACCCCCAGCAGTCTGGGTGGAGTTAGGTGCATAAAGAGGGTAGCTTTGAAATGACTGACCATTGAGTCTAGGTGGAACAGCCAAAAGATTACTGGGGTACTGGCATCAGAGAGCACACAGATTTATG
Organism: Panthera leo; assembly: GCF_018350215.1. Lineage (NCBI taxonomy): Eukaryota > Metazoa > Chordata > Mammalia > Carnivora > Felidae > Panthera > Panthera leo. Next base: position 62,909,381 of record NC_056682.1, read on the forward strand.
AAGAAATACAAAAGTATGAAAAGGCAGGAATATAGTCAGCACAAAGGTTGAGACCTTGGCATTCCAAATAGCAGCAAGGTTCAACATGCCCCAGAATTGTGTTCTAAGGTGGCAGGTAGGTTTATATAGGAAAGATGGCAGTCACAAGCAACTATGAGGAAGGAGTCTCAAGGAAGTCAACAATATAGATCTTGAACTTGCTGATGGCAGTAGAAAAGAAGTAGAGAGGGAAGAAACACTCTAGGTGTCAAAGACAGAGGTAGACACAGGCCTGGAGAGAAAACAGGCTGCAGAGAGAATGCTGTAGGCTGACAGCCAGCCAGTGCAGAGCCGAGGATGGTGCCTGGAACGGAACAACAGTCTGAAGTCGTATCCCTTTACCCACCTTCTCGGTGAGTCGGGGGAGTGGTCTCCTAAAAAAGTTTGCCCCCAACATGCAGGTTTGCAGGGAGGGAGCAAAGTTTTATTTAAGACAAAGGGAGAGGGAACATACATGAAAGCAGGGGGGCATATGAAAAGTTTGATCGCTGTACAAGCACAGTGCAAAGGCTAAGTGGAGGGCAGCCCAGGCATCCAGGCCCAGGATGTAAAGAGATAACAGGGTTAAGAGCAAGAGTAGAATGAGAAATAAACTGAAAAGTATGGCAGTGACTGGAGAAGACTTCTTTGCAGGTTGTCCTAATACCGAAGAATGAGGAGTGTTCACCAAGCCCAGAATTTCAGTTGGAGCGCTGGCTTGAAAACGATACGGCAAATTTCCCCAGAGATCACTTAGAACTAATAGTAAGCAGCTTCTCAAATTTTTCATATAGGGAGTGGTGAGATGAAGAAATGACTAAGAATCTAAAACTATTGTTCCCCTTAAGTGTGTCTGAAATTCTTTTATAATTCTACAACTGGCAACTTTTATTTATCAACATAGAAGGTTAAAATCTAACTTTCAAGTTCAAATCTAACTTCCGAAACAGTCTGGGACTATTAAAATGCATCAAAACCAGTAAGTTCGGTTTTTATCTCCTCTATATTTTTATCCTGAGGAAAATGCTAAAGGTATTTGTGATTTGGGACATGGTTAAATACGGATGCCACTCAAAACATGGGAAGTAAAAGCATCCACAATCCAGCATTATCGAAACAAGTCTATACAACTTGGAATTAAGTGTGAAAGTTTTCTTTTTCAGGCTTGAAGCAAACATAATTTCATATAGCTTTTTAGCTAAGAAAATAGTCATTCAAGACCATAACAAAGGCTGATTACAGTCCAGAACACCATGCCTCAACGTGCAAATCATTTCCTTGGCTGGTCTGGTTGCCCTCAGTTGTCCAGGATTTGAAGAACATATCACTACATGCCCTGGTGAAGCGGTGTGGGCCAGTGTGACAGGCTGTGACTGCCAGCATCATGCTGCGGAAGCCATGAGTGTACAGCAGGATGAATAGAAGGATTTATACCCTCCCTGCCCAGACTTTCTATCCTGCCTACTTGGTTTCTCACATTTTTACTTTCTTCAAAAATGTGATATTATGAAAAAATAACAAGTTCATAGAAGACATTTCCATGGGACACCTTAATTCTTTCATTATACCTGTATAATTTAATTTAACTATAATAAACACCAGAGAGCTCTTTTCCAATCTGCAAGAGAAAGGAATAAAGCAGATCTTATGTCCAGAATCTCTGGTAGAGTTTTCAAAGGACAGGAGTGCTCCAGTCTCTGAAGTGCAGGCTACGTTGGATTAGAAAGTGCCCTGAGGTTAAGCAAGCCTTCTTTCCTTTCCTTTCCCATTCTTCCTCTCTGCCAGCTCCCCTCTCTCCTCCCTTCTTCTTTCCTTGTATGTATGTCTGTATGAACCCTTCTATTATTGCTCTGTATTCCTTCCTTCCTTCCCCTTCCCCTTTCCTTTCCTTTCCTTCCTAGAAAGGCCTGTCACAGGCCTACCTAGCCCACTATCTAGGACAGAAAAATGAAAAGGTAACATATTAACTTCCTCAGTTGTCACTGTCTCCCTTCACCGCACCCCCCCCCCCCCTGCCCAGATCATTTCACATGCTGGATTGTTTGAACGTGAAAGTAACTGAAGAATTTGGGCAGATTTTCTGGATGCAAAAAGTGCTTGAATTGTACAAAGAAAGAAGGGAAGGACTAAAAAACTATCATTTGTTCACAACAGAAAAAAAAAGTTACCTTCCTGCAAGGACTCCTGACCTCCCCACCTCCTATCTGCTTAAGATATAAACAACAATCAGATATTTTCACTAGGAAGAACAACTGTTTTTTAGTAGTCTACTGAATTACATAATTCAGAAAGCTTGTTATTAATATACCAAAGTATATGGAGATAGTTTCATTATATGAAGTTGGTCAATGCAATTTTATTTCTTTAAAATTATGAGTGAAATATATAGATAATATGACAGAATGGCTTCAAATAATACAAGATGCAAAAATTCATCAAGATGTAGACCTACCATTTGTACTCTTCTACATATACATTAGATTTCATCAAAAATAACATAAAAAATAACAACAGAGGGGGGGATAGTTAATAACAGAGGGATATATAGTTGAACAAGATTTTCCATGAATTTACAACATTTAAAGTTCAGTGATGAATACTATTCTATTTTTATATGTGTCACAGTTTTTCATAATAAAAAATGCTGTAAAATGTTACTTATAAACTCAAGCAAATATAAGATTCAAATACATGGTATAAAAACAGTGTATCTTTTAAGACTAGACTTTGATTTAAAATATAGAACATTAAAAGCTAAGAACTGGGGCGCCTGGGTGGCTCAGTCAGTTGAGCATCTGACTCTTCGTTTCAGCTCAGGTCATGAGCCTCACGTCGAGCTCCACACTGAACATGGAGCCTGCTTGGGATTCTCTTTCTCTCCTTCTCCCCCGCTTGTGCTCTCTCTCTCTCTCTCTCAAATATTAATTAACTAATTAATTAAGGGGAGCCTGGCTGTCTCAGTTGGTAGAGTATGCAACTCTTGATCTCAGAGTTATGAATTCAAGCCCCACATTGGGCATGGAGTCTAGCTTCAAAAAAAAAGAAAAAAAAAGGAATTTTTCTTCATAATTTTGCTGAAAATGACAATAAACTCTCCATGAAAATGTCTTTGCATAATTATGAAGAAAGACTCTACAAACCAAGATACAGAAGTGTTCAAATTCTAGTAGAGAATTGTTCATATTTTATACTTTATAATAATACATTTAAGATTTTAAATAAGAGAAAGAAACAATTAAATCTCATAAAAATCTCCTAAACACACAGTACATGAGTTGGTTCTGACAGGAGAAGAACTAGGAGTTCCAGTATATCATGTGAATTATGGGTGGACATCTTTTGCATGAATCCTGCTTTACTCATTCTGTCCCCAGCCCCTCTCCCTACCTCTTAAAAGTCAGTAATGTGTATCAAGTAATAGGAGACAACGAGCTGCCCAAGAAAGATATGTTAAACAGTGATTGTTTCCTGCAGAAAAAAAAAAAAAAAACATCCAAAAATATACAAGCCTCCTTCATTCTCCCAATATAAATCACTTATAACAGGCACATTATGTCTAGAGTTAATGGATCTTACAGATTTAGAAGGAAAGTTTTCTATTTAGCTGAAGAACAGCTGAAGAACACTGGAACACATCACTGAATCCAAATTTATCTTTGGTTTTTCTTAAAATGCCTCATCCCACTCAAAAGGATTACATGAATATCATTACATATTATAGGCATTCCCCAACTTACAGAAGGGTTATGTGCTAAAAGTTCATCTCTAAGCTTTCTGAAATTCAGATCACATTTTCTCACTGAAAGAATTTTATAAAGGGTAGTCAGGTCAGTCAGGTCACCCTAAGAAATCTATAAAGTTCAAACTTACTGGACCTTTTATGTTTCTCTGCAGCACTGTGGTTTTCTTTTCTTTCCAACTAGCCACCTAACCATTATTTCTTTGAAAAAATGGAACAGAGATTCTAGGAATACTCGTCTCCAATGCTTTGTGCGTGCGTGCACGTGCGCGCGCGCACACACACACGCACACACACACACACACACACACACCTTGCCCAGGTCTATGTGCCACGATGTCCCTTACCCATCAGAGTAAGCACAGTAGAACAGTTTAGACAAGGGGCTCTTGCGTTTGAAGGCTGAAGGAAGTTTTAGGGTTCTGTTTTATTGGGTCTCACAAATACAGGACAGAGATGGTGGGTTATAACTTCTATCAGGCTTATCTTCTCAAAGATGATTTAAAAAATTAGAAGCTTCCTAATAATCACTTTTAATACACATATTTTTAAATGCTTATAAACTCAGAGGAAAAATCAATTAGAGGTTACTTTTGTGTACTTTAGCTACATCCAAAGCTACAACAAGAAACTCTCCTCGTAGACTGGAGTGATGGGGGGATCAGAGGGTCCCTACACAGCAACTGAAGTGATGGCTTCCTCGACAAGGGCAAAGGGCTGCCCTCTGCCACAGGAGGGCGCCAGCAGGAGGTCCTGAGAACTGTTGTCTAAGGAGAAAGCTGCCTGTATTTCAAATCTACTTTTCCACTCTACCCAAAGGCAACTAGATTTCATCACCTTGAAAATGGTTAAGCCACTAGATTGTTCTCCTGGGTGCAAGAAAAAGGTGTAAGAAGCCATAGAAATAAAATGACTTAGTTTCATATGCAAATATTTTCTCATATGCCTGTTAATTTGACAGTTTGAAAGAAAGAGATATAGAGATTCAATACTTGCATAAAACTGGTATTCTATTCTTTAGACTCAATACCAATTTATAGAGTTTTTTGAGGTCAGAATTTTGTAAGTATGCTTTAATTATGCAGTGATACATTATAAGATTTTAAATGGATTTTTATAAGGTTCAGATCCAAAAACATGACATAACTTTCCAGAAATTACTACAGAATTTTATCAGAACTCAAGAGTTCCAGATTCCTCCCGGTCTCAAACTCAGCTGAGGTCTACTCTACTTGCCTGCATAGGTGTTGGCTTTGTTCAGGAGGTCTGTGCACGCGTGCATATCAGCAAAAGCCCGAATTCCTAAGCAGTTGACAGGGTGAAGCTGAGATTCCAAAAATTCACAGCAAGTCTTCTTCACATCCTGTAACTGTAACAGCCCAGCTGCTGGGAGAAGTACCTGCAACATCCAAGGAAGCAGTTAGGCAGGTGGATGAAAGAACAGTCACTACTTACCACTCCTACCCAGGGCACAACAGATGCAGGCAGAATTTATCTGCATCCAGACCCAAACACTCCATAGAAGAGGAATGCAACAACCATTTGCCAAAAGGGTGATGCCCACATTCCCCCATAATTTCTACAGTATTTTTCAAGGATCTCTTCCTGGCCATAAGAATATAAGAGATAGAAGATCATATTAGATTAAGGGTTCTGTTTATAAGCATAAACCAAATGCACCTTTGAATTTTAAAAATATAAATTATTAGGATGCTAGGGGGTGCTATACGGTTCAGTGAAAATGTTTTTTCCCCTTAATTCAAGCAGTCATGAGTTTCAGCGATTTGTAGGGAAGGCATGAGCCCAAAGTAATACATATCACAACAAAGCCTCATTTTGTTCTCCCACTGTCTGAAGAGCACAAGCTGCTTTCCTTAAGAGGACAGAGCAGTTTTAAATTCAACAGTCTCTGTACAAGCAGTTTCTCTCAAATGTAATATATGTGCTAAAAAAGAAAACACAAAAGGTAATTACCTAATATTAACTTTTTAATTTGTATTTTTATTTGAGTAACTCCACGAGATTTTGTATTAATTATAGGTTTTTCTATGGGATTTAACCAGTATCTTTACTATAAATACTATATTCAATACCACAACTACTTTTCAAATAGGTCAATAATGGAAATGTTTTTTTCTTGTAAGTGAATTAGTGTGAAGCTATGCTAAGTATCACATCTGAAAGTCAAATTAAATGGGAAAACATAAAAAATGAAGTTCTTGAACATCTGCTGCTCTTTTACAAAGGCAAAAGAAAATATAAGCCTCAACTATTAGAACAATGGTCAATTTTAGAAAAGATCACATTAGCATAAAAAAATAAATAAAACCTAAGTTCCTTCAGGAATTGACTCTTATATCTGCCAAGCTGTAGCCCAAAGGGAAAAAGAGAAAAGAAACAGTAGTTCTAGAAATGTTTTATAATTTTCCTGTATCTATGTAATAAGTCCTAAATGTGGAAAAGAAAGAATATGTTTGTGTCTTTGCATGAATTAAAGACTGAGAAAATAACTTTATGTTTTAGTGCAACTGTACCAACTAATAGTTTTCTCTAAAAACATACAAACAGTATCTAGTGGGCTTTTCCTTCTGAGTTTAAGAAAAATAAAGTGCAAATAATGTTGTTTATGGCCAAATCTTTTGTATAATATGTATAGTGTGTTTCATTATGTTATGAGAAATGATCTCCATGGAAACCTTTAGTTGTTGATAATTTGCAAATGGGAGGTTTTCCCACACGCGTATAATTGTGCTCTGAAGCAACATAAAATACATTCCAAGATGCTTAAGAGTCTGCCATTTAATTCAGCGAACACATACAGTTAAGAAAGTGGTCTTCAGTGTAAGATTCAATCTCTGTGAAATTTGCACAAGTAGTAATGATCACCCATCTGATCAGCATTTTCGCAGGGACAATCCTGTGAGGTAGAGTAGTATTCAAACTGCTTGGTAATGTAGAAAAGGCAGGAGCTTTGGGGGAAAAACATGGCTGAGCAGAAATGAGCTCACTCATGCACTGGTGGTAGGAGTGTATACTGGCTTCAACGTTCTTGAAAAACAATTTGCCCATTTCAGTCAAAACTACAAATGCACGGGTGTGCCTGAGTGGCTCAGTCGGTTGAGTAGCTGACTCTCGACTTCTGCTCAGGTCATGATCCCAAAGTCATGAGTCTGAGCACCGTGCTGGGCTTCACGCAGTGTGGAGCCTCTTAAGATTCTCGCTCTTCTTCTCCTCCCCCCGCCCCGTTCACAGCGTCTCTCCCTCTCTCTCAAATCATTAAAAGAAAAAAATACAAATGCACAATCCTCTAACCCAGCAATTTAACCTATAGATACACTGATAAATGCACAAAATCTCACATGCACAAGATATTGTTTGGAGCACTTGGAGCACTACTCTGGGTAATAGCAAAAGTGAGGGTAAAGCTTAAATGTCCATTGTGAGGAGACCAATTAAACAATATCATCCATTCAATGGAATACTCTGCAGTCATTCAAAAGAATGAGGAAACTATATGAATGGGACAGTTTCTAAAATACATTCTTCAGTGAAAAAAATTAGTGATTGATTCATACTATGCTAACTAATACATATACTCCCTCACGTATATATATATATATATATCCATCTAAAAAAAGCAGCTACAGCAAGCTTTTAAAATTTTTGTTTCATTACTTGCAACTTCATCACTACCAAGCCCATATCTACCTCATCAGGAGACTGAAATTCATAAAACTGTGTAATATATACACCAGGAATAGAAAAGTTATTCCAATTGTAGGCCATGTAGCTAGAAATTCACGTATAATTTTAATTTTTAAATGACAATGATGAGTCAAGTGGTTCCATGTTTGGCAAACAATATGTATTAAATACACCTTAAAGGTTAGTCAAATGTATAAAACAAGCTTACTCATAATTTCGTTGTCAGTAAATCCTTTAAAATTGCCTCAGTTTTATGACATAATTTTACTAGGACTAAATTTCAATAGCTCCTAAGTATTAATTATGTACAGCTTCAAAAACAATGAATAACTAGCCCAGGCTTACTAACATGACCCACAGTCACTCATGCTGAAAACAGGAAAGCAGCCAGGGCCACAGCTACTTTATGTATTAGATAGCCAGCAAAAAAACAAAACAAAATAAAAATGCTTCTAATTTCAGATGAACCACCTCTCACAATCAGAACCACTCAGTTGGCAGCCTGTGAGCTAGATGCCTCGAGATCAAATCAAATCAAACCTTCTAATTTGTCTGATAAAGAAATCAAATCCCAGAGGAAGCCGGAAGACATGACCAAGTCATACAGCTGGTCAGTGGAAAGCTGAGAATATAATCAAATTTACCAACTCTTTGGTCTATTGTTCTTTCTACTACCTTGGGCCCTATCTGTAGGTGCAGAATGGAAGTGCTTGTCCAGTTTTTAAATCTCCAATACTGCTCTTTTCAGCAAGAGTAATAAAGACCACAATCATTTCAACAACCCATTCTTGCAATTGCTTCCATTTACTGAGTAATTACTACCTCAGGCACTGTGCTGAGCACTTGTCACACAATAATATCTGATTGTCTCCATTTCACACAAGTGAATATAGAGGGTTGGAGAAGATGGGTAACTTGCCCAAAGTCACACACCTCATATGGAACAGGTAGAGTCCGCTCTAAGAGCAGTATTTAACCAAAGTGAGTTGTAACGCTTTTAGATGGCACACATAAACATTCTGATGTCAATAGTTAGGAATACGATTTTAAATACGATTTATTTAAACAAGAACTGAGCCAATGTAGAGAAAACATCAAGTATTTACCAGTGTCAGCAGTATAGAATATAGCAAAATCATGAAAGTACACACAAATTACTAAACTTTAGAAAACTCTGAATTGAGAGGTCACATTAATCCTTCAATATCTGATAGCATTCTGATTTTTACGGTTTTTACATACCACTAAAAGGAAGGATGTGCTTTAATCTGGGGCTATCACAGTCCCATGGCATATTTTCTACAGAGTGGATAAACTCTACTCTTAGTAACAAATGTCGGTAACACCCAGCAATGTAAAGAAGTGGTTTCTTAATTTGTTATTTAGGTCACAAAAATATCTTGGGCATTGTAATTAAGAGGTCTGAAGAATAAATTTGTGCCTTTAAAACTAATTTTTCTGAGCTCCCTAGAGCAAAGGTACAGCTGAATAGTGCTGCTTCTTATATGAAATGGAATCATATTGACACAATAAACCTCCAGCCACATAGCATTATGACCCAATGGAAATTTCCACTTGTTCCATTTTTCCATACACTAGTATTAACCCTGAAATTGATTAAAATAACCCTACGGTGCTCTATGATCTAAAGTATATTCTAAAACATCAAAGAAAAAGCAATTATATTTGTTATATAATACAAATGTTAATGATGTATTCTAAGAATCAAAAAGTGATTAATTCCCATATATTCTATTCCCATATATACTAAAGGGACGGCCACACTCCAAAAGCTGAAATATTTCTCTCGATTATGTTGAGCCCTAAGAAAAAATACAAAGCTGGCAGTGTGTCTTGGGGCCCAGCCTTTACCTCTCCCTCCAGCAGCCTCCTCCCTTGCTTCCCCTTTAGTTCTATTCTATCAACCTGGAGCTTCTCCACTCAGACCCTGGTGTTTTCACCATGATCTCTCAGTCCCTTTCAGGTCACTACTAACAGCATCACACCATTTCATCTGCTTTGTAACACTCACCAATGTCAGAAATGATTTTATGTATCTGCTCTCATGTTTACTGTCTCTCTCTCTGCAAAAGAATATATGCTCTGGGACCACATCTGTTTACCCCCATTGTAACCTCAGGCACTACAAGAATATCTAGATGTATAATAAACGAATCAACCTGAATGTAAATTAACGTGTTACTCTCATAGGTATTTGTATTTTAAAAGAGATACAAATTTGGATGTCCTTTAACCCAGAAATACAAACTGTATTTCTAGGCTGTGTCTATATGGGACATCTGTGACCTACTGCAAATCCTTTCAGCCCCAACTCTTGCTCAAGCCAACACTGCAGCAACCAGGTCCAAGTAGACTTTGATCACCTTTGTGAAAATATAACTTCACTGTGCCTCACCACACCTCCTACCATAGCTCTCTCTGCCTTCCTAGCCAGGGAATGCACTGGGGACTCACACCTGCACTATCTGGAAGCACAGGGGAAGTAATGCTTATGGGGCCACCCTGACCTATGGAGAATGGTCTAAGGAAAGATGACAGCTAAATGCTTCTCCTCTTTATTCCCAAGCAGATACTTCTGAGACACATTTCATAAGCCTCCTCAGAAGGTCCTGGTAAGAACAAACATCTTACATTTTAGCTGTAACCAGATCTATACCACACTTTGAATTGGTTTTCCCTCCTTTCCAATTCAAATTCCCTATTCATTCACTGTTGCTCTCTTGGATCACTTTCCAAATAAACTAACTGTACGAAATCTTGCTTTCAGGGAAACCCCAGGCCATTACACTGCACATGGAATAAACTGTAAGTGTGAATATACTTAGTTATAAGTATGAATTATAGTGCTGTTTATACTATTAAAAATTGAAAAGAACTCAAATGTCCAATAACAAGAGACAGATGAAGTAGATTCTGTACTATCAGTAAAATTGAATACTTTGTAAATATTAAAAGACATACAATAGACACATATCTAATGACCTGGAAAAATATTCCTAATACATTCAGTATACAAAGATAATTTCTAAACAAAATATACAATACAATCCGCTTCTTTGTAAACACACAAACACAACAACATAAAGGGCACTAGAGGAATATAAATATACTGCAATTGTTAACAGGGATCATCTCTGGTTAGTGGTAGTGTTAAGACTTTCTATTTACTTCTTTTTATTTGCATTTCCTAAATTTTCAATAATGAATCTGTACCATTTAAATAGTCACATATTATTTAAGAGAAAGTCGGGGAGAAACAAACAAAAGACTGTCTTTCTGGATCTCTAGAACTCCAGACAATATAGCAATGGTGAAGGGAGCTATTTATTTAATAATTATCACCCACCGCTTGCCAGACATTGCTTCAGTTTGACCTGTATTCTGAGTATCAGGAGTCTCAAAGGCCTATGATCATCAAACTAGTGTTCTGCAGAGTGTTGTGGAGGCTCTACACATTACTCTTCCTGTTCACGTGAATAGCGCTATCTCCAAGTGCTGGGAAAAACATGAAGTAATAGAACATGACCAGCTGATTAAATAAACTTAGAATCGACCACTTCAGCAAATAGAAAAAAATTATTTTCACCTAGATATGCTGATTTCCAAAATAGGGAGACAATAAAAGCCTAAGCATTTTACACTGTGGAAACATTTTCTGCAATGAACAAAAGAAGCAGGGGAAAAGCTACCACTGATTAGAGAAGACAAGTAGAACACTAGACAGAGAAGACACCCGAGACAAACAATTAGCACCCGTGTGACACTCTTACACCAGCTGCACATTTTAAAGTAAGATGCTTTCATCCTACTTCACTTTGTTTGACAAGCCAAATTATACAGAAGATGTTTCGCTTAGACAAGTACACTCCTTCTGCTTGGCTATTAGGATCTGCAATTTATTTTCAGCTCGGGCACTTACTCCATAGGGGGAAATAATTTATGTAGTAAGTCTTTTAAATCCTGAGCCATTAGCAGTGTGTTTATTAGAAGAGACTACCAAGGGGTCTGACTGCTCCATAGACAAGATTTCCAGATGTCTGTGAAAGTATGCAAATATGAAACAGCTCAGTCACTGTTAACTTTACAGTAGGTTTACTGCTAAAAAGCAGGTTTTTTGTTCATTTCCCAGCCATTTTATATTCACATGAGAAGCACCTGTTTGTCTACAGAGTAAGGAAGGGCCTTGTGTGTCAGGAATGACCTGGAAACAAAAAAGGAGACAGCTGTTCAAAGAGCACGCAGAGACAGAAGAAATTATCCCCAAACTTAAAGGAGCTCTATGTTGTTGGACCAAAAAAGTCTCACTACGAAAGAAAACCTAATATGCTTTCATTAGCATATATCTTCCAAAAGAAAACCTAATAACTTTCATTAGCATATATCTTCCAAAATCTGCATTTAGTCTCCAAATTATAAATAAGTCATGTTTCACAAGTTTACTTTTTCAATTGGCTGCTTACTACTCATTTAATCATAGAAACAGTATTGAAAAGTTATAAATCACAATATCAAAGAATATAATATTACTACTTGACTGCTGTGACCCTATGGGGCACTGGGTGCAGGAAAGAAGGAGAAAGAAAGTTTCCTTCCTCTTTCTGGGGTGCAGGCCTGGCTGGGGGCAGAATTTTGAAATAGGAAGTGTGCGCCCTTGGCATCCTGCCACCTCATTCACACTTTTACAACTCAAAGCCCTAAACCTTGGCCACCAGGAGTCAGCCTCTGCTCTGTGCACCCAGCTATGGTTCTCCACACAGATCTGCCTTTCCTGACTGCTAAGTGTTTCATCCCGTAAATATACTGACCTCACCTCTCTCCTCCCAACACCCCACACCCCAAGCTCCATCCCTCGGGATAGCTACTGCCAGCAGAGTCAAAATGAAAGCCGTCTTATTATTAATTCATACTAATTGCTAATAATGCATCACCTTCCAGGACAAATCCCTTCCAGGGACATTTAATGTTTTAAGAGATGCTAACTCTTAAGCAGAATACATCTGTAACTGAGGTCATTTCCAATGGTATAATAAATGAAGCGAAAAGGCAAAAGAAGTATGGAAAGAGGGAATATGTGGGCAATGTGGCTTTCCCACAGGCTGAAAACCACCTATCCTATACTTCCCTTTTAACAACTGCTTTTTCCATTCTTTTTAACCTAAGTTTTCTCTAAAATTTCTAACTTATTCAACAGTGGCTCAAATGTATAACAAAGACAGCACCTACCTTGTAGAGTTGTTGAAAAAAATTAAATAAGATGGCCTACCATTCAACACAGTGCCTGACACATGGTAGAGTAGAGCATTAGCTCCAATTCAAGGCATTGCTTCTCAGATTGAATCCAACATCCAATCCCATGACAAGAGAATGCCAGGATTTCCTTTCTCCCTCACAAGATGATGTTCTATGACAGATCATTCCCAAAGAGCACAAGGTTGCTTTCTTTTTTGAGCAAATATTCCCAAAGTAAAAGATACAATCCAGGACACTTTGGAAAAGAACAAACACAGCATGTGAAAAAGGGAAATACAGGGGCACCGACGTGGGTGGCTCAGTTGGATGAACATCCGACTACAGCTCAGGTCATGATCTTGCAGTTCGTGAGTTTGAGCTCCACACTGGGCTCGCTGCTGTCAGCACGGAGTCCACTTTGGATCCTCTGTTCCCCAGTCTTTGCCCCTCCCCTGCTTGTGCTCTCCCCAAAATAAATATTTTTAAAAAAGAAAATGGGAAATATGTTTGATATCCCACTAGTTATTAAGTAAATATAAATTAAAATAATGAGACCACATTTTGTAACTATTGCTACTTTTAACAACATATATTCAGGTCAAGGTACGGTAAGCCTTGGCCCCTATCACATTTTTGCCTTCACTGTAAACTAGTCAACTCTCTTAGAAGGGAAATAGACAAGGGGCGCCTAGGTGGCTCAGTCAGTTGAGCGTCCGCCTTCAGCTCAGGTCATAAACTCACGGCCTATGGGTTCAAGCCCCATGTCAGGCTCTGTGCTAACAGCTCAGAGCCTGGAACCTGCTTCCGATTTTGTCTCGGTCTCTTTCTGCCCCTCTCCCACTTGTGCACTGTCTCTCTCTCTCTCTCTCTCTCTCTCTCTCTCTCTCTAATACAAATAAACATTTAAAAAAAATTTTTAAAGAAAGGAAATAGGCAGTATTCATCAAAGGTACCAAAAAATATAAAAGTTTAAAGCATTTGATGCTGGAAGTACGTTCCTAAAAATCTACCCTGAGAAAATAGTTCAAAAATTGGAACAGACTAAATCCATAAATTTTACTTTAGCATTATTTATAAGAGTTCCTGGGGGAAAAACCAGAAACAACTATGGATTTAACAATATGTCAACAATTAAGTGCATTATGTTAAACCACATGATGAAACATCATAATCAATGACAATGAAGACTAATAATGGTTTTAAAAAACTAATATTTCTAAAATATTTGCAATAACATACAATATTATAAAATTGGATTGACACACTGCTCTAACCTATACTCATATTAGAAAAACTTAATAGACATCAAGTTCCTTTGATGTCAAGGAACTTGATTAGTAAAACAACGTTGACAGAGAAAAAACAAACAACAGAACATTTCCACACAACTTATTTTTTCTAACACATAATGGACGTAGAGACAGTGGCGCACTGGTCTTTTTAACAACAGATTGGCTCCCTGCCCTCGCATCTGTCAGTTCTATAGCTGGCAGCACTGGATCTGGATCCAATCCTGTCTCTAATCAGAGAGAACGTCTGGGCTCTAACTAACAAGCAGCACAACCTGGTCGACTTCATGTCAGTGCTAATGTGACACTGGGTACTTTGATGCTTTGTTTCCTGGACAAAGTTCCAGCCCACCTTCCTGTAACTAGGACCCTCTCCTAGTGGGCATCAGCAATGTGGCCCTGCTTCACTGTGCATGGAGCAGTTCTCCTGGAGGCTGAAATGCTGCCCCTGGGTGCCAGCCCAGAAAATAAAGCCTTGTTCCCAGGCTCCCTTCTCCTCTTGTTCTGCAAGGACCTCCTGCCGGGCTCAACTTCTATTCATCAAACATGCCTATCCTATGGGCAGTTCCTGATTACTCACCTAAGAAATACTTATTGAGCACATAGTCTAGGGTCTAATCACTAGTGTAGGTTCTAGGGCAATGGCAGTGAACAGAATGTACAAATATACCAGCCATCCTAAAGCTTGGATTCTAATAGGTAGTGCTTCCATTTAGTAAGGGCATGTGTAATTTCCATCATCCCAGCACTCCACCCCTTCAAAGTGGTCTTTGGATCTCAAAGTCTACAGTCTAGGGGCACGTGGGTGACTTGGTCGGTTAAGCATCTAACTCTTGTTTTTGGCTCAGGTTGTGCTCTCACAGTTCGTGAGTTTGAGTCCTGCATCGGGCTCTGTGCTGATAGCGCAGAGCCTGCCTGGGATTCTCTCTCTCCCTCTCTCTCTGCCCCTCCCTTGTTCTTTCGCTTTCTCTCTCTCCCTCAAAATAAATAAATAAACAAACACAAATTTTTTTTAATAAAAATAAAGTCTAGAGGCACTGGAGGACTCAAGAGCTATAGATTTTAATCCCCATCTGTCACTAAATTCCTATAAAGCCTCAGGGGCAGAATAGAGTTAGCATGAAAAGAATGGAGAATGGAAACCATACCACAGGCTCAAGAGGCAGAGAACTCTGGTCTTGAGTGCTAGCTGTGTGAGCCAAGAAAACCACTTAACCCTTCTGAGCTGCAATTCTCTAAGCTGTAAAAAACAATTCTGTATCCAAGATGTTGTAAAAACTAAATGAGATTAGTACTTTAGCAAAGTGGCTGGAACAGGGAAGGTAGGCAGCCCCTTCTTCCTCAATGAATATTTTATTCTATTTCCACTACCATTTATCAGAATTAATCCACTTTAATTTCCTCTCCTTTAGTCCTTCCTCTCCAAAATCACTACAAATAAAAAAACATGAGTACTAGTCTCTTGACTAACTGATCATGCATTTTACTCCTATTATAGATCAAAATTTCCCCTGTATCTCCCCTGGATTCTCCAGGATTCTTCCTTTCCACAACCTCAGAATTTCATGAATAACCAAAGAACAGACCAACAGACTGTCAGTGATTCCACATCCACCTTCCAAAAACAGAATTTAAACTGGTGGTGAGACTGAGGCATCAATGCACTGTCTAAAGAAGAACACAGGGACCAAAAAGTCCTGTCAGCAGGCTTCAAAAATATTTTTTAAAGAAACAAATAAAAGCAAGCAAGTTTAAGGGGCCAATGTTATCAATAAAGGTGATGAGTCTTAGTACGAGGGACTAGTGACACTTCCGGCTTTTCAAAGGTGCTGCATGGATGTATTTACAACTGTGCATGAGAAATGCCAAACTGTCCCAATAAGTTATCTTCACTGTCTTTCTGTGGCAGTCATTCCTTAGACCAGGGAAAGTAATCCAAATCACTCTCCAGGGTACTATGTTGCTTTATTATACACAACTCCCTCTTCCTCTCCTCCCTCTTGGTCTTTCCCCTCTTCCCCTCTCCCTCTCACCTTTCTGTCTTTGCCCGCTCCTTTTCCATCTTCTTTCTAAATTGATTTCTATTATTCAGAGCCTCTCCACCCCTGCAGATTACCAAGTCTATTCCAGTGGAATTTTTTTAAGAACAAAGAGACTGATAATACTTTTTGAAGATTTTTGTTTGTTTGTTTTCACAAATATAACACTTAAACCACATAGACACCCATGCATGTATGCACACAAACACGCACATCCATAACACACTCTTCCTCCTTAGACAAATGACTTTTTCTGTTGCATGTCATTTTTCACCAAAAATTATTTTATATTCTCTCTTTCCAACCATGTCTGTAATCAATATTCATATACTATCATCTCCCAAACTGTCAAAGTCTAGGCTTGACATGAAAGAGAGATCACAGGATAAAATTATTGCTGGAGAATAAAAAGTGAGAAAATATATGATAAGAAAGCACATGTCAAGCAAAAAAAAAATCATATTTAATAGACAATTTAATAACTTTACCTATCTGATTAGCTTCTCCCTGACCCTAACTACAGCTTAATTATAGACTATGTATTTCTCAACGTTCTTTATCAAAGTGCCTTAAATCCTATTCATAACAGCCCCAAAATTTAATTTTTTTAATGTTTATTTATTTTTGAGAGAGAAAGAGAGAGTGCACGCATGCGAGTGAGCAGGGGAGGGGCCCAGAGAGAGGGAGACACAGGATCCAAAGCAGGCTCCAGGCTCTGAGCTGTCAGCACGGAGCCCTATGTGGGGCTTGAACCCACAGACCACGAGATCATGACCTGAGCTGAAGTCAGACGCTCCACTGACTGAGCCACCCAAGCGCTCCAAGACAATCCAAAACGTTAAATACAGGTCCATTATCACCCCCCCCAAACCGCAATAAACCCATACAATGGAACACTCAGTATTTATAAAAAGGAACTAACTACTGAAACTTGCAGCAACACAGATAAATCTCACAAGTATTATGTTGTGCCAAAGAAGTCAGCCTCAAAAGAATACATTCTGTGTGATTCTATTTATATTAAGTTCAATAACAGGCAAAACTTAGAAATCTTATCAATGGTTGCCTGGAGTCAGGGGTAAGAAATTTATTAGAAGGAAGCTTGAAATTACAAAGGTTCAATATCCTGATTTGGGTGTATGCATTTGCTAAAACTTAGCAAACTGAACAGTTAAGATGCATGATGTACGAACAATAGCCCACTAGGAAAAAAAAAAAATGAATGCTTTAAGCCCACACAAAGATTAACCAGAAGTCAGTGAAAGGCATTTATAAATTATGAAACAAAATTTTTAAATGGAAAATAATAATCCTCTCTGCTAGAATCCCAAATAAGAAAATAAAAACATATTAAAATGTATTTACATGACCAAATCTCTATACTAGTATTTGTAAAGTTAATTTAAAACAATAGCTTTTGAATACATGTTAGTGATACAGCTATCTTCTATTTTCACAAAAAAATAAAGTTTTCATAAATTACATATCCTGGGAAAAGACACATGTACACATGTACACCAGATGATCAGAAGCATATTAATTCTAATGTGACATTGGAATTAAGACTTCGAGGTCCAAAAGGTAGTACTTTTTAAAGCTGTATGTCAATAATGCTAGGATTTACAAAACCTTTGGCTTATTTCAAACCAAATATGCCAGAACCACAGATAATTCAACCACTCTAGGCTCTCACCACCTAAAATGGTTTGAAGAAAGGGACCCTGAACACTGGCAACAACCTGGCACAGATGTACTATGCTCGACGCAGGCTCCAAACCTAAACAACGTGATATAAAGGTCAAAGATCAAGAAAAAAATCCACCTAATAAGGACTTTGATATATATCTAACTTTTCTAACTTTTTTCCCATGCTCAAATTAGAACACTGCTATAAGATGCTAGGTCATAAACAGGATGGAGTCATTTTTTGCTCATCAAGATAAATTCTTCCTATACACCCCATGAAGCTAATTAAAATATGACTCACAAGATGATTCAACCATGGACATCTTCAAAGATTATATATTCCAATAACATAAAACCACAAGTACCTTAATTATTAATATTTCTGGAGTACGTAGCTTTTCTCTCAACAAATACTTAAAAAACATTTTAAGTTTGATGTCTATCTAGTTTTATAACATGTTCTTATGATAAAGCTTCTAGATTTTTCTCAAACTAGCTGAACTCCAATGGCTTCTTCTATACTAAATTTTAAATAATAAGCTTTCATTTATTCTATACTCTTAACTTGTACAGAGTAAAACATAATTTAACTGGCATGACTGAAAAACAGATATTCTAGCTGGTCAAGCATTTTCATTAAAATTATAAGGATTACCAAGTTCAGACTTAAAATATAATAAAATACAATTAACATCAAAATTCAATTGTAAATAAATTTAAGTTGTCTCGTAATTATTTTTTTAAGTTTATTTTATTTTGAGAGAAAGAGAGAGAGAGAGAGAGAGAGAGAGAGAGAGAGAGAGCGCACACACATGAGCAAGTTGAAGGCAGAGAGAAGGAAAAAGAAGTCCAAGCAGGCTCCACACTATCAACCCAGAGCCCAAAAAGGGGTTGATCTCACGAACTGTGAGATCATGACCTGAGCAGAAATCAGGAGTCAGATGCTTAACCTACTGTGCCACCCAGGTGCCCCTACAGTAATTATTAATATAAAAGAAATTCACCACTTGGGGCCTCTGGATAATAATAAAGTAAAATTATCACTATTCTGGTAAAGTGATAAAATACTAGGTTAAGAGTTTTCTGGGTATTAGGATGTCAGACAAATTCATTTCAGTGATAGGATTTCCCATTGTTATCCCATAAACAACCACGAATCCTCAAAGTTTGATTCAATACATTTTTATGTTTGGGTTTTTTGGGGGGGGGGGTTTGTTTTGTTTTGTTTTTTACCTTTTAACATGTGTTTTCTAAGCACATCATCTGCCAAACTCTTTTAGTCGCAAAGAACTTCCTTTCTATCTCATAAGAAAAAGAGAACATGGGTGGAAAAAACAATAAGGCTTCCATAAACTCTGCTAGGAAAAATATCACTTTTCTTTGAGCCACTGCATGTCAAACCAATAAAAAAGGGTGTTACAAATTATACTGCAATCACCCCAGAGTGCTGCCTCCACACTAACCAAATAAACAAGTCTTGTCGGGTGGAGAGAAATCTATAGCAAATTCAGATTTTTTTTTTTTTTTGGTCACAAATATATTTCCTGATTCAGAATATAAAAAATGAGGGTAAGGTTACATGAGCCATTTTCTTTAACCCAATGATCCCAAACAATCTCAGTGGGTTCTTCTTCCTCGTGGTCTCAAGACTTTTTATTGCTGCCTCATTTCTTATTTCTGCTCAACATTTATAGAGCACTTCAATATTTTTATAAGCTTTAACTGGTATATTTTATAGCATTTCTGTGAGATGTCAAAGTAGTATTAGCCTTATTTATAATAGCTGAAAAGCAGAAAGGTTAATGTTTTCCTCAAGGCCATTCCTGAAGTCAGTGGTTAAATTCAAGATTTGAACTCTGAATTCTCATACAATAATTAGCCAGAGTTTTTTTTAAGCACATGAAAGTTTTCTAGCAGGGAGCAAGTCTAAGGGGGCTGCATATTATTTTCTGAGTTATTCAGTAATAATTTGAATATGTAGTATTATATACTTAATTTTAATTATTTATTAAAGTAAAAACATTTACAAAACTGCTCAATAGATGTTTTGTTCACCCTCAAGATAAGCATTCTACTGAATTGCTTTGGTACTTAGGCAACTTCTAATTGTGTGGCTAAGAATGGAAAGTGGTCATTCAATCAAGAGAACTAAAAAGCAGATCTGGAATGTGACTATAATTAAGGTTAAAACATAACCAAGTGTATAGTTACAGTCTCTGTCAGAAGAAATCATTTTTTTAATGTTTATTTTTGAGAGACCAATAGAGACGGAGCGCCAAGCAGGAGAGGGACAGAGAAAGAAGACACAGTATCTGAAGCAGGCTCCAGGCTTGAGCTGACAGCACAGAACCCGATGCTGGGCTCGAACCCATGAGCCATGAGATCATGACCTGAGCCAAACTCTGACACTTAACAGACTGAGCCACCTAGACTCCCCATGATATTACATAATTTAAATAAACACAAATAATCCAATGAACTGTAAGTGTAAAAGGAGAGCTGTTTCTACGAAAACTAAGTTGACTGCTTTAGAATGACTTGATCAACATGTTACTGCAAAAAAAAAAAAAAAAAAAGGTTTCTCAAATTATACATGGGGAAGGAAAGAGAAATTGTGTAACTGAAAGATGACTTTGCACTGAGATTTCAAGTGTCTGAGCTCTTGCTGTACTTTTTTAAAAACTCTAAAATTAGAGTTGATCCATCATTATGATGTCATATGTGTAAAAACACATATGGCTCTCTAAGCAGCTGACCATACTAAGTTTTACAACAAAAGATTGCCATACGATTGTACAGTTGCATATTTTAGGTTAAAATAAAATATCTGGGGTATACATGTATCCTTGTTTGATGATTTCTCCACTTTAACAATATTTTGTTGATCAAGCAGTCAACCACATCAACAGGTCTCCTACTGTGAATGCCCCTCTCTGCGAGGTCTTCTTTTTAGGACCGGCTGGTAAAACGCTATAGAACAACATTCTGTCAGCACTTCTGGTCTGAAACGAACAAAAAAAACCTGCCCTACACCACCAACAAAATGGACACACTATGTCGAATTTTCTACTGTACTGAGATTGTGTAAAATACTTTGGTGTGTTTGTCGCCAAAAGCTAATTTTAAATGTCTCTTGAAAAACTCTCATTTAAATTCTGTTCCTTTTCTAAAAGGATTGGATTTTCTATTTCAAACAATTTCAATTCATGCAAAACATAGAAGTTTCCTGAACTGTTTAAAACCTATCCATTCACAATTATGAGATGCTTAAGTTCTTCTTAAATGACAAAAGTTCTAATGCAGACAGAACTTGTAGATGAACACTCATAATATTAATTCGGGAATAAGAATTTACTTACATTGGCACTGCCTATTAACATCCGTACCTTTGTTTTTCACACTTACATCAAGTGAAAAAGATTCTTAGCTACTTTTAGCAAGCCAAAACAAATACCCAAAAGCTGAGAAGTCAAAATGTATATAAAACCACAAATTTAGCAATGAAGTAAAGGCTTTTAAAAATTCAAGTTGCTTTAGAAGTCTCCAAAAATGCTGATCAACACACAGAATGAAGAAGAGTTAAAAGGTACTTTTATTTATAAACTCTCTAAGCAACTATTAGTTCATGACAACTTAACAGTTGCTGTATGATAATGAACTAATTACTTAACCTTCTTTAGCTTCCTTAATTGCAAAATGGAGTAAAACCTACCTAAAAAGATGATGAATATCAAATGAGATTTATGGAAAATACCTAGCACATAGTTGAAAATAAACTCACGCGAAAGCCTTTCATTCATATAAATGTATATATTTATATATTTATTATTTTATATTTTATTTTTATATTTTATATATATATATATATAATATATATAAAATATACATATTATTTTTTCCAAGTATTCCTAAGAGTGGGAGAGTGAGGGAGGGAGAAAGACAAAGTACATGAATTCTCTAAAAGTATATGTGTATATGCAAAACTCTGCGTATAAATGGTTATATGTACTTTACTTGGGAAAAGGTCCATAGTTTTTCATCAGACTCTCAAAGGAATCCACGATAAGCCCCAAATTTAAAAAACTACTTCATAATAGCCCTTGGCTTTATTTTCTCTGTTCCCAGATGTATAGTTTATAAAATTTGACTGGAAACTCTAGACACAAGTTAAACCTAAATTACTCAGTAGCAGCAACAAAAAAAATGTTCAATTAAAAGCATGGTCATGGTAAGATATATATCCTCCTTTTATTTCTCCTTTAAAAAAATACACAAATTCATTTGGCTCAAATTATTCCCCAACCTTGCCATAAATTAAAGCAAATATCTAAACTCAAAGCCAAAGTTAAAAAACCTAAACAAAAAAAACCCAACAGCAACAGCAAAAAAATCAGGGAAATCATAAACAGCCAAGAATTAAAGTCCTATTACTTATATAACACTAATGATTATACTGTTTTTGGAGTTAATGCTTCAAATTAATCCATTCCTCATTCTGACTCAAAGTTAACAACCTTTACTTCAAATAGCTGTTATATATTTTTTAAATTTGTGTAATAGGAGACTCACAGAAGGAACCCTAAACTAGGAATCAGGAAAACCAGGGTTATGGTCCTATTCCGTCACGAACTAAGACAGCTGGACCCCAACACTCTATGGCACTATGATTCTACATCAAAACATGCAATCCCAAAGTAAAAGGCTAAGATACCTGCTATCCTAAAATTGTATTTTATTATTGCTAAAACAGAAACATGGTAAAAGAGAGGTGACCTGACAAGAGATTTGATTCTAGGTGTAATGAGAAAATATACCTACAACAACAAATTTTTGAATTACAGGAAGTTCTATCCCCACAGTCAGTTCTCTCAAAAGAGATAGGGTCAGGGTGGGCGTCCAGCTGGCGCCACTTTAAACTTTAGCTTAACATTAATAAGAACACCAGATACCTCCACCCTAACACTCCTTTCCCTAAGGTGAACAGCACTTATAAGAAAGATCTAACAAAGTACAGACAGGCAAAAATACAAAAAACAGTGGAGACAGCAGTTTGGTGTATCTTGATAGGTAATCTCTTACTTTGTATTTCACCGAAAAATTACGGAAAAGGCAACTTGTTTTAATGAATTTTATTTCCAAACTGCCTTTTCTAAAATAGGTATTTTTCGATGGACAAAAATAAGGCTTTGCACACTAAGGTACCCCTATGTTCTCTTCCCCCTTCCCCTCAAAATAAAAACTACATGAATATTAAGCATTTAACAAGTCTGCCAAATACACCTCTTTGAACGTATTCCTGTAGGAGCTGAACACATATACAAAAGGCAAATCAGCATGGCAAGAGGTTTTCTGAAAGGCTGCGATGACTAATATTTCAGGACTGGAACGTGATAGTTATTAAAAGAAACACGAGAGGCGAAGCGTTCTCCCAGTTCCGCATAGACCCATGTCTCCACTGCAAGAACTACTACAAACAGCATTCAGTGCTGAATTCACACAGTCTATTGTCTCAGGCCTAAATCATCTTTTGCAAATTTCCCTCATGTCACATATTACGTGAATCAAAGAAACCAATCAGCAATTCATTTGCTGAAGGTCAGATATAGGGCACAGTAAGGCCCATGCACTCAAATGAATTTAAAAAGGGAGGAAAAAGAAAACCAAGATAACTTCTTGTTGAAAATGATGCCCTAGAATCCAGCAGACAGTAGAACTATACAGAAAAAATTAGATTGAGATCATATGGTGGTAGTTACCTCCTGACATGTACCAAACACCTTCCTCCAGGTTAAAACAAAAGTTCACCTAGCAGGTGGTTCACACCTTTATACATGACTTGAATATCAACCAAGGTTTTTTCAAATGCCTTCCATCATGAACTGGATTGCCAAGCAAAGGCAAATGAGGCCACCCATGAAAGACCACCAGAAGGCCTCACCACTGCCAATATTTCAGATTTAATAAAAGCATTCTTAGCAAGTTCATGTCCAAAGATTTCAGTCTCCAAATTCAAATATTTTGCATCCTATTTCAACTAATTACAAAAGCGTTAAAAGACTGAGCTCAGACTTTCCTATTCGAGTAAGTAGAATTTACAGACCACTTCTTAAGAAATAGTCCTAATTTGGGGCGCCTGGGTGGCTCAGTCGGTTAGGCATCCAACTTTGGCTCAGGTCATGATCTCACGGTTCGTGAGTTCAAGCCCCACATCGGGCTCTGTGCTGACAGCTCGGAGCCTGGAGCCTGCTTCGGATTCTGTGTCTCCCTCTCTCTGTTCCTCCCCCGCTTGCACTGACTGTCTCTCTCTCTCTCTCTCTCTCTCTCTCAAAAATAAATAAAGATTAAAAAAAAAAAGAAAAGAAATAGTCCTCTTTTTTGTTGTCCTCAAGACATACTTTACCTGTTGGAAGGAGTGTAAATAAATATAAACTTTCAGATGGCAGTTTGGCATGCCTATCAAAAATTAAAACATGCATGTACCTTTTGATCCACCAATTACATTTGAGAAGTCTATTATATGACATTTTGGATGTAAATATAAAAATGTTCATTCAATGCAGTATTTTTATAAAGGTAGGAAAATCATATATGCTGATTAACATATGGGATGCCATTCAAAAGAACGGGTTAGACCCACATGTATTGATGTGTAAAGAACTTCAAGAAACTTTGTACAGTGAGAAAAGCAAGTTTCAGAAAAACTGTGCATGTGTGTGAATGCATGTATATATAAAACTGCACAAAAAATGGTCTGAAAGAATTCACACCAAGCAGGTAACAGAAGCTACCCTCTGGGAAGGAGAGTGGATCAATGTGTGTGGGCTGGGGTGGGCGAAAAAGGAAGGGCAGTTTAAAATTGGGACCTTCACTTTCTGTGCTTTATGCACCTGTATTATTCACTTACATCATAGATTACAAAACATTTATTCTTTACAGAAAGCGAGAAAATGCAATGTCAAATTTTAGCTAAGCTCTAGAATCACTTATATGCTGCAACAGGAAAAGAAGTAAAGACCACTGATAGTCAAAAACATCCCTGTAGATTTGAACCTCAAGGGAACAGAGAAATGTAGGCAGCATCAGTCAGTAGTTACAAATGAATATGACAGCATTTTCACAAACAAGCATCACTCAGAGAACTAAAAGATTACAACTTTAAGATTATAAAGGACACTGAAATCAGAAACATTACTCAAAAGATATAATCATTCCAAATGTCTCCTGGAAATTCAGTTTTAACAATGAATTCTATTACTTTGGTACAAAAAGTATACTGTGGGTATGCTCTTTTGACTTAAAAATCTGGCATATACAAAGAGCTAAATGGTATGGGGTGTTTATTCTTACCTGTACATTTTCTTCTGTAACCTGAATTTCTGCAGTGTAAACATAATCAATTAGCATCCTCAGGGTCCAGCCATCTACCTCTTTTATTCGAACTCTCTTTGCTCGGCTCTCACTCATCTCACCTAAAACACAAAAGAGTGAGAGTAACGCTACAGCAAGACACTCTGTGAAAATACCAATGCCAAGACAGATTCATCCATTTTCTTGCCACTCATTGTATTTTGGAGGCAACACAATCCGCCGCTTCTTGCAGACCTGCAACATTTCATCACCTCCCCTGAAAGCTTACCTGAGCAAACCATAATATGTACTTTCATTACCCACTTACACCTGAAAATCACATCACCACACTGAATGTGCCACGTGTCCAACTATAATACCTGTGACATTGTAAGTTCAGTATCTGATGGTTTTTCTGGTCCGTGCTTTTTTTTTTTTTTTTTTTTTTTTTTTTTGTAAGAGAGAGAGAGAGAGGAGAGAGGAGCAGAGGGGCAGAAGGAGAGAAAGAGAGAATCCCAAGCAGGCTCTGCTGACATAGGGCTCAATCCCATGACCCCAGGATCATGACCTGAACCAAAATCAAGAGGCAGAAGTTCAACAGACTGAGGCACCCAGGTGCCTCTGATCCATGCTTCTGAGCATCTTGTTTTCTTTTTGGATTTCCACCCATGACTAGAAGAGTCACAATGTTACCCCTTTTGGCTAACAGCAACCAGTACTTGCTAAAAAGGACTCACTGGCCTAGCAGCATTCATTCAACAAGCACAGCAGTGCTGGTCATGGGCATGAGTGGCCTGGACACAGAGCCTCTGCCCTGGGGGATGACACAACCTTCATGCAGGAAACAAGTAGAACACACATTACAGAAGATGCTGAGGGAAGACAAGACAAAAGAGGGATCATAAAAAAGTTAGTCAATGGCAAGGGCTTGTTATAGGGATCTTCTAGCCCAAGTTCTCATCCGGTTTGTCATCTACAGTCACTTTGCCCACAAATGGTAAGTCATTTCCATACCAACATTTATTACTAAAGCCAGACATTCTTCTATGTCACTGCCTGCTAGAAAGTGCTATACAACCTCTCTCTTTTACTCACTGAACTAATTAAGCATTCAAGGATCATAAATAAGATCCTCTCGTGTGGAAAGAAACAGGAAAGCAGAAAAGAGAAGGGAATGTAGGGAGAGAAAGCAGCAGGTTTGAGCACACGTGTGTGGCCAAGAGAAAATGACCCAAGACATAGGGAAACACAAACTTTCGAATGGAGGAGAAAGAAAACTTCAATCAAAAATGACAAGTGCAGAAAAAAAAAATGACAGAGGCAGTTTAAAAATTATAATGAGTGCTATAAGACACCTTAAAGAAAAGGTTTGGTTCTAGAATTCACGAGGCTTCAAAGATTAAAGAAGCATGAAAACGATGCTGCCACCCCTCACCTTCACCTTAATCCAGCATCTCCTGTTAGAAAAACAACATAATTAAGCCTCAGGATTTCTTGAAAGTTCATTTCTTTTTTAGACACAGTACACTGTCAGCGACCATAAGCTATCAGAAAAGCCTATGGGAATCAATAATTACACCAAATTCCTTCGTAAACACAAACGCTGGGAGGAAAGAAATAATAATGATGTACATTTAACTGCGTGCTTCCCAGGAGATTATTTCTGACAAGATCTCAGAAAGAAGCTGTTTTCCTAAGAGCTAAAATATCTCAAAACTATCCTGCCACTTCCCAGGGGAGGAAACATCCATCTGTATTATAAGGGAAGGGAGCTGGTTAATGAGAAAGAGGTATATATGCCTATACAGCAGAAGACAGGGATTGGGTTACGAGTCTGCTGCCTAAGCACGTTTTTCCCTCTAAAAAAAGGGAGGAAAAAAGAAGGGCTGAGAAATACAGAAATATAATTCTTCATCTGCATATAAGGCACGTTCCTCTATCCTACTCTCCCTGGATCTTGTAGACAGATGGGATTTGTATTATCTGGAAGTTCTTTGGTGCCAAAAGTAAAGACACTTGGGTAATTCTCACTTGGACTTTAGACAAAAGCCACACCTAATTCATCTATAAGGCTCAAGCGATGCATAAAACCCCACAGGGCCTGGGGCCACACGAATATAAAACCATGCACTTAGTTCTCAAGGACTGAATTCACCTCTTAGGACTTAGGCATGACTTAGCTTAGACACAAACACGTCTGACTTTAATTTATATATATATGACTGCCAAGCAATTTTTAATATCATCATTTCTAAAGTATTACTAGAAGACATACTTTGCTAATTCATACATTCCAAGGATCATTTTTAATATGAATTCTTTCCCCAGAAAACTGCATCTGCTTCCAACAAATTCAATCTCTATCATACGCTGCTTTAGAAATGTTTTAATCTTTGTTTCATGTTAACCTGTGAAAGAGTATCAAAACAAATAGCTTGTCACAGATTGCATTAATAGCTTAAGAATTCCAGTAAATACTGAGAATTAATACTAAAGACATACTAAAGACAGTTGTAAAAGCTTTAGATTTAGAGTAAAAGTAGATTTAGATCGGGGAGCCTGGGTGGCTCAGTCGGTTGGGTGTCCGACTTCGGCTCAGGTCATGATCTTGCGGTCCATGAGTTCGAGCCCCGCATCGGGCTCTGTGCTGACAGCTCAGAGCCTGGAGCCTGTTTCAGATTCTGTGTCTCCCTCTCTCTCTGACCCTCCCCCGTTCATGCTCTGTCTCTCTCTGCCTCAAAAATAAATAAACGTTAAAAAAAAAATTAAAAAAAAAAAAAGTAGGTTTAGATCTAATTCTAGTTTTTATATACCACCTGAGTTACTGCTCTTTGCTGTTTATAGAGAAAACCTTTAAGTAGTATGGTTTGTGACATTTACTTTTGACAAGGCACTAAAAAAACATATCCAATGTAGTCAGGTGTCCAAGTCTTGATTTTAGCTCAGGTCATGGTCTTGTGGTTTGTGGGATTGAACCCTGTGTAGGACTTCATGCTGACAGTGCAGAGTCTACTTGGGATTCTCTCTCCCTCTCTCACTGCCCCTCCCTCCCTCCCTCCCTCCCTCCCTCCCTCTCTCAAAATAAATGAATAAACATTTAAAAATTAAAGAAATAGGGGTGCCTGGGTGGCTCAGTTGGTTAAACATCCGACTTTGACTCAGGTCATGATCTCACAGCTCATGGGTTCAAGCCCTGTGTCGGGCTCTGGGCTGACAGCTCAGAGCCTGGATCCTGCTTTGGATTCTGTGTTTCCAGCTCTCTCTGTCCCTCCCCACTCATGGTCTGTCTCTCTCTCATAAATAAATAAACATTAAAAAAGTTTTTTAATAAAATAGAATAATTAAAAAATATCCAATGATACTGTACAGTTTACCTGGTGTCGTTTTTAACTTCACAGAGTCTCTCTCCAAATTAGAGTGTTATGCTTCTGTATTTCGATCATGTACACCTCTGAAGCTCTATGTGGATATCCACACAGACATCATCACTAAAATTCTGAGAGTCACTTTTGACTCTCCCCTCTTCCTTACCCACCCATGCCATCATTCACTAAAACCTGCAGAATTAAGCTCAGGGAGATCTCAAATCAAATACACCCCCCCCCCCCATCCCTTCCACCACTATGTCACCAGGGTCCCTGCTAACACCACCACAGCAACTTCCTAATTGTTTCCCAACCCCCAGGAGGACTCCACAGATCTAACCATGGCACTCAAAAGCCATGAGCTGCTCTTAGTCCAGGCGTGTGAGCCCCTTCCACATCCCATCCCTGCTTAGCTATCCAGCTTCCTCTCTCCCTCTCCCACTTCTAGCCTTAAAATGTATCAGGAAAGAACTTCCCATAGTTCACATACAGCGAACAATATCCTGCTTTAATGCCTTTGTTGAGTTTTCTCTTTCTCTCCCCATGCTTCCATTTACCAGGCTAATCTCCATTCTTCAAGATTCAGATGGACCCTCTGCAAATAGGCTTACCTGTTGATGAGCCAAGGCTGGGTTAGGCTCCCAACCTGGGTATACTTGGGTACCTACTGCAAATGCACTCTGTTATACTATACCTAGCTCTCCCCACCTAGATCTTGAACTCCCTGAGAGTGAGATGTCTTTCTCATTTTGTCTCTGTATCCCACAATGACTGACCTATTGTAGATACCCAATAAATTCTGGTTGGATAAATGAATGACTAAAAAAATAAAAAGTAAAGTGTAACAATTTAAAATGTAGGATCTTTACTCAACATAATTAACATGTGAATTAATCTCAAGCATGGGTATTCTAGCTATGAAGGATTTCAGTCAATATTCATTGAATATCCACTATACATCCCAGGCCAAGCTAAGCCCTTCACTAGTGAACACTGCACCATCCCTACTCTTTTTCTTTTAATTTTTTTATTGTTTATTTATTTTTGAAAGACAGAGAGATGGAGCTTGAGTGCGGGAGGGGCAGAGAGAGAGACAGAGAGAGAGACACAGAATCTGAAGCAGGCTCCAGGTTTTGAGCTGTCAGCACAGAGCCCAACGCAGGCTTGAACCCATGGACTGCTGAGATCGTGACATGAGCTGTAGAGGGATGCTTAATCTGCTGAGCCACCCACATGCCCCTCATCTCTACTTTCTTTGAGAAAAAAATGAAGTCCTCCAAATTGTAAAAGTTTATGGACATATCTCTGAATAGGAACATTTCCATCTCAAGGACCTTTAATTAAGACTCCAGAAATCCAGCACAAACTGGTAACTTTATTTATCCATTCTAAAGTTCTAAAAAGTGAATAGGTTGAGACGGCAAACCCTAAGATCTGTTTCAATACAAAAATCCTATGATTCTAACTTCAGTTACTGTTCAGCATATAAAAATATTTGGAGAAAAAACATAAAAACAAAGAATCTTTACTCTGCTGAAACCTTAAGAAGTGAATGACAAATTTATAGCTACATTTAATAAATAAATTTTATTCCATTACTTTCAAGTTCACATATATTCTAATCATTATTCTAATCATGTATTTGCCATTAGTCCTGGGTTACAAAGAAGCTATTGACACACAGGTATTTTCATTCTGGCAACCTGTCCTGGATGCCCCTGCCAGTCATTCCCTATGATGGTCATGGTGCATAACTCCCCAATTCTACCAATAATAAGAGGCAAACATGGTAACTGCATTCCCCTGCCAGTTTTGGTCTAGTTTGAGTAACTTCTGGGAAAGTTCTACTAGACCCTAAAGGGGAGAAAAAAAGAAAAAGCAATCCCTCTCTTTCCTTGAGATGTTGGGTTCACTCTGATAGGCATCTTGCATTCATGAGGGGCAGCAACCTTGGTATAAAATTTTTACTGAGGCTAGCAGACAGAGAGACAGAAGAAAGCAGATCCTTCATGAAATCTTTCAGCTGCAGATCTGACCATGCCTGGTGTCCAGCCTACTTTCCAGTTATGAGAGAAGAGATTTCCTTACTATTTAAACCAGTTTAAGTACAGTTTCTGTTATGTGCAGACTAAAGCATCCTAACTTAGGCTCTTAATACACAAGACCCTATTTAATTCTCTTCACAGCAGTCAATAATATCAGAAATTATATTTTCTTTGAATTTACTCTGTCTAGCCTTTCCTCCTCTTCCAATGACAATCATGAGAACAGGGACCTGTCTTATCCATTTCTAACATCCCCAAACCTAGGATAATGCCTAGGACATAGAAGATGCTGAACAAATATTCCTTGATGAACAAAAGCATGAATCTTAGACAAATATAACCATACATACAACTTTCTAAAACTCTCACTTCTTGGGGAGAGAAAAGCCATGGAGGGTAGGGAGCTGTTTTTGCAGAGAGAGGACAGACAAAGGGGGAGAGGGAGGACAGAGAAAGGGGAAGAGTGCAGGAAAAACGCTTCACCTTTAGTAGCTGGAGAGAAAGAGTGAAAAATGCTCATGGGGAAATGAACAAGAAATCTGTTCTCCAAAACTACTGATGGGAAGAAAGGCGAGGGTTTCAATACCACCAGGATTCTATAAACCGTGAAATGCAGAGTCTCAAATTTCAGAGCTCAGTGCCTGGCAGTGCTCTGGTGAGGAAGCAGGACTAATCCCCAGGAGCAGGCAACAGGATGTGAAGGGTCCATGTGCCACATAGGAAGAAGTGGTTCCCCTGTTTGGAGAGCATTTGGTAGAGATCATACAGCCTCCCCACAGGCAAAGGTCCCAGCAGACCCTGGAGAGCAGCCGTGTTTGCTGACAAACATATTGGGACAAAGACACCAGAGTGTGGTGAAACCAAGTGCCGGCTGTGTGTTGTGATTTGCCAAAATCTCTGAACCTCTGCCGCTGCACGATCACACAAACCTTTTCAGAGGCAAGCCAGCACTTGGCCATTGCTCACCGAGACCCTCCCTCAGGGAGTCAGGACAGGACTAAGCCACAGGGGTCTCTGAAGTGTGAGGTTTTGAAACACAACCCAATCTGAGATAAAACTCTGGAGGGAGGTGCTGCCTGGCAGGCTGACAGTTTGGACATGGACAGAAGCTTGACACAAAGGAGGAGTGCTTGATCGTGGGTAGGCGAGAGCGCAAAGTTCCTGTGACAGAGACTAGGGAGCTGGGTGAGGCCATTCCCACCTCTCCCGCACACCCATAAACTCACCACACTGATCCACCCCAGTAAGCTAAGCAGTGCCACCTTGTGGGGAACGGGGCCACTACACCAAGCCCCACCCAACTGTGCCCTCCAAGCACACCCCTAGAAAACCAGGACAAGTCCCTCCACCTGCATAGTTTACAGACTATAGAGGACTTCATAGTTTCAATTCTAGGGAAAACTGGATATAACTTCATTTGGGTTTCATTCTGTTTCCTGGTTGATCTGTTAATTTTTTTTTTTTTTTTTTTTGCTTCTGTTTTTGTTTAACTTGGTTTTGTTAGTTCTCTGTTTCTTTTCTTTTCCTTCTCCTGGATACAGAAAGAGAAAAATCTATTCTTCTTTTCTTTTTCTTTTTTTTCCATTTTTATAAAATCTTTTTTACTTTATTAAATTTTTTATTCTACCTAATTTTCTGTATTTCATTTTACTCTATTTTATTACGTAATTCTTTTAATTTTCTAATTTTTCTCACCTTTTTTTCCCTTTTCTTTCTTTTCTTTCCCTTTTTGTCTATTCTATCAAGCTTCTTTCAGCAAGCAGAACAAACTAGGATCTAGCTTCCTCTATTTGATTGTTTTGTTTCTAATTTTTTAATTTTAATTTTTTATTTTATTAATTTTTTTCTTCCTCCAAAATGACAAAATGAAAGAATTCATCCCAAAGGAAGAACAGAAAGAAATGACAGCTAGGGGCTTAATCAACACAGATATAAGCAAGATGTCTGAACTAGAGTTTAGAACCACAATAATAAGAGTACTGGCTGGGGTTGAAAAAAGCATAGATTCCCTTTCTGTGGAGATGAAAGAAGTAAAATCTAGTCAGGACACAATTAAAAATGCTATAACCAATGTGCAATCTCGAATGCATATGGATGCCATGGTGGCAAGGATGGACGAAGCAGAGCAGCAAATCAGCAACACAGAGGACAAGATTACGGAGAATGAAGCAGAAAAAAAGAGGGAAACAAAAGCAGAGGAGCATAATACAAGACTTAGAGAACTTAGTGACTTTTAAAAAGGATTAATATTTGAAAGGTAGGAGTCCCAGAAGATGGAAGAGAGAGAAAAAAGGGACAGAAGGTTTATGTGAGCAATTTGTAGCAGAAAACTTTACTAATCTAGGGAAGGACACAGACATCAAAATCCAGGAAGCACAGAGAACTCCCATTAGATTTAACAAAAACCAACCATCACCAAGACATATCATAGTCAAATATACAAAATACACAGACAAGAAAAGACTTATGAAATACCAGCAAGGGAAAAAAGTCCTTAACCTACAAGGGAAGACACATCAGGTTCACAGCAGACCTATCCACAGAAACTTGGCAGGCCAGAAAAGACTGGCAAGATATATTCAACGTGCTGAATTGAAAAAGTATACAGCCAAGAATTTATCTGGTAAGGCTGTCATTCAAAATAGAAGGAGAGATAAAGTTTCCCAGACAAACAAAAACTAAGGGAGTTCTGACCACTAAACCAGCCTTGCAAGAAATTTTAAGGTGGACTCTCTAAGGGGAGAAAAGACAAAACAAAGACTAGAAAGGTCCAGAGATCATCACCAGAAACACCAACTCTACAGGCAACACAATGGCACTAAATTCATATCTTTCACTACTCACTCTAAATGTCGATGGACTAAATGCTCCAATCAAAAGACACTGGGTATCAGAATGGATAAGAAAACAAGACTCATCTATATGCTGCTAAAAAAGAGACTCATTTTAGATCTAAATACACTTGCAGATTGAAAGTTAAGGGGATGGAGAATAATCTATCATGCTAATAATAGTCACCAAAAGAAAGGTGCAGTAGTCATCCTTGTATCAGATAATCTGGACTTTAAAATAAAAACTATAACAGATGAAGAAGGACACTATATCATAATTAAGGGGTCTATCCACCAAGAAGACCTAACAATTGTAAATATTTATTCCTCCAATGTGAAAGCACCCAAATATATAAATCAATCACAAAAATAAAGAAACTCATTGATAATAATACCATAATAGTAGGGGACTTCAACACCCCACTTACAGCAACGGACAAATCATCTAAGCAGAAAATCAACAAGGAAACAATGGCTTTGAATGACACACTGGACCAGATAGACTCAACAGATACATTCAGAACATTTCATCCTAAAGCAGGAGAATGCACATTCTTCTTGAGTGTACATGGAACATTCTCTAGAACAGATAGCATATTGGGACACAAATCAGCCATCAACAAGTACAAAAAGATTGAGATCATACTGTGCATATTTTCAGATCACAATGCTATGAAACTCGAAATCAACCACAAGAAAAAATTTGGAAAGACCATGAATACTTGGAGATAAAATAACATCCTACTAAAGAATGGGAACTCTTTCAGAGGAGCCAGGATAGCGGAACAGCATGGAAGATTTTTTGTGTGTCTCGCATCCATGAAATACAGCCAGACCAACACTAAATCCTCCTACACACCTAGAAAACTGATTGGAGGATTAACACAACAGTCTTCACAACCTGAACCACAGAATTCAGCAGGTACACAGCGCGGAGAGGTGGACTAGGGGAGTGGGAAGGCACGGGAAGGGAGGTGCTTTTGCAAGTGGAGAGAGGATGGAGACTGGGGGTGTGGGGAAAAATACGGGAAAAGCACCCCTCCCCAAAAGCAGCTGGAGAGAAAGTGGAAAATTGGAAACAGCTACAGGGACTAAACTAAAAAGGGAGTAAGGAGAAAGGAGAGGGTTTAAATTCCATTAAGACTGTAAACAAGGGGAACACAAAGTGTGCAACTCCTCAGCTCAATACCTGGTGGTACTCTGGTGAGAAGGGCAAATCCCCAGGAACAGAGTGGGGTCCGGGAGGTTCTTGGGCTACACGGGGAAAAGTGGTTCCACTGCTGGAAGGACATTTGGTAGAGACTATTGAAGCCACCTGGTCCCAGCAGACTCCAGAAAACGGCCACATTCGCTGGTGCTGGCACAAGGTCGTTAAGGGTGAAGCCTGGTGCTAGATATATGTTGTGATTTTCCATAACCCCGAAAAGCTGCTGCTATGCTATCTTGCAAACTTTTTCCGGGGCAGGCTGGAACCTGGCCACAGTCTCTGGGCACTGGAAGCAGCACGGTCCAGCAAGCATTCCGGGGTGCAGCCAACATTCGGCCATTGCTTGGTGAGACCCTCCCACAGAGGGGCAAAACGGGTCAAAGCCACAGTCCTTCAGAAGTAAGGGACCGGGGAAAACAGCCGCATCTGAGACAAAACTCGGGAGAGAGGTACTGCCTGGGGCTTGGTCACCGACAGTGAAGAAGCAGGGAGTGGACTAAAGCTGAAGACAGAGGACGGGTGCACGACTGCTGATCAGAGAGAACAGAGTTCCCATACTAGAGACCGGGTAGCTGGGTGACGCCATTTTCACCGCTCCCGCACATACGCATAGACACCTACCAGCGCTAAAACCATCCACCCCAGTAGGCTAGCAGCGCCATCGAGTGGAGAACAGAGTCTTTACACTGAGCCCCGCCCAACTGGGCCAACCTCGCTCTTCAAGAACACAAGTCTCACTGCCTACTTAGTTTATGGACTATAAAGCGCTACATAGACTGACTTCTAGGGGAAAACGAAGTAATTTCAGTCCTATTTCAATCTGTTAGCAGGTCCATCTATTCAATTTTCTTTCTTTTTTTTCTCCTTTACACTATTCTTTTTCTTGAATACAGAAAGAAAAAATTCATTTTTATTTTCAATTTTTTATTAAAAATATTTTTAATTTTTTTTACTATATTTTTTGTGTCAATTTTTTCAAATTCTATCTTACTTCCATCATTCTATTTTTGTCTACTTCAGTGTATTCACCTTCTCAAATTTTCAAACGATTTCCTTTTCTTTTTTTTTCTTTTTTCTCTTTTTCATTTCTATTCTTTTTCTTGAGTTCAGAAAAACTTCATTTTTACTTTCAATTGCAACTAAAAATATTTTCTTTTAATTTTTTACTATATTTTTTGCTTTTATATAAATTTTTTCAAATTCCATTTTACTTCCATCATTTTATTTTAGACTCCCACTACTTTGAAAGTGTATTCACTTTTTAAAACGATTTCCTTTTTTCTTCTTTTTCATTTCTTTTCTTTTTCTTAAACAGAAAGAGAAAAAATTCATTTTTATTTTGAATTATTATTAAAAATATTTTTAATTTTTTTCTACTATATTCTTTACTTTTGTGTAAATCTTTTTAAATTCTATTTTACTCCCATCATCTCATTTTAGTCTACTTGAGTGTATTCACTTTTTCAAATTCTCAAACAATTTCCTTTTTTTTCTTCCCTCTTTTTTTTCTCTAATCTGTCAAACCACTTTCAACACCCAGACCAAATCACACCTATGATCTAGCATCATTTACTCGATTTTTTTGTGTATGTTCTTAATTTTTTAATTTTAATTTTTTAATTTTAATTTTTCCACCTTATTAATTCCTTTTCTCCCTTCAAAATCACAAAATGAAGGAATTTACCCCAAAGGAAAGAGCATGAAGAAACAACAGGCAGGGATTTAACCAACACAGATACAAGCAAGATGTCTGAACCAGAATTTAGAATCACGATAAGAATACTAGCTGGAGTCAAAAATAGATTAGAATCCCTTTCTGCAGAGATAAAAGAAGTAAAAAATAGAATGAAATTAAAAATGTTATAACTGACCTGCAATCATGGATGGATGCAGCCGCGGCAAGGATGGATGAGGCAGAACAGAGAATCAGTGATATAGAGGACAAACTTATAGAGAATAATGAGGCAGAAAAAAAGAGGGAGATGAAGGCAAAAGAGCATGATTTAAGAATTAGAGAAATCAGTGACTCATTAAAAAGGAACCACATCAGAATCATAGGGGTCCCAGAAGAGGAAGAGAGAGAAGTAGGGGTAGAAGGGTTATGTGAGCAAATCATAGCAGAAAACTTTCCTAATCTGGGAAAAGACACAGACGTCAAAATCCGGGAAGCACAGAGAACGACCCCCATTAGATTCAACAAAACCCAACCATCAACAAGGCATATCATAGTCAAATTCACAAAATACTCAGGCAAGGAGAGAATCATGAAGGCAGCAAGGGAAAAAAAGTCCCTAACCTACAAGGGAAGACAGATCAGGTTTGCAGCAGCCCTATCCACAGAAACTTGGCGTGGCAGGATATATTCAATGTGCTGAATCAGAAAAATATGCAGCCAAGAATTCTTTACCCAGCAAGGCTGTCATTCAAAATAGAAGGAAGGATAAAAAGTTTCCCAAAAAAAAATTAAAGGAGTTTGTGACCACTAAACCAGCCCTGCAAGAAATTTTAAGGGGGACTCTCTGAGGGGAGAAAAGATGAATACATATACATATACATAGCAACAAAGATTATAAAGGACCAGAAACACCACCAGAAAATCCAACTCCACAAGCATCATAATGGCAATGAATTCATATCTTTCAGTACTCACTCTAAACGTCAATGGACTCAATGCTCCAATCAAAAGACATAGGGTAACAGAATGGATAAGAAAACAAGATCCATCTATATGCTGTTTACAAGAGACCCACTTTAGACCTAAAGACACCTTCAGATTGAAAATAAGGGGATGGAGAACCATCTATCATGCTAATGGTCAACCAAAGAAAGTCAGAGTAGCCATACTTATATCACAAAATCTAGACTTTAAAATAAAGACTGTATCAAGAGATGCAGAAGGGCATTATATCATAATTAAGGGGGTCTATCCACCAAGAAGACCTAACAATTGTAAACATTTATGCACCAGATATGGAAGCACCCAAATATATACATCAATGAATCACAAACATAAAGAAACTCATCAATACTAATACCATAATAGTAGGAGACTTCAATACCCCTCTCACAACAATGGACAGATCATCTAATCAAAAAATCAACAAGGAAACAATGGCCTTGAATGACACACTGGACCAGACGAACTTAATAGATATATTGAGAACATTTCATCCTAAAGCAGCAGAATATACATTATTCTCCAGTGCACATGGAACGTTCTCCAGAATAGACCATATTCTGGACACAAATCAGCCCTAAGTAAGTACAAAAAGATCGAGAGCATACAGTGCATATTTTCAGACCACAACGCTATCAAACTCAAAATCAACCACAAGAAAAATTTGAAAGGTAACAAATACTTGGGAGACTGAAGAACATCCTACTAAAGAATGAATGGGCTAACCAAGCAGTTTAAGAGGAAATTTAAAAGTATATGGAAGTCAATGAAAATGATAACACCACAACCCAAAACCTCTGGGACGCAGCAAAGGCAGTCATAAGAGTAAAGTATATAGCAATCCAGGCCTTCCTAAAGAAGGAAGACAGATCTTAGATACATATCCTAACCTTACGCCTTAAGGAGCTGGAAAAAGAATAGCAAATAAACCCCAAACCAGCAGAAAACAGAAAATAATAAAGATTAGAGCAGAAATTAATGCTATTGAAACCAAAAAAAAAAAAAAAAAAACAGAACAGATCAATGAAACCAGATGCTGGTTCTTTGAAAGAATTAACAAAATTGATAAACCACTAGCCAGTTTGATCAAAAAGAAAAAGGAAAGGACCCAAATAAATAAAGTCAAGAATGAAACAGGAGAGATCACAACCAACACAGCAGAAATAAAAACAATAATAAGAGAATATTATGACAATTATATGCCAATAAAATGGGCAATCTGGAAGAAATGGACAAATTCCTAAAAGATATACACCACCAAAACTGAAACAGGAAGAAATAAAAAATTTGAACAGACCTATAACCAGTAAGGAAATCAAAGTAGTAATCAAAAATCTGCCAAAAAACAAGAGTCCGGGGCCAGATGGCTTTCCAGGGAAATTCTACCTAACATTTAAGGAAGAGTGAACACCTATTCTCTTGAAGCTGTTCCAAAAAATAGAAATGGAAGGAAAACTTCCAAACTCTTTCTATGAAGCCAGCATTACGTTCATTCCAAAACCAGACAGAGACCCCACTAAGAAGGAGAACTATATAGACCAATTTCCCTGATGAACATGGATGCAAAAATCCTGAACAAGATATTAGCCAACTGGATCCAAAAATACATTAAAAAAATGTATTCATCACGACCAAGTGGGATTTATACCTGGGATGCAGGGTTGGTTCAATATCCACAAAACAATTAACGTGATTCATCACACCAATAAAAGAAAGGACAAGAGCCATATGATCCTCTCAATAGATGCAGAGAAAGCATGTGACAAAATACAGCATCCTTTCTTGATAAAAACCCTCAAGAAAGTAGGGATAGAAGGAGCATACCTCGAGATCATAAAAGCCATATAAGAACGACCCAACGCTAATATCATCCTCAATGGGGAAAAACTGAGAGC
The DNA here is from genome assembly GCF_018350215.1 of Panthera leo. Lineage (NCBI taxonomy): Eukaryota > Metazoa > Chordata > Mammalia > Carnivora > Felidae > Panthera > Panthera leo. Next base: position 62,948,474 of record NC_056682.1, read on the forward strand.
TTTCCCCCGAACATCAGGAACAAGACAGGGATGTCCACTCTTGCCACTGTTATTCAACATAGGATTGGAAGTCTTAGCCTCTGCAATCAGACAACACAAAGAAATAAAAGGCATCCAAATTGGCCAGGAGGAGGTCAAACTTTCACTCTTTGCAGATGACATGATACTGTATATGGAATACCCAAAAGATTCCACAAAAAAAACTGTTAGAATTGATTCATGAATTCAGCAAAGTTGCAGGATATAAAATCAATGCACAGAAATCAGGTGCATTCCTATACACCAACAATGAAGCGACAGAAAGAGAAATCAAGGAATTGATCCCATTTACAGTTGCACCAAAACCCATAAAATACCTAGAAATAAATCTAACCAAAGAGGTGAAAAATCTATATGCTGAAAATTATAGAAAGCTTATGAAAGAAAAGACACCAAAAAATGGAAAAAGATTCCCTGCTCCTGGATAGGAAGAACAAATACTGTTAACATGTCAATACTACCCAAAGCAATCTACATATTCAATGAAATCCCTATCAAAATAACACCAGCATTCTTCACAGAGCTACAACAAATAATCCTAAAATTTGTATGGAACCAGAAAAGACCCCAAATAGCCAAAGAGATCTTGAAAAAGAAAACCAAAGCTGGAGGCATCACAATCCCAGACTTCAAGCTATACTACAAAGCTGTAATCATCAAGACAGTATGGTACTGTCACAAGAACGGACACTCAGATCAATGGAACAGAATAGAGAACCCAGAAATGGACCCAAAAACGTATGGCCAACTAATCTTTGACAAAGCAGGAAAGACTATCCAATGAAATAAAGACAGTCTCTTCAGCAAGTGGTGTTGGGAAAACTGGACAGTAACATGCAGAAGAATGAACCTGGACCACTTTCTTACACCATACACAAAAATAAACTCAAAATGGATGAAAGACCTCATCTTTGATCTTGGCCACAGCAACTTCTTACTCAACACGTCTCTGGAGGCAAGGGAAACAAAAGCAAAAATGAACTACTAGGACCTCGTCAAAATAAAAAGCTTCTGCACAGCGAAGAAAACAATCAACAAAACTAAAAGGTAACTGACAGAATGGGAGAAGATATTTGCAAATGACATATCAGATAAAGGGTTAGTATCCAACATCTATGAAGAACTTATCAAACTCAACACCCAAAAAACAAATAATTCAGTGAAGAAATGTGCAAAAGACATGAATAGACACTTCTCCAAGGAAGACACAGATGGCCAATGGACACATGAAAAAATGCTCAACATCACTCACCATCAGGGAAATACAAAGCAGAACCACAATGAGATACCACCTTACACCTGTCAGAATGGCTAACATTAACAACTCAGGCAACAACAGATGTTGGCGAGGATGCAGACAAAGGAGATCTCTTTTGCATTGTTGGTGGGAATGCAAGCTGATGCAGCCACTCTGGAAAACAGGTTCCTCAAAAAACTAAAAATGGAGCTACCCTACAACCCAGCATTGCAGTACTAGGCATTTATCCAAGGGATACAGGTGTGCTGTTTTGAAGGGACACATGCAGCCTCCATGTTTATAGCAGCACTATCAACAATACGCAAAGTATGGAAAGAGCCCAAATGTCCATCGATGGATGAATGGATAAAGAAAATGTGATATATATATTAAATGGAGTATTACTCAGCAATCAAAAAGAATGAAATCTTGCCATTTGCAAATACGTGGAGGGAACTGGAAAGTATTATGCTAAGTGAAATTAGTCAGAGAAAGACAAAAATCGTATGACTTAACTCATATGAGGACTTTAAGAGACAAAACAGATGAACATAAGGGAAGGGAAACAAAAATAATATAAAAACAGGGAGGGGGACAAAACAGAAGAGACTCATAAATATGAAGAACAAACTGAGGGTTACACAAGTGATTGTGAGAGGGGGGATGGGCTAAATGGGTAAGGGGCATTAAGGAGTCTACTCCCGAAATCATTGTTGCACTATATGCTAACTAATTTGCATGTAAATTTTAAGAAATAAAAAATCAAATTAAAAAAAAGAAAAAGTACATGGAAGCCAATGAAAATGAAAACACGAAAACCCCAAACCTCTGGGACACAGCAAAGGAGGTCATAAGAGGGAGGTATATAGCAATCAGGTCTTCTTAAAGAAGGAAGAAAGGTCTCAAATACACAACCTAACCTTACACCTAAAAGAGCTGGAAAAAGAGCAGCAAATAAAGCCCAAAACCAGCAGAAGTCGGGAAATAATGAAGATTAAAGCAGAAATCAGTAATGTATATTTAAAAAAAAAAAACAAAAACAGTTGAACAGATCAATGAAACCAGGAGCTGGTTCTCTGAAAGAATTAACAAAAGTCATAAACCCCTAGCCAGTTTCATCAAAAAGAAAAGGGAAAGGACCCAAATAAATAAGATCAAGAATTAGAGAGGGGTGATCACAACCAACACCACAGAAATACAAACAATAATAATAAAATATGAGCAACTATATGTCAACACATTTGGCAATCGGGAACAAACAGAAAAATTCCTAGAAACATATAAACTACCAAAACTCAGATAGGAGGTAGAAAATTTGAACAGACCCACATTCAGTAAAGAAATTGAATCAGTAATCAAAATCTCCCAACAAACAAGAGTCCAGGGCCAGATGGCTTTCCAGGGGAATTCTACCAAACATTTAAAGAAGAGTAGCACCTATTCTTTTGAAGCTGTTCCAAAAAATAGAATGGAAGCAAAAACTTCCAAATTCAGTCTATGCAGCCAGCATTACCTTGATTCCAAAACCTGACAAAGACTCCACTAAAAAGGAGAACTACAGACCAATTTCCCTGATGAACATGGATGCAAAAATTCCCAACTAGAACTAGCCAACAATACATTAAAAGAATTATTCACCAGGATCAAGTGGGATTTATTCCTAGGATTCAGGTCTGGTTCGTATCTGCAAATCAGTGTGATATATCATGGTAATAACAGAAAGGATAAGAATCACATGATCCTCTCAATAGATGCAGAGAAAGCATTTGACAAAATACAGCATCCTTTCTTGATAACCCTTAAGTAGGAATAAAAGGATTATGCCTCAAGATCATAGAGGCCACTACAAAAGACCCACAGGTAATATCATCCTCAATGAGGAAAAACTGAGAGCTTTCCCCCTAAGGTCAGGAACACAAGGATGTCCATTCTCACCACTGTTATTCAACATAGTGTTGCAAGTCATAGCCTCAGCAATGAGACAACACAAAGAAATAAAAAGCATCCTAATGGGCAAAGAGGAAATCAAACTTTCACTCTTGGAGGACGACTTGATACTCTATGTGTAAAACCCAAAAGAGTCCACCAAAAAACTGCTAGAATTGATCCATGAATTCAGCAAAGTCGCAGAATATAAAATCAATGCAAAGAAATCAGCTGCATTTCCATACACCAATAATGAAGCAGCAGAAAAAGAAATCAAGGAATCAATCCCATTTATTGCACCAAAAACCATAAAATATCTAGGAATAAACCTAACCAAAGAGGTGAAAAATCTATATACTGAAAATTATAGAAAGCTTATGAAAGAAATTGAAGACACAAAAAATTAGAAAAACATTCCATGCTCATAGATTTGAAGAATACTGTTAAAATGTCAATACCACCCAAAGCAAGCTACATATTCAATACAATCCCTATCAAAATAACACCAGGATTCTTCACAGAGCTACAACACATAATCCTAAAATTTGTATGGAACCAGAAAAGATCCCAAATAGCCAAAGCAATCCTGAAAAAGAAAACCAAAGCTGGAGGCATTATAATTCCATACTTCAAGCTGTATTACAAAGCTGTAATCATCAAGACAGTATGGTACTGGCACAAAAACAGACACTTAGATCAGTGGAGCAGAATACAGAACCCAGAAACGGACCCACAAACGTATGGCCAACTAATCTTTGACAAAGCAGGAAAGAATATCCAATGGAATAAAGACAGTCTCTTCAGCAAATGGGTGTTGGAAACACTGAACAGCAACATGCAGAAGAATGAACCTGGACTATTTTCTTACTCCATACACAAAAATAAACTCAAAATGGATGAAAGACCTAAACATGAGTTAGGAAACCATCAAAATCCTAGAGAAGAAAACAGGCAACAACCTCCTTCACAGCGGCCACAGCAACTTCTTACTTGACATGTCTCCAGAGGCAAGGGAAACAAAAGCAAAAATGAACTATTTGGACCTCTCTGCACAGTAAAGGAAACAATCAGCAAAACTAAAAGGCAGCCAACGGAATGAGAGAAGATATTTGCAAATGACAAATCAGATAAAGGATTAGTATACAAAGTCTATAAAGAAATTGTCAAACTCAACACCCAAAAACCATGTAATCCAGTGAAGAAATGGGCAAAAGACATAGACACTTTTCCAAAGAATACATCCAGATGTCTAACAGACACATGAAAAGATGCTCAAAATCATTCATTATAAGGGAAATAGAAATCAAAACCACAATGAGATACCACCTCACGCCTGTCAGAATGGCTCACATTAACAACTCAGGCAACAACAGATGTTGACAAGGATGCGGAGAGAGAGGATCTCTTTTGTACTGCTGGTGGGAATGCAAACTGGTGTAGGCACTATGGAAAACAGTATGGAGTTTCCTCAAAAAATTAAAAATAGAACTACCTATAACCCAGCAATTGTACTGCTAGGTATTTATCCAAAGGATACAGGAGTGCTGTTTTGAAGGGGCACGTGCACCCCAATGTTTGTAGCAGTGATATTGACAATAGCCAAAGTATGGAAAGAGCCAAAATGTCCATCTACTGATGAATGGATAAAGATGTGGTGTGTATGTATGTATACACACACACACACACACACACACACACACACACACAATGGAATATTACTCAGTGATCAAATAGAATGAAATCTTGCCATTTGTAACAACATGGAAGGAATTAGAGTGTATTATGCTAAGCAAAATAAGACAGAGAGAGACAAATATCATATGATTTCACTCACATGTGGAATTTAAGATACAAAACAGATGCACATAAGGGAAGGGAAGCAAAAATAATGTAAAAACAGAGTGGGAGACAAACCATAAGAGACTCTTAAATACAGAGAACTGAGGGTTGCTGGAAGGGTGTTGGGTGGGGGAATGAACTACATGAGCAAGGGACATCAAGGAGGACACTTGCTGGGATGAGCACTGGGTGTTATATGTAAGTGACGAATCACTAAAATCTATTCCTGAAATCATTATTATACTATATGTTAACTAACTTGGATTTAAATTTAAAAAAAGAAAGTAAAATAAAATAGAAATCTCACTTATCATTCAAATGATAATCCCCATTTTCCTATTCTACTCACCGAATCATGTTCAATATGACAAAGGAAATCATCAAAAAGCACAAAAGAGTAAAAACAAAAATCCAATTATTTCCTACTAGATGTCAGATATTTTAGCCTGGGGTACTAAATAGGCCTCAAATGTATTTGTAAGAGAAACAACATTTTAAATTCCACATTTATAAGAAACAAGTAATTGAAAAACACAAGAACTCAAATGATATATGCTTCCTTAAGTAAGAATTAAACCACCTGGCCTTGCTCTAAATGGGCCCATACTTCACAGAGTAAAATCCTGTGACTGTATCACACAATTACTTTTCACCTCCTTTCTCTACCCAAATACTTGGAACTACAAAGAGTAACACAATCCTTTTTTTAGGTAATAGAATTTGAATAAAAATTCCTCCTACAATTTATAGGAGATTAGAAACAAGGGCCAAAAAAGAACCTCTTCATGTTCCCCATTTCCTAATAGGTGAGGCCTAGGAAAACAAGAATAGGGTAACGACCTATGCCACTGCAAGCACTTCTGATTACCCACCGAGCAGGAGAAAATAAATATACATAATGTACGATGGAATGGCAGCATGCAAAGGTCTACTGGTTTCCTCGCTCTATTTTTTATAATAAAGTTTAACAGGGTTTCAGACCAAAAAACAAAACAAAAAGATACAAGGGATTCATAGCAAATCATAGCAAACCACAAAAAAAATATATGTACGCTAAACCACCTACACCAAATCTCCTTATCTTCCTCACCTAATCTCTGACAAGTGATGGGCTATTCAGTGGATTCAAAAGTAGAAATGTACAAAGACTGCCAGAAAAGTGAATAGCATCTATTGCTAAAGAACCAAAAAGTCAGGGGCACCTGGGCAGCTCAGATGGTTAAGCGACCAACTTCAGCTCAGGTCATGATCTCAGCATTTCTCAGCCCACATGGGCTGACAGCTCGGAGCCTGGAGCCTGCTTCAGATTCTGTGTCTCCTTCTCTCTCTACCCCTCCCCTGCTCATGCCCTGTCTCTGTCTCTCTCTCTCTCTGTCTTTCTCTCTCCCTCTCAAAAATAAACATTAAAAAAAATATTTTTTTAAGTCAAGCCTAATAAGTATATGAAAAGATGTTCAACATCATCACTTATTTGGGAATTGCAAATTAAAACTACAAGAGATGCCATTTTATACCCATTAGAATGACTACAATTAAAAAAAATTAACAAGTGTTGATGGGGATGTGGAGAAATGGGAACCATCCTACATTAACAGTAGGAATGTAATATGGTACACCTTCAAAAACAGCATAGCAGTCATTGTTAAGTTTAAAGAAATTTACCCAGCAATTCCACTCCTAGGTATCTACTTCCATGAGAAATGAAAATAAATGTCCATGTAAACAATGGCACATGGATATTGACACCAGCATTATTCCCAACAGCCCAAAACTGAAATTAACCCATATGTCCATCAACTGGAGAATGGACAGCCAAAATGTGATACATCCATACAATTTTATCTATTTAGCAATAAAAAAGAACAAACTGATAATAAATACTATAACACAGAAATAATTTACATACATAAACCCAAAATCATTAATGTGGGAATAAAAATGTTCCAAAATTGACTTATGGTGATGACCACTAAATACATTTACTAAAATTCACTGCCACTACACTGGAAATGTGTAAATTTCATAATATGTAAAATATGCATCAAAAAAGTTGTGAAAAAAACACAACTGAGGTATTCAATTCATTTTATATGAATCAGAAATTAACACAGTATCCCTATTTTGCATTTATCTTAGTATACCGCAATCTAAAATTTGACTACATGTAAAAGGTATATTAGACTAAAAACAACAACAACAACAAAAAAAAAAAAAAAAACAGGGAAAGTGAAATGTAGTTTAGGTCATAAGGTAAACAGAAAAGAAGACAAAGATATAACAAGATCTCCCATCTCTATTTAGCATGCATGTCTCTGGATACCTAAGGGTCAGGGAGATTGGAGACTCTAAGTGCTGCCTTTTGAAGGGAAAGGAAACTAACCTTGATCCTGCAGTTTTAAGTTACTTTGATCTTGCATTTTTAAGTTAATCACTATATATTTGTGTAGCTCTATAAAAAATAAAACATTTATCAAAAGAAATTCTAGTCTAAGCGTTCCTCAATCTTCTACTCTTACAAAATATAAGGACATTTAGAAATTTAGAGTAAAAGAAAAATAATTGATCATATGGTATTCTTATTTTTAATTTTTTGAGGAACCTCCATAGTGTTTTCCACAGTGGCTGCACCAATTTACATTTCCACCAGCAGTGTACAAAAGTTACTTTTTTCCTACATCTTTGCTAACACTTGTTACTTCTTGTCCTTTTGATTCCAGCCATTCTGATAGGTGTGATTTGCATTTCCCTGATGATTAGTGATGTTGAGTACCATTTCATGTGTCTGTTGGCCATCAGTGGTCTTTTTTGGAAATGTCTATTCAGGTCCCTGCACATTTTTTACTGAATTATTTGGTTTTTGATATTGAGTTATAAAGGTTCTTTATATATTTTGGATTTACAAAAAACAACAACAACAACAACAAAAAACACACCAAAAGCATTAATTCGAACAGATACATTTACCCCTATGTTTACTGCATTATTTACAACAGCCAAGATATAAAAGCAACCCAAATGGCCATCGATAGATGAATGGAAAAAGAACATCTGGTATACAATATTAGCTGTAAAAAAAAGAATAAGATCTTGGCATTTGTACCACTATGGGTAGACCTAGAGGGTACCATGCTAAATGAAATAAGTCAGAGAAAGATATATACCATATGATATCATTTATATATGGTATCTAAAAAACAAAACAACAAACAAGCAGAAACAGACCCATAAATACAAAGAACATAAATAGACCCATAAATACAAAAAACTTGCGGTCACCAGAGGGGAAAGGGGGGCAGGACAGGCAAAGGGGAGAAGGGGAGTTGGGGATACAGCTTCTAGTAAGGGAATAAGTTAAGAGGATAAAAGATACAGCATAGGGAATACAGTCAATGGCACTGTAATATCATAGTATGGTGACAGATGGTGGCTACAGTTGTGGTGAGCACAGCATAACATATAGAGATGCAGAATTACTATGCTGTACACCTGGAACTAATGTAACATTGTGTGTCTGCTATTCTTCAACTCAAATAATAATAACATAATTACTGCCAAAATTAATTATATATTTTCTATGGGCCAAGTAGAGTGCTAAGAAATTCATATATATGATCTGATTTAATTTTTATAAAAATCCTAGAAAGTGGGTAAAATTACCATCCTCCTTCTCCAGATGGGGAAACTGAAGCATAAGTTGATGATGTGAGTTTCCCATGGTTTCCAACAAGGAAATAGCAATAGCAGTGTCATGTGAGAGAATGCCACCTACAGGGGACAGCCCTACACTAGGGAATTCTTAAGTTAGGCTGACACATTCCAGCCAGAACCTTCCTCTCATAAGCCTGGACACTCTGTTTAGAACACTGTCCAGGGGAAATAAATAAGATGTAAGATGTAAACCATGAGACTGAAATGAACCCTAGGACATAAAAATCTGACTAGTCCCACATTATTAGTATTGACTTTTCAAATCAGCCTCAGCTAAAGGCACCCTCCCAACTTGGCTCACAGCCCCTCCGCTATCATTCCTACATTCTTGATTATTTAACTCCGTTCAGGAACAGCAAGGCTGCAACAGGCTGAATAGTGAGGGCCTTCCAGACTCTCCTCTACTCCCAAAACATTAAGCCCATCCTCTTCACGTGGCCTTCTGGACTCCTCTTCATTGGTGTGAACCCTTTAAACCTATGTGGCTTCAGGAAATGTCAGATCCCCTTCTCTTCAGTGCTGTCCATCACAGCCCTCGCCATCTGCATCACTGCTTGGGCAACCAGATCTTCCATACTCTACTACATACTTAAAGTGTGCGTATTGTTACTGGGGGTGGGAAGCACACTTACACGATTGTATATTCCTGGAAGTATCTAAGCAAAATGTTAGGCACAAGAAATACTTCATGATTTCTAAAGTATGAATATCTTTTATTATTTGCACTTTTTCATGTAACTATATTCGTATTCATAAGTGTTTTGTTTTGTTTTTTTAGAGAGAGAGCACACGAGGCGGGGAGGGGAAAGAGAGAAAGAAAGAGATCTTAAGCAGGCTCTACACTTAGTTGGAGTGGAGCCTGACACGGGGATTGGTCCCCCGACCCTGGGATGATGACCTGAGCCAAAATCAAGAGTAAGACACTCAACCAACTGAGCCCCCCAGACACCCCTGTATTTATAAGTATTTTGTTTGTTCTACCAATACTCTTAAGATTATAAGCTCACTGTTCTAATATATGACTTCATTTCTTTGTACAGTAATATATGTTTAATTTTTTTAAGAGAATGAGTGGGCAAGCATAAATTACTTTTTTTCCAGAAGTACTGAAGTCATTTTATATATTTTTAGTTACCTAAGTGCACCATTTTTTTTTATATATTTAAATCAAAGGACATTAAATAAACATCTCTTTATTCACTGTAAACAATCAACGAAACATATGTGAAAATCATTTGGAAAAAAAAAAATGGAAAACAGTAAAAGCACTTTTCTTTTGCCAAAATAATCAAGTGCCAAAAGTTGTTATAATTGGCAGGCAGGTAAACTCGGCCAGTATATGTAGATGTAAATACAACGGGGCAAAACTAGCATAAAACTATGAGTATGTGAATATAATGCACATATACACACATGATTACAAAACCGAAAAACAACAGGGAGGAGGAATTTGAAACAAAGCAAGAGCGTTTACTTCCATTACAGCACTTCATTTCATAACAATAAAATGTTAATAAGAAAAGAAAATGTGGAAAGAAAAGCCCAGATCTGTATACGCTTGAAAAATACCCAGAACTAAGACATTTCATACCTGTAAACATGGCATGAAAATAAGGACTACAGGCAGCCAGCACCACTCTGTGAGCAGAGATCTCCATGTCTTCAGCCACAATGGTGACATCACACAGCAAGTTTTGACTGTTCACAAAGCAGAGAAAGAGAAAATTTTAATGATACCAATAATAAATGTATTCAGCATCCTGTGCTAAAATATTACAGTAAAAATTGCAACATATTACACTCTTCTGAAGTTGAGACTTTTAAAACTGCCATCCTTTACTTTAAAACAGAATTCCTTAAACGTGAAGCGCACAGAAAACAGTCACAACAAAGACCCGACATGAATTGGGCCCTCACTCAGAATCCTAACTTTGTTCAACAGAGAAACCTTTCCCAACTTGATTAATGATTTCTCAACCTAAATAAATTACTGGCAGCAAACCATCAATGGATTGTAAAAGGAGAGGATGTTTGAATTAAGAACAGTTTGAATTAAGAAGTGGCAGATGGCAGTCTCACATTAAGATGAGACAAAATAAATTGTATGTAGAAAACCAAATTGGGTCAAAGTACCAAAAAAAAAAAAAAAAAAGATATTTAAAATGATGCTGGGTCATCAAGCAAAGGTAAAACTATATTCAATTACTCCCACTACTTAAAAGGCATAGAAGACATTTTAGGCTTAACTTAATCACAACATTTTACCAATGCCAACTATCTCTTTCCTCAAAGCTGGAAAACATTACCACGTACAAAATTAAAAAGCATTTTGTTACCTTAAAACAAACCATTATTCAGCAAGCATAATTATACCTCCCATTCTGAAATATCCATTTTGAGCCATTCAAAACCATACGGTGAACACTTTCTACATTCTACACAAACTGCTAGATGAGCTTCTCCCGCTAAATAAGAATGTCACAGGATATCTTTTTGGCAAAAAGTGGTGCTGATGCTTATTCCAGAACAAGCAAGGAGGCTGCAGCTCTAAAACTGACCTTACTGGTAGTCATGTCATTAATGACTGAAAGAGGTGTGGTGAACCCAAAAGTCCTTTCCACACCTCACACACCCAAGCATGAATTTGTGTGTATCCCACACACAGGTCACACTTGTCCCCTCCTCCACTATTCTATCTCCTACAAGGATGGCCTGCGGCCTGCTATAATTTTCTAGTAGCTCACAAGCAACATTTTCACATGAGCTTAACCAAATCCTTGAAGTTTTCCACTTTTCCACACTGCCTGTTTCTGTAGAATTCACACCAAAAGTTTTTGGAGATCCTACTGGCATTGACTTTCCCTCCGGTCTAGGGGAAACTGTAAGAAAAAGGAGCACGGCAGCGCCGGTGATAACTGTGCTCCAGAGCCTCCCTGCTGATGAGCCTGCTGTGTCCTTTAGAGCAAAGTATGGCTCATGGGTGTCAATTTAATGGCTCAGGATGCTGTATGAGACACCAGGTAGGTCCCACGTTAGAGTCATGGAAGTTAGAGTCATCAAAGGTGGCATAAGGTCACTCTTCGTGATTCCTCCACTGTGAACACCGACAAAGTCTATGTCTGCTCTGAGAATATAAAAACCATACTGCAATTCTATGAATTCCATGGTTTTACAAGTAACCAGGGTGGGAAAATTCAGTGGTGTTTTCAGGAGGTTACTATGCAAGTGCTTTACCTGCATGTTTTATCTCATTTAGGACCCACCACAATCTTACCAGGTAGGTATTATTATGATTTTTACCCCCAAAATGTACAGCTGGGGAAGTCAAGGTTAAAGATGAACAATCAGCCTTAAGTCCCCACTTGTGGAATGCCAGGATTCAAATCCATGGAGTCTGGCTCCAAAGCCTTTTAACCACTACACAAAACCACCTGTGTGTTTTCAAGACTTGTTAAAGCTTGAATGAAACAGGGAATAAAAAGTATAAATCAAATAACACCAATCTATTATTTGGCATACTATATACTAGAAACAATTTTAAGTTCTGTATATAGTTTATAAAAGGCACAGTTTTAGTGGGGTTTTAGCACTACAAGCATATTCAGAAAGATCAAATTCAACAAAGCACTGCAAGATCATCTCTGACCTTAAGGAGTCTAGCAGAAAGGAATGACCGTGCCAAGATTACAGGATAAAGTAGAAAAAATCACTGTAAAGGTGCTATGGGGAAGCATCTAAAGCAGACTAGGGGTGAGAAAAGTCTTCCTGCAGCTACTGACCTTAAGCTGAGTTTTATAAACAAGTAGGCATTAGCGGGATAGAGAAGCGGGATAGAGAAGGAGCAAGGGAGCTCCTAACAGAGAGAACAGTATGTGCTACTGCATGGAGACGTGAGGCAGCACAGCACAATGGGGAACCCTGGAAAAAGGAAAGCAGAGAGAAAGAAGGGTGATCGAAGAGGAGGTCAGCAGAGATGCACACAGTCTCTCAAGGACGGGGCCATCCAGGTTTTCCTATTATGGCCAGTGCATCTGGACACAACTCAAACATGAGCCAAGTACATTTTTATGCCGATTTTCCTTTTGTCAGTACTAATCTTTCTTAGTGCTCTAGTTTCAAGATGGAACATAAGTGGAATTACACTTGGACACCCCAAAATCACATAATTAATTACATTTAGCTTCAATTACAATTACTTATTGATCAAAACCATCTAGCATAACACCTGCTGGCTGTCACATAATTAGCTCAGCCTTACTGGCTTATTAGCTGACATTAGTTAACTAGGAAGGTAAAAACACTGCCAAATCAGTATGTAGCCACACCCTGGGTTAGGTCACACAGAATCTAAGGGTCACATTCTAAAACAATAACATATTTGGTTCTAGTGCTTCATTTTTTATCTTTTTGTGTCCAGCAATAACGTATTTTATTTTGTAATGTTTTTCAATTTTTTCAATATTTTTTTTTTGAGAGAGAGAAACAGCATGAGCAGGGGAGGAGCAGAGAGAGAGAGGGGAACACAGAATCGAAAGCAGGCTCCAGGCTCTGAGCCGTCAGCACAGAGCCTGATGCGGGGCTTGAATCCATGAACCATGAGATCATTACCTGAGCTGAAGTTGGATGCTTAACCAACTGAGCCACCCAGGTGCCCGAACAATAACATATTTTAAAACGGCACTCAAAGACAAGAGAGACCAGGAGCATTTGGGTGGCTTAGTGGGTTAAGCGTCTGACTTTTGATTTCAGTTCAGGTCATGATCCCAGGGTCATGGGATTAAGCCCTGAGTCAGGCTTCACACTCACATGGATTAAGATTCTCTCTCTCCCTTGTCCCTCTCCCCCGCTCCCGCTTGCTCTTAAAAAAAAAAAAGAGAGAGAGATCTGACCAGCTTTCTTATCTTTCAGCCAGTGTGTATCTAACTGAGTATGGCCCTTACCTCTTTCCAAATGTGCATGCTTGTAAGTAGTACAATAACTTTTGGATGAGGAGGAGGACAGGTACACATGAAAAGTTTGGCAATAAAAATTAAAGTGAGTTTCTGAGTTTATATTCCTATTACTTGAAATTCAATGAAACAATGAATGATAGAAGGAAAAGTCTTCCAGAATAGTAAGACAAATAATTGCTATTTAGCAAAATTTGCATCTATTCATTCATCATCAAATATCCAGAGTGGCTACTGTGCACCTAGCACTATGTTCATTTACCACAATAGCAAGGCAATGCCCATGACAGCAAGGAGTTCCCAGTGGAGTGGGGAGAAACAGACAAGCTAACAGCTAATTACAAAAATGAAACTGTGACTTTTAAGATGGGGCACGTGTGGCATGTTTGGGAAGATATAAGAGAGGCGAAGCCCAACCTTAAGGTGGCTTTGCAAAGGAAGATGCCTCTAAGCTCAAATGTGGAGAACAAAAATTATATAGGCCTTTTGTAAAACCCAAATTGCCTAGAAAAATGAAAGGCACTCCAAAACCTAAATGAAACAGCATCATGCAAATTGGTCCTTCTCAGGAAAAATGCTGCTTTGAAAATTAATGAAACATGCCTGACATACCAAGACATCCTTTAGTTTCCTGACACAAAGTCACAAATTCCTAAGAGGAGAAAAACCGATCACTGCTGTGTACATATCAGGCTTTCAGAGGTCAAAAATAATTAGTAGTCACATGAAACAAAAATTGACTTTCTACTGGAAGCCGGCACGGTGAGGCAATCACATGGCATCTGTCCGTCTGTCTTCCTCGGGTGCCACGGAAAACCTAGAGGCACTTCCTGCCACATGGAGTGGACTCGGTGGCTCGTGAGACGAGGCTTCCACCACAGCCCAGGGGCAAACCCCATACCACGGCCTGGAATGTGTCCAAAGTCATCTCTGGAACAGCAACAGGTGTTAGGATAAAGAAACAATAGCAAGACATAAAAAGAAACGAGGCAAGGGGTCAGAGGTCAAGGAAAGAAGCCAAGAAGTTTAAAAACTGGTCAGGAAGCAGAGGGAGAGCCAGATGTGGAGCTGCTGTTCAGGACATGGCTGCATCGCCGAGTACTGGTCACTCGGCATGAAGGGAGATGAGCTGGTTTAAAGGCGAAAGGCTGCACAACTGCTGACTTAAATTAGTCATATTTAACCAACCCTCCTCTGACAATTTCATTTAACAGACAACGGAGATGCAATCTGGCTTATAATGTCAATAATCTCGAAGATCAACAGAACTCCATGGCATGTGTCACCACCATCTTCCTTCTTTTTCTTCTTAAAACTATGATGGTTTGATTTTGATATGAATTTAAATTTCTGTGGCAGTTAAGCACAGGGAAAAATGTAGAGGCTGGGTTTACCCAACACAGATTCACCACCATAGTGTAAGTCCTGATAGCACAGCCCCCTCAACAGATTTGCACCTGCTGAAATTTTCAAACAGAAAGCAGGAAGTGGTGACAATGTGGAAAGTTGTAGGACAACCTACTACAGTCAATAACTTAGAAACTGCCTTAAACTAGCAAGGGTCCCAGAATATAGAGATTATTCTTTTCAAACAGAATCAAGACAGCAGAATGACAGTGAGGGGTGTCTGGGTGGCTCAGTCGGTTAAGCATCCGACTTCAGTTCAGGTCATGATCTTGCAGTTCATGAGTTCGAGCCCTGCATCAGGTAAGTTTAAGCCTCGCTTTGGGTTCCCATGCTGACAGTGAGGAGGCTGTGTGGGATTCTCTCTCTCTCTCTCTCTCTCTCTCTCTCCCTCTCTCTCTCTGCCTCCTCATGGGATTCTCCCTCTCTCCCTTTCTCTCTCTCAAAAAAGAAAAAAATTAAAAAATAAAAAAGAGTGACAGTGAAAAATGACAAAACGGAGCCACTGGAAGGCACACAGGAAAGTGTGTTACTAAATACCTGCAGAGAAGGGAAGGTAACATCTCCAGATTTGAGGACCTACAAGAACACTTGGTCACAGTTGAGAGAAGATGAAAAGAATAATTAGAAATAAAATGAAGGAAGAGATTAGGGACAGAGAAAAGCTGGTGGGGAGAAGAACAGAGAAATGAGGAAGGTGAAGGATTTCGGGGGGTAGGGACGGGAAGAGTAATGCAGCAGAGATGAGTTTCTGAATATGCAGATGAAAAGCCTCTGTGGTAGAAAGTGTAGGATGCATACAAAGGAAACTTCCTCATTACAAAGTATTTTTTAATTGGTGAAATAAATCATAAGCTACTCTTAGCTATAATAAAGAAAAAAGCCAGAGTAAGATCTTCTGATTTTCTGATTTAACAGGCATAGTAAAAGCGAGCTCTGAAGCCGGTAGGTATTCAACAACATAAAGAAAGGGAAAAGAAAGGAGTTGGGTCAGTAAACTCATTTATTACTATCCACTATTGGTATTCTTTGAAATGTTCAATGATCCTATCCATGCTCAATAAACACCACTTAAAAAGAGATTAATCACATGTGCTTAAGAAACACTGCAGAAGATTACCAGTTAAAGTGAGACTAGAAGTTTCAAACTGTATCTTAAAATTTCTAAATAAACAAGTCTATTTGATTTGGGGCTCTACCCAACTGCTCTATCTTTCAAGGAATGTTTTACATCCTACTCTAGTATAACATGAAAACAAAAGAACCTGGCAATGTTTTACTACAGAAAAAAATATATGTTCGAGCAATAAAAAAAACTCACATCGTATGTAACTTCCTGAAATCTCTTTTAAAAACAGTCCCATAAAGGGGTGCCTGGGTAGCTCAGTCAGTTAAGCATTTGACTTTGGCTCAGGTCATGATCTCATGGTTCCTGAGTTTGAGCTCCCCCACTTGCACTGTCTTCCTGTCTCTCTCTCTCTCTCTCTCTCTCTCTCTCTCTCAAGAATAAACATTAAAAAAAAAAATTAAAAACAGTGATATAAAGCTGTGAAGAGAAAGGGAGATTGACTTAAGTTTGTTCTTTAATTCACTTGCCATCTAAGCAACAGAGTATAAATAACTAAAGAGCCACAACTCCAATTTTTCACAGATGCACAATAGATAACTTAATCCTACTGGTGATCTGGATCCACAAGGTCTAAATGTCCTGGAGGAAAAACACAATAGGCACTCCTTTAAAAGACAGCTTCAGGCTTTTTTGATTAAATTATACTCGGGAAGGTAAAAACTGCTGTTATAACTGACCTACTAAATATTTATGACTTAGATATGATATATAGAGGAGCACTTGAACTGCTTCAAATGATTTATCCTTACTAAAAACTTTCAACTCCTTAATATAACTTAAGGATCAAAATTCTCTTCCTTCTAAACAAGCAACAGGTTGGCCCTAACTAACAGTCACTGAAATTTTTAAAGCTCAGATACTCTTATCCCATAACCTACAAAACAGAAGTTGTGTGTGTATGTGTGTGTTTAATGTAAAGGCAAAAAGCTATCTCTTGACATTTCCTTTCTGGGGCCACCTCAAAAAGCCCATAGCATAATGTTCTCAATAAAACCTATGTCTGAGATTTAGTCTGCTTGTCTTCTCCACAGACTCACTACAGTGTTTTACACATAATTAGATCTATTGCTTTGATTTTGAAAATGTCAGTATCCTGAAAAATTCCTACCCCCACCAATTCAAGCTTGGGAAGTTGAAAGAGCTGAATTTTCTGCCAGAGATGCGTTGCTAAAAAGACCTGTCCTTTCACTACACTGCCAGGTTATGCCTCCAACACCATTCATTTTACAACGCTGCTCCCTTTTTCAAAAACCTTCACTGATTCCCAGTGCCCACAGGATTAAGTCCAAATTCATCACGCTATTTAAGCCTGCACAATTCAGTCCTTCTCCCGCTCCTAACCTTTTCTGCACAGACTCCCCAGCACGAACTCTTGATTCACTTTATCCAACAAGTTATGTTTATCCCCCCCCGTAGCTCATGCAGTCATCCAGGCCAGGAACTGCCTTTCCTCTCCTGTCCTTTGTATGAATCCTACTGCCCGCGATCAGGTCCAGCAGAAACCTCTTCTTTGGGCTGCTGTGGATTTCTCCTGTGAAAATCCTCTTCAGCATGCACTGTTCCCCCACCTCATCCTCTCCTCTAGACATCTCCTATAGCAATCTAGACATTCGCAGGGCATGGGCCAAGTCTGATGCTGTTTCTGGCTCCCGCACAGCCGCGCATGCTAGCAGATTTCAAAGGAGAACCAGCTGCTTACAAACACTTGTAGAATACACTGTTTACAAGTAACTGCAGGGTTTTTAAGCCAAGTAATTTTAAGCTATTCAAGCTCATACTGGGCTGGGACATGGAGCTATATCTGGGCCTCCTGTCTAAAAAAGAAAACAAAAACAAAAAACTAGTTTAAAGAAAATGTCACATTCTTTTTCTATAAACTATATTAATTCTCAAACTTAAACTTTACAAAGCTCTTGCCCGCTCACTCCCACTCCCCCAACCACACCTTACAACAACCATAACTAGAAAAAAAAAGTTACTCTTACTCCTAAAATATCACTTCCATCAGTCAAACATTCATAAAAATGCTCTCTAGTGTATGGCTGTTATTCTACCAGTTAAAGGCAAGGGCCCAAGAGCAGAGCAATAAGAACAAGGAAGTTCTCTCTTCCCAGAAGTCAGGAAACCACTCTCAGCTACCTCTTCCTGGCAGCAGGAAGTTGATGCAATGGCAGGAAATTAAAGATTTTCAGCTGTTTAAAGAATAGGCTTCCTCCAAGATTTTTTTTTTTAATTACTCAAATGGGCCATAAGGGTTAAGAGAGAAGTGAATGATATTTTAAAAATTTTTTAATGTTTATTTTTATTTTTGAGAGACAGAGAGAGACAGAGAGAGAGCATGAGCAGGAGAGCGGCAGAGAGGGAGAGAGACCCAGAATATGAAGCAGGCTCCAGGCTCAGAACCCAATGAGGGGCTGGAACTCACGAGCCATGAAATCACGACCTGAGCCAAAGTCAGACGCTCAACCAACTGAGTCACCCAGGTGCCCCAGAAGTGAGTGATATTTAAAACAAAACAAAAGGGTTCTGATGAATCCCAAGAGAGTTTATTAAAAAAAAAAACAAAACAAAACAAAACAATATCAGTTAGTGAGTTTATTAAAACAATCCTGGATATAGAGCTGGCAGCAAACACCCTCTGGCTATTTAAAAGTCGTTCTTTGTTCTGAAAATCAGCATCAACTACCAGCCTGGTGACACGTTGGTTCCTGATATGGTACGACACAAAGAGTAAGACGCTGTTTCACAGCCATATAGTTCACACCCAAAACGGGACAAATAGGTACATGAAGGCTAGAGCAAAATAAACCCAGGATGAAGCAAGGACACCAGTGCTGTGCATGTAAGCAGGAAAAAATCTCACAGACTCAGAGAAGTCAGAGCAGCAATGAACCTCACATTCCATCCTGTCTCCTCACTTCACTTTATAGTTAAGCCTCAAAGAAGTAAAACAGTTCGCCCAAGTCCAGAGTGTGTCCCTAAACCGGGGTCATCCACCTCAGGGGAAGGTGTCACCTTCCCTGAAGTTTAGTGAGTCATGCCTAGGTCAACAGAGGCCCTACTCACACCAGTGGAAGGCCATGGTTATGGTGCTCCCACAGAAGGGGGTGGGGAGAGGAAATGTGAACAGGAAAAAGTCAGTCTTTCTAGACTTTTCAAAGAAAGAGAAGAGCCATTAAAAATCTCAGTCTTAAAATGACCAGACTAGGGTCACCTGGGTGGCTTAGTCGGTTAAGCGTCCGACTTCAGCTCAGGTTATGATCTCGTGGTTTGTGAGTCTGAGCCCTGTGCTGACAGCTCAGAGCCTGGAGCCTGCTTCAGATTCTGGGTCTCTGTCTCTCTCTGCACCTTCCCCGCTCACACTCTGTCTCTCTCTCTCAAAAATAAACATTAAAAAAAAAACATCTTAATGACTATTTTTCTTACTTTTCAGTTCCATTTAGTAACCACTGCAGTTTACATTCAATAACTACTGTTAAAACGGGATTAAAAAACTAGAACAGCACATCCGGACCTGCTGGGTTATCCCAACTACATATTTTCCCAAAGACTAAATGAAAACATTAGAAATACTATCAGAGCTGGACTAGGAAGCAAATCAAGTATGTTATAGTCGATTTAACTTCCTTGTCCCTCTCCACTTCACTCTCCACCTAGCAGCAAGTATGTTCTTTTCAAAGTACAAATCTGATCATGTCACTACCCTGCTTAACACTCTCCAGTGGCTTCCTCCCATGACAACAAGACTGAAATGTGTAAGGCCCAGAGTATGCTGGGCCCCACCTGCCCACTCAGGCTCCTCTCTTGCCATGACCCCCTTGACATCTGTGCTCCAGCTGCCCCTCATTTCCTCCAATGAGGCCAGCTCTGTCCCACCACCAGACTTGGGCACTGCCATTCCCTGTGCGTGGAACAGTTTTCTAACCTCTCCCACCCCCATCCTGCCTTCATTTCCTTACCTCTGTTTTGCTTTAGTTCTCAGCACAAATATTTCTATCAGGTCGGGAAGCCTTTCCTGACCACTGTTATCAACCTTCACAGCACCAGGCAGCCCTCCTTCATAGCACTTACTGCCATTAAAATTTACAGTAAATTATGTGTGTAATCCTCTGATTAATGCCTGCTCCCTGCATTCAACCATAAGCTATGTGTCTCATGCTCACCATTGTATCTCCAGCACCCAATAGATAAATATTTATTGAATCTTTACGTAAAGAAAAAACAAACAAATGATGGGCCTAAAGGGTGGACTTTTACGAAGACATAGCACATAGAGATTGAAGGACAGTTTAAGTCACTCCCTTCTTTTTAGTCCAAGCTTTTAAAATATATGTACTTTCACAAAGAGAACAATGCAGAAAAAAATACTTTCACAAAGGGCTAAGAAAACTAAACCAAGGTTAATACACACATTAGTCTTTTAATTAAAAAAAAAACAACTATTCATTTTCCAATCAACTTTTAAAGTCACTTTTTTCATATCAGTGACCTTTAACATACTTAAGAATAACGTTAACAATGGGCAGGTCACCAGTCCTCAAAATTACTACCACCACCACCACCACCAAAGTATCACATTTTTCCCTTACAGTTTTCTTTCCGTATCTTTGTGATAAGTGAGAAACCCTACACCAAGCCATCCAATAGAACTATGGGAAATATATGTAATATAAAATATAATGCAATTCATAATTTTCTAGTAATCACATTAAAAAAAGAAACAAGTGAAAATAATTTCAATAATATATTCTATTTAACCCAAAATATCCCATATATTATCATTTTTAAATGTAACCAATATTCTTAAAAGTTATTAATAAAACATTGTACATTCTTTTTTGTACTAAATCTTGGAAATCCACTTTGTATTTTCTACTTACAGAACATCTTAATTCAGATTAACCACATATGGCTAGTTGCTACATATCGGAGACCAGCCTTATACTATTCATGCTTCTGATTAAAAAAACAAAACAAACAAAAAAAAAAAAAACCCGTAGAAACAGCTTTTAATGTTGTCTATATCAAATAAAGAACCAATGAGGCATGAAGAGCATATTCACTAGAAACAACTACAAAATAAAGGGAAGAGACCCATGTTACATGAATATTAATGTAATAATACCTTCTTAATTCATTCATGACTTTGAAAGCTTTCTTCATATGCCAAGGATTCACTGTCACTGGGCAGTGTTTTTCAGTATTATCATCTTTTGAATCGAGAGGCTTCTGATGACCCTGCTTTGTGCATCTGTACATAAAAGAAAAAAAACAGAAAAGATCTTATTAAAAATAATTTAGTTCTGGCTTGTTAGGCTATAAGAGATACAACAAATCTCTCAAATTCATTTAGAAGAAGTCTTGCAGTATATCCCAATGT
Organism: Panthera leo; assembly: GCF_018350215.1. Taxonomy (NCBI): domain Eukaryota; kingdom Metazoa; phylum Chordata; class Mammalia; order Carnivora; family Felidae; genus Panthera; species Panthera leo. The sequence goes on from NC_056682.1 coordinate 62,970,085, forward strand.
AAGATCAAGACACAATTCAGAGCACTTTCTGATGGTCACTACGATTTCAACAAAAAAGTGGGTAATCACCTCCACGGTGTCAAAGCTCTATCACAAAGGAGCACAGAAAATTCAGTAAAAGTGGTTCAGCAGATACTTTGAAATAAAAATGCTGAGAAATGATCTCTGTTGGAAATTAACATGCTTTTAACAATCTGCTGTAGTCATACATTATTTACAAACCAAGACAGGAACAGGACCATATTTTACACAAACTTCAAAAACTTAGACTCTGATTTGAATTTTGCTCTCTACCTGCCAGGCTATTTATTTACCCCATATATTTCAGACCTACTCTTGTAACAAGAGATTAATCCTATTAGTTAAAGTTTATTGAGTATTTACTATTCAGCAGCCACTGTGCTAAGTTGTTTACTTGTATTATTTGCTTAATCTTCACAACAACTCTGTGAGCTCATTACTATTACCATCCCCATTTAACAGATGAAAAGATGAAGGCAAAAAACAATTTAGGTAACTAAATAGTAGAGCTGGGTAAGAGCAAAGTCAGTCTGACTCTTTGAGCCCATTCTTTTCACTAATGTTCAATACCATTTCCTACATTAAGCAATGATATTTAACTTCATATTTAAACATAATTTTTAAGAGCACAGGCTGTATTAGTATTGCTGTATAAACTACTCTTTTGAGACTTGGGAGCAAAATAATTAACAAATAAAATCAGGGTACCATGGCAGGGAGTGGGGATTAACTACTAATGGACACAAGGGAACTTTCTGAGAAGACAGTTGCGCAACTCTAGAAATGTACTAAAAAATCACTGAATTGTACAACTGTAATAGGTGAATTTTATGGCATGTAAATTATACCTCAATAAAGCTATTAAAGAAAAAAATCAGGATACCAAATTAAGCCTAAAGAAGTCATACTTGCATATATATCACACAAAGGACAACAGGCAAACATCATTATTTATTGCCATATTTCTCTTCGTACCTCTTTCTTTCCTGACCCATTCTGAAAGGATCACTTATTTTTAAAGTATTACCTCTTACGAATTCACTCAGCAAACATTTTTTGAGTCCCAACTATGTACCAAGCACCATTCTAGGCACTTGGAATACAGGTGAACAGTGAACAAAAAAAAAGACTCCTACCCTCACAGAGCCTGGAGTCTAGCAGGGGCGATGGGGAGGAGACAATACGCAGAACAAATCAGTAAAACAGGCAGCACATCATAAAATAAGAGCTACGGATATAAGAACAAAGGCAGGGTAAAAAGAATCGAGAGGACGGAGTGATACAACTTGCACTAGTCAACAGGGCCATCAGGTCATCAATAGCCCAACTGAGAAGTGAGATCTGAACCAAGACTAGGAGGTGAGAGAAGGTCCAGAAGGAATGAAGAGCTAGAGCCAAGGCCTACATGTGCCTGGTGTGTTCCAGGAATGGTGAGGCCAGGGCTGGGGCTATGGGGGCAGAGGGGAGTGCAGATCATGTAGGACCTGTGGGACACTGTAAGGACTTTGGCTTTTACCCTGAGTGAACAGGGAGGCATCACAGAAGAATGACACCATCCAAGTTACGTTTTCAATAGGATCACTTTGGCTGCTGGGTGAGAATAGTCAATGTGGGCAAAGATAAAAGAGTGTAAACTATTTAGAAGAGTGATTCAGTAGGAGATGCCAGAGGCTCAGAGCACAGTAGTAGCAGTGGAGGTAGGAGCAGTGATGAGAAGTCGCTGGGTTCTGGGTATATTTTAAAGGTAGTGCCAACGAGATTTGTTGACGAAATGCACGTGGTGCATCAAAGAAAATCAGGATGACTCCCAATTTTTTGGTTTGAGCAACTGGAAGGACTGAGTTTCCATTGAGATGGGGAAGGCTGCAGGTGGAACCAGTTTGGGGGTAGGAAGATCAAGAGCTTAGCCTTCACACATGTTGGTTTTAAGATATCAGACATCCAAATGAAGATGTAAAATTGGCATATTAGAGTCTAGAGTTGGAGAAGAAACTTTAGCTGGGTAGAAACGTACACATAGAAGGTACACGAAGCAATGGAACTCAAGCACTCAAACATTAATGTAACCTCTACCATTAACCACAGATGCTATCTTTGCTCAGTCCTCCATTCAACACTAATTGAGGCATCTGATTCTTCAAGGGTTTGCATACCAGAAGTGGAGATAAGTCATGTGTCCCTATCACTTGAGAGTTTTTAAAGGGGGGCCTTACAAGCAAATGAGTACAAGACCCTGCCTCCTGGAGGTGAGCCCACAGCTGGAATGGGAGAATAGGACAGTACATCCTCGTGTGTGTGTGTGTGTGTGTGTGTGTGTGTGTGTGTGTGTGTGTAGAGGGATGGGTTACGCTTGGCCTGAGAAAAAGAGCTAGTAAGTCTAGGAGACAAAGATGAAAGAACATTCAGATCTGGTGGAGGGGACTGGGAAACATTTTATAGTTTAAGACATATTCTCATGCTATTCCCCACCACCCTTTCATAAAGAAAACAGTAGGAGGAAAGGGAAATTATATAGATATATTCAACCTATGCAAACTTTCTGACCACATAACACTGAACGTCCGCATGTATAGCAACTTAAGAAGTTTTACATTAGCTTCTAGTTTAATAACTTAAGAGTTTATAACAAAAGGGAAATATAATATTGAGGACTGACAAAACTATCACAGAAGGGCTTTTCAATGCTCAGAATGGAAGTGAAAGCAACTCAGTCCTAGAAAGAATACCATTATTTAAGAGCCAAGAGTGTTTATATTTGCTTAAGAAATTATGAATTAAAACTGCCTGCATTAGAGAATTAACTTTAAGACAGCTACCATACATGGGGCGCCTGGGTGGCTCAGTTGGTTGAGCCTCTGACTTTGGCTCAGGTCATGATCTTGCAGTTCATGGGTTCAAGCCCCTGCTCAGAGCCTGCTTCGGATTCTGTGTCTTACTCTCTCTCTCTGCCCCTCCCCCGCTCACACTCTGTCTCTCTCAAAAATAAACATTAAAAAAAAATTTCTTTTAAAACTACCATATAGCAATCAATATCTATATAGGTGCATTCTTAAAGCTATGTTCAGCTCCTGCTTTTTCTGATGTACTCCATAAACTCTACAAAGAAAAGACTTTATTCAAAGGCTTAAAGGAATAAGAAATAACACTGACTTTTTTTTTCAAGTGTTCTCTGTACTGAGAGCTACTTACAAATACAGCACCCTGCTGCACAGGGCTACATTTTCAACACTAAAGTCCTTTCCATAATTTTCCATTTCCTATATGGTTTTGTGTTAGATAGTCTCTCACTCAGAAGCAGAACTGAGTAACAAAATGATACATCATGCCTAAAACTACAGATGTGGAAAATGAACATACACTAGGAACCAGCTAAGTGGGAGGTGAAGGTTTACCCTTTCAGGTATACCAGTAAGTGCAGTTAAACCTTCTCCCTGCTTCCCTTCTGAAGCAGGGAGGTAGCCTTTTCCAGAGAAGCTCCTCATTCTGAAAACTGTCTTCTTTTAATTATCTAGAAGAGATACTTTTTCAAAGTTCTTTCATTTTAAGTCTTTCCCCAAGTCTAACTCGCAACCAGTCTTAAAACTTTCCAATAGCTTACTGCTATCAAAACATACTCAACATAGTTGAGGTTTCCAAGGGTCTGGATCCCAATACACAGCTATGTTTTATAAGAATCTTTGAGTCTTCCTTCAATGACTGACTCTTGTGTAAATTTCCAGCTGTGGGTAAGGTTGGCTTCTCAGACCAGGTAACTAGGTAACTCTAACTCTGCCCCAAAACACACTAGTGACAGAAATGAACTCTCAGAGAAGAAGAAAATAAAGTCTCTCACAGGGCTGTCTCCCTCAAAGAGTCAATATCCATAAGCAAAGGTTTAAACCTACTGCAAGAATTCTGTGGCCATCTTAGAAATGAGGCATAGTTTCTTTAGATATACATTACTTGTTCTGGCAGAGTGATTCCTAATGGCAAGGGTCAGAAGGATGAGAAGCAAGGAGTACCTGAGTGGCTCAGTCGGTTAAGTGTCCAACTCCTGATTTTGGCTCAGGTCATGATCTCATGGTTTGTGAGATGGGGCCCCATGTTGAGCTCAGTGCTGTCAGCTTGGGGATTCTCTCTCTCCCATTGTCTCTGCCCCTTCCTCACTCATGCTCTCTCTCTCAAAATAAATAAACTTCAGAAAAAATTTTAGGAGCGCCTGGGTGGCTCAGTTGGTTAAGCATCCAACTTGGGCTCAGGTCATGATCTCACGGTTTGTGAGTTTGAGCCCCGTGTCAGGCTCTGTACTAACAGCTCAGAGCCTGGAGCCTGCTTCAGATTCTGTGTGTCCCTCTCTCTCTGCCCCTTCCCTGCGTGTGTGCGCTCTCTCTTACTTTCTCTCTCAAAAATAAATTTTAAAAAAATTTTTTAATTATTGATTTTTAAAAATCAATGAGCCAAACAATTTTTCAAACTGCACTCAACCATCCCTTTTCCCATGAAGATTTGGGCAAGCCCTTTTTATAGGACTAGGTATATCTGAATGACAGCATCTCCAGAAGCAGGGGTGAAAGGCAGCTATGTATAATTTCAAAACAAAACAAAAAAAGTGATGTAATATGTCCCACCACCCACTTCCCTCCCACCCCGGGACAATCATCTCAGATTGAGAACAAACACTTTAGAACATATGAGTTGTTCATGTTTTTAGGGTTTTCTGGTAGAAACAATGCTGTAACTCATGTGAATGATGCAGCTGCAAAATTTAACAGGGGACCAGACATTTTCACATGCAGGACACAAATACTTAGCCCCTGGGTGGCCACCATCTCTGCTCTCCCCTCTGCCTGTTCACCTCAAAGGCTGTAAGACTCCCTTGCTCACAATGAGTCACCCACCATTACTCACAAACTTCTGCCAAGTTCACATCAGCAGCTGTTGTTTTCAGTCACCATCCATGCTCTACGGCTCTGAAGTTTCTCCATTACTTTATAATATCTCTTCTATTTTCTGTGCTGTCTTCCCTAACTAAACTTCCACTCAGAAGCTGATTATACTAACAACGCTCCAGTTTGCAAGTCCAAGACATCAGAAGGCCGATATTTTAACTAGTATGTTATGTCACTCTACAGTTTCCCAACAAAATAGTCTCACATCCTTCATCTCACCCACCGTATATTTAGAGGTTGTAAAAATATATATATAAATATATATATAAATATATATAAAAATATATATATATATAACCACCGTAGTATTTAGAGGTTGTAAAAATAGAGGGCTTTCTCCACTGGAAACAGGATTTGGTTTGTGGAAGAGTTGCGGCTTCAGTTTTTGCAATTAGCTAAAGACAAAGAGACATGCTCTGCAGATTCTCTTCAATTGTTTGGAATTCAAACTTTCATTAGGTATAGAGCCAGCAGACTAACTATCATCTACAGACATTTATTTGGTCCTATTACCAAATAAATGTAGCTTTAAAAAAGTTAGTGTCTATATCTATTTACATGTAAGAACTTGGATTGTACCTTCAGTATGAAGACCTATAGAACTGAATATAAAGCATCTTGTGAGACAAAACAAAATCCCTGCTCTCCAGTCACAGAACACCTTACAAGACATCATAATGATGCCACTGAAATCTTGCCATTTGTGATGACATGGATGAACCTAAAGGGTATTGTGCTAATTGAAAAAAGTCAGACAAAGACAAACGCCACATGATTTCACTTATATGTGCAATCTAAACAAACAAACAAACAAAAAAAGAGAAAAAGACTCATAAATATAGAGAGTACAATCTGGTGGTTGCTAGCGAGGAGAAGGTTTGGGGAGTGAGAGAAACAGGTGAAGGGGATTAAGAGGTACCAACTTCCAGTTATAAAATAAGGCACAAGGATGAAAAGTACAGCATAGGAAATATAGTCAATAATATTGTAATAACTTTGCATGGTGACAGAATAAAAGGTAATGCCACTGAATACATCAGTATAGCACATATATTGCCAAAAGTTATGTTTCAGATTTCTCTGAGCTGGAAAAGCTGGAAATGCCCAATTTTCCTAAAATGGATTAGCAATTAAGGGAGAGCACTGAACCTACTGGAGGACAGAGGGAGATCTCACACACACCCTGGACCCACTACTCTCCCCCTGGGATTTAGTCGTGTGGCTTTATGTTAAGTGTGCGTTGAAGCACTGGCAGGAGGACGTGGTTGGGATGTCTGAAGTGGAGAGGTTGATGAAAGTTGGAATATAATTGCTCTCTGATAGAACAATAAAGCTGTAAAAAGCTCTGCTTCAGTTCAACTCAGCTTGCTCTCCCTCTTTCCCTCCCACCTACACGACAAACAGAGCACAATCAGGCACTTTTTGTCCCTGGCAGTGACTATTACCAGGAAAGGGACCAGGGTAAAAAGCATGTCTTATGCAAGATCAATCTTATTTTAAAGAATTTGTTATAAACAAACAGTTAACAAAGCGCTGTCAGAGTGGGATATTTGTGATGTGCTAAAATAGGGAGAAAGAGGTTGGTGATCCATTTCAAACACTTCCGTGTCTTTTATCAACTCTTTTTTCTGGCCTTTCTTTTGCCACTTTCCCTAGTATTACCAGCACTTGGCTAGTAAGAGAGGGCAGCAATTTGATTTCACAATTCAGTTGACTAGGCTACATTTTCTAACACTCGGATGAAAACACACTAGAAGAGGACCAGAATCAGCTGGAAGACCTGAATGGTATTCCTGACGATGCCAAATACTAACCAAGTGACCTTGGGTGTAGTCACTTGGCCTCTCTGGCCTTTAGACTGTTTACTTACAAAATAAGGTGCTGTTATTCCACAAATATGTCTAATACGAAATGTAATAGGAAAGTCAAAGATAATAACACCTCACCTACTTGCCTCAGGGAGCTGTACAAGCATTAAATACTGTATGAATGTAAACACAGAGTTAAGAAGAAAAATGTTGAGGTTAGGAGCTGAACTGAATATAGAGATATATTTTTATGGATTTGACTGGCCTTCCTCCTTTTTAATTGTGACATTCAATTAAAAATTATTAGCAATACTCCACGCAGCCACCAGTGTTAATAAATCAAGTAGATAAGCACTGCCTAGATGCTGACTGCATACCCTAACATAAGCAGAATAGGGGAGATGAAGGAGGCTGAACGCAAGAAGTTTCTCCAGTTACCATCTAACTGGGGAGGCACATCTGAAACCACCAGGGAATGGCACAAGTCAGCACACAGGTGCAAAATAATGGGCTACCAACACTAGAGGAATGCAAAGAGCAGCTGGAATGAATTAGAGTAAATAGGGAAGACTTTGTGAAGGAAGAGAGGGTTCCAAGTGGGCTTTGGAAGAATTCCAAGTTGTTTTAACTGGGGACAGGCTGGGAAAAGGCTGGGGATTCCTCACTCATGATAAGGCAGAGTTTACTCTAGGAGGTCAAAGCACATAATACTTTTGAACATACTGTAAGATTAGGACAAAATGATCGAGGACTCTGACCATCTATCTGGTTGAGATAACTGGTTTGGTAAGTCACTTGATGTGACTCTAAGATGTTGGGGTCAAAATGGTAAGTGGATTGAAAGGTGAGGAAACAACACATAGAGTTCAACAGGAGAAAAGGTAAAAGAAAAATGCAGGTATCAAGGGATGAAATCTGTTCAGGATAGAAGGAGTCAGAATGGACACTTGAAACCATGAGTATACAGTTTCCAGAAGTTGATAAGTGTGGAGGATGATGAGAGACAGAGAGACAGAGAGACAGAGAGACAGAGAGACAGAGAGAGAGAGAGAGCGAAATCAAAGACCATGCCAAGGCTTTGGGTATCTGGGACCAAAAGGATGATTATTCCATTGATTATGTGCAGATGTTATAAAGGGAAATCAGTTTGAGAACAAAGGTTACAAACTCAGTTTTAGACATGTTGAATCTGATGTGTAAGCGAAGAGCAGAGAAGTTCTATAAGAAGTTGAAAATTCAAGACTGAGGCACAGATCTAGAGCCTAGGCTTAAGACACAGATGGAGCCACAACTTAGTGATCAATAGTTATTAAAAAGAACTGGCCAAAACCTGCATCTGTGAGGAGCAGCCACTGCCAATGAACCATAACAGAAGAAAAGCCATCTAAGACAGAAAACAGTGATCAGTGAGAGAGTCCCAACTTCTCCTCCTACTTGATAACCTTCGAAAAGGAATTTACCGTCTGAAAAAAGATAAGAACCTACACCAACATAATCTCATGTTCACAAGATTAAATGAGATAAAGTAATAAAGTAAATCACATTTAGCAACCTAAAACCTATGGGAGGGAACCAAGAAAAAGCAGTGTCATAGAAAGCAAGGGCTTATTTTCAAGGCAGGATCAGTGAAAAGAACGGGTCAAAAAAATACTTCAGCAAATGCCAGCCGTCTGAAATGTAAAACAGTAAAGCACATAACACACAAAGTATACTGACCCTAGCACTACGGGAATTGTATTAAATATTTGTTTGCTATCAGTTTCAACCACAATGAAAAGGACTTTGTTTTCTGAGATATTCCCGAAGTCTGGTCATAGTAAGCACCCAATAAATATGAATGAAAAACCTTATCTCCCTTATTATCAATAGTAAACAATATTTAGAATTTGGAAGAATTCTATAGAAGAGCATCTGAAAAGCAATTTTCATTCTCTGTATCACCTGAAAAGAACCTTCTCCCTGGTCTTAAGGAAGAAGTTCAACTGTTTTCATAAACACTTCTAGTGCAGTTCCATTACAGCCACAGATGAGTAAATTTACAGTCACCTTCAAGAAAGCAGGCTTACTGATATTTATTGAATGCCTACTGTGTGTATTATAGAAACAAGAGGTTTGGGGCTATTTCGTGGGAGAGGGAGGAGTGATTTCCCAGCATCAGAAAAATTTAAGACTACTGCATCAATGTTACCTATTTCCAGAATCCACTTCTCAAGTTCCCAAATACACCTCAGAATTTTCCTTACATAACACTTCTTTCAACACACAGTGATCCATGTCTTCTTTCAACATCACCTTGTCAGCCATTATTACTCCTACATATTTTAAACATCTTTGTCTGTCACTGAGGAGATTCACCTATCATCTGACAGATGCCCAATTTACATTCATGCCTACTTAAACAAAACCAAGAATACATTCCAATGTGCTGTAAGACAAACCAATGAATACTGGGGTAACCTGCGTCAAGGTTCCAAATTCACAGTAACTCAATCTTAAAATTAGAAAGAACATTAAACATCATCTGGTCCGGTGGATCACAAAAGCTGGGCTCCAGTAAACTTTTTATTGATCCGTGACAAAATAAGGAAAATATAGTAAGTTTTCATAAAACTAAATTAATTCAATTTAAAGACTATCCTTTTAAGTCTGAGATTACATCCTTCTTTGTATTTGGAAAGGGACACTAAACTGTCCTTCCTTTTACAAAAAAAAAAATGGTGATAGCTTATAATTATTATTTCATCAATTTTTTTTCTACTAAGCAAAAAAATAAGTTAGCAGTTCTGTGATGGACCTCAGTTTATTTATTTATTTATTTATTTAACTTTAAAGGTCAGTGAAATCCAAAATTCTGAAAACCTCTGCTCTGATTCAACCAATCTTCTGCTGCCTAAATCCCTATGAACACAGTCAAGAAGATGTCTGTCTGCCTACGCTTGAACAACTCTTATGCCAAGAGTCTCCAGTGATGTGGAATCGCTGATCCAAGATATGGTTGTATGTGAGACATGTTTGCTGAGCTCTGTGAAGGAAAAGCAAAGATGTAAGGCTTGTAAAGAGAAAGCCAACATGTAAAAGCAGAGCCATTAAGAAAACAAGGACCAAAACAATGTTCAGTGAGAGGTGGTCAAAGGGATGCATGCCACCCTATACCTCAGCCTTCCCTCAATTTCATAATTATGAAAATCTTTTACAAAAATAACTATAAAAGCTAGAATATGCAAAACATTCCTGAGGTCAGGGCTGCACGTCTCAGTTTACCACCCAAAATTCCTATACTAACCTACATCTAATTTTTAGTTACACACCTTCAGATTCAATCAGAGGCAAATGTCCCATCATCTTAATATCACCCAGACTCCTAAATGCAAGAGAATCTAAACGTCACATATAAGATCCAAAAAACAACAGGCAGAGAGATATGAAGCCCAGTGACAATATGAGAATCAAAAAGGATGAGGAGAACTTGAAGGCAAAGAGTGAAAGAGTGGAAAGAGTAGAAGAGATCAAAACCTAATTTCAACGAGCCCATCCCATCCCAAAGGAACTAGAGAACCTGGGCAGTCATCCTACCCCTCCAAGACAATGTGCTAACAGGCTGAAGGGCAGCAAGGTGGGATCTGAAAACAGTGTAAAACTGGCTGTCACAAGAGAAGGACGAGCATAAGCTCCTCCACAGTGGCAGGCAGAGACAGGCATTCAAATATTCGCAGAATTAATGAGTTAATAAACAGACACTCACCCAAAGAGGACCTGAGCTCCTGCTTCCAACCACATCACCCAAGGCATTTTAAGTCCACATCAAACATCTTTCCTTGCCTTAAAGCTCAGGTTAAAAATCTAACCTTACAAGAAGCTGAGCCCTCCCAATAACTTTGACTGCCTCCATCTACCCAACTCAAGCCCAGTGAGGCCCAATAAAGCTCCTTCCCAAAGACACTGTCTGCAATCCTCAAATACAGCACCTATGATTTAGTGTGGAAGGAAAAAGTAAGCTAATGGGAGTGAAGGCAAATAGGCCAAGGGGCAGGAAGGGAACCTATTTCTGATTCTAACAAATTCTGGAATGAGGGTTAATTTTAGATGGGCCAAATGAAAATAAACCCCATTTGTATTTAGTGTTAAATGAATATCAACAATCAAGAAGTCTCACCAACTTTAGCCACCCCTCATTAAAAGAAGTTTTAACAAATCTTTCATCCCTGCTGACATTCCTTGTTTTCCATTACATCTCAGCCTGTCATTGTTCCAGCATTATTGATGGAGTCTCAATACCAGAGAGTTGTGCTGGATACCAAAATTATGATTAATTGATCTGTCCTAGATTCAGTTTATCACTATTTCCATGCACACGTCCATTTCATTTTCAATTATTTCTATTTAAATCATTTTCTACATCTCTAGTCCCTCCCTCCAGAGGCTGCTTTTTGTCCACACCCTTTTTCCACCTGCATTCTAAGAGCCCCTTGTTCTTTCCTGTAGTTTCCTCTGCTCCAAAAGTAAAAGGGGACTGCAGGAAACTGATATAAAGGGAACAGGCTTAGTATAGATAACATGCCTACATGATATATTCCATATACTATGTGCTATCTACATACAAGAACCATTTCCTGCCTTAATTGTCTCTAAGCCTGGACAGAACCCATGTGCTGGTGCTATATTCATGCTGCTGATGCTAACAATCCACCATCATGTTTCCTAGGGTTTAGGAGCCTTCCCAAACCCGCTAAAGAACATGACCCGATCACAAAGCCCTCAAAGCTAAGTGATCACGAAGCCACTGAGCCCTTGCTTCTACTGGCCAGGAAGGGTCAATTCATCAGTTTTATCATCTACTCCTTAGATCCCCATGACCTGTTCCACTCAAGCTAAAAATTCTGTAAGGCACTTTTAGAAATTACAGTTCCAGGATCTTATAGTTCCAGCTCTCCTTAAAAGGGCTGGACATCAAAAAATTATTCAGTCCAGGCCAAATACCCATATTTTGGCTGGAATTCTGCCAAATAACCACAAGAGGCTGGTGCGGTACAACTGCCATGGAGTGAAGCTGGCCAAATCTAAGTGAAAAACGATAAGGCTCCATGAATAAGCTCTCGTGAAAAGGTACACTGATCTCAGAATGAGGTTTGCTTGAGGTTTGAAAAGTCAGATTCAAGGGGCTCTTGTTCCCTGATAAAGGTTAAACTAAGGAAGGCAAATCAAAATGGAAATTTTCAAAACTCCTGGGGATTTATAGTCCACTTTTACCAAATACTTTCAAAAAATATATACTGTACTGAATAATGCAATTCTTCAGTATCTTCCACGTAATTGTTCAACTGTTATTATTTCTGGAAAGTAGTTTCGCTGCAGGTATCTTAAATGTATTTGGGTACCAAGGAAGAAGACACCTGTGCCTGGCAGGTAGCTACACTACTAATTTGCCTAGGGTACCAAGGAAACAGAAGATGCTCTGGTTTCTGGATACAATTTTCTGCAGTGCCAGGTAAAAGAGGTCACATGCCCTGAACAGCCGTGGCTCACTTAGAGTGATGTAAAAGCTCTTCAGATATTAATTTTGCTAGAAATTCGAAGAAGCAAGCAATCTAAGGTCAATTCATTTAGACGCCGGTGTCTGGTACTTTCCAGTTCCCTTTTTTCAACGGACTCCCGTGCAGCATATCTCCATCCCTTAGAAAGGGGTTGGCAAGCTAGGCACCAGCAGCCCAAGCGTTCCAGGGAGGCGCACACAGGACGGGCAGAGTCCCCAAGCCCAGCCCAGCCGGAATCTTCTATTCGCCTGGGATGGGGAAGCCCCTTCCCTAGATACTATCCAGGGTTCTAAGTCACTGCCTGGCCAGGCTGAGTTTCCGCCCGCGTCCGCCTCAGGACTGCGGGAACCGCACCTCGTCACGCCCCGCAGCTCCCACCTCCCGCCGCCCCCAGCGTCCGCTCCCCGGCGGCTCCGGGCGTCTTCCGCCGGCGGGCACCGGGCGGCCGTGCCCGAGCAGCGCCCGTGGCCGGCGACACGCGCCGCAGCGGCGCGCTTATCCGCAGCCGCACAGCCCGCCCGCCTGCCCGCCCGCTCACTCACGCGGGAGGCAGCGGCGGCGTCTCCATTGTGGCTCCTCTCGGGCTTCAGAACGCAGGCACCGACCGCCGCCGCCAGCACCATTCCAGCCGCGGACGCCGGCACTGCCCGCCCGCCGAGCCGCGTTCCATCCGCCCCGGAGGGGGCGCCGCGCTCGCCTCACCGCGCGCCACCACCTGCGGCGGCGGCCCCCGCGGCCATGGCCCGCTCGGCCGGGCGCGCTCCGTCTGCCTGCGCGGCTCCCGCGCTCTCCGGAGTGCGGGGCGGTGGCGGCGGCGGCGGCGGGACGGGCGGGCGCGCGGGCTCGGCCACTTCCGGGTTTGGCCCCGGCCGCGCCGACGCCGTGACGGGACGGCGATGCGGCCTCCCGCGGCGGCCGAGGACCCCTCCCTCGGCGCCTCCCCTTCCTCTTGCTGCTGCTGCTGCTTCTGCTGCTGCTGAGGGTGCTGGCGCTGCGGAGGGTGCTGCTCCTGCTGTTGCTGTTTGAGGGTGCTGCTGCTGCTGCCGCCGCCGCCGCTACTGCTGTTGTTGGTGGAGGCGGGCGGGCGCCAGCCAGGAGCGGGCGGGCGTGCCCAGACGCGGGCTCGCGGGGCGGGACGGGGGCGGCGGCCGCCCGCAGCTGGGGTTGTGGGTCACCCGGGCGGGGGAGCTAGAAAATGGGGCGGGGGGCGGGTTGTCTGTGCGGAAAAAGGGCACCCGAAAGCACGGCATATTAGCGCTCGCTATTGACTTACTGCTCTGCTTTGCAAGCGTGTTCACATCCTTCGCTTTTGATTTGAGCCTATGCCTGGGGAGAGGGAAAGGGTAGGCATAACCAACCACTTCCTTTACAAATGGTGAAACTGAGGCAGGAAGAAATGAATTTGCCTGTCCAGTGTTCCAAGCAGGGACCTGGGCCTCCCCTCTCAGTGTATGATCCCTTCGTTGGAGAAGTGAAATGAGCACCTACTAGACAAGGTGTTGGTACGGAATGCGATGAGAGGGCAAAGCCAGGTCTGTGGGCTCGTGGAGCTGTCAATCTAGACGGGCGGAGAAACAAACGAACGATGCCTGCTATGAAGAAAATCAGAGTGAGGAGCTGGGATGCTATTTTAGGAGTAGCCAGAGAAGGCCCCGCAAATGATGTCATTTAAACAGAGATGGAATAAAATGAATCTTGAGGAAAGCAAAGAGCGCTCAGGGCAAGGGAAGAGTCATGCAAAGACTCCTATGCAAAATCTTGCCTGGCTTGTTGAGGAACAGGAAGGAGAACAATGTAGCAGGTGGTTGTCCAGGTGTGTCCAATAGCATCTGGGAATTTGTTAGAAATACGAATTCTGGAGGCCCACTTCAGATCTACTGAACCAGAAACTCTGGGGTGGAGCCTAGCCGTCTGTGCTATAACAAGCCTTCCAGAAGATGCTGATGCGTGCTAAGGTTTGAGAATCTCTGGTGTAGCTGAAGCAGAGTGAGGACAGGAAACGAGATGTTGTATGGGGCAGACTGGCATATCACAGAGGCCTTGTAGGCCATCATAAAAGATTTGACTCTTATACCGAAAAGCAACTGGAAAGTTGTGAGCAGCTTGATCTCATAATTAAAAGGACACCTTTGCTGGTATTTGTTTTAAAATATTCCACAAAAAAAAAAAAAGAGGGTAAAAAATAGGGGAAAAAAGATAAGGAAGGGGACACCTGGGTGGCTCAGTCAGTTAAGCCTTTCACTTTTGATTTCGGGTCAGGTCATGATGTAACAATTTGTGAGTTCGAGCCCCACATTGGTCTCTGTGCTGACAGCATGGGACCTGTTTGGGATTCTTTCTCCCTGTCTCTCCCTCTCTCTCTCTCTCTCTCTGCCCCTCTCCTGCTCACTTGCTCTCTCTCTCAAAATAAATAAATAAACACTTAAAAAAGCTTTAGAAAAATATGAGCAAAATGTTAATTTTTGATGCTAAGTGATGGGTACATGGGGGTAGTCATCATTTATGTGTATTTATGTGTATGCTTTTAAAGGTCCATAATAAAAAGTTGGTTTTTTTTTTTTCCAAACGATGACTGATTGCTATGTGAGCAGTATATATAGGGAAACAAGAGAGCAAGCACAGAGATTAGCCTAACTGGAATAAAAAAAATAAGGATGACCTGGACTAAAGTCAGTGTGATGGAGAGAAGTGGTCATATTCCAATCCTATTTAGAAGATAAAGCACACAGGAATTGCTGATAGGTTAGATATGAGTATAAGAGAAAGAACAGAGTCAAAAATGATGCCCAGTGTTTTAGTCTGGGTTCTTGGGAGAATGGAGCTGACATTTACTGAGAATGGGGAAATAGAAAGAAACAGATTTGGTCAGGGGGAGGGGAGTATTTTTAAACTCTGATTTAGACACAGTTAAGTTTGAGGTGTCTATCAAACATCCATGTGAAGATAGGAGTAGACAATTAGATATATGTATCTGGAGGGGATATAAATGTGGAGTTTGTCAGCATAGATATTATTTAAAGTCATGGAACTGGTTGAAAAAAAATAAAGTCATGGAACTGGTTGAGATCAACTAGATAAAGTAGCTACAGAAAAGAAGAGGACCAAGAATTGAGCCCTGACGCACTCCAACATTAAGATAATAAGATAAGCAGAATTCAGCAAAGGAGACAGAGAAAGAGCAGTGGGTAAGGTAGGAGGAGGACAAGAAGTTTCTTGGTGGCCTAGTGAAATGTTCTAGGAAAAGGCAATACTTTGGTATGCCTTAACGTGAGCTAACCTTTCTATAATGTGGTGGCATTATTGATCCATCATGAGTAGGAAATGACTAAGGATGTCATCATTGATGACATTCTCTCATTGATGGTTTTTCTCGGGTCACCAAAAAACCTCCTACTTTATAAGGTCGTTGTAAGAATTAAGTGAAATCATCTATGTAAGCATATAACACTAAATGTACAATGGGGGCACTTAATACATGGTCGTTGCTATTATTATTTCTACACATTTCCGTGACTGTCCGTTATATCTGTACCTGGCTTTGCTAGGAATTGAGTTTAAATGCTAGTCCCAAGAGATACACACTAACTTAGATTTGATCAAACCTGTGGCCTGACTTCTTTCTTCTGCATGCAAGCTGAGTGAACAGGGCTGTTTGATCAGCCATTTCAGGAACTCTTTCAGGAGAAAACAAAAACAAAAAACAAAAAAGTCTCCTATTGCTTTCGTATACTTCTACCCAAATAAGGAGGTGTCAGTCTGACAAGTAGATACGCAAGTCCAAACCATAGCTCCTTTCACATCTCCCCTGGATTAATTTTATCTGTTATAATTCTCTGCTTGTTAGGGGATCCAGGTCAACTAGAATGCTTAATGTCTACCCAAACTTTTTGTTTTTCATATCTATTTCTAAATTTATAGACTTTACAAATGATCTGGGAAAGAATACCTTTTTACCCTCATACAGTTCAACCTCACTGAGAGTTAAACATCAGCCCACAAGCTCTAGTATTCTAGCTTGTTGGCCACCAGGTAGATTTGAAGGCAGTCTATACACGTTTCTTTTCTTTTTTTTTTTTTGTAATGTTTATTTTTGAGAGAGAAAGACCGACAGAGCATGAGTGGGGGAAGGGCAGAGAGCGAGGGAGACACAGAATCCGAAGCAGGCTCCAGGCTCTGAGCTGTCAGCACAGAGCCCGATGTGGGGCTCAAACTCACGGACAGCAAGATCGTGACCTGAGCTGAAGTCTGACGCCCAACCAACTGAGCCACCTAGGCGCCTTGAAGGCAGTCCATGTTTCTAACTCAAGTCTCTGCCATGGAGCCCGTTCCTTGCAAAGAAGAGGAACAGCCAAACCCACAACTTGGCATCTCCTCTGAGAATCTTGAAGCAATTTGAAAATGTTAATTCATCTATGCTGAGCTTTTGTTGTTTTCTGAAAAGACAGTGATGGAACCCTTGGCTTTCAGACATATGTAGACCTGCCTAAGATCAGCAGCAATTTATGAGGCCAGTTTCCATTTTCATCTTTGTGTGGGCCAAGTAACTTCACAAAACTGGCCCTTGGCAATCAAACATCAAGATTTAATGCTGCCTCACCCTTCACGAGGGAAGTAAACAAAAATGCTTGTCAGGATGAACACAAGGCCATCTGTGGGGGAAAAAACTTTTAATATATCTTCCTTTGTATATGAGTTTCACTATTTTCTCAAGTAAAGGATGCAAAAGATTGGGAGTAGCTTTCCAAGGGCCGCTAAGGACTTCTCATTTCTCTTTCCCTTGGAATGGTGCTCACTGGACACGCAAAGGTGTTTGACCTCTCCCTGCTTGGGTTATTAGCTCCACCCACCTGCTGATTATTCTTTGGATGAGCTCCTCACTCCTTACAGAGGGATGAGACCTTACAAAAGTCCGTCCATTTGTTACACTGTTGAAAGAGAACAATTCCTTAGCCATATTAGTAACCATAACATAAAGCTAATGTGAATAACCAGATTATATCACTTGTAAAGAAGATGGAACCACACAGAGGAACATGTCCATGACAGGAGCTGGTGGCAAAAATTACTGAGATTCATTTGGAATCCGATGTTGCAGTAAAACTAATGACATGACATGGCAGGTGCAAACACATCACGTGGCAAGAATCTGGGAACTGAGAATCGTTCCTGTAAAGAAAAGACTTCACGTCACTAAACAGTATAAAACTGTAAGATCCTGTTTTTGTAATTCCTTTCAGTGTAAAGATAGCAAGTATGAAAAGCATCACGTGTTCAAAAATATGGTTTTAAAGAAGATGGAGACCTTCTAAACAGTCTCATTTTCTATCCTAAAGAGTTAGTTTAAAATGCATTTCTTGAGTTGTTTCTCTAATTTTAAATCAGGGTTTTTTGCTTTTATTCCTTGGATTTGGAAGCAGCTTAGTGTACATAATATACTATGAAGCATTTCAAAGTATCCTTGCAAGATTTTGCTATTTAGCAAATGGGTTTGTCGATACATTAAAAGTATTTATTACAAGCTTTGTGCTGTTAAGTGGGGTGAAGTGTGTCTTCTGCTCCAGACCAATAGACAATTCTAATTGAAGGAATCCTTCATTTTTATGACTCCAGTTTACTCTGCAAATGCTTGCTTCCTTGTTTTCATAGTCTTTAAGATACCAACCTTTCTTCCAGCACAACACACCTGCCCATTACCCTGTATCAGAGGTTCCTGGAGAAATGAAAGCAAATTGTTTGCTGCAAAGTTTAATTGGAAATCTGTTGGAAGTGGTACAGGAAGTATCCAAAAATAGACTTCACACTAATGTATATCAGGTAAGCAGTTTCTCTGTGCTTTTTTAAGAAAAGGAAATCTACTTAATCTATTTTTACTTGTATATAGTTATAAGGTATCTATTTATGTAGTCTAGTGATGTAATACCTCATTATAGAATTATCTAGGACTAAACATCTTTCTACACAGTCAGCAATGCTGGCGGAAAGGAAAAGCAAGTAAAAATTCTTGACAAATTACAGGAAGCATTATTAGCATGCTGTCATTCATCTCAAGTTATGCGCGCGCGCACACACACACACACACACACACACACACACACACACACACACGAGCTTTTATCCACTGCTTCTCTTTGTTCATCACAGCTGACTGTTAATAGCATAGAACCTAAGCAGTACTGTGAAATGAGTTTGTTGCTGGCATTCTCATTTTCCCCATTCTGTTCCTTTTTTTTTTCCTTTTGGCATCAATATACCTATCACCTCTAACCATCACCAGCTACAGGTCTCCAGTGTCCTTTCTTCATCCGTAACAAAACCTATAATAACAGTTAACAGAATGATTGATTAGTGGATTACACTTTCATACAATAGCTTTAGTATAATGAGGTAACTTCATATTGGCATTACTCTAGCTGAAGAGAATCTTCATCATCTACTCCCTATTCTTTCTCCTAGAATACATTCCAATGCCTTCTATATTCTCTCAATCACAACATTTTTTGATAATAAAGTGTGATGTTGAAATGTGTCATTTTCATTAATGGAGGTGTTACTGTGCAACACTGTGAATGCTTTACTTAAAGAACAATGCTGACAGAAGAGATGAAAAATATTCTTGAACTCTAGACTTTTTGAGACCAAACCTCCGGGAGTTTGTATTATTTGTTCAACTTGTTCACATGGTAATATGAAAAGATAAGTCTTGAATTTCCACATAAATCCTAAAATTGGAGCTCAGCCCAAGTCTTGGAATTATTTTTGCAAGTGAGGATCTTTTGCCAAGAAATCCTTTCTAGTTCTTAATCTGGTTCTAGTCAGCTTCTGGATGCAGAGAAGCATGTTTAATGCAGGATATAAGTGGTTAGTCAATTCCTGAGGCATCCATATTTCTTCATTTTTCTTGTTAAGATCTTGGTAACAATCCAACCCAAGAAATAGAGTTGAATCCAGGCTGCATATGTATGAGAACTATTCTTCATTGAACTAAAAATGAACCTAAGTTGCCATTTTGAAGTCTTTGTTAAAAGCCAACTAAAATTAAATCATGAGAAAAATATTCCTAGTCATATTTTCTGAGGCAAACTGATTCAAGCAAATCTTAATTGTATTATACTTAGGTATTATGTCAATTTTGTATGCCAGATAGGGAAAACCCTGACCACCCTATTTTAGGTTACAGCTGTACCCTTAACACTCCCTAAACTCCTTTTCTAATTTATTTTTCCCCAAAGCACTTATCCCAATTTAACAAGCTGTGTTTTACACGTTTATTTCATTTATTGTCTGTCTTCTCCCTTGGAATGTAAGCTCCGTGAAGGCATAGATTTTAGTCTGTTTGGTCCCTGCCATATGCAGGCTTAGAAACATTCTGGCACATAGTATGCGTGCAAACAATACTATTGAATGAGCAAATTGACACGATTTATTGTATTCACCAAGCAAAACATTTACTCCCAAGAACACATATTCTAACTCAGATTCAGGCAATGTGCATTTTAACACCTATATACAACATCTATATATTAATTTTTCTTTCTTTTCTTTTTTCTTTCTTTTTTTTTTCTTTTCTTTTTTTTTCTTTTTTTTCTTTTTGTCTTTTTTTTTTTTTTGCTTTTGGAAGCATAAAATCAATGCTCCCAAAAATAAGTCACAGAGAAACTTATGTTGATTTCAGTCAGTGAATCAGCCAACGTGTGTCAAATGACTTGTTTGATGAATATACTGTGATAGGTTAGGAGTTGCGGGGAGTGGTAGAAATAATAAAAAGCTTAAGCCAAGAGTTCTGCCTTTAAGAAACTTGTAGCGGGGCACCTGGGTGGCTTAGTCGGTTGAGCATTCGACTTTGGCTCAGGTCATGATCTCGCGGTCTATGAGTTCGAGCCCTGCCTCAGGCTCTGTGCTGACGGCTCAGAGCCTGGAGCCTGCTTCGGATTCTTTGTCTCCCTCTCTCTGACCATTCCCCACCCATTCTCTCTCTCTCTCTCTCTCTCTCTCTCTCTCTCTGTCAAAAATAAATAAAACATTTTAAAAAAATTTAAAAAAAAAGAAACTTGTAGCTAACTTCAGACACAAGAAATAAATCCAGTATATTAAATCAAATTAATTAAACAAAAATACCAGACAACAAAGTCTTCACAAATAAGATGAATACTGACTTGAGCACTTAAGAAAGAGAAAGCACATAGTAGGAAAAGAGAATGTATTCATGGACAGTAAAGGGGGATTTTAGACAACAAATGATTTGAAGATGGGTAATAAGAAACAAAGCCAAGATGTTAATGTGAAGGTCAGATTCTAGAGATCCTTGAATAGATTCTGGGCTTTATATGAAGTGAGTAGACAAGTATTAGAGGAATATGCTGTCTGTATGTATATGTGTGTGTGTTTGGGCAGGTAGTGGAGTACAAACTCTACTGTAAGAATTTCAATCTGGCATTGGTGTGCAAAATTAGCAGATGGAAGAGACTGGAAGCAGGAAGATGAGTTGGGAAACTATCTTATCCCAAGAGTTCGTGTGTGAGACGACAAAACTTGAAATAGAGCAGAGTGCTATTAATGAAAAGAAAAGGCCAAATGGCAAAGATGAAATAAGCATGACTTGTTGACTAGTTGGACATGGAGGCAAAGGAACATAAGTCGTCAAACACCCCAGGGTTTTGAACCTAAGAACATGGTGATAGAATTGATAAAAAGAAGAAAAAAATCACATGAGCTAAATGATAATGGGTACGGTTGCAGGCCTGCAGAGTTTGCAGTAATAGCAGGATACCGAAAGGTATCCTGCAGGAAGCTGCAGATAAGGCAGGACAAGGCCACTTGGTACAAAGATACAATCACTCATAGAGTTATCCAACCCTGAAGAAACAGGTAATGCAACTTTCTGTGGCCAGCTACTTTGTTGTAAGAGGTAAACTCTCCCGTGTGTTCGCCACATTTTTCTATGCATAGATTGCCGGCCCTGTTTTGTTACTTGTTAACTTCTTAGTTGCTGATTTTTTTTTTAATTAGGGACATAGTACGTGATTCTATTCTTCCAGTAAAAACTCAGACCATAAAGTGAAATCTCCCACTGACCTCTTCCCAATCCCTTCCCAGAGGTAAGCCATTAACCGTTTTATGTATGTCCTTTCAAACATTTTTCTGTGCGGTTACATGTGGATATAGTACATACAGAAACACATGTGTTTGTATTTGTTTGGTTTACATAAGCGGAAACACGCTGCATGGTACCATCAGCCCATTAGCAGCTGCTAAGGAAATCTTACTGCCAATTTGCTGTAGCTGTGGGGAACCCAGGCAGGGATAGCTCGGCTGCCAGTTGCCAATACATCCAAGATTTTAACTGATACTAATTTCAGGGAAAATTCTGAACATCGGAAGTTTGGCTAATGCATTAGATTAGATTCAACAGTACCTCGCCAGATAGATACTCCATTGCGTCTCGGTACCACAGACGATTTTTCCCTCCCCTCTCACCAAAACACACACACTCTTTTAGAAATCATATTTTTGTCCTCATCTTTAGGCAATAAGATTCAAGTCACTACTTCTCCAGTAATTTTTTTTAATGAGTTACATTACCAGAAATCCTTAGTATTTCTAGATTCTCTATTTCTGTTTTTTTCATCTCTTTCTAATCTGTACCTTTTCTCTCCATACTTTTTTCATTCCAGTTACTGCTTTTAATTGTTTTCAAGTTTATTTATTTATTTAGAGAGAGCGTGCACACAAGCAGGGAAAGGGCAGAGGGAAGGAGAGACAGAATCCCAAGCAGGCTCTGTGCCATCAGCACAGAGCCAGATATGGGGCCCGAACCCATCAACTGTGAGAACATGACCTGAGCTGACATCAAGAGTTGGAGGCTTGGGGCGCCTGGGTGGCGCAGTCGGTTAAGCGTCCGACTTCAGCCAGGTCACGATCTCACGGTCCGTGAGTTCGAGCCCCGCGTCGGGCTCTGGGCTGATGGCTCGGAGCCTGGAGCCTGTTTCCGATTCTGTGTCTCCCTCTCTCTCTGCCCCTCCCCCATTCATGCTCTGTCTCTCTCTGTCCCAAAAATAAAAAAAAATAAAAAAAAAAAGAGTTGGAGGCTTACTCTTAAAAACTGAGAATAAACTGAGGGTTGACGGGGGGAAGGGAGGGAGGGGAAAGTGGGTGATGGGCATTGGGGAGGGCCCCTGTTGGGATGAGCACTGGGTGTTGTATGGAAACCTATTTGACAATAAATTTCATATTAAAAAAAAAGTAAATAAAAAAAAGAGTTGGAGGCTTAACCAACTATGCCATCCAGCCTCTCCAAGCGACTGCTTTTAAAAAGAAGGCTTTCTCTTTACAACTCAGAGTATGGGACTGCCTGGGTGGCCCAGTTGGTTAAGCGACCAACTCTTGATGTCGGCTCAGATCATGATCTCATGGTTCGTGAGATCTAGCTCCATGTTGGGCTCCGTACTGACAGTGTAGAGCCTCCTTGGGATTCTCTCTCTCCATCTCTGTCTGTTCCCCTACCCCGACTTGCTCTAACGCATGCACTCTCTCCCTCACTCTCTCAAAACAAATAAATTTTAAAAAATTTTAAAAATAAAACTCAGGGTATGAGGAAGATCTAGAAGATTTGAGTTATGGTTGATAGCTGTTCATTCTATATTGGTCAAAAGCTGCTGAAATTTCAAATTTCATTCTTTTGTGTTTTTGTTCCTGGTTAAACTTTCCTAAAACCATAGTAATTACATGCCTACTTATAATGATTTACTGATTTACTTTAAAGCGTATTTAAATATTGCAGCAACATGCATTTTATTTAGCACAATCTGTTTTTAAAGTTCTAACTGTGGGAAGCTATATATGCTCATAATTACAGTTTATTTGAATGTGTAATATTTTTGGAAAGTGAAGTACCATACTTTGGGGGGGTGGAATGAAAATAATTTATGTATTTTTAAATGAACTAAAGATTTTTTTTAATGTTCAGTATCTAGGGTAATTTTTAAATTCGTTGGTTCTATTTTATATTTTAAGCCTTGAATAAAAATATCTTTATACAATGAAATCTCACTAATGTTTTCAAAATCCATATCATGTGACCACCTCTAACTACTTTGGTAATTGTGGTGATTAAAATATCATTGAGAGATTTTTTTTCTTATACTGAACTCCATACAAAACCACTTTTGCAAGTAAGTGGATGTGTCTTTCAAAAAACTAGCTGAAAATTATTTACATTTATCAGTAACTAATTATAATCATGGTATTAGAAAAGTATGGCTAAAGCCACTTTGATAACTCATCCAGTCTGTTAGTTTCATATGGGAGTATGACCAACCCTATAAACATTCAGGATATATTTCAGAATGTTCCCCAATAACTCATTCCACACTTTTACAGTCCTTTTCAAGATTTAGTACCTAGCACTGTGTTTACTTTGGAGACAGACGCAAAAAATAACCTGTCTGGGAACAGCTTGTCTACCCTGAGGAAATGAGATATACATACCTAAAATTATAGGGCAATATGGTTTATGACTGTAAAGATATTATGAGTTGGATTATTCCAGAAACACCTTTTGGAAAGTAATAATTTGATTTGAGCCTTGGGGGACATGTAAGATTTACATTAGTAGAGAAGAAAAGGGAACAGTTTCCTCACATAGGGAAGGAAAAAACAAAAAACAAAAAACAAAAAACAAATGGTAGATGTGGGAAAAATTGTAGGTCTACCCTAACTGGAGTTTAAAAAGAATAGGTGAGATTGAACAGGTAAGACAAGGTATTTTCCCAGAGGACCCCCAAGGCCTCAGTGTGGGATGGTTGACAATTGGCCTAATAAACTAGAAGACTGAGGATTTTTAACAAGTGAGTAAAACATTCAGGCATTACTTTATTAAGATTTATCTGGCTGAGGTGGATAGACCAAGTTGTAAGTTGGAAGGTTTTAGAAGGACGGACATTGATTAAAGATGGCTTTACACGTGTATCAAAAGGTTTAAAAAATACATATGTCCTGGGGCACCTGGGTGGCTCAGCTGGTTAAGCGTCCAACTTCGGCTCAGGTCATGATCTCACTGATCGTGAGTTCAAGCCCCTTGTCGGGCTCTGTGCTGACAGCTCAGAGCCTGGAACCTGTTTGAGATGTTGTGTTTTCCTCTCTCTCTGCCCCTCTCCTGCTCAAACTCTGTGTCTGTCTCAAAAATAAAGAAACTTTAAAAGTTGTTTTAAAAATATATATGCCCTGTGACACAGCAGTTCCACTTTTAGGAATTTATCCTAAAGAAGTAATCATAGATGCAGATAAGTCAGCTACCAGGATATTTAATGCAGTGTATTTCAATAACAATAAATTGGAAACTTACATTGGTGACCAAATGTTATTATAATACCAACATATAGTGGCCTGTTATGGGACCATTAAAATTGATACGTTATAAGACTACTTAATGTCATAAAAACACGACATACTGTTGACAGGAAAAGAAAGTTACAAAATTTGTGTATAGTATGATCCTGTGCATGTAAAAGGAAAAAAAGGTGTGTGTGTGACAGAAAGAGAGAGAGCATCTCTGTGTGTAACTGATAAATTGAGCAAACAGGACACATTTTGATTGGGTGAAAAATGCAATTTTTATCTTCCAATGTCCTTTTAAGTGTGTGTTCATTGGTGTTCCTGCCCTAAGGTGAAGTGTGGGAGAGCCCCATCACTTTCAGGAAACAAAAATTTCTTCAGCCAGTTACAGTTCTACAAAAACCACAACTCAGTCTCAATAGTCAAAGTTCCAATCCTGGCTTTGTGCTAATTTTTCTTCTCCCCCGCCGCCACCCCCCGCCCACTTCTCTGACTACTTCAATCTGAAATCTCGCAAAGGGAAAAGTTGGAGAGGGAGTGAGATCCCTCAGCAATACTCTTTAGACTTTGGATGGCTAATCAGGAAATTTGCATTCGAGAACCACCTCTGTGTATCAAACTAGTAAATTAACCACACCAATTTTTCATCACCTCATGTGAAAAATGGAACTAATAACACTTGGCCTGCCTACATCTTAGATTTATTAGGCACATCAAATTATATCGCAGAAGCAGAATTACTTTGCAGAGTTGAAAAGTGTTTTAGCAGTGCATTAGGAGATACAACCCACTAGACGAGGGATCCAGAAGCCAAATGCCGACAGGAGGCCAGGAAGGTAACATAAATGGCTATATCATTGAAGATGTGAGGTCGTAAATAGCAACTGTAACAACGGGCATCTGACCTTAACGTTGAGGATGTGGTACACAGTGGTAGGGAAGATGGTACGAAGGATGGAGAGCTCGTGCCCAGTGAGAGGGAACAGCTGCCCCTCAGATCGAAGCAGCTCGTGCCATGGAGACATGCAGGCCGTACTGAGATGCTCGGATATTTCAAGGGAAGTCCCAATTTCTGATTTTTTGTGAAATCTAATTTTCCAATATTGACAACTGATTTAAATACCAAACACAACATAGACCAACAATGTGTGATTTGAATTTACAGTGAACAAAGGCTAGATTCAGGCCCCACGACATCACTTCATAATCCTGTGCTAGACTACAAACAACTTGAGGGCAGAGATCTTGACTTTTATCTCTGTGGTCCTGATATTTTATATAATGTCTGACATAGCTGGTGCTTAATATACGCTGGCAAAATGATAGATGTGCACTGCTAAATTGAAAGACTGTTTCTACACATGAAGTCATCCAACAACTCAAGACTGCCTCGTCATAAGGGTTTTTTTTTTTAATATATATATAAATTTAATCGTAACAATCCTCCCTTTGATTTTCCCAACCAGTCAAAGTAGAGTAGGGGAAACAAGTAGAAGACAGCTAAAGGAATACATGCAACATAAAAGGTGAATGTGAGCAAAGAGTTACATTAAATAAATAAATTGTAAGAGGTTTTGTTATTTCTGGTGCTTTGTTTAATCTCCTATAAGGAGATTGGGTTTATCTGATGGAAGTGGGTGGATTTAGTGAACTAAAGAGGTAGGTGAGAAGAACAGCACCTAACTTAGGGGATGTGGGTGTCTGTTGTGGGGACCGCGAGTAGTCAGAGAAGACTTCCTAAGGATGTGTTGCCATTTAATTCAACAAGTGATTTAATTGAACAAATATCTATTGAATATTTACTATGGAATATATCAGTGAGCAAAACAAAGACTCTAATCCTCATGGAACTTCTATTTTGCTGGTGGGGACAGACAGACAATAGACATAATGTATTAGAGAATTATATAGTACCAGGGAGCCTGAGTGGCTCAGTCGGTTAAGCATCTGACTTCGGCTCAGGTCGTGATCTCACGGTTTGTGGGTTCGAGCCCCACATCAGGCTGTGTGCTGACAGGTTAGAGCCTGGAGCCTGCTTTGGATTCTGTGTCTGTCTCCCTTTCTCTCTGCCCCTCCCCTGCTCATGCTCTGTCTCTCTCTGCCTCTCAAAAATAAATAACTGTGGAAAAAAGTATTTTAAGAAAAAAAGAAAATTATGTAGTATGTTAGATGGTATGATGGTCAATTTTATGTGCTGGTTGGCTAGGCTATAGCCCCTAGTTATTCAAACACTGATCTAGGTGTTGCTGTGAAGGTTATCCTGGATAATCTGGGTAGACCTGATTCAATCAGTTGAATGACCTTAAGCATAGAACTGAGGTTTCTCCACAGAATGAGAAATTCTGTCTACGGACTTCAACTTCAACTCACATTGGCAAGTTCTAGCCTGCCCTTCCTGACAGCCTGCCCTGTGGATTTTGGACTTGCCCAACTAGCCCCCATAGCTGCGTAAGCCAATTCCTTATACTATATTTAAAAAAAAGTCATTTGTGTTTGTATCAAACTACTGCCACGAAACAAACCACCCTCCAAATTTAATGACTTCATCACCATTTGCCCAAGATTCGGTGCACTGGCAATTTGGATTTAGCTAGGGTAGTTCATCTCCCCTCCATGCCATGTCAGCTGGAATCACTCATGTGTTTGCAATCGTTTGGCAAGCCAGCTGGGCTGGCTACCACCAACCAAATGGCCTCATTCACAGACAGGTCTAACAGCTGAGTGAGGCGGCAGGGCCTCTGGGACAGCTGTCTTACCAGCAGACTAGCCCAAGCTTCTTTAGGTGATGGCTGGGTTCAAAAAAGCAGCAAGCAAGCCAGTGCAAATACTCCATGTTCAAGCACTCATCAAGCCTCTGCTTCTGCCATTGGCCAAAGCAGGCCATATGGCCAAGCCCAAAATCAATGTGGGAGAACACATTACAGGGGCCTGGGTTTAGAGATGCATGACTCATTGGGTTTGCCATTACTTCAACAACCCACATTAGGGGCGCCTGGGTGGCTCAGTCAGTTGAATGTCTAACTATTGTTTTCAGCTCAGGTCATGATCTCACGGTTTGTGCTTGAGATTCTCTTTCTCCCTCTCTCTCTCTGCCCCTCCCCCACTCACTCTGTCTCTCTGAAAATAAATAAACTTAAAAAGATAATAATAATTGGCTAGGATTTGAGCCAAATCTGACTTCAGGGACTGTGCTCTTAACCACTAAGCTCTACACGAGGGAAAGCCGTGGGAGAAAGACCAGAGGGGTGAGTTGGGGCAGATGGTGATGGGCCCTGAACACCGTCAGGGTCGTTTCCTCCAGGTCCATGCAAACTGCAACAGCAGGTATAGGAAGCAGCAGGTAGAGGATTTGTGGGCTGGGATTCCTGAAAAAAGAGAGAAAAGCTTTAACCAAGAAATAGAGCCAGAGTCATAGCCTGGGAGAAAATGAACCCTGGACCAAACCACAGAAGGCAGGTGGTGGCATAAATAGATGTCAGCATCTAGAAGTAGATACTGAAGAAGGTCAAGAGAAAGGAGTGAAAACAGTGTTCTAGACATTGCTGCAGACAAACCAGAAGTTAATTTTGCATCTTGAAGGGTGAGGTACCCCTAAAAACTGGCATCTGCTTTTGTAACAATTTGTCTGGAGTCATGCTCATCATAGCAGAAATAAATTCAGTTTTACTCCGTTTTCGTGAGGGTGCGGGTGTATGTAAAAGCCGGGAATAGTGGATGTGCCGAAATAACAGTGAGCAGCTTTGAGCAGCCTCTGAGTGTATTTATAGATATCAAGCACACGAAACACGCCCACATCATACACCCTCTCCCCAGGAATCCAGGATGTATGCAGAATAATACAAGGTGTACATTTGGCAGTCTGTACCACACAGGGGTGTGCTGGGTGTAATAATTTTAAAAATCCTTTATCATACCTGACCAGTATTTTATCAAAGCTATATGATGAATGATTAAAAGGCTTGTAGGCAGAATCATTTTGAATGCACAATTTTTCTTTTTTCCAACATTGGTGCGACATAATCTGTCTGAATCTCTTTTTTTTTTTTATTTTTATTTTTTTATTTTTTAAATTTACATCCAAGTTAGTTAGCATATAATGCAACAATGATTTCAAGAGTAGACTCCTTAATGCCCCTTACCCATTTAGCCCATACTCCCTCCCATAATCCCTCCAGTAACCCTCTGTTTGTTCTCCATATTTCTGAGTCTCTTATGTTTTTGTCCCCTTCCCTGTCTTTATATTATTTTTCTTCCCTTCCTCCATGTTCATCTGTTTTGTATCTCAAAGTCCTCATATGAGTGAAGTCATATGATTTTTGTCTTTCTCTAACTGACTAATGTCGCTTAGCATAATACCCTCCAGTTCCATCCACATAGTTGCAAATGGCAAGATTTCATTCTTTTTGATTGCCAAGTAATACTCCATTATCTTCTTTATCCATTCACCCATCTTCTTTATCCATTCATCCATCAGTGGACATCTGGGCTCTTTCCATACTTTGCCTATTGTTGATAGTGCTGCTATAAACATAGGGGTGCATGTGTCCCTTCAAAACAGCACACCTGTATCCCATGGATAAATGCCTAGTAGTGCAATTGCTGGGTCATAGGGTAGTTCTATTTTTAGTTTTTTGAGGAACCTCCATACTGTTTTCCAGAGTGCCTACACCAGTTTGCATTCCCACCAGCAGTGCAAAAGAGATCCTCTCTCTCCACATCCTCGCCAACATCTGTTGTTGCCTGGGTTGTTAATGTTAGCCATTCTGACAGGCATGAGGTGTTATCTCATTGTGGTTTTGATTTGTATTTCCCTGATGATGAGTGATGTTGAGCATTTTTTCATGTGTCCATTGGCCATCTGGATGTCTTCTTTGGAGAAGTGTCTATTCATGTCTTTTGCCCATTTCTTCACTGGATTATTTGTGTTTTGGGTGTTGAGTTTGATAGGTTCTTCATAGATTTTGGATACTAACCCTTTATCTGATATGTCATTTGCAAATATCTTCTCCCATTCTGTTGGTTGGTTGCCTTTTAGTTTTGCTGATTATTTCCTTCGCTGTGCAGAAGCTTTTTATTTTGATGAGGTCCCAGTAGTTCATTTTTGCTTTTGTTTCCCTTGCCTCTGGAGATGGGTTGAGTAAGAAGTTGCTGTGGCCAAGATCAAAGAGGTTTTTGCCTGCTTTCTCCTCGAGGATTTTGATGGCTTCCTGTCTTTCATTGATCTTTCATCCATTTTGAGTTTATTTTTGTGTATGGTGGAAGAAAGTGGTCCAGGTTCATTCTTCTGCATGTCGCTGCCCAGTTTTCCCAGCACCACTTGCTGAAGAGACTGTCTTTATTCCATTGGATATTCTTTCCCGCTTTGTCAAAGATTAGTTGGCCATATGTTTGTGTGTCCATTTCTGGGTTCTCTATTCTGTTCCATTGATCTGAGTGTCCGTTCTTGTGACAGTACCATACTGTCTTGATGATTACAGCTTTGTAGTATAGCTTGAAGTCTGGGATTGTGATGCCTCCAGCTTTGGTTTTCTTTTTCAAGATCGCTTTGGCTATTTGGGGTCTTTTCTGGTTCCATACAAGTTTTAGGATTATTTGTTGTAGCTCCGTGAAGAATGCTGGTGTTAACTTTGATAGGGTGTTGCATTGAATATGTAGATTGCTTTGGGTAGTATCGACATGTTAACAATATTTGTTCTTCCTATCCAGGAGCATGGAATATTTTTCCATTTTTTTTGTGTCTTCTTCAATTTCTTTCATAAGCTTTCTATAGTTTTCAGTGTATAGATTTTTCACCTCTTTGGTTAGATTTATTCCTAGGTATTTTATGGGTTTTGGTGCAACTGTAAGTGGGATCGATTCCTTGATTTCTCTTTCTGTCGCTTCATTGTTGTGTGTAGAAATGCAACTGATTTCTGTGCACTGATTTTATATCCTGCAACTTTGCTGAATTCATGAAACAATTCTAGCAGTTTTTTGGTGGAATCTTTTAGGTTTTCCATATAGAGTATCATGTCATCTGCGAAGAGTGAAAGTTTGACCTCCTCCTGGCTATTTCGGATGCCTTTTATTTCTTTGTATTGTCTGATTGCTGAGGCTAAGACTTACAATACTATGTTAAATAACAGTGTTGAGGGTGGACATCCCTCACTTTTTCCTGACCTTAGGGGGAAAGCTCTCAGTTTTTCCCCATTAAGGATGATATTGGCATTGGGTCTTTCATATATGGTTTTTATGATCTCAAGTTATACTCCTTCTATCCCTACTTTCTTGAGGGTTTTTTTATCAAGAAAGGATGCTGCATTTTGTCAAATGCTTTCTCTGTATCTATTGAGAGGATCATGTGGTTCTTGTCCTTTCTTTTATTGATGTGATGAATCACGTTAATTGTTTTGCGGATATTGAACCAGCCCTGCATCAGGTATAAATCCCACTTGGTCGTGGTGAATAATATTTTTAATGTATTATTGGAACCAGTTGGCTAATATTGTGTTGAGGATTTTCACATCCATGTTCATCAGGCAAATTGGTCTATAGTTCTCCTTTTTAGTGGGATCTTTGTCTGGTTTTGGATGTCTGAATCTCTTAACGTCAAGATATATCAGTTGTGACCTCAGGTGAATGGATTAATGATAAGATGGCAAAGGGTTGAAACTATTCCTTTTTACTCCATTCAGTTCTCTACCATCACTTTTAACAACAACAACAAAAATAGATTGCTTTTATGGTCAAGAAAACCTTACTAAAAAAAAAAAAACAAAAAAAAACTAATGGAATCTCTAGACAGAACTGTCTGGCTCTGTTAGTATGAAACACAAGCAGAGAATTATCAGGGAACAGGGGGTACAGGTACTTTTGTCAGAGGGATACTCCCCCAGTGCTCCATGCCCCAAATATTGGGAATGGAGTCATTAAATGCTAGGATCAAATTCCAACCAATAATAGTCTCTAGGCATGAAATGTCAGGGCTCTGGTAGCCTTTTGATTTGTTATCTTTACAGGCAATGGAGGCACACATTGTTTATCAGAAAAGACATCAGTTTTTCACTCACCAGGAAAGAAAGAAAGAAAGAAAGAAAGAAAGAAAGAAAGAAAGAAAGAAAGAAAGAGGGCTGCCTTGGTGGCTCAGTCGGTTAAGCACCCAACTCTTGATTTCAGCTCAGGTCATGATCTTGGCAGTTCGTGAGTTTGAGCTCCACATTGGGCTCTATGCACGCAGCACGGAACCTGCTTAGGATCCTCTCTGTCCCTCTCTCTCTGCCCATCTCTCACTTGCAGTCTCTCTTTCTCAAAAATAAAGAAACATTAAAAAAGGAAAGA
This sequence comes from Panthera leo, assembly GCF_018350215.1. Taxonomy (NCBI): domain Eukaryota; kingdom Metazoa; phylum Chordata; class Mammalia; order Carnivora; family Felidae; genus Panthera; species Panthera leo. The sequence continues at coordinate 63,002,020 of NC_056682.1, forward strand.
AAGAAAAAACAAAGAAATTACTGTGAGACCCAGGCTTAAAACAGACAATACAAAAGATTGAGGGCATCTGCTCTCCTGCCACCAATTTAGTGAGGTGCAAAGAAGAGGAAAGATTGGCAGAGACTCAGAAATGCTTAATATGAGAGAGAACACAGGCATAGGCTTGTCTGTTCTATACCAAGTGTGCCCGAAGTATGTTTTTATTTTTTTTAATTTTGTTTTAATCTTTATTCATTTTTGAGAGGGAGACAGAGTGTGAGCGGGAGAGGAGCAGAGAGAGAGACACAGAATCCGAAGCAGGCTACAGGCCCCGAGCCGTCAGCACAGAGCCTGACGCGGGGCTCGAACCCACAAACCGTGAGATCATGACCTGAGCCGAAGTCGGACGCTCAACTGACTGAGCCACCCAGGCACCCCAAGTATGTTTTTAATGATACAAACTTATTGAGCACCTACCCTGCTGCTGAGTGTGACGGGGGATGCACCAGCAAATAAAACACCACTTCTGATCTCAAGAAGGTGATAATTTAACCATCCATGCTGCTCTCTAGGACTTTGTAGCAACTCAAACACTCTCTCCCTGTTTCTTGGAATTGGATCTGCTTATTTGCTTGATTTCTTCTTGGTCTCTTGCTACTTCCCGCCACTAGTTTCCCCACATATTTGATGGCTGGTGGACTTTATTTTTTATTTCAAGTCTCTCACATCTGATTTCCTGGGAGAAAAAAAGACAGATTAACATGTTATTGGTTGGGATGTATTCAGTGACTCACTCCTCAGGGTTCCTAACTCACAAGAGCTCAGTGACAGGAGAAAACACCTCTTTTTCCAAGCTGTTAATTCCTTCTTTAGGTATAAACCATCTCTTTTAACACAATTTCATAATGAGTTCTCTTTGGACATAGTAACAGTAGCAAAAGTTATTAATCCAATCTTTCTGACCTTTAAATGATCAGTTAGGTCCTATACATCTGAGTTCTTTGTCTGGCTCTGTGACACCCAGCAATATCACACTACCAGGTTTCAGTTGTACCTGTTACTATCTGACTAACTGTCCAAAGGAGACAGCAGAGGAAAGCTGAAGCCATCTGGCTTCTGGCTACCACAGGTCCCTAGAACAAATTTTTCCTGCTTGCTTGCTTGCTTGCTTCTCTTTTTGAATAATAGCATGGAGCTCATGGAATGTTCTGAGGAGAAACATTAAATAAGCTAGTGCCTGGATTCATAGGAACAGGGAGAAATAAAACACGTAGAATTTCTGAAGGTCATTTATTGAAAAGAAGGGAAAAGGGATGAGGCTAGGGCACATTTCATTCTTTTTTTTTTCCTCTGTCGTTTTCCCTTCAGTGTGAGAACACTCTATATATAATATCCTTCCAGCCTGCACATATATCCGTGGTGTCCCGGGTAAAGCTCTGTCTCCTCAAGCTCCAGTAGGCCTTCACTGAGAAGTAGCCCAGGACAGGGAAGGGATAGTAACCCAGGCCAAACAAAAGAAAAGCACACAAAACTATTATTCTTTTAAATTTAGACAGAGTTCAGGAATCTATAGAAATTCAGAGGTGAAAGAGCCCATTTTTGGTTAAGAAGACAAGGAAGGGATAACAGAGTGGGTGGCTTTTGAGTTGAGTTTTGAAGGATGAGTAGGATTTCCATGGCAGAGTTGATGGATGGGGAAAGACAAACTACCTGCTTCCGTCGTAGTGTGAGATTGTAACTCCTCCTCCCTGAGATCCATAGCTTCCTCTATAGAATGAAGATGTGAGACTCTGGAAAGTTTCCTCCCAATTCATCTCTTGTTCTAGCATGTGATTCAGTCTCCAAGTGAACTTTGGCTAATATTTGCTTGGATCTTCACCAAGATCTTTCCCACTCCTCTGCTCCTTTATGCTAATTTTTGTCTTTCTCCATTTCCCCCCATTTATCTTCTTTAAGTTAATAATGAGACAATCATAGCTTATATAAATAAGTGTACTTGTTGGCCAGTGCTATGATCATGTTGCATATAAACAACTCCACAGTTTAGTGGCCTTTGACGTTAATTCTCCCACTCAGGTTTCTGGGGTAGCTGCTCTGGCCTGGACTTTTCTGGACCCTTCTGGTTCACCTTCCAATCTTAGTCAGCTCTAGTTTATTCTCATTATCACTTCCAGCTAAGGTTTTGTATTCTTACCTTTGGCTATACCATCTCCCAACACATTGTTTATGTGGAAAAAGACAGAGTTAATATTCATTAGCTAAATCAACAAAAAACCCACAAAATTTTCCAGAATCTTGTTTAATGTTGAAATGAATGTTCTAGAAATAGCTAAAATCAAACCATAAGGAACTGCTGTCTGGACCAAGCTGTATACACATGACACAACTACCATTGTTGTGTGGTGAATAAAAGTGATGATGAGGATTTAGTAATATCTCACTAAAAAAACCTAGTACTTTAAGAAGATGAGATATTTCTAGTAAGGCAAGATCACAACGTTTGTACTTCTTCTGAAGAAAGTGTTTGCTAAATAAATTATTAATGAAAAAAATCCAAGAGGAACCATTAACAGTCTTCAGAAAGTCCTTTCAAGCATTCTTGAAATTCTATGGCAACATTTATTTGCATATGAATGATGAACAAATTAAAAATTATTTTTATCTGTTTGTTAAAACAGGTTCAAAAGAAGCTCTCCTTAGAAGTTTTGTGGAAATTAGCCCACATTGCAGAAGAGCTTTAAAATACAAACTTGTAGATCTCAAAAAGAACTCTATAAAGTCTTTCAGATAATTTTTCTGAATTAGAGTTTTTCCCACATTAAGCAATTTTGCCCACCTACTGATGACTTTTAACAAAGCATTTTAGGAGGGATAGCAAATAGAGGATTACGTTGGATATTTTAACCCAAATAAGTCAGCCCAGACAAACCCCATTACATCATGACACAACTATACCACACTGTACCACACTGAGACCTAACTGTACCAAAACAACCTGAGAAGAAAAATTATGGGAAACACAAAAAATATGAGTATTACGCTCCAGAATTGACTCTGCTTATATCTTTTTTTTTTTTTTTTGACTCTGCTTGTTTCTTAAAATAAGTCTTCTTCCATGGGACACAGGTAGAATGTCCCTGTTTATTCTCCAGGGAATGCGTTTCTCTAATAGTTCAGTGTAATTGTTGTGCAAGGAATGGTAAACATATGAAAATATGTGCATGTTTGCTATGCTATTTGCCTCCAAATGACATATGCTTGTGAGTATTATTTGTGATTCTAGTTTCTGGCAGTAATAGACTCATTATCTTAAAATATTTAATCCCTGGGGTGGCTGGGTGGCTCAGTCAGTTAAGCCTCTGACTCTTGATTTTGGTTCAGGTCATAATCTTAAGGTCATGGGATTGAACTCACAGGCTCTGCAGTGAGTGTGGAACCTGCTTGATATTCTCTCTCTCCCTCTCTCTCTGCCCCTCCCCCGCTTGCACTCACATGCACAAGCTTTTTCTCTAAATAAATAAATAAATAAATAAATAAATAAATAAATGGGTGGCTCAGTCGGTTAAGCATCTGACTTTAGGTCAGGTCATGATCTCACAGTCTGTGAGTTCAAGCCCCATGTAGGGCTCTGTGCTGACAGCTCAGAGCCTAGACCCTGCTTCAGATCCTGTGTCTCCCTCTTTCTCTGCCCCTCCCCTGCTCATGCTCTGTCTCTCTCTGTCTCAAAAATAAATAAAAACATTAAAAATTTTTAAACAAACAAACAAACAAATGTTTTAAAAAAATGTTTAATCCAGGGGTGCCTGGGTGGTTCAGTCAGTTAAGTGTTCGACTTTGGCTCATGTCATGATCTCACAGTTCATGAGTTCAAGCCTCCAGTGGGGTTCTGTGCTGACAGCTCAGAGCCTGGAGCCTGCTTCAGATTCTGTGCCCCCCTCTCTCTCTGCCCCTCCCCTGCTCATACTCTGTCTCTATCTCTATCTCTCAAAAATAAATAAAAATTTTAAAAAAATTAATGTTTAATCCCTGTGCACTGTAGTAAATAGCATTTTTAAGTACTATATGTTCAATTTGATGATGGTTTATTGTTAGTGATCCTGTGTTTCTTTGTAAACCTAAAAATCAAATAAATTTTTCTTAATTTTCTCTCTCCTTTTCTTCCCAATTGTGTTCATGCATTCTCTCTCTCTCTCTCTCACTACCACATCTTCCACTGTTTATTTTCCCAACCACCTTAGACCCAGTCAAATACTTTAACCTTTTGGAATTGACATTTGGCAAGGGTTAGTTTTATCTGTTTCATTTCTGAAATGCAGTACCAGAGATTTCAACTGAACTCAGCCTTTTATCACACTAATCAAGGCACAGACTAAGCCTTCCAAATTCACAGCTTGCTCATGAACTCGACAAGTATGGGATGGGGGAGGAAACTAGAACACTCCGTACTGCATGATCCTCCCCATCGCTCTGTCACCTCTTTTACCAAGAAAATTTTCTGAAACTCCAAGCTAAATGACCAGTTCTTTTTAACCCTCTTTCCTTCACAGTAGTTTTCAGTATTTATACCTGCTTCTCAAGCTTTTTTTACCTATACACCTAATTTTTCCCGAGTTTTACCTTCTGTGTCTTGTTATAAAAATCAGTGTCTCTGCAAAAATATACAATTATAATTTTTTAAAGTTTATTTATCTATTTTGAGAGAGAGAGAGAGAGGACAAGTGGGGGAGGACCAGAGAGAGAGGAAGTGAGAGAGAATCCCAAGCAGGCTCTGCACTGACAGCAGAGAGCCCGACATGGGGCTTGAACTCACAAACCGAGAGATCATGACCTGAGCCAAAACCAAGAGCTGGATGCTTAACCGATTGAGCCACCCAGGCACCCCAATTATAATATTGAATTCTTTTCCATTGACATACCCTGGAGATTCTCATTCACCCCTGAGTGAGGAGTGGAGGGCCTGGGGTTGACTCTGTACTCTGAGAATCACTGCTCCCACTGTACTGCTCCTGGGAGCTTGGTTAGTAAATCTGCCAAAACTGAAAAAGAAATTCTAAAGGATAAGCCGTTATTGTTGTAGATATTCCAAATTGCATTAAACTAAGAGTTAGGGCTGTAAACTATAAATGAATTGGTCCCTCGGGGAAATATGCAGGTTTCTATGTGGCTCTACAGTTGGTCCTAGAACCTTGCACTGACTTTAGAGATTTTGCAACTAATAAAGACTAGCAGCCCATGATAATCTTTGTTTTGCTAAATAGAATTTAGAGAGCTGTTTGACTAATCTAAGTGAGTTTTCTATTTTCAATCCCTTTTCCAAAATATGTGGTTCTGCATTTCCGTTTTTAAATGAAATTGGCTTATGCACATTCCTTACAAAAATGAGATCCAGAAGTTAGTGATTAACGAATAGATAAGGCTGAACAACATTGGAACAATGTGGTAAGCTTGTCCTCTGTTAGGATTTCTCTGACCTTGGGAACTTGGGTTTCTAAAGCTGAAGGTTTTTTGGTTTTTATTTGTTTACTTTCCTTGGCAAAGCAACAAGGTAGAATTTGTCTATGAATGTGAAACACCAAAAATATTAAAGTTTACACATGCTTTCATTTTTTCCCTTTAGTTATCAATATGGAATAAGTGCACCCATAGCATTTTTTTTCCTTTTCCCAAAAATAGTTTATCAATATTATCTCATTAACCAACCCTTACTGCCCCCCTGTGGCATAAGGCAATGTTCTCTTCCCTCTCTGTCTCTATTTAAAAAAAAAAAAAATTTAATGTTTATTTATTTTTGAGAGAGAGAGAAACAGAGACAGAGTGTGAGTGGGGGAGGGGCAGAGAAAGAAGGAGACACAGAATCTAAAGCAGGCTCCAGGCTCTGAGCTGTCAACACAGAGCTGAACACGGGGCTCCAACTCATCAACCATGAGATCATGACCTGAGCTGAAGTCGGTCACTTAACCAACTGAGCCACCCAGGCGCCCCGGCTCTCTGTTTATTGGGCTGACAAAATCTTCTAGAAATAAAGACATTTGTCCAAACCAAACAGTGTAACACTGCTAGAACTGGAATAGAATTTTAGACAGCAGTGTCTAAAATTTCTCAATCAAATTGCAGCAGAATATGTAATTTGACTCAATGTATATACAGTGTTAAGGAGGCTTATTTAAGACAACATTTTATTTAGAGGATGCCTTTTGGCAGTTTCATTACATGAAAAAACTAAACCTTAAATAACTATATGTGAAAAATTTTAAGAAATATAAAGCCCATTCTGTTCTATTGCTCTATGTGTCTATTTTTGTGCTAGTACCATACTGTTTTTGATCACTATAGCTTTGCAATATAGCTTGAAGTCTGGAAGTGTGATGCCTCCACCTTTGCTTTTATTTGTCAGGGTTGCTTTGGCTCTTTGGGGTCTTTTGCGGGAGTTCTATACAAATTTTAGGATTGTTTGTTCTAGCTCTGTGAAAAATGCTACTGGTATTTTGGTAAGGCACAAAAATAGACACGTGGATCTGTAAATAAAACAGAATAGGGGCGCCTGGGTGGCTCAGTTGGATGAGCGTCCGACTTCAGCTCAGGTCATGATCTCACGGTTCATGGGTTTGAGCCCCTCATCGGGCTCTGTGCTGGCAGCTCAGAGCCTGGATCCTGCTTCCAATTCTGTGTATCACGCTCACTCGCGCACACTCTCTCTCTCTCTCCCCCCCTCGTAATCTGTTTCTCCCTCTCTCTCTCTCAAAAATAAACATTTAAGGGGCGCCTGGGTGCCTCAGTCGGTTAAGCGTCCGACTTCGGCTCAGGTCACGATCTCGCGGTCCGTGAGTTCGAGCCCCGCGTCAGGCTCTGGGTTGATGGCTCAGAGCCTGGAGCCTGCTTCCAATTCTGTGTCTCCCTCTCTCTCTGCCCCTCCCCCGTTCATGCTCTGTCTCTCTCTGTCTCAAAAATAAATAAACGTTTAAAAAAATTAAAAAAAAAATAAACATTTAATAAATAAATAAATAAATAGAACAGAATAGAAAACCAGAAATGAACCCACAACTGTATGGTCAATTAATCTTCACCAAAGCAGGAAAGAATATCCAATGGCAGAAACAACAGTCTCTTCAACAAAGGCGTTGGAAAAACTGGACCGCAACATGCAAAAGAATGAAACTAGACCACTTTCTTACACCATACACTAAAACAAGTTCAAAATGGATTAAAGACCTAAATGTGAGACCTGAAACCATAAAAATCCTAGGAGAGAACACAGGCAGTAACTTTTTTTACTCTGACCATAGCAACTTCTTTCTAGATATGTCTCCCAGGGCAAGAGAAACAAAAGCAAAACTAAATGATTGAGAATTCATCAAAATAAAAAGCTTCTTCACAGCAAAGGAAACAACAAAACAAAAAGGCAACCTATGGAATGAGAAAAGATATTTGCAAATGACATATATGGTAAAGGGTTAGTATCCAATACTAGAACTTATAAACTCAACACCCGAAACACAAATAATCCAATTTAAAAAATGGGCACAGGACATGAACAGACATTTCCCCAGAGAAGACATCCAGATGGCCAACAGACACATGAAAAGATGCTCAGTATCACTGATCATCAGGGAAATGCAAATCAAAACTACAATGAGATACAACTTCACACCTGTCAGAATGACGAAAATCAGCAACACAAGAAACAACAGGTGTTGAAAAGGATGTGGAGAAATGGAAACTCTCTCACACTGTTGCAAACTGGCGCAGCCACTCTGGAAAACAGTATGGAAATTCCTCAAAAAGTTAAAAATAGAACTGCCCTACAATTCAGCAATTGCACTACTGTGTGTTTACCCCCAAAATACAAAAATGCACCCGGATGTTTACAGCAGCATTATCTACAATATCCAAATTATGGAAACAGCCCAAGTATCCACTGACCTATGAATGGATAAAGAAGATGTGGTATATACACAATGGAATCGCCACACAAAAGGATGAAATCTTGCCATTTGCAATGACGTGGATGGAACTAGACAGTATTATGCTAAGCAAAATAAGTCAGTCCGAGAAAGACAAATACCGTATTATTTCACTCACATGTGGAACTTAAGGAAGAAAGCAAATGAACGAAGGGGGAAAGAGAGAGAGGCAAACAAAGAAACAGGCTCCTAACTATAGAGAACAAACTGATGGTTACCAGAGGGGAGATAGGTGGGGGGATGGGTGAAATAGGTGACGGGGATTAAGAAGTGCACTTGTGATGAGCGCCAGGTGTCATATTGAGTCACTACATGGTACACCTGAAACTAATATAACACTGTGTTACCTATACTAGGATTAGAATAAAGACTTAAAAAAAAAGAAATATAAAGACCACATTGGTTGCTCTCAATATTATGGAGATCTTGCCTAATAGCTGCTTGTGTTCAGAAATGCTTCAGGTCATGGAAGGGAAGACTAAATCTATTTCTAAATCCAGTCCACTCTTTTGGAACATAATACCCTCTTGAAATACATTTGATAGTTCAATTACCAATTCTGTTTCTTTGCCAGAAATATGCTTCTGGCAATAGTGTGCAATAGACTTGGCCTTGCCCTGATGCTATATTTTGGCCTGTGACTCCGAATGTTTCCTTCATGGAAGTCGATAGTGCTTTACAATGATGCTTTTCCTAGCCTTGTGATGCATCATTTTTGTATATTTCACAGGAATGCAAATATATTTTGTAAATTCAAGAGATTTAAGTTTCTGAATAATGAATGCCACTTTTGAGTATAAATGTAATATTTTGGTGGTAGAATGTTTTAAAAAGATACATAGATACAATGTGAACTCTTTGAAGCCACATTATTGGGTAGGCAGTCATCTGACCTTATACTAACCACCTTATTTCTAGTGTACTAAATACCTCTCAACATCTCCTGTAGTCACTGAGCTTTTTTTTTACATTTTTCTTTAGGACTGAGGGTATTTTAGGGGAGAAGTTTTCCTTGACATGATCACTGTTCCCATATCTGCTAACATATGCATTGCTGTGCTGAAAGGAGCTGCATTTAGAGTCCTTTTTTTTTTTTTTTTTAATTCTTTTTTGATAGCATCAATTTAAAAAAAAAATTTTTTTTAACGTTTTGTTTATTTCTGAGACAGGGAGAGACAGAGCATGAACAGGGGAGGGTCAGAGAGAGAGGGAGACACAGAATCTGAAACAGGCTCCAGGCTCTGAGCTGTCAGCACAGAGCCCGACGCGGGGCTCGAACTCACGGACCGCGAGGTCGTGACCTGAGCCGAAGTCGGCCGCTTAACCAACTGAGCCACCCAGGCACCCCTTGATAGCATCAATTTTTAAAACTAGCTTGCTGTTTTTAGAACATGATATATGCTCACTATGAACAAAATTCGTTTTTTCTTTTTTTTTCAAAATTTTCTTTAAATTATAGTCAGTTAACATGTAGTGTAATATTGGTTTCAGGAGTAGAATTTAGTGATTCATCACTTACATTTAACACCCAGTGCTCAACGCAACAAGTGCCCTCCTTAGTACCCATCACCCATTTAGCCCATCCCCCCCCCCACACCACCCCTCCAGCAACTTGAACAAAATTCTAACACGACAGAAGAGTACAAATAAGAAAATAAATACACACCTAAAAGCGCATCACCAGAGAAAACATCTGACAGTGTGGTGAGCATCCTTTAGGCATATCTACCCATTTGTAGACTAGTGCAATTTTACATAAGGGAAATCACTCACTGTATACACTATTCTGAAACATGCTTCTTTTCATGTTAATCATTTGTCCCTGAGATCCTTCCATACCCATCAATAAAGAACTACTTTCTTGTTTTACAGGCTGCAGTGTTTTCTTTTTTTTTTTTTTAACTAAAAAAAAAAAAAAAGATAATTATCGAACAATTACCCACCACTGGATTTGACTTAGGCAGGCCCTATAGAGGGTGTCTCCACCTTCCTGATTTATTTTCAGCCCTTAAGGGCATCATTGTAGGTGAAAATCAGGGTGACATAATCCTGGAAGTTTACCACCTGGTCCTTGTTCCAGTCCAGGTCATCCATGAGCTTTGCAATTTGAGTATCCTGCACCTTTGGGCCAATGGTGAACTCTTTCTGGATCAGCAACTTCAACTCCTTCTTGCTCAGGGTGTTCTTGTCACCTTCCCTGCCCAAGTACTTGTGGAAGATGGCCACAAAGAGGCCAATAGCCTGATCCAGGGGGTACGCCATGGTTGGACACTAGGTTTAGCTAGCACAGCCTGGAGAGCATGGAGGGACCAGCGGGCGGTGGCCAGCCTACCTCTTAGCCTACAGGCTTCAGTGTATTCTACTGAATTCATGTGTCACCTTGACACAACTTATCTAGGCTATTTCTAAATTTCTACCATTATAAACAAAGCCACGATGAGTATCCTGTGAGAGTATATCTATTCTCACTTATTCCTTTATTTCTTTTGGATAAATTCATGCATGTGTGATTTTGGGTCATTTTTATGAATATTGCCAAACTATCCTCTAGAAATATTGTACCAATTTACATTCTCACCAGTAGGACATGAAAGTATACATTTCCTGAGACTATATCAAACTCTGAATGTTATTAACCTTTTCAATATTTGTTGAGGACCAAACAATAATATTTCATTAATAGTTTACTTAGCTAGTATTTGATTCCTAATAAAATTAAGCATCTCCTATGCTTATTGGTTATTTGGATTACTTCTTTTTATAAATTTCCTGTTCATATTCTTTTGTCATCTTTCTTTTGTTTTTTCCCCCATAAAGGTATGTATGTATGTGTGTGTGTACATATGTGTGTGTGTATTAGCACTTTGTTATATATCATTTTCTGAAACGTTTTTCTAATTTGTCATCTGTCTCTCTCCCTTCCAGATAGTGTGAATTATGAGTTCGTTTTCTATTTGGTTGTCTGCAATGCAAAAGTTTAAAAGGTCAAAGTTAACAATCTTATCCTTTTTGGTTTCTGAGTTTTTGTGACATGGTTTTAAAAAGTTCGCCATATCTCAGGGCACCTGGGTGGCTCAGTCAACTAAGCATGTGACTCTTGGTTTTGGCTCAGGTCGTGATCTCACAGCTGCTTGTGTTCAAGCCCCACATCGGGTTCTGTGCTGTCAGTGGGGAGCCTGCTTGGGATTCTCTCTCTCCCTCTCTTGCTGCCCCTCCCCGACTCATGTTGTCTCTGTCTCTCTCAAAATAAATAAATAAACTTAAACAACAATTTTTTAAGGGGTACCTGGGTGGCTCAGTTGGTTAAGCATCAGACTTCGGCTCAGGTCATGATGCAGTGGGTGGGTTCAAGCCTCTCATCAGGCTCTGTGCTGACAGCTCAGAGCCTGGACCCCGCTTTAGATTCTTTGTCTCCCTCTCTGCCCCTCCCCCGACTCATGCTCTGTCTCTCTCTCAAAAATAAATAAACATTAAACAATTTTTTAAAAGTCTCCCATATCTCAAAGGGAAAAATATTTACTCATTTTTTTTTCCCTCTAGTACTTTTGTTCCATCTATCACACTTACATCTGTGATATATCTAGGAGGTATTTACGCAAAAGGAGTTGAAGTCTGGATCTCTATGTTTTTTGTTTTTGTTTTTTGCTGGATGACTAATCTATTGTCCCAAACCCTTACTGAATGACCTTTCTTTTTTTTTGTTTATTTTTTTTATTTAAAAAAAATTTTTTTAAGTTTATTTACTTTTGAAACAGAGAGAGACAGAGCATGAATGGGGGAGGGGCAGAGAGCGAGGGAGACACAGAATCGGAAGCAGGCTCCAGGCTCTGAGCCATCAGCCCAGAGCCCGACGTGGGGCTCGAACTCACAGACCGCGAGATTGTGACCTGAACGGAAGTCAGACCTTCAACCGACTGAGCCACCCACGCGCCCCTGAATGACCTTTCTTTACCACATATTCAAAATGCTACCTTGGGGTGCCTAGGTGACTCAGTCTGTTAAGTGCCTGACTTCAGCTTAGGTCATGATCTCACAGTTAGTGAGTTCGAGCCCCCAATCAGCTCTGTGCTGATAGCCCATAGCCTGCTTCAGATCCTCTGTCTTCCTCTCTCTGCCCCTTCCCTGTTTGTGCTCGCTCTCTCTTTCTCTCTCTGTCTTGAAAATTAAAATAAATAAATAAATAAATAAATATCTGAAAACAAAACAAAAAACACCACAAAATGCTACCTTTATCTATAAATTAATATGTATGAATATATGCAGTATAGTGATTAACACTGTATTTGGAGTCAAACAGATCTCAATAAAGTTTGATCATTTTCTTCATATAGCACTTATTATTAATGTTTTCTTATGTAATTTAAATTTTTGTGGCTATTGAAATCAACATGTTGTCTGCCAACATATTTTATGATTAGGGATTTTTTTTGTATATAAGCCAACTATTAATTTTATGTATATATAGATTAAAATAACCTGCAAAAATGACAATTTTGCTGCTTCTATTCCAGCTCTTATTGAACTCCTTGTTTTAATATATTAGTGGCCCCTTTATTTTACCCCAGACATTAATGAGTTAAGGAAATATTCATCTAATTCTACTTTACTGAATGTTTTCATTGAAAATGGATATTAAGCTTTATTAAATGCATTTTTGGCATCAATCAAGATGAACATCAGTTTCTCTCCTTTGACCTATAAATATGGTGAATTATATTAATACTTTTATTTAATGCTATAAACTACATTTGCATTTCTGGAATAAATCCCACTTGGTCATGGATTATCAGTCTTTTAATATACTTCTACATTCTGTTCAAGACATGCAAGATTATTTTTGCATTTATAATTTGACTCTAAATAATGTATCCTAACAGTCCCACCATTTTTTTTTTTGTTCTACTTCAAGTACCAACTTTGAAGTCAATTAATTTAAAATATTATGCTTTATAAAATGGAACTACTAAAAAAAATCAGAAATGAGAGAGGAGAAATAACAACCAACACCACAAAAATACAAAGATTATAAGAGAATAATATGAAAAATTATATGCAAAAATATTGTACAACTTAGAAGAAATGGATAAATTCCTAGAAATATATAATCTCCCAAAACAGAATCAGAAAGAAATAGAAAATTTGAACAGATTGATTATCAGTAATGAAATTGAATCAGTAATGAAAACACCCAGAAAACAAAAGCCCAGGACTACATGGCTCCACAAATGAATTCTACCAAACATTTAAAGAAGAGTTAATACCTATCCTTCTCAAACTATTCCAAAAAATAGAAGAGGAAGGAAAACTTTCAAATTCACTGTATGAGGCCACAATTACGCTGATACCAAAACCTAATAAAGGCACCACACAAAAAAAGAGACCAATATCTCTGATGAACATAGATGCAAGCATCCTTAACAAAATATTAGCAAACAGAATCCAACAATACATTCAAAACTCATTCACCATAATCAAGTGGTATTTATTCCTGGGTTGCAAGAGTGGTTCAATACATGTAAATCAATCAACATGATACATCGTATTAACAAGAGAAAGGATAAAAGCTGTATGATCATTTCAATAGATGCAGAGAAAGCATTTGACAAACTACAACATCCATTCATGATAAAAATGTTCAGCAAAGTAGGTTTAGAGGGAATATACCTCAACATAATAAAGACCATATGTGAAAAACCCACAGCTAATATCACACTCAATGGTGAAAAGCTTAGAGCTTTTCTCCCAAGATCAGGAACAAGACGAGGATGTCCACTCTCATCACTTCTATTTAACATAGTACAGGAAGTCCTAGCCACAGCAATCACATAACTAAAAGAAATAGAAGTCATCCAAGTTGGTAAAGAAGAAGTTAAACTTTCACTATTGCAGATGACAAGGAGGTGAAAGACCAATACTCTGAACACTAAAACACTGATGAAAGAAATTGAAGAAGACACAAAGGAATGGAAAGATAATCTATACTCGTGCATTGGGAGAACAAATATTGTTAAATTGTCCATGCTACCCAAAGCAATCTACAGATTTAATGCAATCCCTATTAAAATACCAATAATTTTTTTCACAGAACTAGAAAAAATAATCCTAAAATTTGTGTGGAACCACAAAAGACTAGCCAAAGCAATCTTGAAAAAGAAGAAGACTAGAGGTATCACAATCCCATATTTTATGATATACTACAAAGTAGTGGTAATCAAAACAATATGGTACTGGCACAAAAATAAACACATAAATCAATAGAACAAAATAGAGAGTCCATAAATAAATCTATGATTGTATGGTCAATTTATCTTTGACAAACAAGGCAAGAATGTGTAATGGGAAAAAGACAGTCTCTTCAATAAACAGTGTTGGGAAAACTGGACAGCTACGTGCAATGGACCACTTTCATACGCTATAGGAAAAAAAAACCTCAAAATGGATTAAAGACCTAAATGTGAAACCTGAAACCATAAAAATCCTAGAAAAAAGCATAAACAGTAATTTCTCTGACATTGGCAGTAGCAACATTTTTCTGGATATACCTCTAAGGCAAGGGAATCAAAATAAAAAGTAAAATAGACTATTGGAAAGTTTCTGCACAGAAAAGGAAATGATCAACAAAACAAAAGACAACCTACTGAATAGAAGGTATTTGCAAATGATAATATATTCAATAAGGGGTTAGAATCCAAAATATATAAAGACCTTATACAACTCAACACCAAAAGACCCCAAATAATCCAATTTAAAAATGCGCAGAAGACATAAACAGACATTTCTCCAAAGAAGACATCCAGATGGCCAACAGATACATAAAAATATGCCTAACATCACTTACCAACAGGGAAATGCAAATCAAAATTACAATGAGATATCACCTCACACCTGTCAGAATGGCTAAAATCAACAACATAAGAAATAACAGGTGTTGGCAAGGATGTGGAGAAAAAGAAACCCTTGTGCCCTGTTGATGGGAATGCAAACTGGTGCAGCCACTGTGGAAAACCTTAACAAATTAAAAAGACAATTATCATATGATTCAGTAATTCTGCCACTAAGTATTTACTCAAAGAACAGGAAAATACTGGTTTAAAAAGATACATGCATCCCTTTGTTTATCACAGCACTATTTACAATAACCAAAGTATGAAAGCAACCCAACTGCCCTTTGATAGATGAATTAGGATAAAGAAGTAATATCTATATATCTATATCTATATCTATGAACATAGTGGAATATTACTTAACCATAAAAAAAAGAATTAAATCTTGCCATTTGCAAAAACATGGACGGATCTAGAAGGTATAATGCTAAGTGAAATAAGTCAGTCAGAGAAAGACAAATACCATATGATTTTACTTATATGAGGAATTTAAGAACCAAAACAAATGAACAAAGTAAAAAGAGACAAAAAACCAAACTCTTAGATGCAGAGAACAAACTGGTGACTATCAGAGGGGAGGTGGGTAGAGGGATGGGTAAAATGGGTGAAGGGAATGAAGACATTTATCATAATGAACACCGAGTAATGTATAGAATTGTTGAATCCCTATATTGTACACCTGAAATTAATATAACACTGTATGTTAATTTATACTGGAATTAGAAAAATTAAAAACAAAAATAAAATAAAATGTATAAATACATAAATAAATGAATAAATAAAATGGAACTACTATCATGTGTGAATTCTACTCTAAGAGAATGAAATGGTCTATATGAATTTTCTAAAGCATAATTGTGTACTATCTCATAATGTATAATTACATTAAAAATTTGAACTTGAAGGTATATATACAAGAGAGTTATACATATGTCCTACAAAAAATGTGTACACAAATGTCCATAGAATTATTCATAATAGCCCAACTGGAAACAACCCAAATATCTACCAATTGACAACTGGATAAACAAAATATGGTATAGTCATACAATGAAATATTATTCAGCAATGAAAACAAATGAAATTCTAATACATACTACAACATAGATGAAAATCTTAAAAAGATTTATACAACCTGACTTCGAGGTTTTCTGTAATATATCAGTAATGAAGAAAGCATGGTATTGAAATAAGGAGAGACTTATGGATACAGACTAATGGAACAGAATAGAAAATTTAGATCCACACATATATAGTCAAGTGGTTACCAACAGACATCAAAGCCAATTAATTGACAAAGATGGTCTTTGCAACAAACATTACTGGAACCAAATAGTTTTCATACAGAAAAAAATGAACCATAAATACTATAAACAAACATTAACTTGCATTAATATAAAAGCCCAAACTTCTGGAAGAAAACGTAGGAGAAAATCTTTGTGATCTTGGGTTAGGCAAGGTCAAAGCACAAACGATTAAAA
Source organism: Panthera leo (assembly GCF_018350215.1). Taxonomy (NCBI): domain Eukaryota; kingdom Metazoa; phylum Chordata; class Mammalia; order Carnivora; family Felidae; genus Panthera; species Panthera leo. Next base: position 63,018,325 of record NC_056682.1, read on the forward strand.
AAAAAAAAAAAGGATAATTTGAACCTCATCATATTTAAAAACTTTTGATCTTTAAAAGACAGAAATTCTGAGCTTCCTTTCTTGCTGGTGATCTGAAGAGGTTGGAGGACTAAGGAAGGACTCATGCACTCATGGATGGGAGATAGATTCACGCACATTCTGAAGAGCAGTCTGGCAGTACTTCATCAAACTAAGTACATGTACAATGTGTGGCCCAGCAGTCTTTCTCATGGGTGTATACGATATCCTCACACAAGTCCAGGGAGTGGCATGTATAACTACTTTCATTGGCGTATTAATGGTGGTAGACGCCAAAATAGTATAAAGCAAAAAAAGCAACTATTAATTTATATAGAAAACTTTTTAGCATTCCCAGACCCCCCAAATAACCTCTTTTAGGCTTTTCTGATACGTTCGGACACATCTTGCTAACAGACGCACAAATAAACTGAGATAAAGCACAAATGTTCACGAACGATTCAAAGTTACAGCAGCTTGATGTTGAGATGCTGAGGGTAGTTCCCAGGAAAGAAGCCCACTAGGGTTACTCTGGCTGTTGGGGGGCAGAGATGAGGGGCATGACCCACAAAACAAACTCTGACCGCTATTTGCACTGTTTGTCTTTTTTATAAAAGTGAAAGTCCTCTTTGGATTTCTTTCAAGTTAGCTAAAAGAGTTACTAATGTAGGTCTTTTGTAAGAGTGAAATGGCATAACATGAACTTTTGAGAAATGGGGGAAGACTGTATATAACATCAACCATAATCTTCAAACCTGAAAGCAATTCATCCTGGTAGATTCTACTTTTTTCAGGTTACAAAAAAGAAAATGACCCCTCTGCACCCATTAGGATGGCTATTTTTTCTTAAGGAAAATAACAAGTATTGGTGAAAATGTAGGGAGAAATCGGCACCCTTGTGTAATGCCGGTGGGAATGTAAAATGTTGCAACAGCTGTGGAAAACAGGTTGGCTGTTCCTCAAAAAGTTAAACATAGCAGTTTGCAGGGTGGTGGAGTGCAAAGGTCAGGAAAGAATTCTTGAGACATTGTATGGCTCAATTTATTAAGTTTATTGAAGTAGCACAGGGACAGTACAGAAAGACCTGCACTTGAGCTATGTGAAAGCTGGCGGTTATCTGCTTAGTGCTCAGGGGGGAGGGGACAGGACATGTAAGAAGTATTAGATCATAAATGTCTTCCTCGAATTTCTCCTCACAAAACTACTTTCACAAGATTTCTCTGGTGTTTATCATTCAGTTGGATATTAACTATCGGTAAGATTTACAAGCCGTCATGAGACCCATTGAGAATGTGGCAACCAGGGGCACCCGGCAGATTCAGTCGGTAAAACATGCGACTCTTGATCTCGGGGTTATGAGTTTGAGCCCCACAGTGGGCGTAGAGATTATTTAAAATAAATTCTTTAAAAAAAAAATGTGACAACCAGCACGTATTTGATCCTTATCGGAACTATGCAGGCTATAGGTCAGCCTTCCAGGCTAAAAGTGAACATTTTTCTGCTTCCAACCCTCATCAGAAGTACCATATGACTCCACAGCTCCGCTTCTGGATTTATACACCTCCAAGAGTTGGAAATAGGGACTTAAACATATACTTGTACATGAATGTTTATAGCAGTGTTACGGTAAGCGTAAGCGAAAGGTGGAAACAACCCAAATGTCCATGGGAGTGGATAAACACAACGTGGTATATACATCCAATGGAATATTATTCATCTGTAACAAGGCATGAAATTCTGATACATGCTACAGTGTGGTTAAAACTTGAAAATATTATGCTAAGTGAAAAGCCAGACACAAAGGACAACTATTTTATAATTCCACTTATGTAAGGTTCCTAGAATAGGCAAGTTCCTAGAAACAGAAAGTAGAGTAGATGTTGCCAGGGGCTGGGACCAGAAGGAAACGGTGTGTTGTCGTTTAATGGATATAGAGTTTCTGTTTGGGATGATGAAAAATTCTGGAAATGGACAGTGGTCGTGGTTGCAGAATACTGCTAAATTGTACATCTAAAAATGGTTGAAATGGCAAATTTTGTGTTATGTCTATTCTTTCCATAATAAAGAGAGAACAGCAAACACAAGGTTCAGAAGAGCTAAGTGACTTACCCGAGGCTATCTCCCTAGCAGATGCCAGAATTGGGATCAAACCCCTTCCAACTGCCCCCAGGGTGGGACTTTCTTGCCCTGCCCCCTACCATCTCCATCCTCCTGCCATCTCAGCACGAGAGCTGAAACAAGGCAGAGGCGCCTCCTTGGACCTCAGCTGGGAACCTGTGCATCAGGCTACTCAAATTTTTCCAGGCTCTGCACATGTCCACAAATGACCATGAAAGTACCACGAGTATTGATTTGGGGATTACAAAGAAATTTTAGCAAGTAGGTGAATCCATGGACACGCAATCTGTGAACAACGGGGATCGATCATATTCACTAAAATGTATTTTTAAAATTGGCCAAGTTTTGGAAGTTATCTTCCAACAAAATGGGTACAGATTTATATAAGGTAGTCTCTCTCTGGCTTTACTTGAATGGACATTTCTTCAGCACACGTGGAAAACATGTCAAGCTCTGTATACACTCTTACATGCACATAACATTCACCTGAGAAGCTTGTTAAAATGCAGCTCCTGGCCCTCTGAAGAGGTTCAGGTGATCTAGGATTGAACCCAGGCATCTGCATTTTTAAAAGCAAGCTCAGATGATTCTGACAGCTGAAAAGAAAAGAAAGTATATGGCAGTCCTAAACCTGGGCCTAACTCTGGTTTATGCACTGCAGCCAAAAACTACAAGTAACACATCTGTAAGTCAAACAGACTTGGTTTCTTGGCTGGTCTCACTGCAACCACACACCATGGAGACCACACACCATGCAGGAACTATGAGGGCATCTCATTAGGACAGAGTTAGAAGGAACTGTCTGTGGGAACTTGGCTCGTGTTAGACATTTTGGAGAAGAGTTCAACACAAGCAGGTGTCTGCCATGGATTGGATGCTGGCAGGAAGTAATTGGGTATCTATAATTGGGTACCTTGATCATTTTTATCTAGAAGGCAGGAGAAACGAAGAGGGGTTAGAGCTGCCATTGGTAAAGAACCAGACCAGGAGTTACTCTGCTGGGAGACAGGACGTTTGATTGTTTTTATGATTTCATAGTGACCTTGTTTTTTGTTAAGCTCAGACCCAACTCCACAGTGGTCTTGCTTTTGTTTCACTTCATTACCAAGACAAAGTGCCCTCATCCAATGTTGGTGCTCTAAGAGATTGTTTATACTCAACAGGAAACCATCATGGCCTGGCTGTGAGCGCCATGAACTCTATGGCCCAGTTGACAGGACCAGGCCAGCTCCCAGCTCTTGAGGGTTATTTTGTTCTTTTTGGTCCTCTTAGACATCAGTTGTTTGTCCCATTTGCCCCTTCTTCCATGGTCCTGTCACTCTCCCTCATTCCATTTTGCCAATGTCTTACCAGATTCAAATTCAGCAATCGGCTTGTCTAACATTCGCATAAAATGTCCCATGCTCAAAAGGGTACCAGCACCTATATTTCCGGATAACACATATACAAATGATAGGGAGAAATGCTCCCCAAACACTCACAGTAAAAGTGAGATGATACTTGAAGTTGCTATCTCAAAGGAAAAATTTTGTCTTTTTTTTTTTTTATAGCTCTTGGCATATCATAAATGTTAAGCAAATATGAAATGGATTGTGGTGGTGAGCTTGGGGAGAAAAAGGAGGAAGCAGTTGCGTTAAAAGGAGTCAGAGGTGTTTAATCTCATTTTAAATCCTCAGAGAAGTTATAACCACCTCTAACAAACAGCTTTAAGTGAGTTGTGGTAAAAAGGTGTGGATCTAGTGATCAGAGGGTCATTAAGAAAACCATTATGTAGCCTAGATTTCTTAGAAAAACAGTACTTTTTAAGACTTTTAGGAGAGCCAAATTCAATTTCCAGTGGTTCTGGATCTACCTCAGACAGGATGGCTCAAGCTGATGGGTTTGCACAGTGATGCAAATGGTTAATAAAACCTAGAGCTCTGTAAATGGAGTGACGGTTACCGTAAGTATGCTAATTATTAATAACTACAAATACTTGAGTTTAGGCATTCCCAGGATGCTTTTACTTGCTCGGAATCTGGGAAGTAGAAATGCCAAGCATTTACATCATAAAAAACAGGATTTGCCCATTGAAAATACCTGGCTTTGATCATATATTTGGGCAGTATCATCCACCAAAAATTTTTGAATTATTATCTCTATAAACCAAGTCTCTGATAGTTCCAAATAATGACTGAGTGTTTTAGTGACTGAAGAAGAAAATCTACTGTTACCAAAAAGAAAAGGTAAAGATGAAACTAGCCCAGGGAAGAGAGAGAGAAATCACAACAACTTGACAAATGAAGCAGCTCTAGGTAATCTATTCACAGCAGCTCTCCCAATTCTAGGTGATCTTTATTTCTCCCTGAAACAACAGACTCTCTGAAAGCTCTATTTTGAAAGGAAAAAAAATTGTATTTCCAAATGCAGAACACTTAATTACTCCCTTAGTATCGTTACCTCTTAATTTCTCTAGATGTTGTCTGGAAAGAGAAATAGCATAAACATACAGAGAATTCTCTATTTTTTTGAGACTAGATTTATTTCAATCTTGATAGTTACATAGAAGCACATGATTACTCTATAAATGATCCAAGTAAAATATGTGTTTTAGGATCTTTATTGGTGTGTTGACAATACACATCGATTCAATGAAACCGTTTTATAAAAGGAAACCCGTATGAAATAGACCAGTGGTGGGCAAATGTAAGTATATTTTAGTTTTGTATCAAAAAACAAAATGATAGACTTGCCTGTTTACAACATTTAAAACTGAAGTATGTATCACATAATTCTCTGGCTATGTGTCACATTATTATTTGCCAATCTTCCCCATAAGAGATGAAAGATTGGAAATATGTTCTTCAATTGAGGAGAGTCTAGGTGGTTCCAGAAATGAATGTGTACAGAGCCAAGTAGGTAGAATTTGTGGATACATTGGAAAGCATAGTTCTGTCAGGCTTCCGCCCAGTGTGCCAACCATACCTACACTTGGTCTGTGTCTCTCTGAGCCTTCAAAGTCCTGAACCTCTTAATTGTCGTACAACAAGCTAGAGTTCACATACTTTGCTGGTAAAGTACATGAACATGAGACTTTCTTCTACAGTTCTTATTTGCGTGGCTTTTCCTTCCTTCCTTCTTTCCTTCTTTTCTTTAAGTAGGCTCCACGCCTAATGTGGGGCTTGAACTCATGACCCTGAGATCAAGCGTTACATGTTCTACCAACTGAGCCACCCAGGTGCTCCTATTTGCCTCACTTTTAAAACCAGGTGAATTGTTTATGTAATAAGTAAAAACAGCAAAATCTCTGTTGCATTTACTTGAACCACAACCGAGAATGATACAAAAGGAAAAAAATCCTGATTAGGAGAAGGAGAAGAATGAAAAGGTGCTTCGATCTCATGAACGTAGCGTTGGAATTTATATATACATAGATGATTTATGTGTCTTCATGAACTTAAAGCAGTTTTTCTGTAAGACACATATCTGCAACACGTTTTGAGAGCAGACACATCATGAAACAGTACAATCACGAGGATGGCATTTAGGTGTGTTCTCTTTCAGGGTTAACATACCACAATTTTCCTCAGTCTGTTCATGTGTTTAATTGCCTTCTGTTATTATTTTTTATGCAAGACATCTAGCCGGAGAATTGGAGCAATTACGTTTGGCTCGGATTCCCTCTGAGAACAGAGCCTACTAATTGCAGCGAAATTCACCCTTCACCTGCGCTTTCAGTTGTCTGCCTCAGACCCGTGTACCCAGGCAGAATGTAGGGCTTGGGACATTGTTCAGGTAAACTAACAGCCTCAAAATAATTTGGAGGAAAAAATACATTTTCTAAAATACAATATGGTTGTGAATTTACAATGGTTTTGAGAACATACTTTACTCACCAATTGTTTATAAATGACTGCTCAGCACGTCCCTTGGGTATTTAATATTCACATAATAATATATGTGCAATACTAGTTATAAAAGTGAAAAATGTAGTTCAAACTACATGGAAAAGACTGAATCATTGAACGGAGTCGTAATATTTGGAGAATCATTGTAATGGTATTTGAGCCACAGGTCCACTATTTTCATGTGACTGTTCAGTAGTAGGGAGATGGCAATACGGTTGACCTTGATCAACACAGGGATTAGAAGCACCGACCCCTGAGTAGTCGAAAATTTCAGTATAATATTTTTAAAATTTTTTTAACATTTATCCATTTTTGAAAGACAGAGAGACACAGAGTGAGAATGGGGAAGGGGGCAGAGAGAGAGGGAGACACAGAATTTGAAGCAGGCTCCAGGCTCCAGGCTCCAAGCTGTCAGCATGGAGCCTGATGCGGGGCTCGAACTCAAAGACAACAGATCAAGACCTGAGCCAAAGTCGACCGCCCAACCAACTGAACCACCCAGGTGCCCCAATCTTAGTATAAATTTGACTCCCCTAAAATTTAGCAACTAGTAGCCTATTGTTGACCAGAAGGCTTACTAATAACATCAACAGTCGATGAACAAATATTTTGTACATTATATGTATTTTTTAAATATTTTATTTATTTCTGAGAGAGCACAAGCATAGGAGGGGCAGAGAGAGAAGGACAAAGGATCTAAAGGGGGCTCTGTGCACTGGACAACAGCGAACCCGATGTGGGGCTGAAACTCACAAACAGTGAAATCATTACCTGAGCCGAAGTCAGATGCTCCATTGACAGAGCTACTCAGGTGCCCCTGTATGTTACATGTATTAAAAACTGTATTCTTACAATAAAATAAGCTAAAGAAAAGAAAATGTTATGAAGAAAATCATAAAGAAGAGAAAATACATTTACAGTACCGGACTGTATCAAAACCAACCTGTATGGATACGGACCCGTGCAGTTCAAATCTGTATTGTTCAAGGGCCATCCATACACCTCAGCCAGACTGAAATATTTTTGTGTTTCTGATTTTGTCATGTTCGCACAGAAGCAGCCTTGCTGAGAAACACTAGGATGTAGATCATTTCCCCCATCCTTGTCAAGACTAGATATTCTCTTGTCTTTAGTTTTTACCTCTAATCCTGACAAAGTAATGCTGGCTTCCCTCCCCCGCTCCCCACATCAGGTCCACCCTGCAGTTGGGCCAAAAGGCTGCCCAGATCAGCTCCCAAAAGACCCCAGGAAGGCAGTTCTAGGTGGGCCTAGAAAATGCACCAAGTTTCTATTGGGTCAGAGTTGCTTCTCTACAGTGATGCTGGTTTTATTTTTGTTTTCTCCCTGTTTTTCTGTAATAGTTAACTATCTTTATTTCTAAAAAACTATTTATACTTATATATTTTACTGTCGTGCTGCCCCTATCATTTAACTTCTCATTTTATCACCAATTCCTAAATTTATTTATCTGACATAATTGTTAAATTTCATGTTCTTGTAAAAAAAAACAAAACAGGATCTATTTTGGATTTACATTATACTTAACTTTCCCTCTCCTTATCTTTTATTTAGATGTACTTCTCCATTCTCCAGTACATTTTTCTCAGTTTAATAGTGTCTTGCTTGTCTGATCAAGAGCTACTCGAAGTTTGGTATTACTAGGGTCAAGGTCAACCTTTGGATTATCAATAAATAGGATTTTAACTTTAAAAAAGTAGTGTTGGTTAGTTTTCTGTTCAGTTCCATCAATTTAGCCTTGTCCCTCTTTCTATAGTATATTCTCTTTTTTTATGCATAGCTTTATACATTTTTATCCCCTTAAAGAAAGAAGCTCGCATTTGTAATTTTAACCTGAAAGTTAAAAAAACTCACATAATCTGAATTGCTCAATCCTCGGTATTTTTAATACACAATATTGCCTATATGACTGTACTACAATCATCTTTTAGCATGCTTTGTGTTACCTTGATCTTTTTAACTATAAACAGAGAGTCAAAGTTCTTTTACCAAATTTGGCTTATGGAATTGGAATTCAGTCCTAAACCTGCCTCAAAATAGATGAATAGGCAAATAGCAGCATATTTATCAGGACAAATCACTTCCAAAGGAAAAGGCTAGAGAAGCACTGTTTTAAAATAAAACTTCTGGTGGGCACCTGGGGGGCTTATTCAGTTGAGCATCTGACTTCCGCTCAGGTCACAGTCTCACAGTTCGAGGCTTGTGTTGGGTTCTGTGCTGTTAGCCCAGAGCCTGGAACCTGCTTCTGATTCTCTCTCCCTCTCCTCTCTCTCTCTCTCTCTCTCTCTCTCTCTCTCTCTCTCTCTCTCTCTCTCACACACACACACACACACACGCACAAATAAATAAACATCAAAAAAACTTAAAGTAAAACCTCTGGGAACAATCACTTGCTTATCTCACATTATTATCTTTAATTAAGTGCCTATTGATTCTACTCATGCTGGCAGTTGGATTTGTGGGTTTTTGTTTTTCCTGAGGAAGGCTCTTCTGGACCTGCATGTCTTGGAGGCAATTCCAGCATGCCTGGGCTGAAGATCAAAAAATAAAATAAAATAAATGTAAGAATTCAAAATCTTAGGGAACAATATGGTAATTAAGACACATGGCAACTGGTGGCAATTACTGCTTCCCTCCTTGCTCCTCAAGCTGTCACTAAAAGTCCTCTTTTCAGGCTGGCCTCTTTACCTATTTAACATCGATTCTCCTGAAACTGTCTGCTTTCTGGGAAAAAAAAAGTTCCAGGCTCACCTTGATTTTTTTCTGCCCCAAGACACTGGATCAGCTATTTTGAAAAGCTCTGCTTTTTTTAATGGAAAACAATACTGGAGGATAAAAAAAGACAAAATCGGGCACTACAATGTATTTTAGATTGCTTAACAGGACCACTGGAAGGAGTCAGATGACATCAGAGAAGACAGTCCCTAACATACTGTAACAGCAATAATCCCTTAACAACAACAATGAATTCATGTTGATGTTTCCAATTTACCTCCAGTTAAATTGAGTCCCTCTTGTATTGTTCTGCTAGGACAGCTGATTTTTCCACTTTAGTTAATGGAGCTCTGGTTTACATTAACATGCCACAGTACAGGTTGTCATACTATGCATCTTAATTATTGTGTTGTCCCCTAAAATGTCAAGTTCTTAGAATTCTTTGAATTTCATCTTTGGATGCTCAACCCCGGTGTCTGGAATTGCCTCCAACGTATGCAAGTCCACGGAGCTCTCTCTACCCCCTTCTCAATATCACCAGAAACACCGAGCAAGTATCTTTAAAACTGAAAGAAACCCACGCTTCCTCAGGAACACATCCACAGATCCAACTCAGCCTCATAGGCTAAGTCAGTGAACACTTAGTCAAAGATAATAATATCCAATGGGCAAATTATTGGTTCTCCAAATTACTTTGTTTTTCAACAATGCTTCTCTAGCCTTCTTCTTTTGACCTGATTTTTCCATTATGTTTTTTTTTTTCTCTTACACTCTCATGTCCTTGTTTGTTTGAGTATTCCTTCATTTCTTTTCTTTTAAATATTTATTTATTTTGAGAGAGAGTGAGAGAGCACGATCAGGAGAAAGGGCAGAGACAGGAGAGAGAGAGTACCCCAAGCAGGCTCAGAGCTCTCAGCAAGAAGCCCAAAATGGGGCTTGATCTCAGGAACTATGAGATCATGACCTGAGCCAAAATCAAGAGTCGGAGGCTCAACTGACTGAGCCGCCCAGATGCCCCACATATTCCTTTATTTCTAAGGCTGTCTTAGGGCTGAATTCCAATTTCAAAAGTCCTCGGATGCATATGTATTGTCTCAGTGTTGTTCAATCCCAGTGATCCAAACCAGGCAAAAGATAATCTGAAAACAAAACTAAATTATAGCTAGAATCATTAGAAAATTAAGTTACATGGAATAGAGAATTCTCTTCCTGGAAAGTTTACTCTGAACAACTTCTGTATTTCTTGTTGATTCTGCTATATTCCCATAAGAACCATTTCATAAAAGACAAAAGCCCAATTGAACTATATCATATTTCCATATTCAAATAACTTTTAGATATTCCCCTAATGGCATTATGTAATTCCCAGACACTTGGCCCATCTACAGACTCCTGTAGTTCAAGAATTTTTTTCACCCATTAAATTATAACGATAAGAAGTTTTAGTGCAACATATCCAGGTTCTCAATGGATTAAAACACCCCATGCCTATACACCACTCCTGTACTTTACAATAATTGTCTAGTCACCGCGGAAATAAATACTTCAATTTCCACTCCTCCGGTTGGCGCTCCCCCTCTGGCGTCAGCTGCGCTCCTGGGGAGGGGACCATGGAGTGGCAGACAGGACTGAGGCTGATGTAAATCAGAAGGCCCCTGACGCCCACCTCACCAAGGAACTACTGGACCTTGTTCAGCAGTCATGTAACTACAGGCAGCATCCGAAAGGAGCTAAGGAAGCCGCCAAAACCCTCATCAGAGGCGTCTCTGAGTTCATCGTGATGGTTGCAGACGCTGAGCCACTGGAGATCATCCTGCACCTTCCCCTCTGTTTGGATCAGAATGTGCCCTACCCCTAAGTGTTTGTGCACCCCAAGCAGGCCCTGGGGTGGGCCTGCAGGGTCTCCAGGCCTGTCATCGCCTGGTCTGTCGCCAGCAAAGAAGGCTCACAGCTGAAGCAGCAGATCCAGTCCATTCAGCAGTCCATTCAAAGACTCTCAGCCTAAACGGACGGCCCCTGCCCCACTCCTCGCTGAATCCCCCCACGCCCTCCCCACCCTGGGGCTGTATATCATGTTGTCTGTGTTAGCATGTAGTACCTCAAGCCACCTTCTCTTATGATATTACGGTACTAAATCTGGTTTTTGCATTTTTGTATTATTTTTATTTTACAGGTTGTCATCCATATATTAATCCCCCACCCCAGCCCAATCTCCCATTCTACTCTTTCTGCCTTCTTATCGTCCCTTTTGAAAAACGAACTAATGCCAAGAACAGGCCAACACAGTGGTGACACCATTCAAAGGCAGGGAAGAGCCAGGATAGAGATCCGGTTTCAGCTTTCAGCCACTAGCTTCCTATGGTGTGTAGAACATGATGGCTATAAACACCATTCACTTTGTAGCCCTTGTGCCTGGTGTACAAAATCATTCCATACAGTATTTGCTCTCTATGAAGATGATGTATCATCTGGGGAGACTGCATGTATCCTGTGAGGCTGTTAGGTGTATGTTCAAGTGTTATTTGCTAATCTGCTTCTGCTGTTTGCTTTGGTAATATGGTGTTATTCCCCCTCTCCCCCAACTCCTAAACATGCCCCTGAGGGCAGCAGCATGCCAAAGATGTGAGGCAGAATTCCAGAGGCTGCCTGGGGAAGTTAGACATGGGGCAGTTGACCTACGTCATGAAGGAGTCCAGAGTAGCAAGAAAAAAGAGTCAACTGATGGTGGAATGAAGAAGTCTGGGCAAGTCATGGAGACCTGACTGGATGCTACAGCAGAGATGTTGGAGTCAAGGAAACATCCTTTGTGGTGAATGGAGATGTCTTCAGTGGACACTTGGTACCAGCCCTGAGAGCCCTTACCCCTGTTTCCTGCAACAATGTGGGTCAGATAGATGTATGTATTCTTTATTTTTTTTTATTTTAATTTCTTTTTTTAATTTACATCCAAGTTAGTTAGCATATAGTGCAACAATGATTTCAGGAGTAGATTCCTTAATGCCCCTTACTCATCAGCCCATCCCCCCTCCCACAACCCCTCCAGTAACCCTCTGTTTGTTCTCCATATTTCTGAGTCTCTTATGCTTTTGTCTCCCTCCCTGTTTTTATATTATTTTTGCTTCCCTTCCCTTGTGTTCATCTGTTTTGTATCTCAACATCCTCATATGAGCGAAGTCATATGATATTTGTCTTTCTCTAAGTTCACTTAGCATAATACCCTCTAGTTCCATCCATGTAGTTGCAAATGGCCAGATTTCATTCTTTTTGATTGCCGAGGAATACTCCATTGTATATATATACCATGTCTTCTTTATCCATTCATCCATCAGTGGACATCTGGGCTCTTTCCATACTTTGGCTATTGTTGATAGTGCTGCTATAAACATTGGGGTGTGTGTGTCCCTTCGAAACAGCACACCTGTATCCCTTGGATAAATGCCTAGTACTGCAATTGCTAGGTCATTGGGTAGTTCTATTTTTAATTTTTTGAGGAACCTCCATAATGTTTTCCAGAGTGGCTGCACCAGCTTGCATTCCCACCAACAATGCAAAAGAGATCCTCTTTCTCTGCATCCTCACCAACATCTGTTGTTGCCTGAGTTGTTAATGTTAGCCATTCTGACGGGAGTGAGGTGACATCTCATTGCGGTTTTGTTTGTATTTCCCTGATGATGAGAGATGTTGAGCATTTTTTCATGTGTCGGTTGACCATCCGGATGTCTTCTTTGGAGAAGTGTCTATTCATGTCTTTTGCCCATTTCTTCACTGGATTATTTGTTTTTTGGGTGTTGAGTTTGAGAAGTTCTTTATAGATTTTGGATACTAATCCTTTATCTGATATGTCATTTGCAAATATCTTTTCCCATCTGTCGGTTGCCTTTTAGTTTTGCTAAAAACTTCGCTGTACAGAAACTTCCTTCGCTGTTTCCTTCGCTGTACAGAAACTTTTAATTTGGATGATGTCCCAATAGTTCATTTTTGCTTTTGTTTCCCCGGCCTCCAGAGACATATTGAGTAAGAAGTTGCTGCGGCCAAGGTCAAAGAGGTTTTTGCCTGCTTTCTCCCCTAGGATTTTGATGGCTTCCTGTCTAACATTGAGGTCTTTCATCCATTTTGAGTTTATTTTTGTGTATGGAGTGAGAAAGATTAGTTGGCCACATATTTGTGGGTCCATTTCTGGGTTCTGTATTCTGTTCCATTGATCTGAGTGTCTGTTCTTGTGCCAGTATCATACTGTCTTGAGGATTATAGCTTTGTAATATAGCTTGAAGACCAGTAGATGTATGTATTCTTTATCACATCAGAAGGACAGTGCTAGTGGGCCAGTCTTGTGAGCATTCTAATAAAGAAAGATAAGAACATTCGTAAAAAATACATGAATATATATGAAAGAAAAATATAAAGGAATATGAATATTCTTATTCCAATTTTTAAAAAAGGAAATAAATACTTCAAATAATCCACTGATATTAAAGATTTTTTAAAAATATAAAAAAGAAAGGAAAAGACGGTTTCTCTTTCAGTTAGAAGCATAGGGAAATCTCATAACTAAGAAACATTAACTTCTTCAGTTTTATTGTACCATACATGTCAATTATTTTTTTGATGATAGAAGGAGAGAGTTTTACTCCATTGTAACCAGATGGAAGAAAAATAAATGTGAGTCCAAATAGGCAGGTTTGTAGTTTTGCTGTCACGAAGATGAAGAGCCTGAAGTCTGATGATTTCTGTTTTCTCATTGAATTTTGTTTCACAATGAAATATTAGGGAAGAGCATCATCTCAAGAATGAGTATATCAGGAGTGCAGAAAGTTTAAACATAGAATAGGAAATGTAACATCATTATCTCAGGAGTGGGAAAACTGGCCAATTTGGAACACCAAGGGATTGATAGGCAGAACCAAGTATCCATGAGGTCTGTGACCATGAATTTAAAGTAGAAGTGTTTACCTGGATTGTGTGATTCAAAAACGTCCAAGGTGGCAAAAGAAAACTTTGAATCAGAATTATTCTGACACACCCCATCCTGACCCCAGCCAAATGCCAAGGGTGGGGAGAGGGGAAAGTGAGGTGAGATTATCTATCTACAAGTGAGCTATTAAAATGTTAGATCATAGAATCTAGACCACCAAAGAGAGAAGGAGGTTGAGAGAGTCCTGACACTGCATTATGGTCAAGAGACTAGATGCTAATAAGAGGTTGAGGAATAGAGGTTACTAGAGCAACTGAACTGAAAGAATAGGGAGTGATAGTTAAAGAATGAGTGTTTGAAAACAAAGTTTCAGCAGTGGACATATTTTTTGAGATTGGTATCTTGGTTGTGACCGTGGGAAGTGGTTGCCAGGAATCGAGTAGAGGAAAAAGTCATTAGAGACGTCTTAGGTCCTTTTCAGTCTTACATTTTCAATTGACTATTAATGGTACATAAGAAAAATGTTGATTTTTTAAATTTGTATCTTGTCTCTGATGACCTTACTAAACAATCTAATTGGTTCTAATTATTTTAAAGTTGATTACTCTTGAATTCTCTGGGGAGATAATCATCTTACTGACAAATAACAACAGATTTGTCTCTTCCTTTCTAGTAATTCTACCCAACCTTTTCTTCTTGCCTTATTGAATTGCCTAGAGAACCCTCTTGCACTGTTGGTGGGAATGCAAACTGGTGCAGCCGCTCTGGAAAACAGTGTGGAGGTTCCTCAAAAAATTAAAAATAGACCTACCCTACAACCCAGAAGTAGCACTGCTAAGAATTTACCCAAGGGATACAGGAGTACTGATGCATAGGGGCACTTGTACCCCAATGTTTATAGCAGCACTCTCAACAATAGCCAAATTATGGAAAGAGCCTAAATGTCCATCAACTGATGAATGGATAAAGAAATTGTGGTTTATATACACAATGGAGTACTATGTGGCAATGAGAAAGAATGAAATATGGCCCTTTGTAGCAACGTGGATGGAACTGGAGAGTGTTATGCTAAGTCAAATAAGCCATACAGTGAAAGACAGATACCATATGTTTTCACTCTTATGTGGATCCTGAGAAACTTAACAGAAACCTATGGGGGAGGGGAAGGAAAAAAAAAAAAGAGAGAGGTTAGAGTGGGAGAGAGCCAAAGCATAAGAGACTCTTTAAAACTGAGAACAAACTGAGGGCTGATGGGGGGTGGGAGGGAAGGGAGGGTGGGTGATAGGTATTGAAGAGGGCATCTTTTGGGATGAGCACTGGGTGTTGTATGGAAACCAACTTGACAATAAATTTCATATATTAAAAAAAAATAATAAATTGCCTAGAATACCCAGTAAAATGTTGAATAGTGATTACCAGGGTCCACTTTGGTTCCTGACCTTAACAAAAATACTTCTACTATTTTTTTTAATGTTTATTTTTTGAGAGAGAGAGAGAGAGTGAGAGCATGTGTGCACATGAGTGGGGGAGGAGCAGAGAGAGAAGGAGACACAGAATCTGATGCAGACTCCAGGATCTGAGCTGTCAACACAGAGCCGGAACTCACGAACTGTGAGATCATGACCTGAGCTGAATGAAGTAGGATGCTTAACCAACTGAGCCACCCGTGTGCCCGATGAATACTTCTACTATTTTATCATGAAATATGGTGTTGGTTATGGCTTTCTGATATATTCTTTTTATCAAACTAATAAGTCTTCTCTTATTCCTAAGGTTTGTTTTACTTCTTGCTTTGAAATCAGAAATGTGTATTACATTTTACTGAATTTTTTTTCATCATTTATGAAAGTAAACACAACTTTCTCCCCAATCCCTTAATACAATGGCTCTCATATTAAAAATGCAGACACTATTTCAATCCAATTCAACAAATATTCTTTGACTCCTTACTATATGCTACACTGTAATTTAGACTGTTACTGTTCAGTGTTGAACAAAATATGTATTTTTAAAAATCTCTTCCCTCATCTAGTTTTCATTCTTATGGATCCATCTACCTCAGCACTCCCACTTCTAGGGATTTATTCCACAAATATATGGTTAAATGTATGTAGGTTCAGGGGTATGTATTGGAACAGTTTTCTGTGTTGTAGAATATTCAATAACAGATGAGTAAAAAAGGAATAACGACCTATACACAGATAGAACACTGTGCAACTATTAAAAGAATGAGGTAGACACATGTGTAGTGACATGAAAATTTCTTTAAGATGATTAATTTTTTTAAAGTGCATCTTGGATCCATTATGCAAAAGATACGTGTGTTTATGATGTACATGTATAGAGAGAGAAGTGAAGGATACTGTGATCGTTAATTTTATGTGTCAGCTGGACGGGGCTAAGACATATCCAGATAGCTGGTAAAACATTATTTTGGGGTGTGTCTGTGAGAGCATCTCTGGAAGAGATGAGCATTTGAATCAGTAGACTGAAGAAAGCAGACCACCCTCACCAGTGTGGGTGGGCATCATCCAATTCTGTGAGGATGTGACTGAAACACAAAGGTAGAGGAGGGATAAATATGGCCTCTCTGCTTGGGCTGAGACATCCGTCTTCTCCTGCACTCAGATATCGGTGGTCCTCGTTCTTGGGCTTTTGGACTCAGACTAGGACTTACGCCATTGCTCTTCACTCCCCGTCTTCAGGCCTTTAGACTTGGACTAAATACCACTGGTTTGTTTGGTTCTTTAGCTTGCAGATGGCAGACTGTGGGACATCTTGGCCTCAGTAACCGTGTGAACCAGTTCCTGTAATAAATCTCTTATGTCTACATCTACGTCTACATGTATCTTCTCGGTTCTGTTTCTCTGGAGAACCATGACTAATACAGATATCCATCAAACTGTAACAGTGGTGGTTGCCTCTAGGGAGGGAATTCGGAATGGGAGTGGGGTGAGTAGAAGCCACAATATGTTACTCTATGGACTTATGTATTGCTCCAACCATTTGCAATGAGAATTTATTTGTGTATATTTGTGAAATTTTAAAAAGAGAGAGAGTGAAAAAACAGTATGAAACTGCTGTGAAACCAGCAAAATTTTGACAGATGGTCTGTCAAAACTACCAGGAAAAAATGCAAGCACTAGGAAAATAACAGAGGAAAAAAAAAAAATCAGGGAAATATCCTCGGTTAATTAGCACTGAGAAAGAAAAGAAAGAGAACGATAGAAAAATAACCTAAGTAGTTAGAATCTAAACCTAAAGCAGGAGATCTGAGAGATCTTGAAGAGCTCTTAAGTATGACCACAGCCCATTACATCTGTGATTTATGAAGACCATTTTGTCAAAATGAGAGCATCACGAGTCTCTCTTGCAGCTCTATTTCAGAAAAGCTGGAAGGCATCATTTCGTTTCAACACCCGAGAGGAAACAATCATGAGCCAAGAAAGATTTAAATATCCTCTGAGACAAGAGTTTTGCTTGCCAACTTTTAAGAAGCCAAGATTTACTTGTCATGATGAACCAAGATGCTGAGCAGAGAACAGATTCCCAAGTCAAAGTCAGGGACCGAGCACAGTGACATCTGCAAGTCAGATGTTTTTATTCAAGAGTTGTTGTTTTTTTCATTTTTAGATTAGAAAATTATTTGATATATGCTTCTCCAGTCAAAATCAGATCACATCAAAGGGAGACCATGGCAGCTTTCTGGATATTTAGCTGTCCATGTCACTGAGCCCCCCTGTTCCTTGCACATTATCCAGCAGTTTAGAAAACACTTGCTCATGCATTACCTCAGGGGGTTCTCAGAACAAATCCAGGACTGGTACTATTGATCTTAGCTTAAAGGAGTAGCTTCAACCAAGATCACCTTAGTGAATGGCATAGATCTAGGGCTGCTGACTCCAGCATTCCCCACAGTGATTGCTCAGGCAGAGACAATTAATGTGTTTGATCTTTTCTTAAGCAATATTTGGGTAGCAGTACAAGAGGAGGAAAGTAGATAGCTTGGGATGGAGCAGGAGAACCGAAACAGGAAATAAATAGTACAAAATGAGCTTGGGGAAGCATGTAAAAGGGGAAGTGAATGAGCAGTCTTGATTTAGCTGGAGGGTTTTTTATCTGTTGTGATTAGGCATACCAAATGCCACTGTAGAACTTTGAAAAGGGAAACGGCATGACGAAAACTGTGGTTGAGGGAAATTATTTGAAGCATCCAGCATCAAAGGAAATGGTAAAAGTGTATCGGAAACAAGGGGAGTGGGGCAGTACAGAAAAGGTGATGAAAATCAGAAATATCCAGCGCTTGGGGCGCCTGGGTGGCTCAGTTGGTTGGGCGTCCGACTTCAGCTCAGGTCACGATCTCACAGTTCGTGAGTTCGAGCCCCGCGTTGGGCTCTGTGCTGACAGAGCCGATTCTGTGTCTCCCTCTCTCTCTGCCCCTTCCCTGCTCATGCTGTGTCTCTCTCTGTCTCCCTCTCTCTCTGCCCCTTCCCTGCTCATGCTGTGTCTCTCTCTGTCTCAAAAATAAATAAACATTAAAAAAAAAAAAAAAAGAAAGAAATATCCAGCGCTAGAAGATTCCCAAGACCCTGGAAAGACGAGCCAGTCAGACTGTGAATGAAGAATGAATCAAAAGATATATGCCAACATTTTATACCAAGTACGCCAGACTGAAGTAATGCTAGTGACCAGTGGAAATGTTGACAGGGTGGCTTTTTTTTTTCTTTTTAGTTTTCAAAGACTTTTTACTGAAGAAAAAAAACAAACAAACCCAAAACGCAAATCAAAATATTTCCCATCTGAGGCTATTTCTTTTTTTGTCTTTTAAAAATTTTATTACACAGCTCTCTCCCATTCCCATGTGTCAGAGGAAAGATGTCCTTGCTCTTTCCAAAACCAATAGTGGAGAATGTTTAGAAAACAAAAGTCCAACTAGTTTCCCTCCTTCCCTGCTCCCAAATACCCACCGAGTGTCAACCAAAATAGCAGGACTTGCCCCCTTAATGCTTACATTTAATTCACATTTTTTTATTTTTTTAAAGTTTATTTATTTGGGGGCACCTGGCTGGCTCAGTCAGATAAGCAACCCACTTCAGCTCAGGTCATGATCTCACAGTTCCTGGGTTTGAGCCCCAAGTGGGGTTCTGTGCTGACAGTTCAGAGCCTGGAGCCTGCCTCAGATTCTGTGTCTCCCTCTTTCTCTGATCCTCCCCTGCTCGCACTCTGTCTGTCTCTCTCAAAAATAAACAATAAAAAAATTTTAAGTTTATTTATTTATTTTGAGATAGAGAGAGAGCATGCACACACACACACACACATGCACACACACGCACGCATAAATGTGAGAGGGGCAGAGAGAGAGGGAGAGAAAGAATCCCATACAAGCTCTGCGTGCCATTGGCACAGAACCCGATGCAGGGCTTGAACACACGAACCATGAGATCATGACCTGAGCAGAAATCAAGTGTCTGACACTTAACCAACTGAGCCACCCAGGCGCCCCTAATTTAACATTTTTAGCACAACACTGGAGATTGACTCTAAATCAGCAACAAAAATTGTATATTGACAACATTCTCCAAAACACAAAAGAACACAACCAAACCCTTTAGACACAGTAACTTTAGGAGTTTTATCTATGCAGCAGTTATTTTTTTTAATCACCCAGCGATTTTATATTATATGTATATAAATTTTCTTCCTTTCCTTTGTGGTTTTTCACCCCGGTGCTCGGAAAGACGGAGGCGGGGTGTCCAGCTCTGTGGTCTGAGGAGGGCAGGCTCTCCTGGCAAGACCACATCTCAGAGCAGGTTGCAAGATATGCAATGGGAATTCCAGGATCCTCTGTCCCCAGAGATTTCTTTCCTCTGCAGGGACAAATCCTCACCTCTAAAAATGTCCCCCCACCCCCAATATGTAAAGCTTCAGGTGTCAATAATCAAGTGAAACTTCTTATAAGGAGTTGGTGGTATAAGTCTGGAGAAAAGTAAGAAATGACTGCTAGACCTTTATATATGAAAGCCGTTTATTTAGTTAGGTGATCATGACAATCAGGAGCATTGAGAACTGCCCATGTATAAGAAACACTGGAGAGGTCCACCCAGTAGCAGGCAGATGGGGAACTCAACCAAGAAGGAGAGATCAAGGTAATAGTGAAGGTTTCAGCAAACGGCATCCACCAAAGTGGGAAGAAGGAACAGGAATCACTAATCTACCCAACAAGATCTGCAAGTCTGCAAATACAGCCTCATGGAACATGTCTGTTAAGCTATGGTTTTACAGCAGACATCCTCTTTGCTTTTGCTAACCTCTTATTAAATGGAAGCAATCCTAGACTTAACAGCACTCATTATTGCTACGAAGAGATTATTGGAGAATGGCAGGGTGTTGGAATTACTTTATTCTAAAGGTATATAAAATAAAAGGGAGGAAAGCAAAGCCCAAGTTTTAGAGATAGCCCATAATGAAAGAACAGGGGAAATGTTAGTGAAGGAGAAAGAGAGGAAGATAATGGTAGAAGGAAAGGAGAAAATAACAGTATCTCAAATCTTAGGCTAAGGTAAAGCAGAAAAAGAGAAGTGCTGTTAAATGTAACAAAAAAATCAAAAAGTATGAGAACACACCAAATAAAGGTTTCAGTTATTTGATAATCAGGAAACCATTGGAGATGAAAAGAAAGGTAATTTTGGTGAAGATGCGGGGATGAAAATGTGAGAATGGAGAGCAAATTGCTGGGAAGGAATGGTGGTTAGGAAGGCCATAGGGAAAGAACAACTCTGAAAGACAGTAAAATAATGCAATGACAATTGTTAGGGAAAGAAAATTGAATTTAATTGAAGAAGCATTTAAGGAACATGTATGGTATGCATAGCATTCTGTTAGGTGCAAAAAAAAAAAATGTTTTAAGAAGAAATAGTCAAAGGAAAGTAAACGGTAGGAAACATAGATGAGAAAGGTGGTTCCCAAAAGGCTAATGCAGGGAACCCAGAAAGAATAATAATCTGTCAGCTGGCTGCTCAGGTATGGTAGAGGAGGCGTGGAGGACGAGTTGGGGTAAATGAAAAGCAGGAGCAGAGAAAAACTCAGCATAAAAGTTTGGCCTCAAAAGGGAACTGGTAATCACTAACTAAGTACAAGATTGGCAACTCCAGTCAAATTGTAGATAAACGTAAGGCTGGAGTGGGGGTCAGGGAGGTGAGGGTGGAGGGTCTGTAAGAAGCTTAAGCTGAGGTCAATCATGGGGACAGACCAGATCACTGATAGCAGCCTGTTGTTTGTTTGTTTCTTTCTTTTTTTATTTACATCCAAGTTAGTTAGCATATGGTGCAACAATGATTTCAGGGGTAGATTCCTTAATGCCCCTTACACATTCAGCCCATCCCCCCCTCCCACAATGGCATGTTGTTTCTGAAGTCAAAACAGAGCTGGATTTCAAATCTGGTCCTGTCACCCTCTATTTGTATGACCTTGGGGAGATTACTTAAGTCTTTGGAGCTCTAGTTTTTCCCCTGGAGAAAGAGCTATCTCATAGTGTTACTGTGAAAAGTTTTTGATGGGAATGCAAGCTGGTGCAGCCACTCTAGAAAACAGTATGGAGGTTCCTCAAAACACTAAAAATAGAACTACCCGGGGCGCCTGGGTGGCTCGGTCGGTTAAGCGTCTGACTTCGGCTCAGGTCATGATCTCACGGTCCGTGAGTTCGAGCCCCGCGTCGGGCTCTGTGCTGACAGCTCAGAGCCTGGAGCCTGTTTCAGATTCTGTGTCTCCCTCTCTCTCTGCTCCTCCCCTGTTCATGCTCTGTCTCTCTCTGTCTCAAAAATAAATAAACGTTAAAAAAAAAAAATTAAAAAAAAAAAAAAATAGAACTACCCTACGATCCAGCAATTTCACTACTAGGCATTTATCCAAGGGATACAGGTGTGCTGTTTTGAAGGGACACATGCACCCCCCCCATGTTTATAGCAGCACTATCAACAATACGCAAAGTATGGAAAGAGCCCAAATGTCCATCGATGGATGAATGGATAAAGAAGATGTGGTATATACATATACAATGGAGTATTACTCGGCAATCAAAAAGAATGAAATCTGGCCATTTGCAACTACGTGGATGGAACTGGAGGGTATTATGCTAAGTGAAATTAGTCAGTCAGAGAACGACAAAAATCCTATGACTCACTCATATGAGGACTTTAAGAGACCAAACAGATGAACATAAGGGAAGGGAAACAAAAATAATATAAAAACAGGGAGGGGGACAAAACAGAAGAGACTCATAAATATGGAGAACAAATGGAGGCTTACTGGAGGGGTTGTGGGAGGGGGGATGGGCTAAATGGGTAAGGGGCTTTAAGGAATCTACTCCTGAAATAATTGCTGCACTATATGCTAACTAATTTGGATGTAAATTTTAAAAAATTAAAATTAAAAGGATTAAAAAAAGAAATTGCCAACACCAAAATGTGAAAAAATAAATAAACAAATACATACATACATACATACAACTTCACATAACATAAGGGTAGAAAAACGTGGTCTTCTGGCTCTTTCAACATGACTAAAATATGTAAAATTGAATAGCGACAAAGGATAGACAATTAAGCCTTTCATTATGGATGAAGACAGCCTATTTTCAAAGCATCTAATTAATTTAAGTTGTGACATTTTTTGAAATTAAAAAGTAATCTGCAGGAGGAGCCTTTAATAGTATTGACTTTTAGTCAAGAAGTTACGTTCCTTTTGCTTTCGAGTTTAATTCAATAAAATAATTTTGTTGTATAATCTCCCTCTCTAAAAGCGAAGCAGAAGGATTTACCCGAACAGCATTGTAAGAGGAGTACTGGTGTTCTGATAAAACTTCTAAGGAACTTAATGCATTCAATTCTCTCCAGAATGTAAATAAACCACAACTTTTTCAGTTAAAAAACAAAAAAAGTGTATGAGATAGTGCCTGTAAAAGCAAGTAGTTGATATTCAGTAAGTACTGAATGTGGCTATTTAGCCACTGTTATGAACATAAAGTACAAAAGGACAAAAACGTGGGTGAGGGATACAACATTGGATTGCATCTGGACACTAAGGCACTATGGTTCTGAGGAAATGGAGTAAGGGAAGCAGGAATGAAAACACCTCAGAACTCAACATTCAGTCAGAGGGCTGGGAGATCATCTTTGATACTTTCTGAGAGATATCGTCAGTAGTGCTATCAAAGAGGACCCCCTCCCATTAGAACAGCAAAACAGCATTTCAATTTTAATATGTTTATTATTAAGCTAATACATATGCAAAAAAAAAGTCTGTATAGAAAAGCCAGGGACGCCTGGGTGGTTCAGTTGGGTGAGCGTCCAGCTCTTGATTTTGTCTCAGGTCGTGATCCCAGGGTCGTGGGATCAAGCCCCAAGTCAGGCTTGGTGCTGACACAGAGCCTGCTGGGGGTTCTCTCTCCCTCGCTCTCTGCCCGTCCCTTGCTCAAGAGCTATCACGCACACGTGCACCATCTCTCTCAAAATAAATAAACTTAAAAAGAAAAGAAAAAGAAAATCCAGAAAATATTAAAAATGAGTTTAAAAAGTTATGTAGTTCTATATGTGGGAGCTAACCACTATTAAAATGGTAGGGTAATTCCTTAGTTTTGTTTTCTGCATACATGTAGGGGGGTAACAACTGAATCCTACTTTGTTCACTTAATATCATATCATAGCTTTTCTCCATACTTCATCTTATGGGTATACCATACGTCATTTATCAAACAGCTTACTATTGAACACTTGAGTGTTTTTAATTTTCTCTAATATAAGTACTGGAGTGATATTAATATCACTTTGCATCATTTAAAACAGTTGTGTAGTACTCTATTGTGTTACTAAGCCTTAATTTACTCCCCATTTGTCTCCTACTTGACATTTTAATTTTTTCTTTCTTTTTGTTCTTTGATATTGAAACAATATCATAATGTACTTGTTCATACTTTTACATATTTGTGTGTATGTGTGGAGACAAATTCCTTGAAAAAAAAACACACACACAACTTTTCAAAAAACCCAAACTCTTGATACAGACAGCCAAATTTACCTCTGGGAAGTTTGTGTTGATTTTCACCCCATCAGCAGAACCTGACTGCCCATTTCAACACATGCACATTAATAATGAACAATGATCGTTTTCTTAAATGTATTGCTAAATTGCTGATCGAACCAATAGTTTATGCTTTATTTTTCATTTATTATTAACAAATTGCTGATCAAACCAATAGTTTTGGGTTTATTTTTCACTTACTATTAACCAACTTGCACACATACATTTTTATTGGCCGTTTGTTTTTCATAGAATCCTTTTTAAAATCTCTTTTAAGGAAAATATGACAATCACAGAAGCCTATTTTTAAGTACCATAACTTGAACATCAGAAATCACACTTTTTGCACAATTCTCAAAGGGCTTTGTTCTGTTGCCCACAACCTAATAGCTGGAAGCAGAAGCATTTGGCTTCAACCCCCAGTAGCTCTTCATTATTTAAAGGATGGGATGGAAAACTCTAGTGGATATCTGAGACTATGTCAGTAACAGAGCCTCTGTTATCTTCTCTGAGTGCTATTTCCTCATGTACTCTCTGTTGCGGTGCATTGAAGGGCTAGGTTGCATAGACTATAGACTGTATATTTTTCTACCATGTTTGATTAAGCTCTGCCATTTCCTTCAAGTTGGAAATAAGACACTGGACAATGGAAGTGTTGACTGGAATTAATTGTCAAACAAGGCAGTGGGTATATTTCTTTTCTCATGGCTAGTGATAGTAAGGGTAGGGAAGTGCAGACATTTCAAACAGAAACAATCTTATTTAAAGAAAGAAAAAGAAAAAGAAATAATCTTAGTTAGATGGAAGAGACCACAAAGATTGCAATAGCAAAATCTGGTTGCCCAAATTTCTCCTATTCTGGGAACTCCTTCCTTCCCTGCTCACCCCTGAAATATATCTAAATTATCACCAACAGGTTGATTCTGCTATAGACAACTGTCAGAAACTAGGCCAATCTCAACCCTTGGGAACTGGAAATTTTTCTCACCAGGTGGTTGGACCTGAAGGCTAATAAAAATTTGGTACATTTTGGCAGGTAGGTTTTCTGCCATGTGGCTTGGGAAGCAGAGAAAGTTGGTTAGCAAGAGGGAAGAAGGTAATAGATGAGAAATAGTGCGAAATATTTCCTTGGTTCACTATGATGCTGCAGGCTCTAGTTCTAGTCCACTGGCATGTGTCCCTGCCTGTATCTTTATAATCAATTCTCTCAAATTCATTCTCTATCTATCTTCTTAGTGCTGGCGAGGGTTGGTTTCCATTGCCTGCAGACAAGAGAATTCTAAACAATGCAACCACCCCAATCTCTTTTTCTATCACCTTACCTATAAATAAAGAACATGCTGATGATTTTAAATTGATGAGGAAAGGGATATATCTTTTCCCCTAATGCCTTTATCCCAACTGTTTTCTTTTCTCTAGCAAAGCAAAATACTTGCAAACCATTTACTATCATGTTCTTGTAAATGTAATGAAGTTAATTGTAAATGTGGTCAATTCAATTAGTAGATGTAATCAATCCAATTGTACGACAACCTTATTGTGTGATTGCCTTGGATATTCCTCTTACTCAGAAGAATGCTAAGTCTTTTAAAGAGCATTCCAATTAATTATTTTCCTAGGCAGTCTTAGATAGTAAGGTAGGCATGTTTTGAGACATATTATTGAAAGATTTTCGGGGCGCTTGGATGGCTCAGTAGGTTAAGTGTCTGACTCTTGATCTCAGCTCAGGTCTTGATCTCGGGGTCGTGTGTTCAAACTCCGCATTGGGCTCCATGCTGGGCACGGAACCTACTGAGAAAGAAAGAAAGAAAGAAAGAAAGAAAGAAAGAAAGAAAGAAAGAAAGAAAGAAAGAAAGAAAGATTTTCCTATTCAAAAATATTTCCCCATTTGGGATGATGAAAACATTCTAGAATTAGATAGTGGTGATGGCTGCACAACCTGGTAAATATATTTTTTTAAAAACCCACAGAATTGTACACTTTATTTTTATTTTTAATTTTTGAGAAAGACTGAGTGAGAGAGAGGGTGCATGCATGAACGAACATGAACACAAGCAGGGGAGTGGCAGAGAGAGGGCGAGAGGGAGAATGAACCCCAAGGAGGAGCCTCACCCATTGTGAGTCTGAAACAGGGCCCGATCTCACGACCCTGAGATCATGACCTGAGTTGAAACCAAGAATTGGATAGTTAACCTACTGAGCCACCCAGGCACCCAGAATTATACACTTTATTTATTTTTATTTTTTTTAACCTTTATTTATTGTTGAGAGATGGAGAGAGACAGAGCACAAGCAGGGGAGGGGCAGAGAGAGAGGGAGACACAGAATCTGAAGTAGGCTCCAAGCTGTGAGCTGTCAGAACACAGCCCAACATGGGGCTCGAACCTATGAACCATGAGATCATGAAATGAACCGAAGTTGGATACTTAATCGACTGAACCACCCAGGCGCCCCAGAATTGTACACTTCAAATGGTGACTTTTATGCCACATAAATTAAATCACATAAAAAGTAATAAAACGAAAAACAACAACAATGAAAACCTGGCCACGCCGAGTAATACATATTTAAATTAGAATAGGAAGTAATAAAATTAAGTTTGTTGATGATATAACACAGAAAAAAGAAATGTGTCACCAACTGCCATGCCAAAATGTCTCTAACTCTATTACTGGAGAAATTGGTCCTTTAGTTAAAGCTTTGCCACTTTTGGAACCCCCATTCATGAGCCAATAAAATTTTCAAGGTTACATAAAAAAAAAACACAAAAAACAAAACAAAAAAAAACACTATTGGCCATTCACTCTTTTAGTTTAACTTATCTGGTAAGCAGCAATCACTTATCAGGGTGTGAAGAGAGAAAATATGATGGAAAAGTATAAATTCCCTTCAGTGTAGACAGTTGATGGGGGAAGATAGTGGTGAGAAAGTGGGCAGTGAGCAAAGAATGGACTGTAAATCATGCTAGGCCCTGGACAACTAGAAGATAACATTAGTGCTTGGGGTCTATATAGAGTAGCAGGGGATCAGATTGTGGAGTAGGAAGAAAAAAGAAGAGGAAAGGAGTGCCAAATAGAGCAGAAGTGCAGGGAAGGGGGTGGGTAATGAAGCACTTAAGCCACATTTGAGCTCCCTTATAACTACCCCAGAGTGGATCCAGCCTGCTTTCATCCTTCTGAAATCCTGAGCTTTCCATGGAAATCGCAAAGACAAATCTTAGAACAAAACTAAATTATTAATGATCCTTAAAACAAAATGGACTTTTTATCTCTCTGACAACACACTTGTTCTCCTTTGCTTGCTAACTACAGATCACACACAGCTTACATTTCTCTTTGTTCTCCAAGAGGTACATGAACTTTTTGAATTCTTGCCATATTATAGAATGACAGGATGGGGTTTCGTCAATGAGGTGTGATGGGTAAGTCTAAGTTACACAGGCAGCAAAGCACTAAAGTTTTCACTAAACTACTCCAAAGACTCTTAAGAAAGCACAATGAAAATGAATTCTTTAGAAACAGTATTTACTAATACTTAAAAAATAATGATTAAAATTATGTCACTGTTCCCATCCAAAATTAAAATGAACTTACAGATAGATGATTAAGTAATGACTTTGTAATTCAATATGTACATAGAGAATTTAGGTAATGTTACTTTCTCATCAAAATGTTTTGGGATAAATTTGACCTAGGCTTTATCTTTGCTCATGTAAACAAATGCCTATGAACCACGGAGAAGTAAATGGAATTAGCAATTGCTTGAGAGAAGACCAACGAATGCAGTGGTGATGGTTAGGTACTAAGATAGAATTGTTCTAATAGTAACAGCTAAACTTTACTGAATACTGACTGTGTACCAGGATTTGTTCTATGCATTTTACACATACTAACTCATTTAAAATTTACCATAGAGGGGCACCTGGGTGGCGCAGTTGGTTAAGCGTCCAACTCTTGATCTCAGCTCAGGTCATGATCTCACAGTTTGTGAGTTCAAGCCCCATGTCGGGCTCTCTCTCAAAATAAATAAACTTTAAAAATTTAATAAATAGGGGCACCTGGGTGGCTCAGTCGGTTAGGCATCTGACTTCGGCTCAGGTCATGATCTCACAGTTTGTGGGTTTGAGCGTTGGGCTCTATGCTGACAGCTTGGAGCCCGGAGCCTTCTTTGGATTCTGTGTCTCCCTCTCTCTCTGCTCCTCCCTCACTCATGCTGTCTCTCTCTGTCTCACAAAAATAAAATAAAACATTAAAAAAAATTATAAAAAATTTAGTAAATAAAATTTACTCAGTTGGTGGAGCATTTGACTTTGGCTCAGGTCGTGATCTTATGGTTCGTGAATTCAAGCCCCACATCAGGCTTGCTGCTGTCAGCTCAGAACCCGCTTAGGATCCTCTGTCCCTCGCTCATGTTCTCTCTCTCAAAAATCAATAAACATTTTAAATAAATAAATAAATAAATAAAGTTTACTACAATGCCATGAGATAGGTAAGGTTAGTATCTCCACTTACAAAATGAGGAAATGAGGAAGAAGTGAGAGCTTTACCCCTAAGGTCAGGAATAAGACAAGGATGTCCACTGTTACCACTTTTATTCAACTTGGGACTGGAAGTCCTAGCTACAGCAATTAGACAACAAGAAGAAATAAAAGACATCCAAATAGGTAAGGAAAAAGTCAAACTTTCACTGTTTGAAGTTGACAAGATATTATATATAGAAAATCCCAAAGAGGATGAGCACTGGGTGTTGTATGGAAACCAATTTGACAATAAATTTCATATATTGAAAAAAAAAAAAAAGAAAATCCCAAAGATTCCACCAAAAAACTGCTAGGACTGATAAATGAATTCAATAAAGTTGCAGGATACAAAATCACTATGTGGAAATCTGTTGCATTTCTATACACTAATAATGAAGCAGCAGAAAGAGAAATTAAGAAAACAATCCCATTTACAATGTAGCAAAAGTAATAAGACACCTAGGAATAAACCTAATCAAAGAGGTAAAAGAACTGTACTCTGAAAAACTGTAAAACAGTGATGAAGGAAATTGAGTATGACACAAAGAAATGTAAAGACATTCCATGCTCCTGGATAGGAAGAACAAATATTGTTTAAATGTCTATACTACCCAAAGCCATCTACACATTTAATGCAATCCCTATCAAAATACCAACAGCATTTTTAGAACTAGAACTAATGATCCTATAATTTATATGGAACCACAAAAGACCCCAAATAGCCAAAACAATTTTAAAAAAGGAAGGTAAAGCTGGAGGCATCACAATTCCAGACTTCAAGTTCTAGTACAAAGTTGTAGTAATCAAAACAGTATAGTACTGGCACAAAAATACACACATAAGTCAATAGAACAGAATAGAAAATCCAGAAATAAACCCACAATTATATGGTCAATTAATCTTCTACAAAGCAAGAGAGAATATCCAGTGGCAAAAAGACAGTCTCAGGGGCTTCTGGGTGGCTCGGTTGGTGAAGCATCTGACTCTGGATTTCAGCTCAGGTCATGATCTTGTGGTTCATGAGATGGAGCCCCGCATCAGGCTCTGCACTAATATCACAGAGACTGCTTGGGATTCTCTCTCTCCCCTTCTCTCTGCCCCTCCCCACTTGCTCTCTCTCTGTCTCAAAAATAAATAAATAAACATTAAAAAAAATTTTTTTTAAGAAACAAAAAAAAGACGGTCTCTTAAATCAATGGTGTTGGAAAAAACTGGACAGCTATATGCAAAAGAATGAAACTGGACCACTTCCTTTCACCATACATAAAAGTAAACTCAAAATGGATTAAAGACCTGAATGTGAGACCTGAAATCATAAAAATCCTAGAAAACAGCACAGGCAGTAATGTCTCTGACATTGACCATAGCAACATTTTTCTAGATATGTCTCCTGAGGCAAGGGAAACGCAAAAGTGAACTACTGGGATCTCATCAAAATAAAAAGCTTCTTAAAAAATAATAAATAAATAAAATAAATAAAAAGCTTAACCCAAATAATCCAATTAAAAAATGGGCAGAAGACATGAACAGACATTTCTCCCAAAAAGACATCCAGATGGCCAACAGACACTGAAAATATGCCTAAAATTACTTACCACTGGGAGAATGCAAATGACTTCACACCTGTCAGAATGGCTAAAATTAACAGCACAAGAAACAACAGGTGTTGGTGAGGATATGGAGAAAGGGGAACCCTCTTACACTGTTGGTGGGACTGCAAACTGGTGCAGCCACTCTGGAAAACAGTATGGAGGTCCCTCAAAAAGTGAAAAATAAACCTACCTAATGAGCCAGCAATTGCAATACTCTGTATTTACCCCCAAAATACATAAACACGAATTCAAAGGGATACATGTGCCCTGATGTTTATAACAGCATTATTTACAATAGCCAAGTTATGGAAGGAGCCAAATTATGGGGAGTCCACAGATAGATAAATGGGTAAAGAAGAGGTAGTATGTATATATATATATATATATATATATATATATATACATACATATATATATATGTATATATGTGTGTGTGTATGTATATATATGTGTGTAGATATATGTATATATATGTGTATACATATATACATATATATTTACATACACATATACATTTCCATATATATATACATATACACACATATAAATATGTATATATATATACACACACAATGGAATGTTATTCAGTCATAAAAAAAGAATGAAATCTTGCTATTTACAATGACATGGATGGAGCTAGAGCGTAGAATGCTAAATGAAATAAGTCAGTCAGAGAGAGACAAATATCATATGATTTCACTCATATGTGGAATTTAAGAAACAAAACAAAAGATCAAAGGGAAAAAGAGAGAGAGAGAGACAGGCAAACCAAGAAAGAGATTCTGATAGAGAACAAACTGATTGTTACCAGAGGGGAGGGGAGTGGATGGGGGAAATAGGTGATGGGGATTAAGGAGGGCACTTGTGATGAGCACTGGGTGCTGAATGGAAATGTTGAATAACTATATTGTACACCTGAAACTAATATTACACTGTGTTAACTATATTGGAATTCAAAGAAATTTTTAATGAGGAAATGAAGGTACCAGCCTGCTGGTGACAGGAGTAAAATAAATTGCAGGGAGATCCCAGATTTAAAGTAAAATTCAAGAAGTTTGATTAGTTCTCCCCTCTCCCTAGAAATTCTCCTTCCAGTGTTAAAATTTGCAGATTCTGGGTTTTGTCTCATTATCTCACTTGTAAGGTTTGTCACCTTGAGTGCCTTGCCCAAATCCCCCAGGGGACTGTCATGACTCTGTATGAATTCTGTGGGTATAGTTCTAGAACCTCCCAGACTAAAGTGAGCTTTGACGCTTTGCTTTTGTTGCCTAAAAGGACTTCAGACTTTATTCAGAGTGAGATGGCAAGCCATATGAGCATTTTGAGCAGACAAGTGTCATGATTTTATTTTTGTTTTTCACAGATCACTCTGGCTGGATGTGTAGAAAATAGATTGGGATGAGGGCAAGGACTGAAACAGAGAAACTAATTAGAAAGCCACTGAAACAGTCCAGGTGAGAAATAATTACGGTCTAGGTTAGGGAGGTGGTAGAGAAGGTAGTGGGAGATAGATTTTTAAATATATTTTAAAAGTAAAGCCAGTAGGATTTGCTAATGGCTTAATTGTGGGCTATCTCCAAGTTTATTGGCCTTAGAAACTAATTGAAAGGAGTCTTTCTATTCAATAATATGGGGAAATCCATGGAGAAGGATAGAAAATTAAGAGTTGTTTTTTTGGATATTTTAAGTTGAGATGCCCTTTAGACATTCAACTGACAATATTTAGTAGGCTTTTAAATACATGAGTCTGTACTGTAGAAGAGAGGTACCTTTGTTTTTTTTTTTAATCCCTCCTCCCACCATGTTCTCAAGCAAAGACTTAACTCATATCAAGCTACAAATTAAGATGGAAATTTTACACATTCTCCTTTTAGAAATGGTTTAATTTCAATAAAGGACAAAATGTTATGCCATTTCCTGGTGGCACAATTTCAGACATTCATATTACTCCAATTTGGGGTGAATAAAAAAGGCATCTAAGTGTTGCCTGGGCCATACCACAGAAGTAGGTATTTATAATACTATATAGTCACTCCTCATGATAATCTATGTTCAAGAAGCAGACATCCTTATAGAAATGTCAATGAGTACCTTGACATTTTACCACTTTGAAGAAGAAATTTCTTGTATTAAATATGTTCTTGGATTAAACAGATAGTTGATAAAAATTATGCTTAAAATAAATTTACTTCCTTTTGCTCACTGAATGGTTTTTAAATATGGATGAAGAGGGAGAGGTAGGGAATGTTTTCACAAGCTGAAATTTTATCAGGAAATACATAAAGACACTAAAATCACAGCACCCTATCAGAATGTGTGAAAAAAATACAGTATACAAAAAATGTTTTAAAGTCTGACGTTTTTACATGCAAAAAAGACACGCATTTTCTTTATAAAATATACTTAACTGTATTTCTCAACAGCTAAATACGTTTCTATAGTTGGATTTATAGCTGGAAAAAAAAGGAACATTCTCTAAAATGTCCAACAGAAAACACTGAAACCACTGTTATTTTGCTTTTATGTTATTGTTTGTTTTTCTCAAATATTCTTCAAAATAAAAACCCTTATCATATCTTGCACTAAATTTAGAGTGCTGTTTCACTAACATATATAAGATATAATATTTTACAAAATATACTTACACATACATTATGTTTGTCTATTTGATCTGTGCAACAATCTTTCGGAGCAAGTGGTATTAAAATCCCCATTTTGCAAGTGAGAAAAGTTGACACTCAAAAAAGGTTAAATGATATGCATAAGATGATATAATCAACTGATGGTTTTAAAATAGGCTACAGTTTGGTTCTTCAGATTCCGTAACATGCTGATGCTTTGCATTTCCCCTCCTCCCAACCCACAATACCCATTCAAATTTTATCCATTTTCCTTTTCCTTGAAACCATAATGTTTCTATCAAAAGAGGCTTTTTCAGGGTGCCTGGGTGGCTCAGTCAGTTAAGCGCCTGATTCTTAATTTCTGCTCAGGTCATGATCTCATGGTTTGTGGGTTCAAGCCCCACACTAACTGTGTGGAGCCTGCTTGGGATTCTCTCTCTCTCTCCCTCGCTTTCTGCCCCTCCTGTGCACACACTCTCTCTCTCTTTCTCTCAAAATAAATAAAATTTTAAAAAACAATTCTTAAAGTGGTTTTTTAAAGAAAATACTCACTGCCCTTGCCAAGACAGTTGCCCTTGCCCAGAGTGAAAGAACAATCAAATGTTTTCTGTGAGCCTGACAGAGAAAGGAAAGAATTTGTCTGAACATGCCATGTATCCCTCTTTCTCCCCTACTTCCTACTTCTACCTTCCAAATCTGATCCCGATCTATGTTAAAGGCTGCTTTAAACCCCTTTTAATTTGAACATCTGAGTCATCTCATAGCTGACCCCTATTGATTCTCTTCCCCTTGAAAGTGACTGATATTTTTCTAGTTCTTTGTATGTCAAGTAATTTGGGGCTGTATCTTGGAGCTCGTGAATGTTGTAAAGACTCTGGATTTTATTATATTTCTCCTAAGAGTGTGGCCAGTTTTGTTTTAGAGATAGTGATCATTTAGCAGATAGTTAATTTGGCTAGATTCAAACTACAAACTTTGTCTCACCTGCAGTGGGGGGCAGCTCAAATATCAGCTCCGTTCTTTTCTCTTTAGCTGCACTGCTTGCAGTCTGACACCATGCATGGCTCAGGAAGCAGCCTGAGTCTTGGTGAAATTTATACACAACATTTTGGACTCCCTTCTCTAGCTCTTTCCTTTCTAGGATTTCTCCATCATGCTTGTTCTGCGCGCCCCCTATTTGCCCCAAAGTTATTCTTCATATCAGAAAGATGGCTAACTTCCTACTGGTGTTTTAGCTGCTATGTACCCTGAAATGACTGTGTCCACTCAGGGAAAAGCTTCAAATCAACAGGAAGCTCCCCCTGTCGTTGTCTCTCCCTCCAAGTTTCAACTCTTCTACAAAAACCTACTGCTTTGCCCACTCTTCATAGGTCGTTGTTTTTTATATTTTTTCCAGAGTTTACAACTGTTGTCTGCAGTAGGTTTGATCTATCAGTTTGCTATGCTATACCAGAAGCATACTTCTCCATATAGATCTCCATTTCAGTTATCTGTTGCAACAACCCAAAATTTGGTGGCTTAAAATAACAACTATTTGTTCGCAATTTTGCAACTTGGGCTGGACTTAACTGGGTGGTTCTTCTCCATGCAGTGTTGGATGCAGCCATCTGGAAGCTTGAATGGGGTGGAAAATCCAAAATAGCTCCACTCACATGCCTGACACCTCAGATGGAATGGCTGAAACAGCTTTGGGGCTGATCAGATGGCTTGCTTTTTGCTTTCTTTCGAGCAAGATAGCTGGACCTGTTTATGTTGTGGCTTAACGTTTCAAATGGAAGTATTCCAAGAGCACAAGCCCCAATATACAAATACTTATAAAGCCTCTGTTTGCATCACACTTGTTAATGCACCATTGGCGAAACAAATCACATATCTAAGCTGAGAGTCAACATGGGAAGGAACTGCACAAGAATGACTCAAGCCGTTGAGTTGAGGCTACCAATGTAATAGTCTACCATAATCTCTCAGGTACCTCTCCTCCATTCAAGTTATAGGTTACCTCTCCCCACTCTTCTACCTCAAGTATCTTTCTCTATCATTTGTTCCTTCCTCAACCTCTCTCTCTCTCTCTCTCTCCCTCTATTGATTCTTTCCATCAGTATGTAGGTGATCTCCATATCTTGCTCTTAAAATAACACAAAACTTGACTTTGACCTAGTACCCTATCTCTCTACTAACTCTCACAATCAAACTTCTTAAACAGTTGTCCCATTCAACTGTTTCCAGTTCTCCATCTTGTGATTATTTGACTCCATAAGTGATATGGCTTCATGCACACCACTACATTGGATTGCTCTCATCAAGGTCACTCACACCTTTTTATTGTTAACTATAACAGCTGTGGCTCAGTTCTTTGATTAACTCTCAATAGCACTGAGCAGTGTAGATCAATCCCTTCTTGAAACACTCTCTTCCTTGTACCCACCTTACTTTATCTTCTTCCCTTGACAGTACAGTTCCTTGCTGCTCCATTTATTCCATGTCAGTTTTTAAAGTGTTGTCCTTCCTGAGGTTTTATCTTGAGCTCCCTTCTTTTTTTGCTCTAACATTATTTCTTGTCATCTCATCCTTTTCAGTGCCTTTAGTTACCATCTATATGCCGTTACCTCCTGAACCTAAATCTTTGGCCCAGATCTCTCTCCCTTAGCTTCAGAAGTGTACATCCAATTACCTACTCGACATTTCTGCTTGCTTATCTCACAGGTAACCCAAAATGAAGTTGTTTCCACTCTCCCCAAAACTATCTCTCTTCTTGTGATATCTCTCTTCATGACCAACACCATCAATGGCTCTCGGCTATCCTCTTACCTCCCTTTTACCCACTCCCACCTCCATCCAACCGATAGTGCTCCGTCCCCAAGTAGATCAGCCATCAATGATCTCATTCAGGTTTCTGCCAGGATATCATCTGATTTCCCTGAATACACTGTCAGGTTTCCTGCCATACCCCATCCACATCCCAATCCTTCAGGCACATATATACATAAGCTATTTATCACAGACAATCCAGAATGATCTTTCTATATGAAATTTATCCACTCATTTTAAATCCTTCAGTGGGTCCCCAACATCTGTAGAATAAAATCTCAACTCCTTACTTGGGTGACAAGGTCCTTACTGATTTGGCACCTACCGCTCAAACTTCCTTTCTTAGCTCTCTTCAACTTCCTCTCAAATCCTCCCCCTTCACTCACTTTCCCTCTTCTGCTTTTCCAATTACACACAATCTCAGTCACCCTGGCACGGGAAATTCAACATGTTATCTCTGAAGTTAGACTAATTGGCTGTTCTGTCACTGCCTTAGATGTGTGACCTCGAGCAATTTACAAGACCTCTCTGTGCTTCAGTTTCTTATCTGTAAAACCAGAATTGTAATAGTATCTACTTCATAAAGCTGCTGTGAGAATAAACAGGTAATGTATGCAAACTCCTTGGCCTAGTGCCTAGCACCTAACAAACACTCAATTAACATTATAGCTTTGGGGCACCTGGGTGGCTCAGTCGGTTAAGCATCTGACTCTTGATTTGGGCTCATGTCATGATCTCACAGTCATGAGATTGAGCCTCCTGTTGGGCTCTGTGCTGAGTGTGGAGACTGCTTGGGATTCTCTCTCTCCCTCTCTCTGCCCCTCCCCCATTTGCACACATGCGCTCTTCAAAATAAATAAACATTAAAAAAAACATAGCTTTTATTATTTTTTTTCCAGCCATACTATTTTTAGTTCTTCAGTCTATTCATCTCCTTCCTTCTGAGTCATTTGTGAGCTGCTCCCTCAGCCTAGAACATTCTCCTTCCTCCAACATCCTCCTCACAATCTCCCCTTCCACCACCACCGCCTAGCCAACCCATACACATACTTCAAGTGTTAGTTTAGACATCATTTTCCACTGGAGGTCTCCCTTCCAAACTACTGTATTTCTTTCTATCTATAGTATCTATCACACTGAAGCATCATCTCCTGTTTATTTCTTAGCATCTCCACTAGGTTGGAAATTCTCTGAGTGATTTGGGTGATATCTTTCCTTCTCACTCTCTTCCTGTAATGGACTGAATTATGTCTCCCCAAAATACATATGTTGAAGTCCTAACTCTCAATAACTCAGAATTTGAAGACAAATTCTTTAAAAAAAGGGAATTAGGTCAAAATGAGGTCATTAGAGCGGGCCCTAATCCAATATAACTAATGTCCGAAATTTGGACATAGACATGTATGTGTATAGAAGAAAGATTGTGTGAAGACAGAGAAGACTGCTATCTACGTCTTCTAAGCTAAGGAGAAAGGCCTCAGGAGACATCAACCCTGCCAACATCATAGATTTCTCCAGAACTATGAGACAATGCCACCCAGTGTGTGGCACTTTGTTATGGTGGTCCTAGCAAACTAATATACTTCCTCATGTTGCATCTAGCAACATGCCTTGCAAACAATAAAAGCTCAAAACTATTTGCTGCATGAAAACAAATCATCCTGTTTTCTCCAATCCTATTAGAAAACGCCCCAATGAGTTGGAATAACAGTAATAAGCTAAAACTTTTTGTCCAGACCAAAGATACCACAGAAATGTGAGATTAAACCAAAATCGAAATCTAAACACTAAGTTTCAAACACTTGCAAATCACTTCCCTTTTTTTCCCTTTCAGAAACAGAAGGTAGGAAATCTTTTTTTTTTTTTTTAATGTTTATTTATTTTTGAGAGAGACAGAGACAGAATGCAAGTGGGTTAGGGGCAGAGAGACAGGGAGACACAGAATCCGAAGCAGGCTCCAGTCTGCGAGCCGTCAGCACAGAGCCCGATGCGGGTCTCGAACTCACAGAGCTGTGAGATCATGACCTGAGCTGAAGTCAGATGCTCAACCGACTGAGCCACTCAGGTGTCCCAGAAGGTAGGAAATCTTAAAAGTTGTTTATAAACAGCTGAAGCAAAAGAGAATATTTACAGTATCTATATTCCAAGCAACTTTGCTTTTGATTGATTTCATCCCTGTTATTTAATTAATGGGGGTGTGTATTTGAAAAAGTCACCAAAAGTGCTCAGGATGCCTGCAACCGGCATCCAAAAGCCCCAAGTCCTTCAGGCCCTCAGAGGTAGCAGGGAAATAGTGGGGGACAAAGAAACAGTCCAAAAGATTCTCTTGCTAGGAAACAACTTTCATTCCCTCCTTAACTTTCTCTTGATGGGCTAAGATAACCCAAAGCAGAGAACCAAATGAAATGATTCCTCTATCTTAGTTTGCTACTATATCAGTATGTAAAGTTTATTTGATCTTTTCCTCAATCAAAAAATGAGGCTCCCTAAGATATAAAGAGTCCATTTGAATATAATATCTGCTGAAAAATTACAAGAATGAATGGAAACTCCAAATCTGCAATGAAACAGTTTTATATTGCTTTGCATGTAGTTTAAAATCTTCATGGGGCGCCTGGGTGGCTCAGTCGGTTGAGCGGCCGACTTCGGCTCGGGTCATGATCTGGCGGTCTGTGGGTTCGAGCCCCGCATCGGGCTCTGTGCTGACAGCTCAGAGCCTGGAGCCTGTTTCGGATTCTGTGTCTCCTTCTCTCTGACCCTCCCCCGTTCATGCTCTGTCTCTCTCTGTCTCAAAAATAAATAAACGTTAGGGGCGCCTGGGTGGCTTGGTCGGTTAAGCGTCTGACTTCAGCTCAGGTCATGATCTCACACTCCGTGAGTTCCAGCCCCGCGACAGGCTCTGTGCTGACAGCTCAGAGCCTGGAGCCTGTTTCAGATTCTGTGTCTCCCTCTCTCTCTGCCCCTCCCCTGTTCATGCTCTGTCTCTCTCCATCTCAAAAAAATAAATAAACGTTAAAAAAAAATTAAAAAAAAAATAAATAAACGTTAAAAAAAATATCTTCAATCATCTAAAATTTCTGTAAAGACAACATTGAAGAAATTCCTTTTCTGTAAAATGAGCATAATCTCACCTACTTCATCAGGTTATGAGGTTTAATGAGGTAACTTTTAGAAAATAGCAACATAATACCTAGTGTATGAAGGACATTTAAGAAATATTAATCTCCTTTCCCCGCTTTCCTTCCAGAGGAAGGAAAAATAAAGACAACCAGAAAGTCCCTTCTCAAACTCACAAAGAATTTCGGTTATATTACCTGGCTTTGTGTTCCTGCAGCCTGCACACAGAAGAGTATCACACAGCAACAGATTAGTGTAGTACGTGAGTATGGCCTTAGTGATGACGATGATCATAGTTGAGGCACATTAGCAAAATCTCACACTTTAAAATTCTGTTTTCAGCGATTCAGGAAGTCAACCTCCTCACACAATGCCTGGTAAATACTAGTGCTATTCAAATAATAGTCCACTTTACTAATTTAGTATCCACTGAAAAGCCACTTCATACATGTCACTAACAGGAAACAAATATCTATCTTTACGTGCTGAGACGGAAACACTAAACATTTGTCCCGTTTGATGAAAAACATTACGCCGGAGTCCACGGTCTCCATCTTACTGATAGAGGAACAGCGCCGCTCAGCGGGCTAGTTGAGAACTGCACCTCTAAATGCAAGTGTGGTTTGGGAGCGTTTACAACCAAGTATTTTAGCTACTGCGAAGCAAGTCAGTTTCTTAAAGTTTCTGGATAGCTCGCAGTCCTAAAGCATTGAGATGGACATAGCACCCTGCCGAACCTTATTGCTTACTCCTAGGGAGTGGCCCCCTAGCAGTATAGGGGATGTGGTGTGGAGTGTAAGAGGAAGGAAGAAGGGGTGATAAGGTGGAGAAGAGTTCATACCACAGAGTATATCCTAGGGAGAGCTCTAAGTCTGGAAGAAATACTTTGATGAGCTACTTGGAGAGGAGGGTAGGGCATCAAGGTCCTGCTCAGGCAACAAGAGATGTAAGCTGAATGGATATGCATGAAAAAGAAGGTTTTTTTTGCTCCTAAAAAGGAGAGAAAAGTGGAAAAGAGGAAGAGGGCTGAGTCAGTAGGACAGCAGGAAGCCCTACCTTCCCCAAATCCTCAGGCAATCCTATAGAATCCGCAAGCACCTGGCATAAATTGGTTTCCTGTAGAAATCAGCAAAGGCAGAAGGGCAAGAAGAATTGAGCTAACTAACGTCTGGGTTCCTTTTGAAAGCCGCGTCTTTTCCTGGCTTTGGAGGGGTGAGTGATGGTAAGAAGCAACAAACCACTTCCTCAGTCTCTCTGACTAGCTTCTCAATCTCTTGCTTCTATGTTTGGTTAATTATGTTATGGACCAGAAGGCAGGCCCTCAAATTCTAGACCGCAGACTGTCCAATGGCATAGAAACAGAGTTGTGAGACAGGTGGGAGGATTATCATCCCATCTTGGGGAGAAACGAATTGAAGTATCATTATGTGATTTGCCAAAACAACACTTTGAGTTCATCATTGGTGCCATCTGAATTTCTGCCAAGGAAAAACATCTAATCAGGGTGATTGCTCAA
Organism: Panthera leo; assembly: GCF_018350215.1. Taxonomy (NCBI): domain Eukaryota; kingdom Metazoa; phylum Chordata; class Mammalia; order Carnivora; family Felidae; genus Panthera; species Panthera leo. The sequence continues at coordinate 63,058,240 of NC_056682.1, forward strand.
AGTGTTTTTCACCCACTATGATGCTGCTGAACTTAATCAAAGAGCATTTATTAAGTACTTAATTACATGCAGTGCTGTGCTGGATACCCACAGAGAGAGCTATGTGCACTGGCCCCTCCTTTCCAGCAATTTGCATATGGAGAATTGCAGGAAACAGAGAAGGAGACAGGAAGGAAGCTACAATTTCACGAGTTCCTCATATGTGCCAAGGCCCAAATAGATTCAACACGTGATTTAATACTTCCTGTCACCTTATGAGACACAGATCACTGTGTCCATCTCATAGATAACGGAAAATGAAGCTCAGAGGGGTAAGTGGTAGAGCTGGAATTCAAGCTGAGTTTTCTGGCTCCAAGGGTCTTTCTCCATGCCATGTTGGTGTGCCCAGGCTGACATGGGAAAGGGTGCCCAGAATGAAAAGCCTCCTTAAAACAAGAAGCTGACTTCTAAGCGTTTAGGGGTGGAAGGCAGAGATATGTGTGTTATGTATACTTTGAGATCAAAGAAAATATGCCCTGCAGACACTTCTTTCAGTCTCTAAAAATTTGAGATGAGAATGTTTTGTTCATTACCTAAGGCTTGAGGTGCCTGAGAGATAGCTGCCCTCCTCTCTCTCTCCTACCCCTCCCTCACTCCCCGTCCTCCCCCCACCTCCATCAGCCTCTTTAAGAGACTCTGACAGTGCCTTCGGGGGTTAATGCCCAGACCTGAGCCAGTGAATCTGCCCCAGATGCAGGGCATTCTGGGAGTAAAGCTGCAAGGTTATGGCAGGATCCACCACAACAAACCTGCCCAAATGAGAAATTCACTGCTGTTGGTAGCCCAGCGATGTGCCAGAATGCCCAGCCAAGGACCCTGCCACCCAAGTAGCCATTTTACTGCCTGGCATTAGTCCACCACTCACTGTCAGCATGTGATGTTTGAGTGTTGGAGGGGGGTTCCCCCTGCTTTGCCTCAGACATCCTACACTACTTACCTACCCACTGCCCCCCATCAGCCCTTTGGCTGTTTCACATAGATCTTATTATCCATGTATTGATCTAATTAATGAAGAGCATGGGTGGCTCCCCAGTTCAACACCTTTCCACACCTCTTCCCCTCAACCCCTCAGGTGCTCCTGTTCTTCTACTGTTCCTCTCATCTCTGTTCCTCCTTCCCACATCTCTCCTTCTAGCCCATCCTCCTTGCTCTATTTCCCCCACTCCCTACATTCCATCAGCGTCTTATTTTTACACCTTATCCCGTGTTTCTCCTTGACTGAGGTCAATTCAGCCACCATTTGTTGCCTATTTAGTTCTGGGTTGTGTGTGATAAATTCCACCTTAGGGTGTCTGAGGCATAGTCAGGGTGGGGGTGGGGGTGGGGGGAGTAAGGCATAAGCAGGATATTTCTAGTGATTTCAGGAAATAATTATTATTGGGAGTCAGACAGGAGCGCCTGGCTGGCTCAGTCAGTGGAGCTTGTGACTCTTGATCTGGGGGTTGTGAGTTTGAGCCCCATGTTGGCAATAGATATTACTTAAAAAAATTAATTAAAGGGGTGCTGGGGTGGCTCAGTTGGTTGAGCGTCCCACTTCGTTTCAGGTCATGATCTCCGGTTGTGGGTTCGAGCCCCACGTTGTGCTGTGTGCTGATAGCTCAGAGCCCGGAGCCTGCTTCAGATTCTGTGTGTGTGTGTGTGTCTCTCTCTCTGCCCTTCCCCCTTCATGCTCTGTCTCTTTCTCTCTCTCAAAACTGAATAAACTTAAAAAAATAAATTAAATTAAAAATTATTGGGAGTCAGACAGAAAAACAGTATGTACTAGTATCTAAAGAGATGAGAAAGATTTTTATCTTCTTTTTAGCTCTCTAAACTCTGAATACCTGGCTTAAAATTTGTTCATCTCTCTCACTAAAGGATAAAAGTCAATTGAAAACGTGAAAAGAATGAGAAAATGATACTTCTTTAAAAAAAAAATTCAGGGTTATTACTGTCAGGTGGCTGGAAAAAGGCTGTATAGGGAAAGAAGAGGGGGTGGCCGGTTGCCATGTGTTGAGTGGACAGGCATTATTTATGATAAACAAGCACGGTCCTTGCCCTTGAGTCAACAGCCCTGCTCAGCGCTGAGGAGACCCTTCCTCTCAGCCTCCCCTGGTCTGCAGTCCCGGAGGACTCCTCCCTGCATTTCTGTTCATGTTTCCTCCCACCCCCCCCTCCCTTCCTTCCTTCCTTCCTTCCTCCCTTCCTTTATTTCTTCAATTACGATTCCCCAAGTTTGATTCAATATATATAATTCAAAAACCAACCCTATTTCAGACATTTAGACAATGAGGTGGATTTTTAAGTCCTTTTTCTCCCATTTTATTTCTCTTGGCTACTTTCCAATGACACACCAAGGGACAACTTCATCTTTTAAATATATATTTTTATGTATGTTGTTGGATATTTTTTTCTAAAAGAAAATTTTCTACGGATTTTCCAAAGCACAATTCTTTTCTAAACTATTTTTAATTATAAAAACATCATACCTGTTCTAGAAATATACCTCTGCATATGCACCAAGATGCACAGGTATACATAAAAAAAAAAAAAAGTAAGGGTGCCTGGATAGCTCAGTCAGTTAAGCACAGGACTCTTGATTTCAGCTCAGGTCATGATCTCACATTTGTAAGACTGAGCCCTGCATCAGGTTCCATGCTGGGCATGGAATCTGCTTAAGATTCTCTGTCTGTCTCCCTCTGCCCCTCTCCCTGCCTTGCTTACTCTCTCTCCCTAAAATAAAAAAAATGAAAGAAAGAAAGAAAGAAAGAAAGAAAGAAAGAAAGAAAAGAGAAAAGAAAAGAAAAAGAAAGAAAAGAAAGGGAAAGAAAGAAGGATGTTCATTTGTGCCTGGGTGGCTCAGCCTGTTGGGCACCCGACTTTGGCTCAAGTCATGATCTCACGTTGTGTGGGTTCGAGCCTGAGTCAGGTTCTGTGCTAACAGCTCAGAGCCTGGAGCCTCCTTCACATTCTGTGTCTTCCTCTCTCTCTGCCACTCCCCTGCTTGCTCTCTTGTCTCTCTCTCAAAACTAATAAACATTAAAAAAAATTTTTTTTAAATAACAAATAACTGAAAGCAAGCTAAATATCCATTATTTGAAACTGGTTAATAGACTATGGTATTCATAATTAGAACACTATTCAGAAATTTAAAAAAAAAATGGACCTACATATGTTATAAAAACAAAAACTCAGTTTTACAATAGAGGGAAAAACTAATTTTATTCATGGAAAAAATGTATGTGGACTAGAAAAACCAAATGTTTTAATATGCAAATTTATGCTGTAAAAATATACAGAAAAATACCTAGAGAAATATATGCACAAAAAATGCTCACTGCAAGTCATGAATTACCTGATTAATTAAAAATTTAAAAATTAAGGTTTTAAAAAGTCATACATAGTAAAAATTTCATAGTGCAGGAGAAACAAAACATTTTTCTACAACCTCAGTCCTACTCAAATAGAGGTAATCATGAATGATTCTTGTATATTCTTGCAGAACATTTTCATAACTATACAAAGACAAATATGTGAATAGCTATTTTGCCTCCAGTGGAAACATGTACATATAATTGCAAATTGAGATTTTTTTTTTTTACTCAGTATATCATTCTGCAGTACATATTGATCAGTGTTATAGATGTACCCCTATGCTTTTTAATGGTAAGTTTCATTGGTACAGTATTATATTTAGTCCTCTATTGACATATATCTAGATTGTTACTGTTTTTAATAAAGAGGATGTTTCAGATACAATGGTGCAACAAATGTCCATAAACAAATATCTTTCTTACTTTTTCCAGTATAACTTCAGGAAAAACTCCTACAATTAAAGGATAAATATTTAAAAGGTAGATAAATGTTGATTTGATAAGTTTGACAGACTTGGCCAAATTGTTCTCAGAATGCTGCAGTAACTCATACTGTTTCTAATAGTGTGTGAATGTTATAATACTTTTCATCTTTGTCAATCTGATAAATAAAATAGCATCTTTTGGGACACCTGGGTGGCTCAGTCACTTGAGTGGCCAACACTTGATTTCAGCTCAGGTCATGACACCAGGGTGATGGGATCAAACCCCATGTCAGGCTTGGAGCTGAGCACGGAGCCTGCTTGGGATTCTCTCTCTCTCTCTCTCTCTCTCTCTCTGCCCCTCTCCCTTACTCATGCTCTCTCTAAAATAAGAATAAAATTTAAAAAGATAAAATAAAATTTAAAAATAGCATCTTTTGTTGTCTTAATTTGCATTTTCAAAATTATGAGTGAAATTGAACATACTTATGCTGTTTGCATTTCTATTTCTGTAAACCACTTGTTCTTATCATTTGCCCATTTTTTGAAACTTTTTTTGTTTAACATTAACTTGAAGTGCTTTTTGTATAACAAAAAATTAGCTCTTTATCATGTGAGTTAGAGTTAGGATCATGCAATAATTCATAGTTGCATGGTAAGCAATTGTGTGTGTGTGTATTACAGACTTTTTATTTTTTATTTTTTTAATGTTTATTTATTTTTGAGACAGAGAGGGAGACACAAAATCTGAAACAGGCTCTGGGCTCTGAGCCTGGACAGAGTCTGACGCGAGGCTGGAACCCAGGAACAGCAAGATCATGACCTGAGCCAAAATCGGACACTTAACCAAATGAGCCACCCAGGTGCCCAATATTCCAGACTTTTTAAAAACTATATTTTTATTGTGGTAAAATATTTATAACATATCATTTGCCATGCTAACCATTTTTAAGTGTACAATTCAGTGGTATTAATTACATTTATAATATTATTCAACCATCACCACTATTGATTTTCAAAAATTTTCCTCACCCCAAATAAAAATTCTTACTCCTTATGGAATAATTCCCACTCTCTCCTTTCCCAGCTCCTGGTAATCTCTAATCTACTATCAGCTTCTTCTAGATACTTATAGAAGTGGAATCATATGATATTTGTCCTTTTGGGTTTCACTTATTTCACTTAGCGTAATATTTTCAAGGTTCATCCACACCGTAGCAGGTATCAGAACTTCATTCCTTTTTATGGCTGGATAATATTCCATTGTATGTACATACTACATTTTATTTATCCATTCATCTGTTGATGGACACTTGGGTTGTTTCCACCTCTTGGCTATTGTGAACAATGCTGTAATAGACAATAATGTACAAGTACCTGTGTGAGTGCCCACTTTCAGTTTCTTTGGCTATATACACAGGAGTGAAATTCTCTTAAACTGACTTTATGTTTAGCATTTTGAAGAACTGCCAAACTGTTCTGGCTGCATCACTTACTTCCCACCAGTAATGTACAAGAGTTCCAAATTTTTCTACATTGTCACCAACATTTGTTATCTTTCATTTTTCTAAGGATCGCCATTCTAGATTCTAGTAGGTGTGAAGCACTATCTCATTGTAGTTTGGCCTTTCCCCAATGACTAATGATGCTGAGCATCTTTTCGTGTGCTTATTGGCCATTTAGATATCTTATTTGTAAAAAAGTCTGTTCAAATTCTTTGCCCATTTTTAAATTGAGTAGTTTCGTTTTTGTTAGTATTGTTGTTGTCATTGTTTTTGAGTCGTAGGGGTTCTTTCTATATTCTGGATATTAACCCCTTCTAAGATATATGATTCACAAATATTTTCTCATTATGTGCATTGTCTTTTCACTTTCTTGTCTTCTGATATGCAAAAGTTTTTAATTTAATTTTATTTTACTACATAGCATGACTCTTATTTTGCAAACTACTGTTACAACAAACTATATTATACAGCCTCTTTTTGCCAATAAATATAGATCTACCTCATTTAAAAAGTTGTTGGATAATATTCTAAGTATGGATACATAGTTTACTTAACTATTCCACAAATAATAAATATTTGGATTGTTTTCAGTTACTTGGCATTTAGCATTTATATTTTAATTTTAAGTTGTCTTTTTCTTTTCCATGCAGAAGTTTCAAACTTTTTATGTAATCAAATGTATTGCACTTTTTTCTTTAGTGCTTCTGAGTTTGGGGTCATGCATGGAAAGTCTCTCTTTTTTCTTCCACTGTGTTACAACGTTTTTTCCCTAGAATTTTGTTCATTCATTTTCAGGTTTAGATCTTTGAACTATTAGGAACTTATTTTGGCTTAATAAATATGGGAGTGATCAGTTTTTCTTTCTTCCCAATGGCTAGCTGACTTTCCCAACAGCATTCGCTAAATAATCCACCAACTGGGGAGCCTTATAAAAGAGATATAAAGTTCAAGTTGAGGGTGCCTGGGTGGCTCAGTTGGTTAATCATCCAACTTCAGCTCAGGTCATGCTTTCACAGTTTGTGACTTTGAGCCCTGTGTCCATTTCTGTGTTGACAGATCAGAGCCTGAAGCCTGCTTTGGATTCTGTGTCTCCCTCCCTCTCTCCCCTTCCCTCGTTTGCTCTCTCTCTCTCTCTCTCTCTCTCTGTCTCTCAAAAATAAACAAAACATTAAAAAACATTTTAAAGGTCAAGTTGAAAAAGAAGTAGGACCTTTTTAGCACACAAGGGTTAGACTCTGAGTCTCCTGAAAGAGAGTGAAGCTTACTTATCTTTCAGAACTGAATCAGAGCCAAATTAGGGAGCTACTGCTCAGCTCAGTGTACAAGACTATAGCTTCTAATTGACGTTCTTTATTCATGCCCTTCAGTTCAAATATCCCTTCCTTTCTACTTTGCTCTGTGGAACCCAATTCAATTGCCACCTCATCCATAATAAAATTATTTCCTCGTTCTCCAAAAGTTTGTTTTTGCTCCTGCTCTACTTTAAACACGTATCAGAATGTCTAGGAATCCTTTTCAACTGTGAACTCTAAGAATAGAAAGGTAAAAATGGGAAAGGGTTGACAGGAGATACCAGAAAACTGGGCTGACGCTGGAGACCATAACAGAGTATTAAAGCATAATTAGGAGAAAGCTGAGGCCTGATGGGAATTCGTGAGTATAATTTACTCAGTCCATGTAGAGGTTCATTCTAAAGGCAAGAGTCTAAGGCAAATCCAAGATCAGCATTTACAAAGACTAGCCAGGAGGAAAGGAATAATAAAAGGAAACAAAACCTACTGAATTTTTACTTTGCTACAGGGCCTACCAGGGTCCCATATTGGAGAACTTTAATACATATTTATTGATGAATAAATAAATGACTAAGTGAGTACCAAACATGAAATCAGACTCCAATTTTCTCTATTATTAACAAATGACCAGGGCACCTGGGTGGCTAAACCGGTTAAGCGTCAGACTTCGGCTCAGGTCATAATCTCCCACTTTGTAGGATTGACCACCACCTCAGTCTCCACGCTGACAGAGCAGAGCCTGCTTGGGATATTCTCTCTCCCTCTTTCTTTGCCCTACCCCTGCTTGCACACTTGTGCTCTCTTTCTCTCTCTCTCTCTCAAAATAAATAGACATTTAAAAGAGAGATTTTAAAAAGTGAAATAAAGTGCAAGTAATAATATTACACAACCCCAGCTCTGAGGACTATCATAAGGACCAAAATAGTATGGGGTTTTCAAATGTGTAAATGCTTTGTCAATTGTGATGACCATATAAACACTACACTTAGACAGGCAAGGCATAGACACACCCATGAACAAATTTAAATATTATTTGTTTCTGTCTTTTGTTTTGTCTCCTTTTTAACACTCTAAGTAACTTAATTTTTTTAAATTTTTTTTTTAATGTTTATTTATTTTTGAGACAGAGAGAGACAGAGTGAGACAGAGTATGAACGGGAGAGGGTCAGAGAGAGAGGGAGACACAGAATCTGAAACAGGCTGCAGGCTCTGAGCTGTCAGCACAGAGCCCGATGCGGGGCTCGAACTCACGGACCGTGAGATCATGACCTGAGCCGAAGTCAGACACTTAACCAACTGAGCCATCCAGGCACCCCATAAGTAACTTAATTTTTTACTTAACTTAAAGAATAAGCCCATGTCTAGCTTATATTAACAAAGGTGTTATAAACAAAAAATCATCACATATCCTGGTTTATTTCACCTTGGTCCAAACAACTTCAGAGATTTGGAAGTTATAAGGTTTTCTGAATATTGGAAAATCAACATAATTATTTTGTAAGTTACTGGAAGACACTTTCAAATGCGCTTTAAACTGCAGCACACTGAATTATGAATTGCATTTTAAAACAAAAATTTTGGGGCACCTGAGTGGCTCAGTCAGTTGAGCGACCGACTTCAGCTCAGGTCATGATTTCAAGGTTTGTGAGTTTGAGCCCTGCATTGGGCTCTGTGCTGGCAGCTCAGGGCCTGGAGCCTGCTTCGGATTCTGTGTCTTCCTTCCTCCTCCTCCCTGCTCGTGCTCTGTCTCTCTCTGTCTCTCAAAAATGAATAAGTGTTAAAAATTTTTAAATAAATAAATGAAACAAAAAATTTACTTCTTAAATACCTAGAACGTAATTAAATGAGAGATCACTGCAAAAAGCTTAAAGCCCCATCTTCTGGTTTATTCTGAAATAAGGAAATCCACCCATGAAAATGCTGAAAACTAACTTGGCTGGATTACAGATCAGAAGTGAGCAGAGATCAGGTAAAATTAGCTCTAGAATAACTAAGGAGTAGCTTTGATTTTCATGAAGGTTACAAAATGCATTTTCATCCTAAGTTTCTGTAAATGCTTTTCTAAAACTTTAAAAGAAAAAAAAATTCTTGGTCTAAAACTTCACATACTTGGTATCTATCCAAAGATAAATTATTTTTGGAAGTTTTAGCAAATTTGTTCTCCCACTCCCGCATTAGTCAGTGGAGCTAAAATAAATCTTTCTGCCTTCAGAAACAAGTGTGTTTTTAAATGTCAGCACAAGAACTTCAGGAGAACACAAACCAATAACGTGGGAGGAGGTGCTGGATAACAAGTCTGAAATTTCATAGGTTCTGAGGACCTCTAAATATACCTTCTTCACCCAAATTTGAAGTGTTTGGTTACAATTGGATTCTATTTGTGGGACCTCGTGCTCTCAAAGACCCCAAAATTTATGGAATAAATGGAAATGGCAGAATATTTCCAATTGCTCACCATTTAACACTACCATTAAACTTCTTTCTAGAGAAAAAAATTTCTAGGAAAAGTATATAAGCCAAAAATAATTTGATACATTAAAATAACTGTAGACTTACTTTTTCTGTCTGTTCATTGAAAGGGAAATTGTCAGCAGCATCTCTCTAGGTATCTAAGAGAAGCTTAGCTACAAACCTTTATAAGTGCATTCCTGACAGAGGTACAGGGAAGCTTAAGAGAATCGTAGACAAGTCTAGCTAGGATTGACTCAATCTAAAATGATTTAAAAAATCAAGTTAAGGGGCGCCTGGGTAGCTCAGTCAGTTAAGTGATGGACTTTTAATTTCAGCTCAGGTCATGATCTCATGGTTTGTGAGTTCGAGCCCCACATCAGGCTCCACACTGACAGAGAACCCCTGACACGCTTGGGATTCTTTCTCTCTGCCCCTCCCATGCTATGTCTCTCTCTTTTTCTCAAAATAAGTAAAGTAAACTTAAAAATAAAAAGCCAAGTTAAAATCAGTATTAGTAGCTAATGAGATCTCACTTAAAAATCAATAATAGGGGTGCCTGGGTGGTTCAGTCGGTTAAGCATCCAACTCTTGGTTTGGGCTCAGGTTGTGAGATCTCACGGTTCGTGTGTTTGAGCCCCGAGTGGGGCTCCACACTGTCAGTAAAGAGCCTGCCTGGGATTTTCTCCCTCTCTCTCTGCCATTCCCCTGATTGTGCTCTCTCTCTCTCAAAATAAATAAATAAACTTAAAAAAATAATAAATGTTTTAAAAAATAATAAAAATAAAATCAATAATAAATATTAATTAAGCACCTATTGTTTGCATTATACATGATACTATGGTAGGCTGAATAATGGAAGTTGTGTTGTTAACATTATAAAGTGAATTAAGGACATATTTCATATTGATGTTAAAAAATGAGATATTATTAACACTTTAGTATCTGTGATCGAGCTAAGCACTGTGCTTGAAATAATGTTGATGGTGACAACATTTATAGGAAAGATAGAAATCTTTGGAAATTAGATCCAAATCTAAAGGTGAACCATTTGGCAGAAAAACAGGTTCTCTTTATCTTCTTATTCCTCATAGGTAAACAAATGCAAGAATTTCCACTAAAAATATTTCAATCGTGCAACAATGAAATGTCACATACCTTTATAAATATAACTTCTTTTATGGGGCTTTGCTTATTTAAATTGCTTTGACCAACACTAGAATTTTATATGGACATAAGATTTTAACAATCTTCCCTGATAATGACTAAGTTTTAATTTCCCATACATTTCATCTATGCCTGAGTTCTATAAGAATTCCTTTTGGAATTTTGAAGAGAGTTCCCCAGAACTGTATTCCACTACCTAACCCATTGTTTCTGTTTATATTCCCTGAGTAGATGGCAATTATATATTATGGGGCAATTATATATTAGTGGCAATTATATAGTTTTCTTTATTTCTTTTTTTTTTTCTTAGGTTCATTTATTTATTTTGACAGAGATAGAAAACCACAGGGAGAGACAGAGAGAGATGGGGACAGAGGATCCAAAGCAGGCTCTGTGCTGACAGCAGAGAATCTGATATGGGACTTGAACTTGTGAACCGTGAGATCATGACCTGAGCCAAAGTCGGATGCTCAACCAGCAGAGTCACCCACGTGCCCCAATATATTTTTCTTTATTTCTAACTTTTCCCCTGGACGTACTAAACATAACTATGCTTGCGTGGCTAGGCCTAAAATTAAATCTTCTTCTTCTTTCTAAATTTTCACTTGCCTTTCTACAGAGCATTGTTTTCTACCACTCTTTCTAATCCCTGGAAGTTGCCATCTCCTATTGAAGCACACCTCCTAGCCTGACCCCACTCCTCTACCAACCCACTCCTATAAAATCTTGCAAACTTCAAAATTTTATTTCCTAACACCATTGCCCCCTTCTGGTTTGCACAGAGTAATCACAGATTATTCCCACAATGAAGCCTGTTAGCCTACCAAGGGCACCATCATCTCCCCCCACCCCCCGCCAACTTTTTTATTTTGAAAAATGTCAACTTCCAGAAAAAAGTCTTCCTGAACTATTTGAATAATGTAATATTTTAATGTACTATTAAAACAGTGACTATGCATGTTAATAATACTTTAATAAACCTGACTTAGACAAAAAAGGTGACTAACCTTTCTGAGTGCTTAGAGGCAACACTGTACCGAGAGCATTACATGCATTATTTCATTTAATCAAAAATCCCTCTGAAATTATATCTATTAACAGTTCCATTTTTACAGATGAGATAACTGACTCCTAGAGAATTTAAATAAAGTGCCCAATATCATACCCCTAGTAAGATGCAGAATTCTAACCTTCATGACTAATTCCAGAGCCCGGGTCTTTATCTTTTTTCATTTCGTTTCATTTCATTTCATTTCATTTCATTTCATTTCATTTCATTTCATTTCATTTTATTTCATTTCATGGAGAGAGAGAGAGAACACATGAGGGGCAGAGAGAGACAGAGAGAGAGAGAGAGAGAGAGAGAGAGAGGGAGAATCTCAAGCAGGCCCCATGCTCAGTGTGGACGTCCTTATTTTTAGCTATTGAAGTAGTTGGAATGAAGTTTCATAATGTCCTCAACTAACTTTCAAAACGTTTGGTTAAAAAAAAATGTGTATGAACACTTGCATGCGCGTGCGCGTGCGCACACACGCACACACACACACACACACACACACACACACACACAGCCAACTGTGGCATAACATGAACAACTGATGAATCGATGTGAGGGCCACACTGATGTTCATTATACTAGTCTTTCAACATTTCCCTATGTTTGACATTTTTCAAGATAAAATGTTAAAGGAAAATGAATGCCTAGAAAAGGCTCTTGATAAATAACTCAGAATCTCAGGAAATTTTTAAATTTCCTGAGATTTAAAATTTTTGTTTAACATTTATTCATCTTTGAGAGACAGAGAATGGGTGGCAAAGGGGCAGAGAGAGAGACACACAGAATCCAAAGCAGGCTTCAGGCTCCGAGCTGTCAGCACAGAGGGTGGGGGCTCCAACTCACAAACTGTGAGATCATGACCTGAGCTGAAGTCAGACGCTCAACCGACTGAACCACCCAGACACCTCTAAATTTCCTGAGATTTTAAAGATCAGGTAGAGTCTTATATCATGTTTTCCTTGGCTGATGTTTGAATAATTTTATTTCACCAATGGCATAAACAGGATTACATTATATGCAGTGTAAAAATACACATTAAAAAGTATGGGTGGTACCTGGTTGGCTCAGTTGGTTGAGCATCTGACCCTTGATTTTGACTCAGGTCGTTATCCCAGGGTCATGAGCATGGGGACAGCTTAAGATTCTCTCCCTGTATCCCTCTCCCCTGCTTGCACTTGTTCTCTTTCTAAAAATAAAATTTAAAGTTCTATTAAAAGTATGAAAGTGTGTATATCCTCCCTAGTAGGGTTAAATTAGGGAGCTGATATTAGCAGAAATTTTTACTTTCTTTACATTTTTACAACGATCATGTATTTTCAGAAAATTTCATTAAAGTTTTGTTTTTTATTCCACTAAAAAAAAAAAAGCCCTGAAAATTCTAAATGCTTCATTTCCTATAAGCGAAATCCGTAAATATGTCATGTAAATTAGAATCTTTATTTTGTTCCTGTCATTCTGCTAGTGGAGTTTCCAGGTATAAATGGGAGCGATAGGATTCTATAGCTGTTTCTACTTATGCATAGAGCTGTGTCTGCAAACAAAATCTAAGGAAGACGATGAAAAATTAATATTTTTAAAAGAAGCAAGTGGCAGCCGAAAATAGTTAAATTCTTGGATTTGGAACACAACCTTCAATGCCCAAGTCTCCGGCCAACAGCCGACCTCAGCAGAGATCGCTGGAACTGGAAGGTAGGACCAGCCAAAGCGACCCACAGAGCTGGTTTCAGAGAGGGACACGCCCCTCCGCCTTGGCCAATCGGGAGAGAGAAGGCGGGGCTCGGGAGAGAGAAGGCAGTGCTCGGGACCCGCCGGAGGCGGAGCGGGAGTCGAAGGGGTGTGTCTGAAGTGGGGGCCGCTAAGTCCTAGAAGGTGGCAATTTTCCTGGGCCCGCGGCGCGCGGCGCAGGTGGAGAGGCCGGCTGGCCCGGACTTTGGCCTCGGGCTTCGGGAAATGGCGGCTGGAGGCAGAATGGAGGACGTGAGTGCACGGAAGTGGCGGGAGGCTGGCCCCGGAACCCCTTTCTTCCCTTGCTGGGCGCGCTGGGCGGAGACTGCGGAGGGAAGCCACCCTTACCCGGTGCGACCGCGGCCGGAGGAGGCGCTTCCTGTGCAGGGCTGGCCCGGGACTCGGGGTTCTGGGACAAGACACCCAGGGGGGCAGTGGGGTCCGCGACGCGCTGGCTCCAGGCTTACTTTTCCGAGTGGAGGCCGGGTGGGCTGCTGGGCAGGGGATGCGCGGATGCTGGGGGTCCCAGGCAGGCGCCCAACCCACGTGCGGCGCGCGTCTTTGATCCCGGAACTGGGAACCTCACGTGATGCGCGTCTGGCCTGACAGCCGTCTCTGGGGTGCTCCTCTGAGCTGGGCCGCTTGGCTCCGCTCAGACGTATTGGGTCGCGGGGACGAATCTCCCTCCTCGTGGGTTCCCTGCCCTGGCTTTAGAGGGCTGTGAACGTGGAGCGGCTGCGACATGCAGGCCGGCTGCCAGTGTCTCAGGGGTCGACCTGTCACTGGCATCGTCCAGCAACCCGCATTGGAGAAAAGCAGTGTCGTGATGTTTTGAATGTAACCGTGATAGGCAGAAAAGGATTTTTAAATCTCCTTGCTTAATGGATCCAAACCAGGTTACTAAAAAACTAGTCGCCTAGTCTACAGTCTGTAGAGTACGAAGTAAAATATTTGCATAAGTATATTGAAACATTTTTAGGGGAAACATGTAATTGTGCCCAGAATAACTGGCTGCCCCATTGTCAGGTAATAAAATTTTTATCCTTGAGAAATGCGAAGTTGAAAGAAATGCAAAGCACTAATTTGGATTAAGACATTAATAGGAATTATTACTGTGATCCTGTCAGTTCATTAGGGGCATCAGGCAAGATTCATAACAGTTCCAGCCCTACATGAGCTTAGATTCTTGTGTAAATAGCAACAACAGTTAAGGTATCTTAACTAAAAACCAAACAATTTCTTTTTATTTTATTTTATTTTATTTTATTTCATTTCATTTTTTATTATTTTTTAAAATTTACATCCAAGTTAGCATATCGTGCAATAATGATTTCAGGGGTAGATTCCTTAATGCCTCTTACCCATTTAGCCCTTCCCACCACATACAACCCCTCCAGTAACCCTCTGTTTGTTCTCCATATTTAAGAGTCTCATGTTTTGTCCCCCTCCCTGTTTTTATATTATTTTTGCTTCCCTTCCCTTGTGTTCATCTGGTCTGTGTCTTAAAGTCCTCATATGAGTTAAGTCATATGATATTTGTCTTTCTCTGACTGACTAATTTCGCTTAGCATAATACCCTCCAGTTCCATCCACGGTAGTTGCAAATGGCAAGATTTCATTCTTTTTGATTGCTGAGTAATACAACATTGTGTGTATGTGTATATATATATATATATATATATATATATATATATATATATATATACCACATCTTCTTTATCCATTCATCCATCGATGGACATTTGGGCTCTTTCCATACTTTGCCTATTGTTGATAGTGCTGCTATAAACATGGGGGTGCGTGTGTCCCTTCGAAACAGCACACCTGTATCCCTTGGATAAATACCTAGTAGTGCAATTGCTGGGTCGTAGGGTAGCTCCATTTTTAATTTTTTGAGGAACCTCCATACTGTTTTCCAGAGTGGCTGCACCAGTTTGCATTCCCACCAGCAGTGCAAAAGAGATCCTCTTTCTCCGCATCCTCGCCAACATCTGTTGTTGCCTGAGTTGTTAATGTGAGCCATTCTGACAGGTGTGAGGTGGTATCTCATTGTGGTTTTGATTTGTATCTCCCTGATGATGAGTGATGTTGAGCATTTTTTCATGTGTCGGTTGGCCATCTGGATGTCTTCTTTGGAGAAGTGTCTATTCATGTCTTTTGCCCATTTCTTCACTGGATTATTTGTTTTTTGGGTGTTGAGTTTGAGAAGTTCTTTATAGATTTTGGATACTAATGCTTTATCTGATATGTCATTTGCAAATATCTTCTCCCATTTCATTGGTTGCCTTTTAGTTTTGCTGATTGTTTCCTTTGCTGTGCAGAAGCTTTTTATTTTGATGAGGTCCCAATAGTTCATTTTTGCTTTTGTTTCCCTTGCCTTTGGAGACGTGTTGAGTAAGAAGTTACGGCCAAGATCAAAGAGGTTTCTGCCTGCTTTCTCCTTGAGGATTTTGATGGCTTCCTGTCTTACATTTAGGTCTTTCATCCTATTGAGTTTATTTTTGTGTATGTTGTAAGAAAGTGGTCCAGGTTCATTCTTCTGCAGGTCACTGCCCAGTTTTCCCAGGACCATTTGCTGAAGAGACTGTCTTTATTCCATTGGATATTCTTTCCTGCTTTGTCAAAGATTAGTTGGCCATACGTTTGTGGGTCCGTTTCTGGGTTCTCTATTCTATTCCATTGATCGGAGTGTCTGTTCTTGTGCCAGTACCATACTGTCTTGATAATTACAGCTTTGTAATACAGCTTGAAGTCCGGGATTGTGATGCCTCCTGCTTTGAAAACCAAACAGTTTCTAATGATAAGACTAAAACTTTTTTTTTTTTTTTCAGTTGAAAAAATGGAAAACTAACTGTAAGACATAGAAGTAGTTTTGACATTCATATACATTTAAAGAAAAATCATTGTTTCTGAATTTTTAAGGGTGAGATTCATGACCTGACAATGTATGGGAACAAAATCTGAGGAAAATGAGAGACTGTTAAGCAAATGTGTGCAGTAAATGCTTCTTGGTTGATTTTAACTTGCCCCAGGTTCTTGAATCTGTAGCTTTTCGCTTTGGGATGAGTACAGTCCGAGAAATCAGTTTCATCAAACAATTGGAGATTGATGTTTCACCAACAGTTACATACGCAAATCCCTTTAGATCTGAGCAAGTTGCCTGTTTTTGGTATTTTGTGGATATGATTTCTACCATTCAGTAAGAAGCTAAAACTATGGTGTATGCTGTAGGACTAGACATTTAAGTGAGTTAGCAGAGGCAGAGGCTTTTTAGTTAGGGTTCATTGTTTGCAAGCTGTGAAACCAACTCTGGTAAATTTAAAGAAGTTAGGAATTTATTTGAAATGATACAGTGTGGATGAACCCTTAGGCCTCTGAAAGGACTTGAAACAAGGGCAGCTCAAAGGATCTAAGTGATGGGGGTCCTTTCAGGGTCAGCCCTGGACTGAATCTGCCCCACCATGGTCCCCCTTTGCTTTGTTGCTCATAGAATTGGATTGCCCAGCCCTCTTAGGTTCCACCTAGGCCAGAGGAGGGTGAAGAGTATTGAAGGATGTGCCCAGTGGGTCCCCAGAGGAAATTGAGTTATGGTCACAAAAGAAGAGGAAGGAGATCCGTATGGGCAAAAACAACAGATCTCTTGTACAGATCATAAGTTACTAATAGTGTAAGTAAAGAAATTATTTGGATTCAGGAGTTGTCTTCCCTTTACCCTTCACATGCAGATGGGGAGGTGCCATCTGAGGGTGATAAGGTATTGTTTGTGTGGTTATATTACATTTCCTATAGAATCCACTGGACAGTTTATTTGATATAGCCACCAATACATTGTATTTACCGAACATCTATTAAGTGACATAGAGAAGAAACTGTATTCTAGTTTCAAACCCCAATGTAGTCAGGAGAAACAAAAGGTATACACATAAAAAAGGAAGTAATACAAGACAGCATAAGAAATAATCCAATTAATGTGAGCAGTACATTTTATAGCAATTTAAAAAATTTTTTTAATGTTTTTATTTATTTTCTGAGAGACAGAGCGAGTGGGAGAGGGACAGAGAGAGAGAGGGAGACACAGAATCTGAAGCAGGCTCCAGGCACTGAGCTGTCAGCACAGAGCCGGATGCGGGTCTCAAACTCACTAACCGTGAGATCATGACCTGAGCCGAAGTTGGACGCTCAACTGACTGAGCCACCCAGGCACCCCAGCAATTTTAAAGTAGAAAGAAAACACTTGTCAGGACAAGTTTTATGGAGACCTTAAGTCTTGGTTGCACCTTGCAAGGTGAGTTGGATTCTGAAAACAATAAGAGAGGATGTTTGTGGGGCACTCCAGAAAGGTCATTTAGGGTAGAGGAGATGGTGCGTGGAAGAAAGGGAGGTAAAGGAAAGACTTACCGTTAAGTCTTCAAGGCTAGCTTTGTATAAATTCCCAGGTCCCAAGTGTTCAAGTTGGGCAATCTTTCATTCACTCCACACACATACTGAGCACCTACTCTGCGTTAGGTGCTACGTATAAACAATATATACTACAGAGTCTCTGCCCTAGTCAAGCACACTATTCCCACAGCTTTGATACCTTGTGGTTAGTATTATAAGTTAGCAGTAGGAACCACGATTCCTAGCCAGCATGGAGTAACAGGGCCTAGATTTATCCTTCTGCCTCAAACAACCAAAAAACTGTATACAATATATGAAACAACACTTTTTAAGATATTGAACATCAGGCAGTGAAGGAAAGTGTTTTCCAAGAGACAGGAAACAAAGTGAGTCGGGGGTGCCTGGGTGGCTCAGTCGGTTAAGCGTCTGATTCTTGATTTCAGCTCAGGTCATGATCTCACGGTTCGTGAGTTCGAACCCCGCATCAGGCTCTGTGCTGGCTGTGCAGAGCCTGCTTGAGAGTCTCTCTCCCTCTCTCTCTCAAAATAAATAAGCTTAAAAAAAAATTTTTTTTTAATTTAAAAAAACCAAAGTGAGTCATAGGATTGCCCCAGCCGACCACCTTGAGAGTCTGCAGGCTGTGATAGGAAAGGGCGCCCCAGCAGAGGTCAGCAGGCTCCCTGAATTGAGGAGATAGAGCTGAGAGCCTGGGGAGGCAGAGGCAACAAGGGTTCACACGGCGGTCCCTGGAAGAGGAGAGAGCTGCACAGAGGGAGAACTGAAGATGTGCAGAGTCCCCCTTAGGTAGTCAGCAGGGTCTTGCTCAATACATGCCTGTGAGGACATTTCCCACAGCCTGGAAAAGAACCACCTGAAATGATTAGAAGAAACAGTACTTAGTGCTCACACAGGGCCCGGGATAGTGCCTGTTCCACCAGTCAGACTGGAAACCCCATAATTCACAGGGTATTAGGTGCTCAGAAAGGTCTTGCCTTCATAGTGGGGAAAAATTAGCCTTAGACTAAACACAGCTATGGTCCAATCTAATAATAAGTCTTAAAAGCAAGTCCAAAAAGATCAAACTGTTTCCAAGTAACTTAACTGCATTCCAGAACAAAGCTCAAGGATATTTATAGGAATACAAAACTGTCCTGCACCCAAAGAGATAAATTGGGAAGTCTGGCATCTGATCCCAAATTACTAGGCTTTGGTAATTATGTGACATAATGAAGGTGTTAACTAATGCTTCCGTGGTAATCATTTTGCAATACATAACTGCATCAAGGGGCGCCTGGCTGGCTCAGTCAGTAGAGCATGTGACTCTTGATCTCAGGGTTATGAGTTCAAGCCCCATATTGGGTGTGGAGCCTACTTAATTAAAAAAAAAAAAAAGTGTATCAAATTAACTCATGGTACACCTTAAACTTACACAATGCTATATGCCTATTATATCTCAATACAGTTGGAAAAACTATCAAGCATGCAAAAAGGCAGGAAAATATGACATATAAGGCAGTTGAAACTGATTCAGAAATGACATGGTAGAAATAGCAAACAGGGACATTAAAAAATTATTATACCCGTTTTCTCTACATTCAAAAGGTTAAAAAGACATATGGAAGATAGAAAATAGACCCAAGCCAAACTTGGGGACATGAAAAGTAGAATGTCAGATGAAAAGGGCAGTAGGAACAGTGTTGAAGCATCAGGGAAGCCAGTGATTTTGCTGAGACAAGCCTTGACACGTGGGCAAAAATAGGTAAAGGCCCAGGGACTGAAAGAGTTTTGTGAGAGATGGGAGCAAGGAGCAGTCGGCATCAGGGGGAAGAGAGAGAATGAGAGGCAAGTCCCAAAAACTAGCTTGGGAATGGGTTGGAAAAGAGAGAGCCAGTCTAAGAATTTGGCCTGTGTTCTGAGGATCATCGGGAGGGACTCAAGGTTTAGGGGAAAGAGACGTGTATGTTATTTTAGAGGATGTCCAGCTGCAGCAAGAGTTTGCTGAGGTCTGGAGACTGGAAGGCAAAGGCCATGAGAAACGCTGGGGCCTGCACTGAATAGTGAGCACAGAGAGAAAAGAACAGACTTAGGAGTTCGGATGGTAAAAGGAATACTATGTGGGGAAAAGCAAGGGAAAAGCAAGTTAGAGACAACAGCGCCTGCTAGTTACTCACTGCTTAGTCTGTGCCTGCCAACATTCTGGCACTTTTATGTATAGTAACTCATTTCATCTTCCCAAGAAAGCTATGAAACAGGTGCTGTTATTATTCTCTTTTTTGGGATGAGGAAACTGAGGCATAGAAAGCTGAAGTAACTTGCTCACAGCTAGGAAGCAGTAGAACTTGTAGCTGAAGCCAGGCAGTTTGACTTAGGAGCTTGCCTTTGACCACAGTACGTTCTGCCTCTGCATCTGATCAGAGCTGATCCTCCCGCAGCTCCTGGTGACCTCTCCTGGTGAGCCCAGGTCTTTGATGATACGATAATTGAGTTAGGAACACTGCGAAGATAGGTTGGGACCAGTCATTCATTCATCGGGTGTTCTCTGGGTGCTAACCCTAAGTCACTGCCGGGTGCCAGGATTACAGAGACAAGGGATGGGAGTTCGTGGGTCTCATGAAATGTACTGGGGACGGGTAAGGAATAAGACCGTCAAAGAATAGTATGATAGAGGAAGTGAGCACAAACGTGGGAAGACATGAAGGTGTGGCACGATCCAGATGCTTGGATGCCTGAGAAGGCTGCCTGTGAGAATTGCCCCAGCGGGGCCTGGACGGATGCACAGACGTTAGCCCTGTGGAGCTAGGACATCTGCTGACTGAGAAAGAGCCAGAGGCAAAGGAATCTCAAAAAGAACAGAACTAATCAGAATCATACCATAAGTTACGGCAGACTGAACAGGAAGCTATCTAGGCACTGAATGAAAAAAAAATTGCAGAACAGCCTTGAACGCCTGAGCTTGGAAATTGAGAAGCCCACCCCAGATCTGAGTTAGGCCCCAGATTATTATTTTTATCTTTGTAATCTAGTGCCCAGAAGGCATCCCTTATACCGTTTGTCTCACTCTATCCCTTCCAAAGAGTCCTTATCCTCTGTTTCCAAATGCTGTTCTCAGGCTTCCCTTTTTCTGTTGAAACCTTTATTTCCATCTTATTTTGTATTTCGTCCAATGAGCTCACTTACATTATCATTTCATCCTGTATGCCTTTATCCCTAACCTCCCCAATGAAAATGTAATCTTTTGGACAGGGACTGTGTTTTATGTTTTTTAATCTTAGAGTGCCTTATGTACGAAAGTTTTCGGTTAGGGCCTGAGATTAAAAGATTGCCGTATGCATCGGAGACCTGGTAGTACTGTTCCTGTACCGCCAATACCTTTCAATAAGACCGACTGAAGTTGTAGGTTGTAGCTCAACCCCATCAGCTACTTCAGTGCCATTGCCACTAGTTGTTTTCATTGGGAATCTGATATCTATAAACTAAAGTCTCCTCAAAGATCTAGCAGGATGATGTTTCCTTCTCTAAAATGTTTCAATCATAACTAAAAGTCCAATAAAGCCTCCACTAGCTTTCCAAATTTTTGTGGAGCACCAGGATGTAGTTTAAGAATTGCAACCACACACGGGGCGCCTGGGTGGTTCAGTTGGTTAAGCATCCGACTTTTGATTTCGGCTCAGGTCATGAGCTCACGGTTCCTGGGTTCGAGCCCCACATCGAGCTCTGCACTGTCAGTTCCTCTGCTTGGGATTCTCTCTTTCCCTTGCTCTCTGCCCCTCCCCTGCTTGTTCTCCCTCTCTCTCAACATAAACTTTAAAAAAAAAACCAAAAACTAAAAAAAAAAAGAACTGCAACCATATGTAATTATTTCATCAATAATGTGAATGATGTTAGATAAATCAATATCTAAGTTTTGAGGGCTTAAAGAAAAAATGTTTGCTTTAATCTCATTCTGTATTATCTCATTTGAAGATAACTGAAGTTAAGATTTCCTGTACCCATTTTAATACTTGCTTCACCAAGTTGTGTATAGTAGTTGTCTAGAAGTTTATGGTCTTTTTAAATTGGCTCTAGGTAGGGAGTCTATTTTTCTTGCTTCTAACTTGTATAATGGTTTTTTAAAGCTTTATGGTTTATTTTTTTAATTTTTTTTTTAACATTTATTCATTTTTGAGAGATAGAGACAGAGCGCAAGTAGGGCTGGGGCAGAGAGAGAGGGATTCACAGAATCTGAAGCAGCCTCCAGGCTCCGAGCTGTCAGCACAGAGCCCAGTGTGGGGCTTGGACTCATGAACCATGAGATCATGACCTGAGCCAAAGTCAGATTCTTAACCAACTGAGCCACCCAGGCACCCCAAAGCTTTATAGTTTAGTAGATTTGTCTTAGAAACATAATCCAGAAAGTGGTGATTATAGTTTGCTTCTGTTTTTCTGTCCCTCAGGGCTCCTTGGATCTCACCCAAAGTATTGAAGATGACCCCCTTCTGGACACCCAGCATCTCCCACATCATTCATTACATGCTCATTTTAGACCCAGATTCCATCCTCTTCCTACGGTCATCATAGCAAATCTGCTCTTGTTAATACATGTAAGTTGGCTGGGACAAAGTAATCCATACAAAGGTGATGTTCTTAAATATATATAGAAGCTCTTTAGAGGGCAGTTTGGCTACATGTACTGACATTTAAAATGTGCATACTTTTTGACTCATCTCTCTTCTTCAAAGAGTTTACTGTAGATGTATTTGCTCATGTGTCAGGGGATTGTTGATAATAGTACTCCTGTCCATGATATCAACTTACTGCCCCTACCACCACACAGAGGACACTTTGTATGTCCCATCCATATGAAAGAATGCTCTGCAGTCTCTGAAAAAGAAACAGGATGGATGTGCATATATTAGACCAGCGTTCACAATTATATTATTGAGTGTTTGCAAACATAGGTTTACAACAGTGTGCACAGAATGTTCCCATTCACACATTTTAAAAGAGAATTCAGAGGGCTGGTGTGCATGTGTATTCCTGGCTAAAAACAGATTATTTCTAGATGCATTCACATGACTGTTTTAACACTAGTGGCCACTGAGGTGGAGGACTGAGGGCCCCATAGAAGGAATACCTGATATATTTTACTATCTGCCTTTTGTACTATTTGAATTTTTTTCCCCCATATGCATGTATTTTTCAGTTACAAAAGAAAAAAGAGATGTAGATAAATCTATATATGTTGACAGAATCTTATCAATTTATCTACACTTAGGAAATAACGTTAAGCAGAGAAATCAAATTACAGCAGAACAATAAGTACAGTGGTGCACCTTATTTTATATTATGATAAAATTATAAATGTCTGGGGATTTTTAAAAACACACGTGTTGCTACCAGTAGATAAATAAGTCCTGGAGATCTAAGGCATAGCACAGTGACCACAGCCAACCATACTGTGTGTATTGTAAACTTGAGAGTTGCCAAAGGTTACATATCTTAATTGTTCTCACCACAGAAAGGAAATGATAATGATGTGAGGCGATAGAAGCGTTAGCTAACACCAAGGAGGTAATCATATAGCAATATATATTAATGTATTAAATCCACACGTTATAGGTGCACCTGGCTGGCTTAGTCGGAGGAACACGTGACTCTTGATCTCGGGGTTCGAGCCCCACATTTGGTATAGAGATTACCCAAAAATAAAATAAAAACTTAAAAAAAAAAACCCAAAACAAAGTGGTACTCCTTAAACTTACACAATCAGCATCATGTACCAAAAGGAACCCCTAAATGGACAAACAAACAAGGGAAAAAATCTCCATGTATGAATGGTCTTGTTGTGGGCTTACTGATGGCTCTGCATCTACTCTGTTAAAAATCTCCATTTCAGTTGTCGAGATCTGAAGTGCGAGGGGACATAGTTATTCTTGGCTACAATGTGAGAAATCCAGAGGGCAAATTCTTAGCAGCCCAAGTGTTTATGGGGATGAATGTGGTTCATTGACTTGCTCAGCTGCTGCTCCAGTGACACGCACTGTGTAGCCTTGAATTAAGAACTGAATACCCTGACGGGGTGCTTGGGTGGCTCAGTCGGTTAAGCATCCGACTTCAGCTCAGGTCATGATCTCGCGGTCTGTGAGTTCGAGCCCCGCGTCGGGCCCTGTGCTGACAGCTCGGAGCCTGGAGCCTGTTTCGGATTCTGTGTCTCCCTCTCTCTGACTCTCCCCCGTTCATGCTCTGTCTCTCTCTGTCTCAAAAATAAATACACATTAAAAAAAAAAAAATTTAGAAAAAAGAACTGAATACCCTGAGGAGACAGATGTGTCCTTTCTCCTTGTGTAGATCTAGTAAGTGCAGTGTGGTTCTGCCATGGCTTCTGATCCCCAGATTATCAACTGAAGCACTTCTTTCCTGATGCCACCACATGCAGAGGTGGCCTCCTGGTCCCTGCATCGTGGCCGGTTTTTCTTCTTCTTCTTTTTTTTTTTTTAATAATATACTCCTTAATTCATGTAACGTACTCTTTATGTATACATACCCCCCACATACACACAAACATACACACATACCACTTAAAAAAAAAACTTTTTATATTAAGTTGCCTGCCTATGATATTATGGGGTCGGTTGCCCTAGTTTTAGGACTAAGAAAATATCGTGTTAAAAAACAAACAAAAAAAATACCAGCATTACCCTGATACCAAAACCAGATAAAGACACCACCAAAAAAGAGAACTACAGGCCAATATCTCTGAGGAACATAGATGCAAAACTTCTCAACAAAATACTAGCAAACCGAATCCAACAATACACTAAAAAAATCATTCACCACAATCAAGTGGTATTTATTCCTGGGTTGCCAGGGTGGTTCAGTATTCCCAAATCAATCAATGTAATAGATTACATGAATTTAAAAAAAGAACTATATGATCATTTCAATAATGCAGAAAAAGTATTTTGGCAAAGTGCAACATCCATTCATGATAAAAACCCTCAACAAATAGGTTTAGAGGGAATATACCTCAACATAATAAATGCCATATATGAAAAACCCACAGCAAACATCATCCTAAATGGGAAAACACTGAGCTTTTCCTGTACAGTCAAAGAACAATGTTGCCTGTGATACATTCACAGGGATGTCTATTCTTACCACTTTTATTCAACATAGTACTGGAAGTCCTAGCCACAGTAGTCAGATAACAAAAAGAAATAAAAGGCATCCAAATCAGTCAGGAAGAAGTCAAACTCACTATTTGCAGACAACATGACCCTGTATATAGAAAACCCAGAAAACCCGAAAGACTCCACGAAAAAACTGCTAGAGGGGCGCCTGGGTGGCGCAGTCGGTTGGGCGTCCGACTTCAGCCAGGTCACGATCTCGCGGTCTGTGAGTTCGAGCCCCGCGTCAGGCTCTGGGCTGATGGCTTGGAGCCTGGAGCCTGTTTCCGATTCTGTGTCTCCCTCTCTCTCTGCCCCTCCCCCGTTCATGCTCTGTCTCTCTCTGTCCCAAAAATAAATAAATTAAAAAAAAAAAAAAAAAAAAAAAAAAAAAAAAACGTTGAAAAAACTGCTAGAAACAATACACGAATTCAGTAGTGTCATGGGATATAAAATCAACATACCGGAATCTGTTGCATTTCTATACACCAATAATGAAGCAGCAGAGACATTAAGGAATCAATCCCATTTACAATTGCACCAAAAATCGTAAGATACCTAAGAGTAAAGCTAACCAAAGAGGTGAAAGGGCTATACTCTGAAAATGATAAAGCACTGATGAAAGAAATCAAAGGTGACACAAAGAAATGGAAAGACATTCAATGCTCATGGATTGGAAGAACAAATACTGTTAAAATGTCTATACTACCAAAAGCAAGTGGCACATTTAATGGAATCCCTATTGAAATACCAACAGCATTTTTCATAGAGCTAGAACAAACCTAAAATTTGTATGTAGCCACAAATTAGTTACCAAAGCAACCTTGAAAAAAAACAAAGCTGGAGGCATCAAAATTCTGAACTTCAGGTTATAGTACAAAGCTGTAGTAATCAAAACCATATGGAACTGGCATAAAAATAGCACATAGATCAATAGATCAGAATAGAAAACCCAGAAATGAACCCACAATTATATGGTCAATTAACTTCAACAAAGCGGGAAAGAATATCCAATGGGAAAAAGACTGTCTCTTCAACAAATGGTATTGAGAAAACTGGACAGCAACATGCAGAGGAATGAAACTGGACCATTCTCTTTCACTGTACACAAAAATAAGCTCAAAATGGGGTGCCTGGGTGTCTCAGTTGTTTAAGCGTTGACTTTGGCTCCAATCATGATCTCATGATCATGAGTTGGAGCCCCGAGTTGAGCTCCACACTGCTGCTGTGGAGCCTGCTTGGGATTCTCTCTTTCTCCCTCTCTCTCGTGCTTTCTCTATTTGTGCTTTCTCTCTCTCTCTCTCAAAATAAATAAATAAATAAAAGGAAAAAAAAAAACCTCAAAATGGATTAAAGACCTAAATGTGAGACCTGAAACCATAAAACCCCTTAAAGCACAGGCAGTAATTTCTCTGACATTGGCCATAGCAACTTTCTTCTAGATACGTCTCCTGAAGCAAGGGAAACAAAAGCTAAAATAAACTATTGGGACTACATCAGAATAAAAAGCTTCTGCACAGTGAAGGAAACAACAAAACTAAAAGGCAACCTACAGAATGGGAGAAGACATATTTGCAAATGACATATCCGATAAAGGGTTAGTATCCAAAATCTATAAAGAACTTATAAAACTCAATACCCCAAAAATAATTCAATTAAAAAATGGGCAGAAGATATAAATAGACATTTCCCCAAAGAAGATATCCAGATGGCCAACAGACCCATGAAAATATGCCTAATATTGCCATCAGAGAAATGAAAATCAAAATGGTAATGAGATATCACCTTGTATTTGTCAGAATGATTAAGATCAACAACACAAGAAACAACAGGTGTTGGTGAGGATGTGGAGTAAGGGAAAGTCTCTTGTCCTGTTAGTGGGAATGTAAACTGGTGCAGCCACTCTGGAAAACAGTATGGAGGTTTCTCAAAAAGTTAAAAATAGAACTACCCTACAATCCAGCAATTGCACTACTGGGTATTTAACCCAAATAATACAAAAATACCAATTCAAAGGGATACATGCACCAGTATTATTTACAATAGGCAAATTATGGAAACAGCCCAAGTATCCACCAACTGGTGAATGGATAAAGAAGAGATGGTGTGTGTGTGTGTGTGTGTGTGTGTGTGTGTGTGTATCTATATATATGTGTGTGTGTGTGTGTGTGTGTGTGTGTGTATACACACACACATACATATATATACATACCTATATATGTGATGGAATATTACTCAGCCATAAAAAAGAATGAAATCGAAAGAAAAAATTTAAAAAATAAAAAGAATGAAATCTTGCCACTTGCAATGACATGGATGCAACTAGAAAGTATTATGTTAAGTGAAATAGAGAAGGACAAATACCCTATGATTTTACTCAAGTGGAATTTGAGAAACGAAACAAATGAGCAAAGGGAAAACAGAGAGACAGGCAAACCAAGAGACTTTTTTTTTTAATTTTTTTAACATTTATTTATTTTTGAGACAGGGAGAGACAGAGCATGAACGGGGGAGGGTTAGAGAGAGAGGGAGACACAGAATCTGAAACAGGCTCCAGGCTCTGAGCAGTCAGCACAGAGCACGACGCGGGGCTCGAACTCACGGACAGTGAGATCGTGACCTGAGCCGAAGTCGGCCGCTTAACTGACTGAGCCACCCAAGCGCCCCAAGAGACTCTTAATTACAGAGAACAAACTGATGGTTATCAGAGGGAAGGTTGGTAGGGGGATGGGTTAAATAGGTGATGGAGATTAAGGAGGGCACTTGTGATGAGCGTCAGGTGATGTATAGAATTACTGAATCACTATATTGTACACATGAAACTAATATTACACTGTATGTTAACTAATTGGAATTTAAATTAAAACTTAAAAAAAACTAAGAAAAATGTCTATATGCTACTTTATGTATAATGGATCAATTTGGTCCAATGTACAATGTTTTATAGTATAGAGTATATGGTGACCGTTCAACTATTTGCTTTATGTTAATAAGCACCTTGAGTTGCCATAGCAAGTATTACTATTCTTGACAAATCACTTTGACAAATCACATATATTTTACTTTATTGAATTTTTTTAAGTTTATTTATTTTCTTTGAGAGAGAGAGCATGAGCAGGAGAAGGGCAAAGAGAGAGGGAGAGTCCCAAGCAGGCTCCGCGCTGCCAGCGCCAAGAGTCAAACGCGTAACCAACTGAGCCACCTAGAAATAAAGTTTTTTAAATGATGCTTTTTATTAGTTAACCTTTGAGGCACTGAGTTAATGATGTTCACTCTTTTCAATAAAAGAGAAGTGAGCAGATGGGGCGCCTGGGTGGCTCAGTAGGTTAAGCGTCCGACTTCGGCTCAGGTCATGATCTCGCTGTCGGTGAGTTCGAGCCCCGTGTTGGGCTCTGGGCTGATGGCTCAGAGCCCGGAGCCTGTTTCAGATTCTGTGTCTCCGTCTCTCTCTGACCCTCCCCCGTTCATGCTGTGTCTCTCTCTGTCTCAAAAATAAATAGATGTTAAAAAAAAACTCAAAAAAAAAGAAGTGAGCAGAAAGCTGTTTACCATTTACTCATCTCTGTTAGATGCATTGGGGGTGATTTGTCTTATTTGTGATTTGTTTCCAAACTTCCTGTAAAGTTTCCTCCAAATTTTCTGCTTAAAATGTCTGTAAAAAGGCAAAAAAAAAAAAAAAAAAGGTTTTAAATTCATTCATAAAAACAGGATAACAAAATCATAGGTATGAGTATGTGCTGGGATGGTGATTATTATTTCTTAATTCCAAATATTGAACATTAATCCTACTGCTCTCCTTTCCACCAGGTTGTGTTTGTCATTTTGGCGTTTTTAACAGGTGTACTTTGTTCTTACCCGAATCCAATTGAGGACAAGTGCCCAGGAAACTATACCAACCCATTGAAAGTTCAGACAGTCATAATCCTTGGGAAAGTTATTTTGTGGATTCTGCACTTCCTTCTTGAGCGCTACATCCAGTATCACCACAACAAAGTAAGAAACCGAGGCTATAACATGATCTACCTGTCGACAAGGCATCTTAAAGGACTTGCCCTGATGATCCACTCCACTGGTAAGTCTGGCTCAGCTGGTCTGTGGCTTGCGTCAGTGGCAGAAATGATAGCAGAAAGAAAACGTGAAATTTGACTTTATAATCCAATATATTCTCTCATTTTTGTGAGATGTGTGTGGTGGCCACTAAAATTGGGATCACCTTAATGTCTTGAAGCTTTTTAAATAATATATTACAGCTTTAACTTTTCTTTGACATCTGTGTTTGCTATTCTAGGGGAGGGAAAAAATTTTTCCCTCTACCCTTTCAGGTAGATTCTTTTCTTTTTTTTTTTTTTTTTTTTTTCTGAGCCAGCCAGATGCCCCTGACATTTTAATTTAACTTTAATTCCCATATAGTTAGAATACAATGTTATAGTAGTTTCAGGTGTACAATATAGTGATTCAACACTTCCTTACATCACCTGGTGCTCATCGTGACAAGTGCCCTCCGTAACTCTCATCACCTATTTCCCCCATCTCCCTAACTCTGTTCCCCTCTGGTAACCATCAGTGTGTTCCCTATGGTTAAGAGTCTGTTTCTTGGTTTGCCTCTCTCAAAAGACCTTCTTTTTCAGTTTGAGTCCAGAATAAATGCTTACACATTTTGAAACCAGATTCGAAATTATTTTTTTTCCTACAAAAACAGCTGTACAGAATTTAATTTTTATTTTTTTTATGCTCTATTAGTATATTTTCTATTTATTTATTTATTATTTTATTTAAATCCAAATTAGTTAACACATAGTATAATAATGATTTCAGGAGTAGAACCAGCGATTCATCACTTCCATATAACACCCAGTGCTCCTCCCAACAAGTGCCCTCCTTAATGCCCATCACCCATTTAGCCCGTCCCCCCACCCAACACCCCAGCAGGAATCCTGTTTGTTCTCTGTATTTAAGAGTCTTTTATGGTTTGTCTCCTTCTCTGTTTTTATATTATTTTTGCTCCTCTTCCCTTATGTTCATCTATTTTGTTTCTTAAAATCCACACGTGAGTGAAATCAAATGATATTTGTCTTTCTCTGACTGACTTATTTCACTTAGCATAATACACTCTAGTTCCACATAGTTGCAAATGGCAAGATTTCATTCTTTTTGATTGCTGAGTAATATTCCAGTGTATGTATATACCACATCTTCTTTATCCATTCATCAGCTGATGGACATTTGGGCTTGTTCCATTCTTTGGCTATAGTTGATAGCGTTGCTGTAAACATTGGGGTGCATGTGCCCCTTCGAAACAGCACTCCTGTATCCTTTGGATAAATTCCTAGTAGTGTAATTGCTGAGTCGTAGAGTAGTTCTATTTTTAACTTTTTGAGGAACCTCCATACTGTTTTCCAGAGTGGCTGCACCAGTTTGCATTGCCACCAGCAGTGCAAAAGTGTTCCTCTTTCTCCACACCCTCACCAACATCTGTTATTGTCTGAATTATTAATTTTAGCCATTCTGACAGGTGTGAGGTGGTATCTCGTGTGTGTGTGTGTGTGTGTGTGTGTGTGTTTTCCATTGTGGTTTTGATTTGTATTTCCCTGATGATGAGTGATGTTGAGCATTTTTTCATGTGTCGGTTGGCCATCTGGATGTCTTCTTTGGAGAAGTGTCTATTCATGTCTTTTGCCTCTTTCTTCATTGGATTATTTGTTTTTTGGGTGTTGAGTTTGATAAGTTCTTTAAGGATTTTGGATACTAATCCTTTCTCTGATATGTCATTTGCAAATATCTTCTCCCATTCTGTCATTTGCCTGTTAGTTTTGCTGATTGTTTCCTTTGCTGTGCAGAAGCTTTTTATCTTGATGAGGTCCCAATAGTTCATTTTTGCTTTTGTTTCTTTTGCCTCCAGAGACATGTCAAGTAAGAAATTGCTGCAGCCAAGGTCAGAGAGGTTGTTGCCTGTTTTCTCCTCTAGGATTTTGATGGTTTCCTGTCTTACGTTTAGGTCTTTCATCCATTTTGAGTTTATTTTTGTGTATGGTGTAAGAAAGTGGTCCAGGTTCATTCTTCTGCATGTCGCTGTCCAGTTTTCCCAGCACCACTTGCTGAAGAGACTGTCTTTCTTCCATTGGATATTCTTTCCTACTTTGTCAAAGATCAGTTGGCCATACGTTTGTGTGTCCATTTCTGGGTACTCTATTCTGTTCCATTGACCTGAGTGTGTTTTTGTGCCAGTACCGTACTGTCTTGATGATTACAATTTTGTAATACAGCTTGAAGTCTGGAATTGTGATGCCTCCAGCTTTGGTTTTCTTTTTCAGGATTGCTTTGACTATTCAGAGTCTTTTCTGGTTCCATACAAATTTAGGATTGTTTGTTCTAGCTCTGTGAACAATGCTGGTGTTATTTGGTTAGGGATTGCATTGAGTAAGTAGATTGCTTTGGGTAGTATGGACATTTTAGCAATATTTGTTCTTCCATTCCATGAGCATGGAATATTTTTCCATTTTTTTGTGTGTGTCTTCTTCAATTTCTTTCGTAAGCTTTCTATAGTTTTCAGTGTATAGATTTTCCACCTCCCTGGTTAGATTTATTCCTAGGTGTTTGATGGTTTCTGGTGCAATTATAAATGGAATCGATTCCTTGATTTCTTTTTCTGCTGCTTCATTATTGGTGTATAGAAATGCAACTGATTTTTGTACATTGGTTTTATATCCTGCAACTTTGCTGAATTCATGTATCAGTTCTGGCAGTTTTTTGATGGAGTCTTTTAGATTTTCCACATAGAGTATCATGTCATCTGCGAAGAGTGAAAGTTTGACTTCCTCCTTGCTAGTTTGGATACCTTGGATTTCTTTGTGTTGTCTGATTGGTGAGGCTAGGACTTCTAACGCTATGTTGAATAACAGTGGTGAGAGTGGACATCCTTGTCATGTTCCTGACCTTGGGGGGAAAGCTCTCAGTTTTTCCCCATTGAGGATGACATTAGCAGTGGGTCTTTCATATATGGCTTTTCTGATCTTGAGGTATGATCCTTCTATCCCTACTTTCTTGAGGATTTTATTAAGAAAGGATACTGTATTTTATCAAATCCTTTTTTTAATTATTATTAAATTATTATTATTAAATTAAATTATTAAATTAATTATTAATTAATTTATTTATTTATGTTTTTTTAGAGAGAGAGACCTAGTGCAAGCTGGGGAAGGGCAGAGAGAGAGGGAGACACAGAATCTGAAGCAGGCTCCAGGCTCTGAGCTGTCAGCAGAGATCCCAACATGGGGCTTGAACCCATGAACCATGAGGTCATGACCTGAGCCAAAGGCAGACGCTTAACTGACTAAGCCACCCAGGTGCCCCTGTCAAGTGCTTTTTCTGTGTCTATTGAGAGGATCCTGTCGTTCTTATCCTTTCTTTTATTAATGTGATGTATCACATTAACTGATTTGTCAATATTGAACCAGCCCTGTGTCCCAGGAATAAATCGCACTCGATCGTGGTGAATAATTTTTCTAGTGTATTGCTGGAGCCGGTTGGCTAGTATCTTGTTGAGGATTTTTGCATCCATGTTCATCAGGGAGATTGGTCTGTAGTTCTCCTTTTTAGTGCGGTCTCTGTCTGCTTTTGGAATCAAGGTAATGCTGGCATCATAGAGTTTGGAAGTTTTCGTTACATTTCTATTTTTTGGGAGAGCTTCAAAGGGATAGGTGTTAACTCTAAATGTTTGGTAGATTTCCCCTGGAAAGCCATCTGTCCCTGGACTCTTGTTGGTTGGGAGATTGTTAGTACATTTTCTTAAGGGGCAAGCTGCGAGTTCATCCACTCAGTGATGTTCTCAGTGGAAGCCGCAGGGCCATGCTATAACAGAGAAAGAAGCATATTATAGAGATGGCTGATTTGACTCATCATGAAAGGGGTGACATTTTTACTGTTCCCTGGGGTAGAGTTTGGCTTATATGTTGAACTGCTGATATGTAGTACTTGTTTTGGGCCAGAAGATGTCACTATGACCTTTCCTGCCACCCACAAAGATAAAAGCAAAACCCATTTTTAACTTATATGAATTATGACAAAAATAATGTTCAAGTGACCGGTCTGGAAATAGTATTTTTGAAGCCCACCAAAGGATTGTCTAATCTTTACCTTTCCTCTCACTTTCAAATTCTTGCTAATATGACCCTTAATCTGTTTCTAAGCAATCGGACCCTTACTTTAATCACAAATGGCAACACTTTTATGTTGCTCATATAAGGAAGGACCCAGAAAATCAAAGAGATTGGGACGGGTATTTACCTTGTTTCTATTTTCTTTAAGTATTTTTTCCTTATATGAAGAATAAGAAGGTAAATCTATGAGGCTATAGGATTTCCAGCTAATCAGATGAGTGTAACTATTGTTTTTATTGCTGGTGATAATATTGTCAGATGGTGATTAGCTTCATCCTGATACTTTTTCTCTATAAAATTGGAGATATAATATTTATCACACAAACTCTATTGTAGGAGGAAGTGAACAGTGCCTAGTAGGCATTCAAGAAAGGGTAGGTATCCCCAGAATTATCAGAATAATTCTGATTTCATGTAATCCTTCACAGTTGCAAGTACATTGCCATACAACCCTTCCTCCAAGCAGGTCCCCATGGCAAACTCCGTCATACACTACGCTACGGCAAGACCTGGGCTCTTTGCTCCAGAATTGTATTTTTCTTCTGTGTTATATTTTGATGGTCTTCAAAACCAAGTAATAGATATGCTGAGCCAGGAGTGGGGAGGGGGAATAGCTCATATTTATCAAATACTTGCCATTATAAGTATTTTTCACATATTAACTCATCTATGCCTCACAACAGGACTGTGAGCAAGGTCCTGTCATCCCCATTTTTCAGACGAGGAAGTTGAGGAGCAGAGGTATCAGGTCACTTGTCCACGGTTAGCAACGTGTCCCGGAGTTCCACCCAGATGGTGCGGATAACCGCAACATCCTTAGCCTCGCGGCAGTCTGTGTTGTTGCAGTTTGTCACCAGCATGGGCGACCAGGGTCCTCGTGCCTCTGGATTCTGAAGAACTGGGATAATGCAAAGTTCTATGAACTGCATCCTTTCTCAAATGCACACAAGACTCAACGCATATGCCATTGCGAATAATTTTATAAAGCAAAAAATCATTTCTTAGCTTTTAAGTATTATGGGGCATCATTAACTCAGACGGGTTGGGTTTTTTTTCCTCAAGAGAGCAGCAATTTGGGGCTTTTGTCCTTTTGCTCCCTTGACTGCTCAGTGTAAGTGGCCCCGTTGTAAGCCTGCCCTGGGGCCGGCTCTGTGCTCTGCTGACTCTGTGTTTCTTTCTCCTCCTCAGGCAACACGGCTCTTCTCCTCGTGCTGTGCGTGCAGCACTCCTTCCCGGAGCCCAGCAGGTTGTATCTTGACCTCATCCTGGCCATCCTGGCCCTGGAACTCATCTGCTCCCTGACATGTCTGCTTACTTACACAGGTGAGAATTACAACTACACAGTTGGGACAGACCCCTTTAACTGCTTGTTCCATCCCTGATAGTGGGAAGTTTGCTGTTATCTTTGCAGCAGGGTGTTTCTAGTAGCTAAGAGCCTCTTTAGCACCTCTACCTCTCGTTGCTGACCACATCCAGACTTCCTCAATTTCAAACGAACAGGAAGATACCAACAAGTCACGCTTCTAAGTATGTGTCATCAACAAATCTTGGTCAACTCAAGTAATGCCTGATCATTAAAAAATACAAAAACAAAAGAATTTTAAAAACCCACAACCATTTGCTTCCTCAAAGGCAACTGAAATGTAATTCTGGCATTAAATTTAAAATAATGAAATACAGGGGCACCTGGGTGGCTCAGTCGGTTAAGCATCCAGCCCTTGACCTCGGCTCATGGTTTGTGGGTTCGAGCCCCATATTGGGCTCTGCGTTGGCAGTGCAGAGCCTGCTTGAGATTCTCTCGCCCACTGTCTTTGCCTCTCTGCCATTTCTGTGTTCTGTCTCTCTCTCTCAAAATAAATAAATAAACTTAAAAAAAAAAAAAGAAAAGAAATACAGGGGTATGTGGGTGGCTCAGTTGGTTAAGCATCCAGCTCTTGATCTCAGCTTAAGTCTTGAACTCTAGGTGGTAAGTTCAAGCCCGTGTTTGGCTCCTTGCTGGGTATGGAGCCTGCTAAAACATAATAATAATAATAATAATAATAATAATAATAATAATATAATAATGATAACAACAAAATACAAAGTAAGTAAGTAAATAAATAACGCGTACAAAACTGCATTTAGCCTAAACTTCCTTTCGGATAAACTATTTATGAACCCATTTTCTAAATTTAGAGCTGTCTGAGGGTTGGTCTGTTTGTCTGTCTCTCTCTGTCTCTTTGCCTCTCTCAGAACTCTCAGTGGTAAAATTTAAGTAAGCCTTAGATACGTTAACATGAAAAATAGATGGAAGGATACTTTTAACAGAAAAAAATTGAAGCCCTGGAAAAATCTAGATGTCATTCCTGCTGCAATATTGGCATGCTGTACAATCTGTCCATAATAGTAGCTAATTTTCACCCACGAACATATGGCCAACTAATCTTTGACAAAGCAGGAAAGAATATCCAATGGAATAAAGACAGTCTCTTCAGCAAGTGGTGCTGGGAAAACTGGGCAGCAACATGCAGAAAAATGAACCTGGACCACTTTCTTACACCATACACAAAAAATAAACTCAAAATAGATGAAAGACCTACATGTGAGACAGGAAGCCATCAAAATCCTCGAGTAGAAAGCAGGCAAAAACCTCTTTGATCTTGGCCACAGCAACTTCTTACTCAACACGTCTCCAGAGGCAAAGGAAACAAAAGCAAAAATGAACTATTGGGACCTCATCAAAATAAAAAGCTTCTGCACAGTGAGGGAAACAATCAACAAAACTAAAAGGCAACCGACAGAATGGGAGAAGATATTTGCAACTGACCTATCAGATAAAGGGTTAGTATCAAAAATCTATAAAGAACTTATCAAACTCAACACCCAAAAAATAAATAATCCAGTGAAGAAATGGGCAAAAGACATGAATAGACACTTCTCTAAAGAAGGCATCCAGACGGCCAATGGACACATGAAAAAATGCTCAATATCACTCATCATCAGGGAAATAAATCAAAGCCACAATGAGATACCACCTCACACCTGTCAGAATGGCTCACATTAACATTGGTGCATTGTTACATTGTAACATTGTTTCAATCTCCTTTGCATTATTGGTGGAAATGCAAGATGGTGCAGCCACTCTGGAAAACAGTATGGAGGTTCCTCAAAAAATTAAAAATAGAACTAGCCTATGACCCAGCAACTGCACTACTAGGTATTTATCCCAGGGATACAGGTGTGCTGTTTCAAAGGGACACATGCACCTCCATGTTTATAGCAACACTATCAACAATAGGCAAAGTATGGAAAGCACCCAAATGTCCATCGATGGATGAATGAATAAAGAAGCTGTGATATATATATACAATGGAGTATTACTCAGCAATCAAAAAGAATGAAATCTTGCCATTTGCAACAACGTGGATAGAACTAGAGGGTATTATGCTAAGCAAAATTAGTCAATCAGAGAAAGACGAATATCATATGACTTCACTCACATGAGGACTTTAAGGCACAGAACAGATGAACATAAGGGAAGGGAAGCAAAAATAATATAAAAACAGGGAGGGGGACAAAACATGAGACTCTTAAATATGGAGAACAAACAGAGGGTTACTGGAGGGGTTGTGGGAGGGGAGATGGCTAAGTGGATAAAGGGGGCATTAGGGAATCTACTCCTGAAATCATTGCACTATATGCTAACTAATTTGGATGTAAATTAAAAATATGAAATTTAAAGGTAAAAAAAAAAAAAGTACCTAATTTTCTGGCACTGCTCAACAGTTATTTTGTGACAATAAAATATCTTGTCCATTTTGAAAGAGATCATTTCTCTAATTATGAAGGACAAAATCACATCGGTCTCAGTTTCTTTCATTTTACTGTTTTGTTTTGTTTTGTTTTGTTTTGTTTTTTGCATACCCTTAGGCCTATAGAAGAGTACTTAGAATGTGAATGGAGTGACTAGTTTGTAAATGTGAAGGATGTCACATTATTGACTGATCTTTGTAAATTTTTCTGTAGTTATCAGCTAACGATGAAACAAATTATGTAGAGGATTACATTTGTCCCTCACTCTAAAAACATAAATTTGTTGGGGGGTGTGGGAGAGGGGAAAATGGGTGATGGGCACTGAGGAGGACACTTGTTGGGATGAGCACTGGATGTTGTATGGAAACCAATTTGACAATAAGTTATATTTTAAATAAGTAAGTAAGTAAGTAAGTAAGTATCATACCCACTTAACCTCCCAGAAAAGAATGAGACTTTAGTTTTAAAGTAAGGTTTATTTTCCAATATATAAGAAACAGCTTGCTGTGTCAGTAAAGTGATCCATGTGACAAATGAATATTGAATTACTTTATTGATTAAGATCAGGTCCATTCTAAACACATCTGTCAAATGCTGTAAATGAGGTGATAGTTTAGATCTGAATATGGAACTGGCATGTTATGTTCCAGTATCTACAACTGTTCTTTACTGCGAGGGTGCAAGACTTCTTGTATTAAAGTGTTTTCTGTAATACCTGTGGAATGGTCTATGACATACAAGGAGGTAACAATCATATTCCAGATACCATTTGAATGTCATCATGTAAATAAGAGGAAATTAATACTGTTAAAATGTAGTCCAAGATTTATTTCTCTAGGATTTATTGTACCTTTTAAAAAAAATTTTTTTTTTAATATTTATTCATTTTTGAGAGACAGAGAGAGACAGAGCATAAGCGGGGAAGGCGCAGAGAGAGAGGGAGACACAGAATCCGAAGCAGGCTCCAGGCTCTGAGCTGTCAGCGCAGAGCTCGACTCAAACTCACAAACCCGCAAGATCATGACCTGAGCCGAAGTCAGACGCTCAACCGACTGAGCCACCCAGGCGCCCCTATTTTACCATTTTGAAAGAATTTGCTGTAGCATTTTTAATTAATTATAAGTAAAATAGGCAATGTTAAAAACAAAAAGACAAAAACCTGAGAGTGTTTAAGAGGTAAAGCAAACAGATGTTCCAAAAATCCTGACTGGAATTCATTTTCACAGTTGGACACAAATATATCAGTTACATGGAACCTAAACTTAAAATAATTTTATTTTATTCTTTTCCATTTATTTTAATCCATTGTCTTCCTAATTAAAAAGAATTGCTTTATTCTATACTCTAAGACTTAATGGCATATTTCATCTTCATTCACATTAAATTTTAAATTTTTATCTGAATAAAAATGCCATTAAAATTGTTTAAATCTCAAATAATATGGTTCCTAATGTTAGAAAACCTGATAATTGGTATTTCAGACCTGTAAAGTAAATAGATGGTTTACACAGGGAAGTGTTTATAATGATAATAATTATAAACTTCGGGTTTCTGCAAATATTGAATTGCTTTAGAAGATTCAAGTATGACTGTTTTACCTCCACGTCGTCAATAGTAGGTTTAACTTTTTAAATTATAATGTTCCCTTAAATGTACTGTAGGTTCTGATAGGAGAGATTTAGGGAATAGCTTCTAGAGACAAATGTTGCTTTTGTTCGGTGTCATGGCAAATTTAAGATAGGTTCCCTGATATATGGATTTTTCTTGCTTCTCCATACTGAAATGATTTTAAACAATAGTGAGTTTTGGGGTGCCTCGGTGGCTCAGTCGGTTAAGTGACTGACTCTTGATTTCGGCTCTGGTCATGATCTCACGGTTTGGGAGTTCGAGCCCCGTGTCGGGCTCCATGCTGACAACCAGGTTCATGGGTGGCCTCCAAACTGCCACATCCACTGGGTCCTCTTCATGTCTTCATCTTTGTGGCAGTGAACAGTGACTGCGCTTTCCTCATGCTCCTCCTGCCTTTGCAGATTCGTTTTCTTTACTTCTTTAATATTGGTAGGTTTTGGTGTTCCCTCGTCTTTTTTCATCCTACATACTCAGAGTTACCATCTGTACACTCATGGGCAGCCCTCAGATGAACAGAGCCACCCAAACCTTTACATCCATCTGCTTAGTGATAATTTCCATCCAAGTGTTCCAGTGTACCAACAAGGCAGAGGTGGAACATCTTTCTCTTCTCCCAAACCTTCCCCATCCCATCCCTCCTCCCCATCTCAGCTAGCAGGATCAGCCTGCACCTTTTAATCAGAAACCTAGACATCCTTTTGGATTCTTCCTTCCACCTTACTCTCCCAGGGATCAATCATCAGTCCTGTTCAGTCTGCCTGCCTCTCGAACTTGTCTCCTTTCCTCTGTCACTGCCACTGCCTTAAGCAGACACTCATCACATCCTGTGTGGACAATTCCCTTCCTCTGTCCTCTTCATTTGTATTCCTTACTCCTGCTAATATAATTGTATTCATAGGTAAATTCAAATCATTAACAACATCCCTGTTCAGAGTTTCCTTTTTTTTTTTAAGTTCCTTTTTTTTTTTTTTTTTTTTTCAGAGAGAGAGAGAATGTATAAGCACCAGCAGGGGAGAAGCAGAGAGAGGGAGAGAGAGCTGACAGTGCAGAGCCTGGTTCAGGGCTTGAACTCACAAGTCGTGAGATCATGACTGGAGTCGAAATCCAGCGTCAGATGTTTAAAGGACCGAGCCACCTGGGCGCACCCCTGTTTAGTGTTTTCTAACGGCCTGAGGAAGAAAATCTGCAATCTTGTTGTGGCATAAAAGGCTCTCCATGAGCTGGCCCTACTCATCCCTGCTCTTCAGGGATGATGACGAGATGCTTTCAATAACTTGCATTTACTCTCAGGGCAAATCTAATGCCTTGGCACGGCAACACCAGTCACTCATATCTTCCCTACCTACGTTTCCACCCCCTCATACACACATACACCTTGTCAAGGTCTTAAGTATTTGTTCAGGCTCTTCCTGCGCCTAAAACACCCTTCTTCTCTACTCCTCTAGTCTGTGTGATTAGTTCTTGTGTTTTCTTCGAGGCTGGATGCAAGCCCTACCCTCCTCCCTCTCCATGATCCTCCCTCCCATCCCACTGCTGCTGAGTTAAGGGGCAGCTTTCCAGGGCTGTCACAGCTCCTTGTGTAAGCTTTGATTTTTGTTCTTTTCTTTTTTTTTCTTTTCTTTCTTTCTCTTTCATTCGTTTGTTCATATATTTATTTTGTACAAGAGAAAGAAAGCATGTATGAGCAGGGTAGGGGCAGAAAGAGAAAATCCCAAGCATGCTCTGAGCTGTCAGCACAGAGCCCGACTCAGGGCTTGAACTCACAAACCATGAGATTATGACATGAGCTGAAATCAAAACTCAGACATTTAACCTACTGAACTACCCAGGCGCCCCTTGGTTCTTTCATACTGCCTTGGAATGTAGACTTATCATCTGTATTTTTCTCTGGACTAGTAGCTCTTTTTATAGGGTAGTATCAACAGTGAAGGCTTCAAAGTTTTGGTTCCTGGATTAGAAACCTGGCTACTTGTCTACAGCCATACCCTGACGTGCCTGTTCTTGTCTGATCTTGGAAGCTAAGTAGAGTCAGGCCCGGTTAGTACTTGGCTGGGAGACCTGGCTACTTAATTTAACTTCCCTGGACTTCACTTTATTGTGGAAAGTAAGCATAATAAGAACATCTACTTCAGGGGATGGTTCTGAGAACTGAATGAGGCATTCCGTGTAAAATAGTTTGCCTATGTTTTAAATTCACAAAGAAATCATAGCTGTTATTATTATTATCAATAGTAACAATACTGTCTGTATACCCAGTGTTTAGGACAGGCCTGGCACATAGACTTTCAAAGGTTTGAGTACATCAATAAACAAACCTGTTTATTCATTTTATGAAGCATTTTTACCCATATTAACTTACTTGAAAAGCATAGCCAATTAATGTAATTTGAATAAGTGGAAATACATTTTTTTTCATAATTATCTAACCTGACAATGACTTTATTATTTTAGTGAAAATTCGAAACTTTAATAAAGCCAAGCCACAGCCTGATGTACTTGAAGAAGAAAAAATCTATGCTTACCCCAGCAATATAACCTCGGAGACTGGATTCAGGTAGGCTTTGGATGGGGTGTAAAAGACTAGAGAGAGAATTATAAAAATTTTTCTCCCCTGGAAATTTAGAAAACATTCTAATGCTTGGAGTTTATTATTATGCATATGTGCCTTTTTTGTTTGTTTGTTTTTGGTAGAAGTTTATTTATTTATTTTGAGACGAGGGGGGAGGGGCAGAGAGAGAGGGAGGGAGAGAGAATCCCAAGCAGGCTCTGCACTGTCAGCATGGAGCCCAATAGCAGACTGGAACTCATGAAGCGTGAGATCATGACCTGAGCTGAAACCAAGAGCTGGACGCTTAACCAACTGAGCCACACAGGCACCCCCATGCATATGTGCCTTTAGAATTAAGTTCCATTTGCTTAATTCCATTCAACTGTAATGAAACCAAGTCTAATGAAAGAATCTTATTTTGGGATATTGCCTTGGCTTAAAATATCTTAAGAAAGAGTCACAAATACAATATGCTGTACTGAAAACTATTAGCGACCCATTTGCAAAGAGACCAATGAGTATTGGTGAATTTGTGCAACCCGTTAATATCCTGATTGTTTGCAGGACTATTTCAAGCCTAGAAGACATCGTTGAAAAGCAAGGAGACATAATAGCGTACCTGAAGCGACACAATGCCCTGTTGAGTAAACGGTTGTTGACTTTCACTTCCTCCGAGCTAGACTCTCCACCTAGTAGAATGTGAGAGACTCAAGGCCAAGACAGCAGGTGCAGAGGACTCCAGAGTAACGTAAGACTGACTGACAAGCTGTCCTGGGGAATTGCAGCTTTTGCCAGATAACATTTGACAATTTTTGTTGGAAACCTGAATTTCATTTTCACCTGTGTGGCTGTTCAATATGTGGGACTTGCGGGTCACTTGAAAGGTACTTCATCGGTAACTCAAGGAGGTCTGTTTTTGCACATTTTATAGTTGTTTAACTGCCTGGTTTATCATAGGATCAAAAGTATAATTTAAACACCTCCTCGCTCAATGCTTGTACCACATGACATTAGAACCCTGTAATAATTTGGTTATTTATATAGAGGAAGTCTGACTCGATAATCTATTTTAAACAGGGTTTTGATCAAATAAGTTCTTTCCATTCTCAAACTGATGAGAGAGTCATTGTTTCTGGTGGTTTATGTTTTTTCCCCCTTCAGAGCTTTGTCATGTACTTGACATGCTCATGTGGTTTGGGATTACAGCATGACCTGTGCTGCAGCTTTTATGAAGCATTTCCTCACTGTAGGACCAAGATCTCACTAGGTGATTTCCTATGCAAACTCCTACAGTTTTCCATTCTCCAGAAATAAGATACTGAGTTTACATGGACCAGTGTTAGACTGACCAGTGTTGCTTGTTACATCGGCAGTACTTTTCATTAGCAACGACTGAAATACTTAAGAGAAAACTTGAGAACTTTCCCTTTATTTTTTTTATTTTATTTATTTATTGAGAGAGGTGGGGGACATGCACAGGACAGGCAGAGAGAGAGAGAGAGAGAGAGAGAGAGAGAGAGAATCCTAAGTAGGCTCCACACTGTCAGCACAGAGCCCAACATGGGGCTCGAACTCACGAACTGAGATTATGACGTGAGCCAAAATTAGAGGAGTCAGACTCTCAACCAACTGAGCCATTCAGGCGCCCCCCATCTTTATTTTTACCCTTCTTCAAGAAGTTGCCATAGATTTCAGTATTGACTGTGCCTTGACTAGATCAAGAAAGATATGTTCTGTGACTTTAATTTGGTCTAAAAAGGGAAAAAGGACCTTTTTTAGTCTTGGATTATACTTTTTTTTTTTAGGTTTTATTTATTTAATTAATCTCTGTACCCAGTGTGGGGCTTGAACTCACGACCCCGAGATCAAAAGG
The DNA here is from genome assembly GCF_018350215.1 of Panthera leo. Lineage (NCBI taxonomy): Eukaryota > Metazoa > Chordata > Mammalia > Carnivora > Felidae > Panthera > Panthera leo. Next base: position 63,100,771 of record NC_056682.1, read on the forward strand.
CTCCGACTGAGCCAGCAAGGTGCCCCTTGGATTATGCTTTTAAATTATAGGAATAAAATGTCATATAAACTTATATAGATATTAAACATTATCTCTTTCTCCAGGGAAAATGAAGCACTTTATGAGTAAAGGGCATTATTTCCCCAGTTTTCCTAGTTTGCCCTTTTAATTTATCCATTTGCTATTAGCACCTTTATATACTGCCCTAGAAAGCTTAATATGAGGAGAGGGGATATTGTGATTATGTATGTTAGTCACTAGCTGAATAATATTTCATTTGAAAACCCTTAAATATTAAATATTTCATTTGAAAACCCATCCAGGTACTTATGGAGGCCAAACACCAAGCTTCCCTTAGATATAGAGGTTACTGGACCATTCTAATTTTTTTTTTTTTTACCAAGGTAAAGGTGATGGTATATCCCCTGTAGGCAATACCCTTGAATCCCCAAATGACAACATCTACAAACTAAAGCCGAAATTATATTTTTAAGATTTAGATTGTATCCAAGTTTCCCGACTTCTCTCTCCCTCCTCCCCCTCCCCCCTTCCTCCTCCTCCTCCTCCTTCTTCTTTTTCTTTCCTTCCTTTTTAATAAGTCTATCTCAAAGTCATTGCCTTCTCTGGAAATCTGTCTCTGTGTTCTGGCAGAAGCCATAAACTGCCTCTGTTGGTTTGCAGCCTCCTTGGGAGCTTCCTGGGTATAATCTGAAACTGGCCCCACATAGAGGACAGAGAGCAACCAGAGAGAGGCAGAGCACTCCAGATTGGCAGGTAGGAGGTTTAATGAACAAGGGAACTTGTGTACAAGGCTTGTCTTGAGAGGCGGGCTGTCAGGTAAACAGATCTCTGCATCCACCCACCAGAATCTTAAGTTTATAAAGAGGCCTTAATTGGCCTCATATACCATCCGGAGGTCTCAACAGCACGTTATTCTCCCAAAGCTGTGTCCTCGGAACAGCTCCCACTGTGAGACAGTGGGCAGAACGTCTATTCCAAGGACAGGGGAGGGGTGAGCAGCCTCCGATTGTCCAAGTCCAGCTAATGGGTCAGTTGGCAATCATGTCCAACAGCCTTCAGCTATTTTCCTTTTCAAAAGGAAAACACCAGTGGTAGACGATTCTTATTTAAATTCATTTGGATCTATAGTCAGTTTCTAAGGTGTATAGGATGAACTTTGGTTTACAGAGAAAGATACAGTTAAAAAGTTAGGATGCTCAGATTCTGATGTGATGTCTATATAACCGCAAAGACTTCTCTAAACTCAATCATGAACGTACCAAACAATGAGCAAAAATGAGATGAAGTATCGGAACTAGGAACACAGGATAATGAACAAAGCACTTTAAATGTTAAGCATTCTATTCACCAGGCAGGTGGTGTGGTGGCACAGCAGACACAAAACTTAAGGAGACCCTGGTTTGTAAGGAGGAAGAGGACTAGGATTTCTAGGCCCTGTGCTAAGTGAAATAATGGCTATAAGTCCGAGGAACTATCGGAACTTCAGGCCAGGGCACCCTGGCAGGGAAGGGGCTGTAGGAATTCCAGGCAAATGAATGAGTAAAGGAGCAAGGCAAACAGCTGCAGAGATCACAAGCGCTGTGCACTTGAGTGTGAAGCACGACATGGGAGGAGAGGCGGACAGCATCAGATCTGGGAGAGTACCTTCTTGTTCTCTGTGCTGAGCGGCCCGCCCTGGAATGGGATCCGATGAAGAGTCTCAAGCAAGGAAGTGACAGAGTCAGTTTTATTTTCAGGAGCATCAGATTATAGTACAAGGTGGAGAAAAAGTAGATGGCAGAAAGATTTGGCCCTGAACTAGGACAAGTATAGTAGCATTCTATTGAAAGTACATATGTATATATATGTGTAACATAGATGTCTGTAATTTGGGGATTTTATTTCAGAGGACAATAGCATCATGACTTATATGTTAAAAGCTCATTTTTTAAAAGAGCACTATCGAAAACTATAAGGAAAAAAAGATCTGAAATCCCACTGCTAAGGAATTGTACCAGTTTATACTGCTTGTTGTCCCATACTTTCACCACCTGTGGGTGTTTTCCGTCTATATTTAATTCTAGCCCTTCCAATGGATTAAAATATATATATATATATATATATATATATATATATATATATATATATATGTCATTGTTTCATATTGCATTTCCTCGAATGCTAATGAAGTTGAGTGTTTTCCCCCATATTCTTTGACCTTTTATCAATCTTTCGTGACCTGTATATATCATCAGGTCTTTTGCTTATTATTCTCCTGGAATACTCTTTTTCTTAACAAACATAATATCACTTTATATATAAGGGTAGTCCTCAGTTTCTATCTGTTGGAAATATTTCATTGTTCTGTGTTCTTCTGCTATGATCTCTTCAAACACTGCAGCCTAGATTTTATCTGCTGCAGCCCTGGTGAAAAAGTTCACACAAATGCATCCCTAAAAGCCATATCAGATGTTTCCTTGTGTGAGAGCCAGCAGTGTCTTGAGTGAATTTTAATATACCCAGCTTCTGAAGGTCCTTTTCCTTCTTCCAGGGATTCAGACCCAAGTCTTACATGAATCAAGCTCATTCTCCTTTTTCCTTTAAGGCAGCATTCTCCAACCTTGCCACTATTTTTTTTTTTTAACATTTATTTATTTTTGAGAGACAGAGTGAGACGGGGCAGGAGTAGCGGAGGGGCAGAGAGGATCGGGGGCAGGGGGGGCGGGGGGACACAGAATCCGAAGCTGGCTCCAGGCTCTGAGCTGTCAGCATGGAGCCCAATGCAGGGCTCGAACTCACAAACTGCGAGATTATGACCTGAGCCGAAGTGGGACGCTTAACTGACTGAGCCACCCAGGCACGCCCAACCTTGTCACTTGAAACTGACATTTCAAGTTGGATTGCCTTTGTTTTGAGAGGCTATGCTATGAACTGTAGGATGTTTATTAGTATTTCTGTCTCTAGGATGCCACTACTTACCCCCAGTTGTTACAGCCCAAAATGTCTCCATAACATGCATTTCATTTCATTTAACACTTAGCATTTAATTCAGAACTGACCATGTGCCCGAGTGTATTCTAGGTGCTGGGAATTCAGGGGTCAGTAAGACAGAGAGGGTTCCTGTTCTCATGGAATCTGCATGCTAATGATGGTGTGGGGGGTGGGAGTAGAGGAAAGATGGACTTAAACACACTAGACAAATAAACCAACCATTGGGTTTGATAAATTCGATTATTCTGTAAATTAGACCTTGTGGAGTACTCTTATGTTACTATGACTTACAGAGAAAATTTAACTTCTGTGTACTATAGCCTTTCAGAAAATCAAATGGCAAATGAAGTGAACTTTATGTTCTTCTTCCTCCATCCTCTTTACAGAAAAGACTTACTTTAATGATCTCACAACTTGATCAGAGATGCTTTTAGAAGTCTTAAATTCTTAAGGAAACAAACTTTGAAAATATGTCAATCACAAATCACAAAAATCTCAAAACATTACCTAGGTTTCTTAAGGAAAATTGTTCCTTTCTTTTTTTTAATGTTTATTCATTTTTGAGACAGAGAGAGGCAGAGTGCGAGCTGGGGAGAGGCAGAGAGAGAGGGAGACACAGAATCTGAAGCAGGCTGCAGGCTCTGAGCTGTCAGCATGGAGCCTGACGCGGGGCTTGAACTCACAGACCATGAGATCGTGACCTAAGCTGAAGCCGGCTGCTTAACCAACTGAGCCACCCAAGCGCCTCCCTGCTCCTTTTTTAAAATTAATTAATTTATTTATTTTTAATTGTTTTATTTGCAAACGAAGGAAGCCTGTCTCTAATTCTTCTCTTCACGTTTTCTCTAATCTAGTCTTACTTTTCGCCCTACTACTCCACTGAAACTGTTCTTGTCAAGGTTACCAAGAAGGCCCTTCTGTATTGCTTGAGCTGGGGATGAATGCATAGGTCTCCTCTTCCTTAGCCTGTGAGCGGCAGGAGACTCAGCCGAGCACTCCCTCCATGATTCATCTTCATTTGGCTTTCAAGACACTGCAAACTCCTGGTTGTCTTCCGACCTCACTGGCTTCTTGTTCTCTCTCCTTTGCAGGTTCCTTTTCTTCTCATTGTTAGTGTACTCCAGAGCTCAGCCCCTGGGCCTCTCTCTTCTCCGTCAGGACTCACTTTCGTGGTAAACTTGTGTCTTTAATACAATCCGCAAGCTGGCAACTCCCAAATGTGTACCTCCGGTCTTTTTGAACTCCAGACTCCTATACCTAGCTCCCTCATCTAGCCCTCTACGGTAACATCTAAGACATCGCCAACATAACACATCAAAAGCCAGGCTGTCCTCCACAGCCATCTGTCTCCATAGTGACAGCTCTTCCACCCCTCACACCTATATACAGTCTTATATACAAATCCTGCTGGCTTTTCCTTTAAAATAGATCTAGAATCCATCATCCTCACATGGATTATTTTAATAGTCTCTTAAGTGGTCTTTTGGCTTCCAACTGCCACACACGCCCTGCTCCCAAAACATCAGTGTTTAATATAGTAGCAAAGAGATTCTTCTAAAACATCCATCACGTTACTCTAATGGTTGCCTGTCAGTAAAAACCAAAGCATGGCATTGACCTCTAGGACTGTAGAGAATCTGCCCCACCTCCCACCCTTCCCTCCTCTCTTCCTACTCTTCTTTTACTTACTCTGTTTCAGTTACATTGTGATTGTTGGACTGTGAGACCCATTTCCACCTCAGACCTTTGCAGTTGCTGTTCCCTCTACTTAGAATTAGCCATTTACATATATCCTTCTTCCTCCCAGTCTTGGTTAAATGTTACTTTCTCAGTGAAGCCTGCTCTGGACCACTATTTAAAACCACAGCTTTCCCCATACTCACCATTTTCTATCTTCCTTACCCTCGTAGGGGTTTACACTGTTACCCCAAAACATGCCACTTTGGCTTATTGATTATTTTGAATTAAAGATACTTGAGAAACAGTGACCCTCTCAGAAACTCTGACCCTCCCCTTTCCCCCCTGAAAGATTATAAATGTCCCATGTGAAAGCTGTCTGCCTTTTACGAGGAGGGTAGAAGGCATCCTTATGACCAGAGATGGGGTTTAAGGCTAAAGAGACTGTATAAACAAGTCTTGATAATTCTTCACCCCAGTTTACTATCCCTAACCCCAAACCCCTTTGTCTTGTCAGTTTTTCACAAATGTATTGTTTCTTTGTCTAAAAGGTTTAAAGGCTTCCTGCTATGAGTCTCATCTTTTTTATGGGGCTCCTGTGTATATGAAATTAAATTTGTTTTTTTCTTGTTAATCTGTCTTATGCCCATTCTGTTACCAGACCAGCCAAAGAATCTAGAAGAGAAGAAGGGAAAATTTTTCTTCCTTTATACCCTGTTTGATTCATCCCCCACTGTACTTATCTCCTACAGTATGATATAATTTACTCATTTGCTTGGTTTCTCTCTCCTGATTAGAATGTAATCATATCAATTCAAATTTAAATGGTAAAAAAAAAAAACCATTATCCTGCATAAGATTTTCATTTGAAAAGAATGCTACAGAAAAGAAAATCAGTAGAAAATATCAGACATGTTTCTAGTAACATCAGAAATGAGAATGTCTACACTTATTATTCTAGAGGTTTTAACAAAACATGTATATAAGAAAAACAATATGGAGCTATATAATTTGAAAAGGAAGTGATAAAATTAACACTGTTTGCAGATAACATGATTGAAGATGCAGAAAACTCCAAAGAACCTACTGGGAAAACTATTAAAAAAAAAAAAAAAAAACAGAAATGAGAGAATTCAAATTCAGTAAGGTGACTGGGTGCAAAGTTAATATGTAAAAATCTATTGCTTTATAGAAGCAACTACCAGCTAGAAGATACAATTCAAAAAAGACCCCATTTATAATAACAACAAAAAAGACTAAATACCTAGATCTTTTTGAAGAAAAGTTAAAAACACTACTGAAAAATAAGACATGAAAAGGCATGGCATGTCCTCAGATAGCGGCTTGACATCGTAAACACGGCCATTCTCCCTTGGTTAATCTATCTATGAGGACTAGTGCTCAGCCATAATATAATATCATATCATAATATAATATCAGCCATACTATAACAGTAATGATTAAAATAGTGAGATACTGCCCACAATCAGATCAATGTAACAAAAAAGGAAAGGGACAAACAGACCGAAGTGTATATGGGAATTTAGGATATAAAAGGTGACAATTCAAATCACCAAAAGGTTAGCTCATTCAGTAAATGGTATTGAGACAACTAGGTCAACCATCAAAGAAAAACACAGGTTTGTGAAAGGATTTCCATCTGACATGGAACTGGAGGATATGAAATGGAGAACCTCACACATGCACCTTCAGAAGCATGGAATTTAAGAACAGAGACTGATTTCCCATAAATGCCTGATGTACAGAAGACTGAGACTTATCTCCTGTCCAGTGAACATCCACCAAGAAGCTCTCCCCATCCTCAAGCCAATGAGCTTCTTGTTTGAACTCTGGCTGGACTAGACGCCCCCACCCCCTCCACCCCTGCCTGCTCTGTACTCCTTGCCCATAAATACAAACCATCCCAAATCCTCAGCAAACTTGCCTGTAGATTGCTAGAGCATGCATTCCCTGAAATGCAATTCTTGTGCTGTTCCCAAATAAACTCAATTTCTGGTAATTTGAGCTTGTTGCAGTTTACCTCCTTATTTAGGTTAACAGATTATATCCCTGCCTTGGAATTCATATCTAATAAATTACTGCTGATTCAAAGATTTCATGGTTTAAAGTAAAACTACGAAAGTACTATAAACAATGGGAGAGGTTTTTAAAATCATTTCAGAGTAGGGGAACTTTTTCTAAGATTGGTATAAAAGCCATCGGTGAAAACCCTGATATATTTAACTACATAAAAATTCAAATTTCCCCTTGGCAAAAAGTGTTATGAGAGGAACGAGCCAAAAGTTAGAAGACAAATACAAAAATGGGTAAAAAAACATTTACAATTCATGTCACAGAGTGTGATTTGTGATTTATAAGAAAAGTACATTTGGCATAGAGCTCCTAAACCTTGGAATCTCCTAAGAGCACTGGGAGTACCTTTTGTTAAAATAGTTGGTCTTCAGCAGATTCCCAAATAGCTCTAGGACCATAAAAGTGAAAGGAGTGTCTTGTTATTCATAACAAGCCCCTTTCAACCACACCTGGGTTTACATGTTATTGAAGTGACTTTTGGAAACCCCCCTGAGGATAGGGACTAGTCGCCTGTAAGACCAACCGCATGATTTAGAGAGTTGGGACTCACAGTTCACCTCTACCAACCTGTGGGGAGAACTGGGTGGCTAGAAGACAGGTGGGAGCCAGACTTCATTGTATATCCCTTCCTATGTTTTTAATTTTAAAATTTGATATTTTTTATTTTTATTTTTTAAATTTATTTATTTTGAGAGAGAGAGAGAGAGATGAGCATGAGTGGGGGAGGGGCAGAGAGGGAGACGGAGATTCCCAAGCAGACTCCATGCATGCTTAGCATGGGGGACCAACTTGGGGCTCAATCTCAAAAACCGTGAGATTGTGACCTGCGCCAACATCAAGAGTCAGACACTTAATCAACTGAGCCACCCAAGTGCCCTATTCAAATGTTAAATTTAAGATTTACAAAAGCACAGCAAAGAAAAATAAAGGATAAATACACGCAGCTCATAGATGAAACACGGTGGCGAAAATCCACCTTGTTACCTATCAGGGAAACAGAAGTTAAACAAGGTACATTTGCAAGTCACAGTAGCAAGAGTGAAGAGATTGGTTATATCCAAGTTTGGCAGGAGTGTGCACAATGGATATGTCAATAATGGGCAAATAAGTGGAAAAGCATTCTTAGTGGTAATTTGACCCAGTAATTTTGACTCCCAACAATCTTTCCTACAAAAGTATTCATGTATGAAAATTATATGAGCAAATACACACACACACACACACACACACACACACACACACACACCCCAACATGAAATCATGCCTCTAATACACTGCTAAGTGAAAAAAAGCATATTGTCCAATATATTTGTATAATGTTTTGATATTCCCCTTAGGTTAAGAATTTGTGTGTGCATGTGTGCGTGTGTGTGAATCAAGACAGAAGTAGGTCCAGAAGGATATAAAACAAACTTAGTAGTTCATACTGCAAAGAGTGAATGGGAGTGGGAGAATGAAAGGTAGAAGAGTTGAAGAAGGAGAAGAATAAAAGTAAAGATTTCTGGCTTTTTATTCTGCTTCTGTATTATTTAAAATTTGTATAGTGACTTATTTTCTAATGAATAATGTTCAACATATAGTAAATAAAAAATGTAAGTTGCAACTCAGTATATTTAATATAACTGCTTTGTAAGTAATAGTGCATAGCATACATACAAAGAAAACCTGGTACTTGAAAGTTAAGATGGCGTGGATTGAATATACAAAGTTACTACTGATTCCTCTGCTAAAATGATAGTAAAGAATGTGTTAAGCTGGGCATCTGGATGGCTCAGTCAGTTAAGCATCCGACTCTTGATCTCGGCTCAGGTCATGTTCTCACACTTCATGAGATCAAGCCTATCAGACTCTGAGCTTGGGATTCTCTTTCTGCCTCTCGTCTGCTCATTCTCTCTCTCTCAAAATAAATAAACATTTTTTTTTTAAAGAATTTGTGGGGCACCTGGGTGGCTTAATCGGTTAAGCATCTGACTTCAGGTCATGATCTTGTGGTTTGTGGGTTCAAGCCCCGCATCCAGCTCTGTGCTGACAGCTCAGAGCCTGGAGCCTGCTTCAGATTCTGTGTCTCCCTCTCTCTGCCCCTCCCCCGCTCTTGCTCTGACTCTCTCTCTCTCTCTTTCTCTCAAAAATAAACATTAAAACAAAAACAATTTTTAATAAAAAATGAAGAATTTGTTAAAGCATAAACTCACAATGACAGAAGAATAGGAAACAAAAGGCTTTATTTATTTTTAATGTAAAAAAATGTTTTTAATGTTTATTTTTGAGAGAGAGAGCACACGAGCACACACACACATGAGCGGGGTAGGAGCAGAAGGAGAACATAGAGGATCCAAGTGGTCTCTGCGTGACAGCAGAGAGCCAGATGTGGGGCTCAAACTCGCAAACCGTGAGATCATGACCTGAGCGAAAGTCAGATGCTTCACCAGCTGGGTGCCCTGACAACTTAAAATGTAAAGCAGCAAACCCTTCTAGAGTGTTGCCAGTTCTGCTCAAGGTGTGGTTGGTCTCTGGTCTGGTGCTGGCAACAGTAACCAATCCATGAGAAGAGAAGGCTCTTGAGCCAGTATGTAAATCAACTGTCATGAAGAATTAAGATTAGATGATTTTTTTTCATAGCAAGATTTCCGAATAACAGAATCAGTGTGTTGGTTTAAATTCTAGTGTATACTCCTTTCTCCTAGAGGACCAGTAACTATTTGTTAATAGCTCACGGACTGGCACTGATCTGTGTTAATTGTCTTTACTTCTCCGATTCTCTCTTGAACCCACATTTTTGTCAGGCTTTTGCCTCTACTGCTCCACAGAAGCTACTGTAGGCAAGGTCACTAGAGACTTCCGTGATGCTCAGTCAGTACTCACCTCTCACCATCCTGGATCTCAAGAGCATCTGAGTTCATCATACCCTCCTTGATATACTTGCTTTACTCAGCTTCCAGGTCACCACAATCTTTGGGTTTCTTGTCACCCTACTGGCAATTTCTGCTGTCTCCTTTGCTCTTTCCCTGTTTTCTACACCCAGTTTTAACATTTGCGTACAGGAAAATTTCACTGTTGCTATGATGTTCTATGACTTTTGAAAAATGTATAGATAACATTGTCTGACCAATACCACCATAGTAATAGTTTGAAACTCTGTGCAGGTCGAGATGAGGTGGATGTGAGGGATTTTTGCTTTTTTGGCTTTTTTGTGTTTTTAAAAAAAATTTTTTTTAATTTTTTTTTTTAAACGTTTATTTATTTTTGAGACAGAGAGAGAGCATGAACAGGGGAGGGGCAGAGAGAGAGGGAGACACAGAATCCGAAATGGGCTCTAGGCTCTGAGCTGTCAGCACAGAGCCCGACGCGGGGCTCGAACTCATGGATCGCGAGATCATGACCTGAGCCGAAGTCGGACGCCCAACCCACTGAGCCACCCAGGCGCCCCTTTTTAAAAAAAATTTAAGTAAGCTCTATGCCCAAAGTGAGGCTTGAACTCAGGATCCCAGTCAAGAGTCACTTCCTCTACTGACTGAGCCAGTCAGGCGCCCCTACATGGAGCTGTTTTGCATGTGGGACAGATGTAAATCTTTGGGTGCCAGAGAGTGGGCTGTGGCAGACAAGATAATGGCCCCCCCTCCAAAGATGTTCATGTCTTGATTCCAAGAAACTAGAGGTTAATGTAATGGCAAAAGGGACTTTGCAGGTATAATTAAATTTCATGAATTAAGTATCATGAAAGATGGAGAGATTATCTTAAAGTGCTTGGGTTGGCCCAGTGTAACTTAATCACAAGGGTCCTTATAAGGGAAGAAAGAAAGCTGGAGAGGAAGAGTCACTGAAGATGTTATAAGGGAAGTAGAACTCAGAGCTGCTACACTGCTGGCCCTGAAGATGGAGGAGGGACAGCAGCTGGCCTGTGGCCTCAAGAAGTTGGAAAAGGCAAAAAGGAAATACTCCATTTCTTTCCGAGAGCCTCCAGAAGGAATGCAGCCCTCCCAACACTTTGGCTTTAGGACTATTGGCCTCTGAACTGGAAGATCATAAATTTGTGGTAAGCCACACACGTGTGATTAATCTGTTACAGCAACAACCGGAAACTATTACAAGAGAAATAGTTCTAACAGCCCTTTCCCCCAAAAAATCTACTTCTACATTCCCTTTATAATCAAACCCTCCCCTGACTATTAACCACTGGCAAGGATTGACCTGTTTTCTAGCTCTATAGTTTTGTTTTTTCCAGGTCATATAAATGCAATCATATGGTATGTAACCTGTTAGGTCTGTCTTCTTTCCCTCAGCGTAATACACTTGAGATCCATCCATGTTACAAATATCAATAGTTCACTCCTTTTTAGTGCTGAATTAAGTATCCCATGAACATACCATAGTTTGTCTATTTCTCAGTGCAGACATTTGGGTTGCCCCCGGTTTTGAGCTCCTATGAATAAATCTGTTATAAACATTTGCTTTAAAGCGTTTGTGTGAATTTCATTTAAGTGATGTTTTCATTTCATCTGGGTAAACACCTGAGTAGGATTGCTGAGTAATATGGTTTTATAAACCTTTACCTTTATAAGAAATTGCCAAACGATTTTCCCAAATAACTACCATTTTGCATTTCTGCCAGCAACATAGAAAGTTCCAGTTTCTCTGCATACTTACCAGTGCTTGACATTGTCACTTTTTAAAAATTTCAGCTATTCTAGTAAGTGGGCAGTAGTATCTTACTGTGTTATTTTCGTTTCACTGATGGCTAGGATGTTGAGCATCTTTTCATGTGCTTATTTATCATGTTCATGTTCTTCGGTAAAAAGTCTGTTCTGATCATTTATCCATTTTTTACTGGGGTGCTTGCTTTCTTAGTGTTGATTTTTATTTCTTTATTTTGAGAGAGAGAGAGCATGCATGGGGGGGAGGGGCAGAGAGAGAGCATCCTAAGCAGGCTGCTCACTGTCAGCACAGATCTCAGTTGTCTCAGGGCTTGACCCAAACTTTCACAAACTGCAAGATCATGACCTGAGAAGTTGGAAACTCAACCAACTGAGCCACCCAGGTGCCTGCTTAGTGTTGATTTTCAAGAGTCCTTTCTATATTTGTATCTGCCTCTCGTGTGAGCCACTTAGGAATTGTCTGGGACTTGGAAGGGGTTTACATCGTCGTTGCATTTCTCAAAGCATTTGCTTTACTTCGCTGGGTTGTTCCCTCAGGCTCAGCTGTTGGGTGGGCCTGGAAATATTCTGAGACAGAATTCCCTTCTCCAGTTCTCTCCTCCTTCCCTCCCCACGTCCTCTCTTTCCCAATGACCTGTGGCCAAACAGATGGAGTTTTCTTGCAAATTTAGCTTCCTGTGCAATTGTGCGATTCTGAACAAACGGGCCTGGACTGCGGACAAAGGAGCAAGAGAGAAAAAAACAGACGGATCCTCCTCCATCCCTTGCAACTGGGACCCCTTTTCCTGGTTCCCATTGCCTGGGAGTACAGATCCCCAATTGGGGTCAGGTCTGGTCTCTGGGAGAAAAAAGAAAAAGAAATCATATCCCCAGGGGCCTTTTTTCTGGTCCTCTCCTAAGATGGATTGTTCTCTGAGTTTTTGCTGTCTTTGATTCATTATCTCACTCAGCACAAAGCTGGGAGATATAAAAAGGAAACTCTACAGGTTTCTTTTCAAGTTGTGCCTTCCCTCCCCAGTCTGTCTGTCATTATTTACCTTTTGGAGTCCTCAGATAATTGCTTTTCTATTTTGTTGAGGATTTTAGTTGAAATCAGGGGGAGAGATACGCTACAGCAGGCATTCTGGTTGGCGTCCAATTTCTTTCCCTGGATATTCAAGGTTGGAGAGCTCAATCGTTCAGTCCCAGGCCCTCTTCTCATCAGTCTGCACACATTCCCTTTCTGATTTCACCCAATGTCATTGCCTGAATAATTCCCCAAATTTAAATTGCTGGTCTAGCTTTCTCCCGAACTCCAGAACTCCTAGACAGTTGCATGATTGTCACTTGTATATCTAATAAACATTTTAAAATTAATATTTTTGAAGCTGAACTCCTGATCTTCCCTACCCCAAACCTGCTCACCTATCTTCCCCCATTTCAGTAAATGGCAAGACCAGATGGTCTTGCCTTTGTTCAGGGCAAAAAAATTCATGTCATCCTCAATGTTCGAGAGACCTGGAGAATCAGCAGTGTGAATGTGCATAAACAAGTTAGTGATAAATAGTATGTAGAACACTAAACTCAAAGGGAGGAAGACTAACGAGTGAAAAAGGAAAAGTGATCAGAGAAAAAAGTGACTAGAGCATTCACTGTCATAACTTAAATACTGAATGTTAACAAAAATGACAATAAAGTTAAATGGGAGATTTGGAGGAAAAAAATATTGCACATGTGTGGTTGGGCTGGAGCGGTGGAAGGTTGGTAGAACAATGCCTAAACCTGAAAAAACAAGTAGCAAAAGAGGAGTTAAGAAATATGGAGGGGCGCCTGGGTGGCTCAGTTGGTTAAGCGGCCAACTTCGGTTCAGGTCATGATCTTGTAGTCCGTGAGTTCGAGCCCCGCGTCGGGCTCTGTGCTGACAGCTCAGAGTCTGGAGCCTGTTTCAGATTCTGTGTCTCCCTCTCTCTGACCCTCTCCCATTCATGCTGTCTCGCTCTGTCTCAAAAATAAATAAACGTTAAAAAAAATTTTTTTAAGAAATATGGAGGTAAACACTGAAAGATATTCTGAAGAGCTGAAAGTAGTTATCTCTGAGAAGAGAGGAGTTGGGGAGGTTAGAGAATGTAGTTTCTTATAATTGTGTAGAACTTTTTGACGGTAAAGTATATGCATGTAGAACTTTTATAAAATAAAACTGGTGGTCGATGCACACCAAACTGTTAGATGATAACAGTGGTTGCTTTTGTGGACTTAGTCTTTAATTTTCTAAATTATATATTCCTATAAAACTTGAATTTTCTTAAGAATCACATATTCATTATATTGTTCTATTTTTAAAAGCATAAAGTATAGGGGTGCCTGGCCAGGTCAGTGGGTAAAGCATGTGACTCCTGATCTCAGGATTGTAAGTTCAAGTCCCATATTGGGTATAGACATTATTAATAAATAATGAACTACTGGGACCTCATCAAAATAAAAAGCTTCTGCACAGTGAAGGAAACAATCAGCAAAACTAAAAGGCAACTGACAGAATGGGAGAAGATATTTGCAAACGACATATCAGATAAAGGGTTAGTATCCAAAATCTATGAAGAACCTATCAAACTCAACACCCAAAACACAAATAATCCAGTGAAGAAATGGGCAAAAGACACGAATAGACACTTCTCCAAAGAAATCCAGATGGCCAACTGACACATGAAAAAATGCTCAACATCACTCATCATCAGGGAAATACAAATGAAAGCCACAATGAGATATCACCTCACACCTGTCAGAATGGCTCACATTAACACCTCAGGCAACAACAGATGCTGGTGAGGATGTGGAGAAAGATCTCTTTTGCATTATTGGTGGGAATGCAAACTGGTGAAGCCACTCTGGAAAACAGTATGGAGGTTCCTCAAAAAACTAAAAATAGAACTATCCTACAACCCAGAAATTGCACTACTAGGCATTTATCCAAGGGATACAGGTATGCTGTTTCAAAGGGGCACATGCACCCCAATGTTTATAGCAGCACTATCGACAATAGCCAAAGTATGGAAAGAGCCCAAATGTCCATCGATGGATGAATGGATAAAGATGTGGTATACACACACACACACACACACACACACACACACACACACACACTGGAGTATTACTCAGCAATCAAAAAGAATGAAATCTGGCCATTTGCAACTACATGGATGGAACTAGAGGGTATTATGCTAAGTGAAATTAGTCACAGAAAGACAAATATATGATTTCACTCATATGAGGACTTTAAGAGACAAAACAGATGAACATAAGGGAAGGGACACAAAAATAATATAAAAACAGGGAGGGGGACAAAACAGAAGAGACTCATAAATATGGAAAACAAACAGGGTTACTGGAGGGGGTGTGGGGGGGGGGGGGATGGGCTAAATTGGTAAGGGGCATTAAGGAATCTACTCCTGAAATCATTGTTGCACTATATGCTAACTAATTTGGATGTAAATTTAAAAAAATAAAATTAAAAATTAAAATAAATAAACAAAAGGTAATAAAGGAGAAAGTTTTAATAAAAGCATAAGGAATATTAGGGATCTTCAGAGGAACAGAAGATATATATACATATAGAAGGTATTATATATAGAGAGAAAATAGATATAGATATATAGAAGCCATATATATTATGAGGAACTAGCTTCTGATCATGGTGGCCAAGAAGTCTAGTGATTTGCCATTTATAAACAGAAACCTAAGAAAGCCAGTGGTGTGATTTAGCCTGAATCCTAGGTAGATGAGATGTGGCAGCTCAAGCACAGAAAAATAGGAGTGAAGTCCTCCTTCCTCCTCCTTTATTCTATTGAAGCCCTCAACAGACTGGGTGATGCCCACCCACAAAGGGAAGGGCAGTCTACTTGTATCCACTGATTCAAATGCTAATCTCATCTGGAAACACCCTCAAAGACACACCTGGAAATGTTTAAACTGGGTACCCCCTGTCCAGTCAAGTTGACATATAAAATTAACCTTAATATAAAGATATAAAAGAACATTGGAGACCATTTTTACAAACTTGATATAGGCATGACTTTCTAAACATGACTTGAAACCAGAACCCACAAAATTTTTAATATTTTTTGTAGTAATTTATACCAAGAAAACAAATTTCATGAATATGTAGATAAAAATGTAAATATATAGATTAAAAAGTAGAGCCTGTCAGATGGGAAATCCCTAAACCTCTATAATGAATTTAGTAGATCCAAAATCTCATCCTATCCATCCTCTTTACCTTTTTTTTAAGTCAAGGAGTTAACCTCTCTAGGTCAAAGACCAAATATTCCTCTTGTGGTCTGTATTCCATTCTCTTTCCTTCTAAACTTTGAGGTAGTTGTTCTCACTTTTTAATCTCAGGACCCCTCTACCCTTGTAGGGGAGGGAAAATAATCTTCCTAGATAGTCCCCTTCTCAGCTAGTCCTATGAATTTTGTGACTTTCACCCAGCATTCTTTCTCTAAGTTTTATCTACTTTCAGTGCTTCAGTTTCTAAGCATTTACTGAGGACTCCTAAATTTAGATACCCAAAAATCTGAATGTAAGAGTGACATAGCCAATGAGATAGAAATCTGATCATATTGTTTCCTGCTTCAAACCTCTCCATGGCCTCCCATTGTTCTTAAATCCTTAAGTTACCTGCAAAGCTCCTTTCTTCCATTCTTGCTGTCCCTAATATATTGGCTTTATTACAAATTAGTTCACATAGGGGTGGCCTGGCTGGTTCAGTTGGAAGAGCATGTATTTGACTCTTGATCTCGGGGTTGTGAGTTTGAGCCCCATGTTGACTGTAGACACTCTTTAAATAAATAAATAAACTTTAAAAAAATAAAGTACATAAATATGGAATAATTGATTTAAAAAGTTAGTTCACAGCAGTTCTTTCTGCCCACAGGTCCTGTGTCCCGTCCCTGTGCTTGAATAAAACCACCTTTTTGCACCAGAAGCAAAAAGGGGGGGGGGGGGGGGGCAGGGTGCCTTGGTGGCTCAGTCACTTCAGCATCCACCTCCAGATATGGACTCAGGTCATGATCTCAGTTGGTGAGATCCAGCCCCGCATTGAGCTCTGTGCTAATAGTGCAAAATCTGCTTGGGATTCTCTATCCCTCTCTCTGCCCCTCCCCTGCTTGCGCTCTCTCACTCTCAAAATAAACTTTAGAAAATATATTTAAAAAAATTAGTGCACATAAAAAGTCCTTAATATATACTGATTTATGCATGCCAAGAAATCAGTACAGGTATACACAAAATGTTAATGCTGTTAATAGGAAGGGTGTGTGGGTATGTGTGTGTGCCTGTATTGTTAAGGGAATAGGGGAAAGGGTCACACCAATAATCTCTATATGGCTATTTTTCTTTTTTTTATTAGAGCAACCATGTTGTATTAACAGGGAATTTATCAAAAACAGTTGTCAAAAAAAGTCCAATTGAAAACTAAAGGAAAGTGAAATGTAATCCTGAAGTTTGTCATAATTCATATAATGTAACTAGGCAACAGACAATAGAAGAGGCAAAGCATCTTTTGTTATACTATTACAGTAAAAAAAAAAAAAAAATATGTAAAGCCAATAGAGAGCCCACCTAGTAACTGCTCAAAGGACATCCAATCTGCACTCAATTCTAAGGAAATGGATAGTTAATATTTGTAGTTCAAGAACAGCTAGCTTCTCAAAACTCAAGAAATGTGGAACTAGCCAAAATCAATATAAACCTATTTTAGATAAGATAGGAGAGATAAATGTGTTCATTCAACTGTAAATGCACCCATTCAAACTTCAGGTAGAGATGGCAGAGTGAGTCCATGCAGAAACCTTACTTTGGTGCACAAAGACAAAAGGAAATACCCCTGCTAATTTTTATTTATTTTTAAAATTTTATTTAAATTCAAGTGAACTAATGTACAGTATAGTATTGGTTTTAGGAGTAGAACCCAGTGATTCATCACTTATATACACCCAGGGATTCAACACCCAGTGCTCATCCCAACAAGTGCCCTCCTTAATACCCATCACCCATTTAGCCCATCGCCCTAGCCACCACCCTCCGGCAACCCTGTTTGTTCTCTGTATTTAAGAGTCTCTTATGTCCGGCTCTGTGCTGATAGCTCAGAGCCTGCAGCCTGCTTCAGATTCTGTGTCTCCCTCTCTCTGCCCCTGCCCCACTCATAATCTCTCTCTCTCTCTCTGTCAAAAATAAACATTAAAAAAATTTTGTAAAGTCTCTTATGGTTTGCCTCCCTCTTCATTTTTATCTTCTTTCCTTTCCCCTGTTCATCTGTTGTTTCTTAAATTCCACATAGGAGTGAAATCATATTTATCTTTCTCTGCTTGACTTATTTTGCTTAGCACAATACACTTTAGTTCCATCCATGTTGTTGCAAATGGCCATATTTCATTCTTTTTGATCACCGTGTAGTATTCCATGGTCTATATTGATGGACATCTGGGATCTTTCCATAGTCTATTGTTGGTAACACTGATATAAACATTGGGGTGCATGTGTCCCTTCGAATCAGCATTTCTGTATCCTTTGAATAACTTCTTCACTGAATTATTTGTTTTTTGGGTGTTGAGTTTGATAAGTTCTTCATAGATTTTGGATACTAACATATCCAGTATCATTTGCCATTATCTTCTTCCATTCAGTCAGTTGCCTTTTAGTTTTGTTGTTTCTGTGCAGAAGCTTTCTATCTTGATAAGAGTATATAAACCGAATGTCCATATACTATCACCAAGATTCCAGAATTATCAGCATTGTCACTTAGCTTCATTTATTGCTCTGTGTCCTCCCTGCTCCACCCCCCCACCTTTTTTTGGCTGGAGTTCTTTAGTAGAAATCATAGAAACAAAATTGCACCCTTATATATTTCACTAGTAATTTCTAAGAATAAGGACATTTCCTGAATCATAATTGTATCACATCTAACAAAATAAATAGGTCCCTGATGTCACCTAACACCCTATTCACACTTCCGTCACTGAGTTAGTATTTTTCAGTTGTTCAATAAATCAGACTCCAAAAAAATGACCCACACATTGACTGTATCTATTTTCTTCAAAAACATAAAGATTTTTGGTGGAAGAGAAAAACAAAGGGAAATGACATCAATATGAAGATGGAAATAAGAGGCTAAGATATAAAATTCTATTCAAAATAGGGAAAGATATGAAAGTTAACTTTGGAGCATATGCACATAGCTATATAGTTTCACCTTCATGCAAAATAAGTACATTTTGCAAATTAGTTAAAGTACATCATAGAAAACGAACAGAACCTAGATCCTTCTGGTGAAGTCAGTGCAGTGTCCAGGGTTAAACATGTACACTTGTTTTCTTTAACAGCCTAGTGCCTTGCACTTAGTATTTGCTTTGAAAATACTGTAACTCCTGGGACATAGGACTTGCTAAATGTTAGCTATCCTAGTAAGAAAATGCTGAATAAAAATAGATCTGCCATCACGCCCGAATAGTTTTTACTACTTGGTGATTCATCTTATATTCTCTGACATGGTTTCTAAACTGCAATGTCTGTTACTAATAAGACTTTCCAATTTTCTACAATGCTGTGAGTCACCATGCTATAAAATACAATGCATAATAACAAAGAATTTAGGATGAAATGAAAACTATGTAGAGGGTTTCTAAAAAGGCAGATGTGGTGAGTGCTGCCAGTAGCTGGCCCCATTGGGGTAAAGGAAAAAACGGTCTGCCACTCCCTCTGATGTCTGCCCCATCCCTTTCAATTGTGCCCTTTAGGAAAACTAAGGTTACAGTTTGCTCTGCCTAGTACACAACTTGTACATGACAAGAATAGCACAATGTTTTAATGACACAACTTTGATAGAGCTGAGGCGAAGCTGACCAGTTCTGTTTTGGTCAATCCCTTGCTTGCACACTCCATCTGCACTTTCTGACCAACTTAATCCACCCTCACACCCAGAAAACCCCTTCAACATTCCTGGAGAGAGGCATTACTAGCACTGTTTTCTAGAGAATTGTGCAAACAAAGCTTTCTTCTTGGACAAAGAAAAAACTGGGAGATGACAGGGAGCGGGGGTGTGTGGAGGAGGGTTTCACTTTACTGGCATGTTAATTAATACATGAGCCTACCCACCTTCCAATTCTTTTTTAATGTGTATTTATTTTCGAGAGACAGAGCACAAGCGGGAGAGGGGCAGAGAGCGAGAGGGAGACACAGTCTAAAACCGGCTCCAGGCTCCGAGCTGTCAGCACAGAGCCCAACACAGGGCTCAAACCCACGAACCATGAGATCATGTCCTGAGCTGAAGTCAGACGCTTAACCAACTGAGCTACCCGAGCGCCCCCACCTTCCATTCTTTAAAACAAAACAACTATTACGATGGTCCAGGGAGTTTTCATTCACAATCTGTTCCTGTACAGATTCTGAGAGGCTTTGAATCGGGTCCTACATAGAAATAAGGCCTAAGCGGTCTAGTAAAAGTGTCAGTGAAAGTATAGATGTGAGATTTCTCAGTTATGTTATAAAATGAGATCTCACCCAGCTCATAGTCCAAGAAAATGCCAATGCCTCTGGGTTTCACGTCTAACAGTAGCAGTGTTGGAACAGCTCCCACTGCATTATATCGATCCCCCTGCAGCTGAAGCCTCCAGCATCCCTGCCAGGCTGACAGAGATCTCCTGGCCTTTGTGGGAAGCGAGTCTCTGCAAATCCCAACAGCCCATTCAGACTTGTCTCCCACTTCAACCTCCCAGAAATGCCTGCCGGAATAAAAATATGGAAAACCCAGGACGACTGTGTTGGTTGTAAATCTTTTTGGAAAGTAAGGAACGTTTTGTTTTCTCTTTGCAAATCTCACATCTTTTTTATCCTCGGAGACAATCAAGTTAGGGTGTGCCGTCTCAGGGTCTAGGATCACGTCCACTCCAAATTTTTTAATAATTTTCTGCAAAGCAGAGTACTGGGGAGGAAAACTGCAACCTTCTCTTCTTAATTGGATCGAAAAGATTGATGGGCTAATCTCATCCTCAGACTTCTTGTAGAAATGTTTAATCTGTGATAGCAATTCTACCTCAGACAGCACACTGTTCTCTACTACTTTACTCAGCAGACCTTTGAGGGTGGAAATGTAGTTTGAAAATGCAGTTATGTTTGCACTCAGTTTCTGCTGAATGTCCTTCTCTTCATCAGCTAACCGAGAAAGAACTGCGGCTTGATCACGATCTAGAAATTGCTTCAGGCACTCAAATTCAGAGAGTAGTTCCAGCTTTTGGTTTTCCACCTTCTCTTTCAGCTCTAAGGGTTTTTTGCTTTGAATGCTTATTAATTTCTGAATATCAGCCACCTGCTTCTTCAGGGGCTCGATGTAACTGCCGAGCCTTTGCCTATGGTGAGAGGCGGCCTCCTCCACGGGCCTCACCCAGTGGCCCTGGTGGTCAGGGGGTCGCACGCACGCCGGACACAACACCTGTAGGTCCTCCTCACAGAAGAGGGTCAGGACCCGGTTGTGCCTCTCACACAGATGCCTCTCGTCCCGCCTCTTCCTCTTGCTCCTGCTGATGTGGAGGAGCTTGGCAATGTCAATCACCCTTCCCAGCTGGGTGTTGCTCCTCAAGTGCGTCTCTCGACATGAGTGACGGCAGACGGGGCAAGGGAACCTGTCGCTGAGATCAGCCCAGGATTGCTGGATGCAGCAGCGACAGAAGTTGTGCCCACATTCGGTGGTGACGGGGTCTCTCAGGTAGTCCAGACAGATGGGGCAGTTGGCTTCGGCCTGGAGTCCTGCCAGGGCTGATGACACTGCCATTGGGCTGTGAATGAGAGACTGGACTGAGGTGGGTTTTCTTCAGGAGCTTGGGCTCCAGTGAGAAGTGGATACACTGTAAAATCTCAGTCCTCACTTTGCTGGCCGCTGCTAAAGTCCTGTGAATCTTCAGGCCTTTAATTCCAGCTGCCAAGGAGAGCCCTTCCCACAGCCTGCAACCAGTCACAACTCAACTAGACAAGTCCTCTCCAGCCTTTGGAAACAGAGAAAAGAAAGCCGAGCGAGGCAGCTTTCTTAGCCAGGAGAACAATTGTTTCCTCGAATCATGAATTACTTGCAGATGAAGTATAACTTCCTTAAAAAAACAAACAAACAAAAACAACTCTGGGTTTGTTTCAGGTGGTCCTACCCATTACCAAATTCTAGTCAGATTACCCTCTTCTAACCCCAATCTTTTATTTCCATGCCTTTATTATGATGCTCTATCTATTCCTACCTACTTGGTACCACAATCCCTACATCTCATCTACCTCCCATTCACCCCAACGTGGGCTGTGGAAAGGGCATGGGCTCTGGGACAGATAGATGTAGCACAGCCAAATTAAGACACCTATCTATGTAACTTGGAGGAATTCATTTTACATCTTGAAGGGGTTCAGCACATGCAACCCGAAAATAGGCCATTAGTAATGTGAATTATTTTGAGGAAGGCATTCGAGACCCAGCAGGAAAAGCCCTTTACCTCCATCTTAACTGCCTTAAAAAAGTAATTTCCCCCTTTGTGGAGAGGGCGGGATTTGCAATTATAAAGGAAATTTACATTATAAAGGGGGACTAGTGCAAAAAGAGCTATTACCGGAAAGAACTTTTTCACCTAAGAGACTTACCTGCAGAACATAAGAACCTTTGTTTACCAGACTTTTTTCTACTCACCTTTCTGGGAATTGCCTCCCTCAACCGCAAAGGTTCCAGACTTCTGGCTCTTTCCTGAGCTCTGGATGGCATGGAAGTCCCAATCATCTGGTCTGTCTGGGTCGTCGTTTGAGTCTCATATCTTTGTGAGATTCCTTTGCATAAATAGGTTATTAAAGTTTTTTCTTATTCTTCTATCTCAACTTAATTCTTAAACTAGCTATAGAACCTAAAAGGACAGAAGGGAAAATTTTTCCTCCCCTACAATCCCAAACTCTTAGAATTGAGTGAAGAATGATTATAATATCACTATAAACTTTTGTCTTATGAGAGTACAGAACTTAAGGAAACCTCCTCAATTCTGAAGCTTAAAACACAGTTTTTCTGATGGCTCAGAATTCACGTTTACCATATTTGGTTTGCTTTTCTCATCCTTGCTCCTCTAAGGTACAGGGGAGGAAATATAATTTTCCCTCTATCCTCCTAGGCTCTTGACTGAGCCTCCCCGGTTATAAAAAGATATATTAACAAGAAAAAATATATGTTTTATAATATGTATACCTCCATATACAATGGAGATACCCACGAAAAGTGGAGTAACTCCCCCAAAATGGCCCAAGCCACCATTTTAAATACCATCTCCAGCTAAAGACAAAAAATAGATGCAAGGGAGGAGAGCAGTTTGGGGAGATTATTTGGCAAAGCAGAGTAAACAAGAGTAAGGTTGTTATGCAGATTTGAGTCCCTGCCTTCTTCAAAGATAAGGGTTTCTAGAGATTTAGTCATCCCCCTCTTGCGATACAGAGTGCAAAGAAACCCTTACAAATGGATATTTCTTTTATGAATGTAAATTACCCTCACAAAAGGGCAACTTCTATTTTCAAACATTATCCAGCATTTGCCCTCTTTCAAAAATAATCAGCTTGAAATAATCCTTATGCAGAAGAGCTTATTTTGGGGTGGCAAATTCTGCTCCCCTTCAACAACTCAATGTGCTTCTGGACAGGCTGTTGCGTAGTGAGAGCCGGGAAATAACATCTAGACATACGAATTTATAAAAAGAAGAAAAAAAGGAAAAATATTTTTATTTACTAATTAAATCCTATCTCTGAACAAAGAGTACCTACAAAATAAGTAAAACAAATTTTAAAAACCTGAACTCCCAGTGCAGAAAAAGAAGCATAAAAACACGTTATGGAAAACACAGAAACTTATTAATAACTTAAGAATTACAAACTGAAAAAGAGCTTTTCCCCTTTAACTATGCTTATTGTATTGGTAAAATTGAAAAGAATAATACCCTGTTTTGGCTTTGGGAGGTAGAGTTTCCAACACTGTAGACTGGTGAAGTAGAAACCTTTTATTTTTAGAAACCAATGCTGAAATATCCATCAAAGATTTAAAAACTCTGCTTTGCCCTACTAATTCCACTGATACTAATTCCAAAAATCAAATGTTAAAAACAAGAAAATGGGTCCAAAATGGGGTAAGCCCCATGTCACCAAGACTTAACTCTCCCAGAAATGGAGTCTTTCCATCAGGAGTCACCTGATCAGGCCTAGTTGATCTGCCTGATAGACCCTTGCTATCCTCTAAAGGAAACTCACCTTGCTTTTTTTGCCTGTATAATTTCCTTGTTCCCGCTCCCTTCTGCCTATAATGTTTTCATTTTGTACAGCACCTCAGAGTTCTTCTCTGTTAGATTTGAGATCTTTAAAATTTACTCAGTTGAGTGTTGTTTTTTTTTAACACACATATAATGTGAACAAATATCCAAATACATACAAAGATGTTCTCTTGAGCACTGATTTGAACTTCAAACAAGTGGAAACATTAGAAATCTCTACTGTTGGTATTGGCTGAATAAACTACATCACGTGCATGTCACATACATTCTTTTGAAGAGACTTAAGTGCAGATTTTATTTTATTTTTTGAGGGGGGGCAAGCGATTGAGGGCCAGAGAATCTCAGGAGGTGCAGAGAGAGAGAGAGAGAGAGAGAGAGAGAGAGAGAGAAGCGAGGCTCACCAGAAGTGCGGCTCGAGCTCACCCGATATGGGACTTGAACTTCGAAACCGTGAGATCATGACCTGAGCTGAAGTCAGACGTTTAACGACTGAGCCACCCAGGCGCCCAGCAAGCAGATTTTAAAGAAAGGTGGTAGTACTAAATGTATTGATGTAGAAAGATGCAAACAATTCATTATAGACCGAAGGAAGCAGGAGACTTCCCACTTTCTCAACTAATCCCTCACTCCAGTTCCCGCATTCTCTTCCCCTGAGACCACTGGCCTACTACTATATTTGGAATGTTATATTTTAGAAAAAGAATATAGTACATACATCAAGTATAATGTGAACATCCCCAAAAGAGTCTGGGGAAACACTTCCTAATTAAACACTGTAATATTTATGCAAAATTCATGTGTATTTAAAGCAAGTGAGATAATTAAAGCTATCCTTTATAGGATACAAAAAGCTTTGTGTCAGGTGAAGTTTTTTTACCAAATACATTTTGCACCAAATTTATCAAAAACTTGTTTTACAGTGGTTTGAGTTTCAGACTTGTGGACTCTCCAGGATGACCCGGGACCAGCGGCTACCAGGCCCCTGCCATTCCTGCCTCTGCTTACACAGGTACAGGATTTAGAAAGTGCCCAGGCTCCCCCAAATCCTTCACTGCGTTCCCAAGACCCCTCATGGTCAGGGCCTTTGTCTGGCATCCAGCCCCCAAGCTGGCTTCAGCCCCAATTCTTCCTTCACTTTCTCCAGGCTGACCTCCCTATGGCCAGAGGACATTGCAACACTGCTGACCTAAAGTCCAGCAGAGCTCTGGTCCATCGCTCAGTGTCCTTTCTTAGTTCCTCCTCTCCCTTCAGATCTCAAACATCCCCCCTGATCTCAATATCCTAGTTCAAGGTTCAGTATTAGACACCTTCCCTCCGTAAACCTTAATTACTGTTGTGTTTTGAGGTCAAGCTCTGTCTTCCACACTAACCACCAAGAGTGTACTTTGATTTCTTATAATTGATCCTTAAGCACTCAGCTCAGGAACCGATTAAATACTTGTCGAATTAGATTCCTGTTGCTCCCTTACAAGTTCGGTGGCTTTGGGTAAACTACTCAACCTCACTGAAACTTAATCTGCCCTCTGTAAGAAGGCAGAATGGTTAAACTAAGTAAGAAGAAGGCCATGCAGGGCCTGGAATCAGGGGTACAGGGGCCCATAGCTCTTATCCCTCCACTCGCCCCACCGCAAACCATTTCTGAGACATCCTATAAGGAAATTCCACTTCAACCTCAGACCAGCCCCTCCCAGGGCTTTGAAACAGGTATTACTTCCCCTTTAGGGCAGGGTGGGATCTGGCTATCGGTGAGTTTAGCAAACATTTCAGGCGATTCTTAACAAGGCTCTTTGAGAGACCGGGAACCATGTTACAAGGGATGTGTTTTGAAATAAGCCAAACCCAGAGTTTACAATTCCTGACGAGGTATGGTCTCTCCAAGCATGGTCTCTCCAAGCATGGTCTCTCACGGGGCACTGAGCGCTTAACTCCAGAGGCCACGGATCCTACCGCTCCAGTCTCCCGCACCCACATCCTCCCTCTCCCAGCTTACCTGGAGCCTCTGCTAAGGTCCCTTTATTTGCGCAGGGAGGCACAATCTGCAGGGAAATCCACATTATAAATGGGAGGGACCAGCTGAGATGACTCCACCCAGCAAACCCGGCTCCTCCTCTAAGTGGGAGGGGCGTGAAAGAGAGAAGGTGGGGGGCGTCCTATAATTATAATAAGCCCTTAAGTGTCTTTGGCCTAAGAACTTTAGAGTCTTCTTCATAATAACAATGTAGGGCAGTTTCATTCATTCATTCATTCATTTTTTAAAGTAAGCTCTATGCCCAATGTAGGACCTGAAGTCACAACCCCAAGATCAAGAGTCTCCTGCTCCATGCTCCATGGACTGAGCCAGCCAGGCGCCCAGGCAATTTCTTTTATTGTTTGCATTTTTATGACTTTCAAAATGTCAAAAAGAGATTTCAACCCAGAACTGCCCAGCTGGGTTACCTGCTGAAAGATCTTCTTCCTTAAAGAAGGTTAACACTGAAGGTGTCAATATAAAGCAAGCATTGGTTCAATGTACAAACTAATTTTATTAGAAAATTATTGAGAAATAATCTGTCCTCTTTTTTTGAGATATAGACAGAGATATAACATAATTCTGAAGTGATTCTTAAGTTGTAAGACTTTGGGTGATTGTCGCATGGAGGTTCATTTCCCATTCTCTCTACTTTGTATAAGCTTTAAATTTTAAAGCTTGTAACAAGATTTTTAAAAGATTTAACTGAGGATAAAAAGGTTTTACACCTGAAAATATTTTTTGTATTCATGTGAATCCAGTATAATGTATAACAGAGTCCCATAGTAAATAATACTGTACATACATAATATTCTTCAGCTAACCTGATAAGAGATAAATCACTAAAGAAAATCTATTATTATTGGTGAATAGTGGAAGATTGTAGACAAAAAATAAAGTATTAATACCATTCATGTAGCACTGTAAAAGCACATAACCAATACTGTTTTTAAGTGAAGAGCAGGAACTAAAAAGCAAAGTCCAACATAAATTAAATGAATTCTTATACAGTACATGTGGATCAAATGAACATATCGGTAAATTAAGCAGACTTAACTTTTTTAATGTTTTTTATTTATTTTTGAGAGAGAGAGAGAGAGCACACTCGATCAGGGAAGGGGCAGAGAGAGAGGGAGACACAGAATCCAAAGCAGGCTCCAGGCTCTGAGCAGTCAGCACAGAGCCAGATGTGGGGCTCAAACCCATGAGCCACAAGGTCATGACCTGAGCCGAACTCAGACGTTTAATCAACTGAGCCACCCAGGCACCCCAAATTAAACAGACTTAGACCCACAAAGCAGTACTTTATAATCTTACAAAAATGCATCCAGTCTTAAAGGAAAATGAAATGCATTCAAGGAGGTACTGAATGGAGGAAGAGAGAACAGGAGTGGAGAACAAGAATGAGGGGAGATATTTAAAAACAATAAGAGTGTGGTCTTGCATAAAATGATGATAAGGTGATCTGACTGAAGAACAAGATGAAATCCAGTTTCTCAAAAAGAGAGGGGGAAAAAAAAGTATTGGTAGCAATACTATATGCATACAAAATGATATACTTGAACAACTTACTTACAAAATTGAAATATGCTGTTTAAAAAAAAATCAAGTTTATTTCATCCTCCTCCTATGTCTTAGTTGTTTTTAAAGTGTAAAAAGGAAGCCTGTATCTATTAACATTTCCACTGATAGTGTATCATTTCCCTCACAATCCTTGCCAACTGGTTATTAAGGGTCATTTTCACTTTTGTTAATCTAATAGGAGAAATCGATGTTGGTTTAACTATCTTTTCCCTGATTACTAGTGAGTTTAAGAATTTGTTAATTTGTATTACTTTTAGGAGTTTTCTGTAGGGTCCTCATTTTTTTCTCTTTAATTTTTCTCCTTAGGTGGTATTATCGCTCTTTAACTAAGCTACCTTTGTGCTGAGAGCTCAAAATTTTTCTCAGGTTGGCCTCTTTCTGGACCATCAGTCTCCTGTATGCAACCGCCCAATGGAGGCTTTCACTTGGATTTCAAACTGGCATCTCCAGATTCATGGATACAAACAGAAATCTTTTTGGAGGGAGGGGGAGAGTGCAATTGAGTAAAGGGCAGAGAAAGAAAGAATCCCACAAAGGGCAGAGAGAAAGAGAGAGAGAGAAGTGGGGCTCACCCAAAGCGGGGCTCGTGTTTTTACCTGAAGCAGGGCTCAAGCTCACCCAATGAGGGACTAGAACTCACCCAATACTGGGCTTGAATTCACAAACTGTGAGATCATGACCTGAGCTGAAGTCAGATGCTTAACCCACTGAGCCACCCAGGAGCCCCAAAACAGAAATCTTAATTTCTGTTAATTTCTTAATTTAAAGAAATTCTGTTAAATCTTAATTTTCTTAATTTCTATCTGCCCAGAACCTGACCTTCCCCCAGGCCTCTCCATCTTAATCCAGGGAACCACTGTTCTCCTAATAGCTGAGGCAAAAACCTACTAGGCATCTCTGATTTCTCTTGTTCCTTTACTCACACCCACTCCATCAGCAGTTCCTGTTGTCCTCCCTTCAGATATATCCCTAAATTCTGTCCATGCTCCTGGGGAACCCCAGAGTACCCCTGCCCTGGGTTGCCTGGTACCTTAAAGCCCCGCACTCTTCCGAATCACAGTGTTGTCAACAGGGTGTGTGACTTTGGGAACTTGTGTTTGGCTGTATGTAGGTCCTGTGGAGGCAGAAAAGTGGAGGGCACTGGCCAAGAGCAGAACCTTAGGGAGCAAGGAGTCCTAAAGGGCAGGTAAAGGAAGAGCTGTTTGCCAAAGAGACTGAGAAGCAGTCAGAGGAAGTCAGCACTGTCATGGGCCAGGGCTCAAGACAACATTAAAGGGACTGAAAAAGTATTCATGGACTGGGACAACAGGTCACTGATGGATGAATTAGTGCAAGCAATTTCAGTGGGGGGGGGGGGGGTAGGAGGAGCCAAGGGAGATATGAAAAGGAAAGGTGGATTATAATTCTTAAAGGTAATTAGTCCTGAGCACAGAAACAAAATGTAGAGGTAGATTTGGGGGATTAATTTGCCTCTCTGAGGGTAGGTAATTGCATCTTTATTCTGCCCCTTCCCAACCTGTTGGCTAATTGCATTTAGTTCTATGGCCCAACCTATAGATTCAGAAAAATGATCAGATCTACAGTTTTCGCCCTCAGGAGTTTTTCATACTAGGCAAGGTGAGGTTTCCTGTTTTATGGATGAACTTGAATGTTTTCAATTCTATGCACTCTTAAAATTACAATACAATAAATGTGGGGATTCTAATAAAGTATAACATATTCAATGTTTAATGTTTTCTGGGAGAAAAAATAATAAATGGAGAGAAAGGGCAAGCAGTGACCATCAAAGAATGTAGAGGAGTATATCCTGGTCATCTCTTCAGGCCACACCTACTCCCTGTATGGTTTTACCCTTTCCGCAAACTTACACTGCAATCTGTCTCTTGAATGTCCCCAAAATCATGTTTCACTGTATTTCTTTATTTGTTTTTAATTTAATTTTTTATTTTTTTAAATTTACATCCAAATTAGTTAGCATATAGTGCAGCAACGATTTCAGGAGTAGATTCCTTAGTGCCCCTTACCCATTTGGCCCATCCCCCCTCCCACAAGCCCTCCAGTAACCCTCAGTTTGTTCTCCATATTTATGAGTCTCTTCTGTTTTGTCCCCTTCCCTGTTTTTATATTATTTTTTCTTTCTCTTCCCTTATATTCATCTGTTTGTTTCTTAAAGTCCTCATATGCGTGAAGTTATATGGTTTTTGTCTTTCTCTGACTGACTAATTTCACTTAGCATAACACCCTCCAGTTCAACTATTATTGATAGTACTGCTATAAACATGGGGGTGCATGTGTCCCTTCGAAACAGCACACCTGTATCCCGTAGATAAATGCCTAGTAGTGCAATTGCTGGGTCATAGGGTAGTCCTATTTTTAGTGTTTTGAGGAACCTCCATACTGTTTTCCAGAGTGGCTGCACCAGCTTGCATTCCCACCAACAATGCAAAAGAGATCCTCTTTGTCTGCATCCTCGCCAACATCTGTTGTTGCCTGAGTTGTTAATCTTAGCCATTCTGACAGGTGTAAGGTGGTATCTCATTGTGGTTTTGATTTGTATTTCCCTGATGATGAGTGATGTTGAGCATTTTTTTGTGTGTCAGTTGGCCATCTGGATGTCTTCCTTGTAGAAGTGTCTATTCATGTCTTTTGCCCATTTCTTCACTGGATTATTTGGTTTTTGGGTGTTGAGTTTGAGAATTTCTTTGTAGGTTTTGGATACTAACCCTTTATCTGATATGTCGTTTGCAAATATCTTCTCCCATTCTGTCAGTTGCCTTTTAGTTTTGCTGATTGTTTCCTTCACTGTACAGAAGCTTTTTATTTTGATGAGGTCCCAGTAGTTCATTTTTTTGTTTCCCTTGCCTCTGGAGACGTGTTGAGTAAGACGTTGCTGTGGCCAAGATTAAAGAGGTTTTGCCTGCTTCCTCCTCGAGGATTTTGATGGCTTCCTGTCTCACATTTAGGTCTTTCATCCATTTTGACTTTATTTTTGTGTATGTTGTAAGAAAGTGGTCCAGGTTCATTCTTCTGAATGTCACTGTCCAGTTTTCCCAGCACCACTTGCTGAAGAGACTGTCTGTCTTCCATTGGATATTCTTTCCTGCTTTGTCAAAGATTAGTTGGCCATACGTTTGTGGATCCATTTCCAGGTTCTCTATTCTGTTCCATTGATCTGAGTGTCTGCTCTTGTGCCAGTACCATACTGTCTTGATGATTGCAGCTTTGTAGTATAGCTTGAAGTCTGGGATTGTGATGCCTCCTGCTTTGGTTTTCTTTTTCAAGATCGCTTTGGCTATTCAGGGTCTTTTCTGGCTCCATACAAATTTTAGGATTATTTGTTGTAGCTCTGTGAAGAATGCTGATGTTACTTTGATAGATACACTGAATATGTAGATTGCTTTGGGTAGTATCGACATTTTTAACAATATTTGTTCTTCCTATGCAGGAGCAGGGAATATTTTTCCATTTTGTTGTGTCTTCTTCAATTTCTTTCATAAGCTTTCTATAGTTTTCAGTGTATAGATTTTTCACCTCTTTGGTTAGATTTATTCCTAGGTATTTTATCCCCTAGGTATATGGGATTGACTCCTTGATTTCTCTTTCTGTCACTTCATTGTTGGTGTATAGGAATGCAACTGATTTCTGTGCATTGATTTTATATCCTGGGACTTTGCTGAATTCATGGATCAGTTCTAGCAGTTTTTGGTGGAATCTTTTGGGTTTTCCATATAGATTATCATGTCATCTGTGAAGAGTGAAAGTTTGACCGCCTCCTGGCCGATTTGGATGCCTTTTATTTCTTTGTGTTGTCTGATTGCAGAGGCTAAGACTTCCAATGCTATGTTGAAGAACAGTGGTGAGAGTGGACATCCCTGTCTTGTTCCTGACAGGGGGAAAACTCTCAGTTTTTCCCCATTGAGGGTGGTATTAGCATTGGGTCTTCATATATGGCTTTTATGATCTCGAGGTATGCTCCTTCTATCCCAACTTTCTTGAGGGTTTTTATCAAAAAAGCATGCTATAGTTTGTCAAATGCTTTCTCTGCATCTGTTGAGAGGATCATATGGTTCTTGTCCTTTCTTTTATTGATGTGATGAATCACATTAATTGTTTTGTGGATATTGAGCCAGCCCTGCATCGCAGGTGTAAATCCCGCTTTGTCGTGGTGAATAAAATTTTTAATGTATTGTTGGATCCGGTTGGCTAATATCTTGTTGAGGATTTTTGCATCCATGTTCATCCAAGAAAATTGGTCTATAGTTCTCCTTCTTAGTGGGGTCTCTGTCTGGTTTTGGAAATCAAGGTAATGCTGGCTTCATAGAAAGAGTTTGGAAGTTTTCTTTCCATTTCTTTTTTTTGGAACAGTTTCAAGAGAATAGGTGTTAACTCTCCGTTAAATGGTAGAATTCCCCTGTAAAGCCATCTGGCCCTGGACTCTTGCTTTTTGGTAGATTTTTGATGACTAATTCGATTTCCTTACTGGTTATGGGTCTGTTCAAATTTTCTATTTCTTCCTGTTATAGTTTTGGTGGTGTATATGTTTCTAGGAATTTGTCCATTGCTTCTAGATTACCCATTTTATTGGCATATAATTGCTCATAATATTCTCCATCCAAGAATGTAGAGGAGTATATCCTGGTCATCTCTTCAGGCCACACGTACTCCCGGTGTGGTCTTACTCTCTGCAGAGACTTACACTGCAATCTGTCTGTTGAATGTCCATGTTTTGCTATAGGTAACCAATATTTTTTTTCTGATTCTATATGATTCCGATCATGTCCTGCCAAATATTAGCTTATCAACCATGGACAAGTTTCTTATAACTTCCTCGAGTCTTGTTTTTCTCATCTGTATTATGAAAACATGTACACATATTATCTGGAATATTAATACTATTGTTACGATAATATCATAGTTTAAAAATACCTAAACACAGACACACAAAAATTAAATAATTCCATTATCCAGAAATAATCTTATTCTGAATATACAGACATATTTTTCTGTATGGCAAGAACTGGACAAACTATTGGCATGGACACTCCATTCCAATAACTTCACTCAAGACTTGACCAAACTTTGGGGCACCTGGGTGGCTCAGCCGGTTAAGTGTCCGACTTTGTCTCAGGTCATGATCTCACAATTGATGAGTTTGAGCCCCACGTGGGGCTCTGTGCTGACAGCTCAGACCCTGGAGCCTGCTTCACATTCTGGGTCTCCCTCTCTCTCTGCCCATACCCCGCGCATGCTCTGTCTCTCTCTGTCTCAAAAATAAATAAAACATTTAAAAAAAAAAAGACTTGACCAGATTTTAACTTGACTTCTAGCAGCTTCTGGCCCTGTACGGGGGGGATGCCCTCTTTGAGTGACTGTTCAAAAAAGCCGAAGGTTGTAAAATCTTCCCCAATCCAAGGATTGTTTTAGAATATTTTGTTGTATTTTCTTGTACATAGATATAAATGCTGTTAAAAAATACATCTTTTTACATTCTTCCTTTAGCTTCCAGACAAGGCAGAAAGGAGATGAGTTTCACCCCTGTCCCTGAATCCTTGTCAATCAGGAAGGTTAAACCATTTACCACAATCAGCGTACATGGTGGGGAGAGTAAGAAGTAACAATGGACTCCCATTCAAACAGCTTGCTTTTTCTATAATCCCAGTCAGCCTAAGGCAGTGATTGTAGGTGCCCTGGGTGTGGGGAGGAAGGAAAGAGGGAGTGGAGACAAGACGGGAGGGATATGTGGCCAAAGTGTGCAGGAAGGAAAAAACTGCAGCTGATTTGATCAAGAGAGTGAGGCAGGAGCCAGGATAGAACGTCTTCTCGCCCACCGAGATAAATCAGGGTGGGCCAGGCAGCTTGTCAAGGTAAGTTTACACTTCAGTTGCCTGCAGACATCTTCAGATTCCCTCTGTCGGTTAAGTCTCCGTCCTTTCCCTCCAGGGGTCAAAGATCTTCCCTCTAAAAGGTCATTGTTTTCCTAAGTGCCCTGGGTTGTTTCTTGTGGCAACATTTCACGGGTTCCTTTTCCCAACAATTATGGCACCTTAGCATAGGTTGGCTCTGGTCAGACGGAGTTGGATGAAGTCAGTCCCTGCTTCCATGGAGTTTTATCGTCCATGAGGGAGTTTGTAATCTAGTCTCAGGATAGGCACTACCTGAGCCACCGCACTGTGTGTGCTGCGTGCTAGGTGCCACAGAACAGTAGACTGGGCAGCAGGTGACAGGCTCCCGTTACTAGCATGAAGGACCCCTGAATTCCTCCCTGGGGAGGGGACTAAGGCCAAGTGAAGTCCAGTCTCAGCAGCAATTATCCCGGCCAAGGGGACAGGACATCCACTCCAGGCGCGGTGAACAAATGAAGGGAGATCGGGGCAGAAAAGGGCCCGGGGTGGGGGTGGGGGTGGGGGGACGCAAAGGCAAGAAGGCCAGTTTGTGTGGAGCGCTGACCAGAGGGCCCGGCAAGGGGCAGGTGGCGTAGGTGGGGCAGGCGGCCGGCTGAAGGTCAGATGCTGGGAGTCTTGCAGGCCAGAGCAGGCAGTCAGAGGGGCTTCCCAGGCGTCCCCAGGAGAGCGTGCCAGAATGCGAGCACAGAGCGCAGCGGAGGGACGGCTGGATATCTGACCGGCTGTGGGGAGTCAAGCAGAGAAAGCAGAGAAGCCGTGAGGTTTTTGCTGGAGCTGTTTAGAGAAAGGGGTTCCCTGGACCGAGGGAGAAGACTCGGGGAGGAGCAGGTCCCGAGGAGGGCAGATCTGGGAAGGGCGGGGAGACTTATTCTGATGATGCGAGTAGTGCTTGCGGTATGCAGTGGGGTGGGCGTCTGGGTGTTTACTGAGGAGTCGGCTGAGGTTCACGGAGGTGATGGAGCCTTCCCAAGGAGGCAGATGATAAAGGGGAGCCAGGATTTATTTACTGGCAAAGATTTATGAAGGCCCGTTATGAATCAGAAACCAAGCCAAGGGCCTGTGAATACAATGATTAAATTTCTTTAATGTTTTATTTATTTTTGAGAGACAGAGACAGAGACAGAGAGAGCAGGAGCGGGGAGGGGCAAAGAACGAGGGAGAATCTGAAGCAGGGTCCAGGCTCTGAACTCTCAGCACAGACTCAAACAGCCCCACAAACGGTGGGGCTCAAACCCACAAACGGTGGTCATGACCTGAGCCCAGGTTGAAGCTTAACAGGCTGAGCCTCCCAGGCGCCCCCTCCCAACTTCTTTCTTTAAAAAATTTAAGCCACAGGGGTGCCTGGGTGGCTCAATTGGTTAAGCCTCCAACTTTGGCTCAGGTCATGATCTCAGGATTAGTGGGTTCAAGACCCACGTCCGGCTTTCTGTTGTCAGTGAGGAGCCCACTTTAGATCTTCTGCCGCCCCCCCCCCCCCCCCCCCCCCCCACCATCTCTGCCCCTTCCTAGCTCAGGCGCACACACTATTTCCTCTCTCCGTTTCTCTCAAAAATAAACATTAAAAAAAAAAAAAAAATTAAACCATAGCCAAACGCTGAAAGAATAGTATAACAAACACCTTTTAACAATTTAAGAATAATTTGTGACATTTGTAAGTATATTTCACCACAATGCTTAAGCATAAACCTCCTAAGAATGAGGATATTCTACTAAATGGGGTACCATTATCATAAACATCAAAATTAATAAAAATTCCACTATTATTATAAGCGTTCGGTTTTAAATCCTCTCCAGTAGTCTCCCAAATGTCATTGTACCTTCCCCCCCAACCCTCGATCCATTAAGGTTAGTGCATTGCACTGGATCGGTATGTTTCCGCGGTCTCTTTGAATCTGGAACAATTTTCCTGCCCCTTTTATCTTTTCAAGAGAACTTCACTTTTTGAAAAGTCCAGCCTAATTGCCTTTTAGGGTGTAAAAGAATTTCAATCTAAAATGGAACTGGAAGGGCGCCTGGGTGGCTTAGTCGTCAGTTAACTGTTTAACCGTAATGATCTCACGGTTCTGGAGTTCAAGCCCTGCACTGGTCTCTGTGCTGACATCTCAGAGCCTGGAGCCTGCTTCGGATTCTGTGTCCCTCTCTTGCTCTGCCCCTTCTCTGCTCATTCTCGTTCTCTGTCTCTCTGTCTCTCTGTCTCTCTGTCTCTCTCTCTCTCTCTGTAAGGGTTAAATTGTAGTGTTGGGCTAACCTGTAGCGTTAACAAATAACAGCTTTGTTTTAACAGTGTAGATTAAGAGATAACAGCCTTGTCTTCTCAATCAAGGGAACAAAAGTTCAAGGAAAGTCAGAGGGATTAGTGTTTGATTGGATTGGGACAAGGGCACGTCTGAACTGTTTCCACCCCCATCTGGGGACTATTTCTTTGTTTTGTTCCCAGGTGTTGATAAGACGATGTGGTCGGCTGTAAAAACTCTGTACCCCGGCTGTTTGGGACCCCACTCTGGTCAAGAGCGTGGGTCCCGATCCGTTGGCCTTGCCTCTCATTGTAATAAACGTTGTTGTGACTGTCACTGGCGCCCGTAGCATTGTGTTTCAGGAGTCGTGTGGATGCAACACTCTCAAGAATAAACATTTTAAAAAAACTTTTTGAAAATTAAAAAATAAAATAAAATGGAACTGGATGATACAAACTGGAAAATGGAAAACCGTCCTCAGGAAAACAAAACTTCAGGACTGAGAGGCTATTTTCCCATAAATGCCTGATTTACAGAAAACTGATAATATTGGCATTTTCTTACATTATAGGCAGTTGCTCAGGGGTTGCCTCATATCAACCTTGGGAAGTCTTGTTTAGGGTTTTCAGAGACATGAACAAGAAATGACCCAGGTTGGGTTGATCTCACAAAATAAACTGAATTGGGCTTTGTTTTATGACTGGACTGGTTTCCTCTGCTTGGGGAATTTTCAAAGCCCTCCTGTGTCTTTCATTTTCACAGACTCTAACAAAACTCACTCTTCTTCACATTCCCTGCCCGTAAATACAGCCCACCCAAACCCTCAACAGGTTTGCCTTAGCTTGCTATAATTTGTATGTACCAAACTGCAATTCCTTGCTATTCCCAAATAAACTCATCTTTTTGACAATTTTGAATTTGCTCTGGTTTACCTCTTTCTGTAAGTCAGCAAAGTGGACCACATTCTTGATTGACTGATGATTTCCTCATGGCATTCTTCAGTCCCTCTATACCCTGTATTTCCTGTAAATTGAAAATTAGCTCTAGAGGCTTAATTCAGGTTAAGCATATTTGGAAACAATATAGCGCAGATTACACTGCGATCTTGTTAAAGTTCCGTGTACCTTCTGTATGTGTGTGTGAACTGTACTACCTTTGCACACTTTTCTATTGGGGTTTTGATCATTTGCTTCTCAGTCTAAGGCTAGTCTATATTCCAATACTAACCTGAGTTAGTTATAGATGAGTTTACACTCCCCTACTGATCTTCAGGTCATTGTCAATAAATGCAAGGGCAAGAGATAGATTATAAAAAAAACAACTCTCACCAACCATGGAGAGACACATTGTGGCCAACTGTATATCAATGTGTGAATGAATAAACAATTAGAGGTGTATCTGTGCAATGGAATGCTATCAGCAATAAAAAGGAATAAATGATTGACTCGCACAATTCCAAATGGAGAAGCCAGAAAGAAGAGCATATATGATTTCATTTCTTGGTATTCTGTAGATAGGCTGTCTCTGTTTGAATGAGTAACAAATAAAGTTATATGTAATTTATTATATTTATATACATTTTTCTTGCCTTTATTTTAGCCAAATCATTGTTATCAAGATATGCGCATTTGTTTTTTATTAACAGTAGTGCCTTTTTATTTTTTATTTTTTATTTTTTAATTTTTTTTAACGTTTATTTATTTTTGAGACAGAGAGAGACAGAGCATGAACGGGGGAGGGGCAGAGAGAAAAGGAGACACAGAATCAGAAGCAGGCTCCAGGCTCTGAGCCATCAGCCCAGAGCCCGACGCAGGGCTCGAACTCACGGACCGCGAGATCGTGACCTGAGCTGAAGTCGGACGCTTAACCGACTGAGCCACCCAGGCGCCCCAACAGTAGTGCCTTTTAAACAATTTTTCTTAAATGCCTGTTCTCAGAGTTGCATGCTTTAGAAATTCAATTGAGGGGTGCCTGGTGGTTCAGTTGGTTGAGTGTCAGACTTTGGCTCAGGTTGCGATCTCATGGTTTCTGGGACTGAGCCCCACATTGGGCTTTCTGCTGTTATCATGGAGCCTGCTTCAGATGCTTTCTTCTTTTTCTCTCTGCCCCACCCCCACTCATGTGTGTGGACTTCATATTTCCACTTTGGTGGGGGGGGGGAGGGGGAAACATGGCGTCTGCTCCTCTGTCTGAGTTAAGGTTTTGAATTAGGTTTTCCATTTCTGCCTTCTACTGGCACCTTACCTCTTCTGCCTTCCCCTCCCCCTGCTGTTTCTGCACCAACTTGGGTGTGGTCTACATTTCTGGTTCCTATACCCTCCTCAGTGCCTCAGGCCCCATTGGCTCCTCCTCCCATCCTCGAGGTTAAGGAGTAAAGTGCACCCCCTTGGACATCTAGGTCTTTTCCAAATAGAATAAATCGCTAAAGCTTTGATTACTGAACATAGGTTTGTGTTTTTAACTTCTTATTGCAGAGAAATTACGGCTATTTGGACCTATTGGAAAAACATGCTTTGTACTTAATTGGTTCATGAATTTACCATCTAAAAAAGTTCTGGTGTAAACACCTCTCGGTTACTAAGTCCTCAATTGGAGACTAAGGTTTTGTAAGAGTTAAAATTCTGCTAAGTGTACTTAAGACAAATGGAAATAAGGAAAGCAACCCTGTATGTAGGAAAGTAATGTAATGCCCCCGATTTCGAATCTGAGAGACCACCAAGGAGCCAATACCGATGCAAACGCACGAGGGTTTATTTACAAGCTCGAGCTTGGGCCCAAGTATACCCGACACAGCGGAGCAGGGACTTGGACCCCTAGGCTAAGAGGGGTAGCAGTTTTATAGGGGCCAGTGACCAATGAGATTGTAACACACACAGAAAGTTGCGTAGTCATGTCAGTCCACACGCAGGTGGCCAATTGAATTACAATTTACCCCAGAGTAACTGTTTGAACTAGCCTGTCACTCTGGTCAGAATTGGTGCGCAAGTTTGGCGGGCACAAGGTGGGGTTTAAGAATTGGCGATTAGGGGTTCCACATTCCTATTTGAGCCGGTTTCCAGTAAGGGTGTGCTCAGAGGCTTGACTAGGGTGGGGGAGTGTCTTAAGCAATAAGTAGGTCATGTGGGGGTTATGCATGAGATAGTGGGTGTAGCACAAAATGGAGTTAGTCTTGCTCTGCTTGTCCAGGGGTAGGGGATTTTTGTTAAATTCCTTGGGTCCCACAGTAGGAGGTATGTAAGAAAGATATAAGGAATGGAAATACATTTTTGTTGAGGGTAGAAGAAAGTAATTCTGTCTTCAATGAGACTGGTTATTTGGAGAGAAATGGCTTTGGGACAAAGTTTGAAGGCAAAGGAAAGTTGTAGAAGGTTCATGAAGGGAAATCTTTGGAAAGGAATTTTATGTGTGGTCATGATGGACTAAGGTTGAGATGAATAGGATTTTAAAAGTACACTGGTGTAAGGTTGAAATTCTGCTTTTCTCTCTGCTCAAATGACAAAGTTTTCTTGGATTGTTGATCTGCTCTTGATAAGACAATGCAAACAAAGGTTTGTCTTCCAGGAAAACCAAAGTTTCAGGTTTCATCTTTATCAGGTCTTTGATTACTTAGTTAAAACTTCTCAATGTTAAAGGAGCTAGGTTTTGGTAACAACTATATAATGCTATACATTCACCTTTAGGATCTTTTATTGCCACCTTGGTTGAATAAATAAAGTTTTAAGATTTGTAATGATCTGTAATCCTATTTAGGATGTAATTATAACTTCCTAAGGTTTTAACAATCTTCCCAGGATTTAAATGGTAAAGGAAGTCTTTTTGACCAGTTAGGCCCTTTTATTTGGGATGCTAAGTTACTTGGAAACTCACTGTCGTACAACGGTAAACCTTAGGTTGTATTGCACAGGTTAATGCTGTAACTGCCCAAATATATATGCAATTCCTAAAGTTTTAATGTTTTGGTATAAGGTCATCACTTAATATTCTGATTACTTGAAGTGTTATGTGTCACAGAAATAACCGAATTTCTTTGTCAATTGCATCATAATGAACTCTCATCAGATCTTTAACAATGTCTATTTCTGAGATTTTGTCATTTACAATTGTTCTTATTCTCTCACAAAATGTGTTTCTTATTCAAGGAGATTTATAAAAAGGACTTTGTGGACAAATACAGGTATTCGACATCTTTAAGATTAATACTAAAATGGGTAAGAATTTCCAGAACTAAAAATCTGCATTCAAATTGAACAAGAATTAGGAACATGGGATTAAATGAACTGAGGAAGATTATAGTTTTGTGGTTCTTTTTGAAAATATTGCTGGTTCTCTAATGTTTGCTCTTTTAGATTAAGGAAACTTTCTCTTAAGATATCTATGATATACAGAAATGTCATAAAGTATTCATTTGTAAACTGAAGCATTTATCTTTTCTCTCTACATAACTTCCCTGAAATTCAAAAACTCTCAGTGAGTATTCTTTCTTTCATGGCAATTACAATTGTTTGCATAAGTTCATTAAGAATCTGTTCATCTTGTACCAGGTCACCATTGGATATACTGGTTATTTTACCAAGGCTTTGACAGGAATGTCATATTTGAGAGTGACATTCATAGACTCAGATATGAGCAGACAGCTTTAAGGAACTAAGGTTGGCTTTATGAAACATGGAGCCATAAAGAGCCTTGGAAATGCTGGCCTGATACCTTGCTTACAGAGTTCCCAGCAGCCTTACCAGGTGAGTAAAGAAGGTCACTTCCTGGCAGTTGCAGGAACCTCAGGATATCTTGGGGACCTCATGAACAGGAATTCGCCCAATTCTACAGGTATTGCAGGCCTGTCTGATGGCAAGTATTTGGCTTGGCTTCTGGCCTCAAGAGGCTACTAAAAGTTCAACCAGGAGATTCCTTATAAAAGGTTCCAGGAAAGGAAACTTTAAAAGATCCTCATGATCGATCGCTATTCTTGCTGAGCTTATGTAAATGATGAGACCAGGTTTGTTAAGACTGGACTTGTTCAACTGAAGGTTGATGGGGGGGTGGGAGGGAGGGGAGGGTGGGTGATGGGCATTGAAGAGGGCACCTTTTGGGATGAGCACTGGGTGTTGTATGGAAACTAATTTGAGAATAAATTTCATATAATAAAAAAAAAAGACTGGACTTGTTCTACAAATGCATTGGCCTCAATTTGGCTATCTCTGGAAAGGGTTTTTTTTTTCTAGAGAAAAACTATATTTCAACAATGCACCATTATGGATGTTAAATTCTAGTTATGATTGTCTTTAAATGTTTGTTGTTTACCTGAACTAGACAACTTGAGGTAAACTTCAGAAAATTGTCACCGTATTTCATGTGTAAGCAATCTTCTGTGCTTGTTATTCTGTGGGGATAATAATAAGACCCCATGGGCATATGATTATTTAAACAACTGGGAAACAGGATGGATCTCTAAATGTGCAAACCGTATCTTCCCTAAACCTGATCTGACAGTTACCAGAAATCCGCCCCTTTCAAAGACTTGGAGGTGGACTTTACAGACATATAACCAAATAGAGGATTCAGTTTCAGGTATCACCCCAAGGGTCCAGCACTCCAGAGTTAAGAAGGCCAACTCAGAGGAGCCCTCAGCCTGACGAAGTGATCCAGATCCAGTCAACCCGCTTAAACTGACCCTCAAAAGGACACTGGCCCTTGGGATCTCCAGCCCTGCTCCAGCCACACCCCGGAAGCTGGCTGGCCTGCGTTCAGCAGAAGCTTGAGGAATCAACGTGTGGACTGAGCCCAGGGGTTCGGATGCAACTCTGCCAGCTCTTGCCCCTTACTGGTGTCATAGCCCTGATCTTGTTTCTGGCGTTGGGCTAATAGAGACTGCACCAACAAACTAGGACATGGAACCGATGGCAGACTCCCTGGTAACCTGACAAAGCCAACTAAGCTCCCTGGCGGCAGTGACCCTCCAAAACAGGCAAGCCCTCAACCTCCTCACTTCAGAAAAAGGAGGGACTTGTATCTTTCTGGGGGAGGAATGTTGCTATTTTGTAAAGAAATCAGGAATAGTCAGGACTAAGGTTAAAGAACTCAAGGAAAGAATTCAACGTAGACAACAGGAAAATATCGGTCAATGGAGAGGATGGGATCTCACACACCGGGCATCCTGGCTCCCTGCCCTGGAAGGGCCCCTCCTTTCCATAATTTTACTTGTGACCATCGGCCCCTGTATACTAAATACCCTGCTACGTTTTATTGAAAACACTGTTGCTCGCCAAATTTAGCCCTCCGAGGGTACTAACCCCTAGAGCTAAAAAGTGATGCCTAATAAAAGATTTTAAAAATGGCATTGGGGCGCCTGGGTGGCTCAGTCGGTTGAGTGTCCGACTTCAGCTCAAGTCATGATCTCACAGTCTGTGAGTTTGAGCCCTGCGTTGGGCTCTGTACTGACAGCTCAGAGCCTGGAGCCTGCTTCGGATTCTGCATCTCCCTGTCTCTCTGCCCCTCCCCTGCTCATGCTCTGTCTCTCTCTGTCTCAAAAATAAAATAAAATAAAATAAAATAAAATAAAATAAAATAAATAAAATCAAAATGGCATATAAATAAATAAATAAAATAAAATAAAGTAAAATGGCATCAAAGCAGGGAATGTTGGGAAAATGAATACAGTTTTACACCATAAGATGGCCGATGGGACTAAAACAAACTCTCTCTCTAGCTTAGAGACCCTCTTCTGGGTTCTTCTTGCCCTGTTTGCCACGCGCAAAACCCCCCACAGATATGGAAGCTGAATATAAATTACTCTCCCTCCTTCATTCCGAGCTCAGATCTTTGGAAAAAACGGTCTCCTCCGAGCCCGCTGCTGTTAAATAAATCTCTGATCCACCAAGATCTCCGAGTGCCGCTTGGTTTTTCCACCAGTGTTCCGACCTGGTTCTGTAACAGAGGGGCAGAGAGAGAGGGAGAGAGAGAATCCCAAGCAGGCTCTGAGATGTCAGGACAAAACCCGAAACGGAGCTCAATCTCACCAATCGTGAGATCATGACCTGAGTCAAAATCAAGAGTTGGATACTTAACCGACTGAGCCACCCAGGTGCCCCTAAATCAAATAAACATTAAAAAAAAAAAAATCTTTTTGATGCAATACAGAAGAAATATAACAGGCAATCTCACATCAAATGTCCCTAGGAATATTTGATTTCCCTTGAGTCCAGTGCCTGATGGCTATCTTTGGCTTGGACATACATCTCTAGTCCAATAATTTTGGGTAGATATCATCAACTACATGAAGCATGACACATAACATAGAAGAGCCTGTGGGTGGATCAGACACAGAGAAACTTACGACTATGCTCAGTACACACAGTTATAATGGGACCAGATTAGATTGTGAGCACCTTGAGGATGGGGATTAAAAAATCTTAGGCATCTCTATATCCTGAACAGGGCTTGGCACTAGTAAATGCTCAATAATCATGTAAAAACCAATCACCCACTGAGCTAAGAGTCACTGCACTACCCTTACTCATACCAAATCGGTATTTATCATCAGTGAAAACAGGACCGAAATAGAGATTTGCTTATCGCCTATTACCATTTTCTACCCAAGTTTCCAGTGTGTGTTTCCCTCATCTTCCAACTAATAGTTTCTGCTATCATTTTTTATCTTCATTTGAAATTGTCCTATTGTAAGTGCTTTTTATTTCCAGCTATCTTAAATGCAATCTGGAAGGTGGCAGAGAACAATCATAATTGAGCCAACAAGCAAGTGGAAGCAGAGGAGAAAAGGTGGCCCCCATTTGGAGGGGAAGGAACACAAGGAGGGGCCAGCAGGTCACTAAAACCCTCTCAAGGTGCTCTTTTGGCTCAGCTCTGGGCTCCTCTTTTCTCTCCAGAAAGTCCATGGGGAAAAGAAATACAAGTTGTATTAATAAAAAGAGTAAATGATCAAGAAAGAAAAAATTGAGGGGTGTTATATTCACTGATAGTTGTCCAATATTCCACCCAGTGTCCATAAATTACAGGAAGAGAATGAAGCCTACTCTCAATTCATCCTTCAAGATCCCTTACCGCACAGATGGTAAGAGGTTTAGGGTCCCACCCCACACAGAAGTAAGGCTTTAGTACTTGAGAAAACGCATCGGTGAACGAATGGATGTGAGACCTGTCGTTCAAACTGTAAAAGGAAATCTCCCCCAACTCACAGTCCAGATAAACGCCCACCCCTCTGGGCTTTTCCTTCAACACAAGAGTGACAGGAACAGCCCCTTGTGCCACATAGGCACCATCCTGCAGCTGAACTGTCCAGCGTCTG
Organism: Panthera leo; assembly: GCF_018350215.1. Taxonomy (NCBI): domain Eukaryota; kingdom Metazoa; phylum Chordata; class Mammalia; order Carnivora; family Felidae; genus Panthera; species Panthera leo. The sequence goes on from NC_056682.1 coordinate 63,144,506, forward strand.
TTCTGTCCTGACAGGGGCCGCTGTCCCTTCCAGGAGAGGGGGTCCTCACAGACCCCCACGGCCCACTCGCTCTTGTCACCCAGCTGCACCTCCCAGTAGTGTCGGCCCCCGTCGAAGCCCTCGGAACCCAGGACGACGGGATCCGTCAGAAGTCTCTTTGGATGCTGAGGGACGCTTGGCCTTTCCCTCACGAATGTCACAGACGTCCTATCCTCAGACACAAGCAGATGAGGATGTGCTGTTTCAGGATCCAGGGTAACTTCTCGTCGGAACCTCTGTATGATCTTCTGCAGAGCCAAGTACTGCGGGGGGAGACTGCAGCCTTCTCTCCTTAACTGGAAAGAGTAGAGAGCTGGGGGCTCCTGGTGCTCACACCGGGCACGGACACCCCCGAGGCCCGTCAGCAGCTTCACCTCTGACATCACACTCCTCTCGGCCACCTCCTTCAGGAGACCTCGGAGGGTGGAAACGTGGTCTGAAAACGCCGTTATGTTTGCACAGAGTTTCTGCTGAATGTCCTTCTCCTCTTCGGCCAGCCTCGACAGAACTGCCTCTTGCTGCCGGGCTACAGACCGGTTCAGGTGCTCAAACTCAGAGGCTAACTTCTGTCTGTGGCATTGCACCTGCTCTCCCAGCTCTAAGAGTCTCCTGTCTTGGGTGGCTACCAGCTGCTGCACGACTGCCAGCTGCCTCTTCAGGGGCTCCACGTAACTGCCGAGCCTTTGCCTGTGCTGGGAGGCGGCCTCCTCCGCGGGCCTCACCCGGTGGCCCCGGTGGTCAGGGGGCCGCACGCACGCGGGACACAACACCTGTAGGTCCTCCTCACAGAAGAGGGTCAGGACCCGGTTGTGCTTCTCGCACAGATGCCTCTCGTCCCGCCTCCCCCTCTTGCTCCTGCTGATGTGGAGGAGCTTGGCGACGTCGATCACCCTTCCCAGCTGGGCGTTGCTCCTCAAGTGCCTCCCTCGGCCTGGGTGGCGGCAGACGGGGCAAGGGAAGCTGTCGCTGAGATCAGCCCAGGATTGCCGGATGCAGCAGCGACAGAAGTTGTGCCCACATTCGGTGGTGACGGGGTCTCTCAGGTAGTCCAGACAGATGGGGCAGTTGGCTTGTGCCTGGAGTCCTGCCAGGGCTGACGACGCTGCCATTGGGCCGAGATAAACGTCTTTCTGGACCGACGTGGCTCTTCTGGAGGTGGTGCCCTGCGGGAGTCCTCCAGTGAGAGGCAGACACACCCTCAGATTTTACTGTCCTTTCCTGTCCTGGATGTCCTTTGGTCAAAGGAGGGCAGCCTTGCTGTCCTAGGAGGCCACTGGCCTCAGGTGCAGTCGTAGATGCCCAGAGGAGCTCTGTTCACCACCTGCAGGTGATCACAGATGAGCTGGGCAGCCAGCTGTCCTCGGCAGCCCAGGGGATGTGAAGCCAAGGTCAGCAATTCTCTTGGGCAGAAGGCAGACATAATTTTTAAGTGTGTTTTCCTTCCTGGGGATGATAAAATATTCCTTTACATAAAATAGGCTACTCTTTATCTCATTGCCCTGTTCACTGCCACCTTTAAAGCAACCACTGAGTCTTTTCTCCACCCCCAGGATTCCACCTACACCCACGTCAACCAAAGAGGGGCTAAATGGGACTGTGGAGAACGTGTGGACTAGATCTCTTGGCCCTGGGTGAGATTTCTCTGTAGTCACCTACTATCTGGGGGACCTGGGGAATGTTATATAATATCCTCACCTCTACTCAGGTAAACAAAGTATAAATCTCCACTTCGATCATTTCAATAGTCAAAAATCTATTGAAAAAACTTGGTATTTTTTGGCTTAAACCACAGACATTTCTGACAGCACTGAATTCATAATATATCAAAATTTTCTTTTCACTTGAGTTTCTCAACTGGAACCGATATCCAACTCTGTACGTAGTAGATGGGATTTGGACTAGATTAAATTTACTGTGAGGACCCTGCCAACTTGGAAAACTAATTCTTCACATAATGCACAGAATGAAATTGGAGATCAGGAATTCAGTGTGAGAAAAAGCTGAGAAACACACACATACACACAATACTCTCTGAAGTGAATGGTGAGCTACCAAGTAGTGAGCACTTGTTAGGACAGGATCCTGAGAAGAGGGCATGGAGCTTTTTCTTTCAAGCTGTTACTGATGATTTCTCCAGGAGGCCAAAAGGCTGAGAAGTGACCTCCATGTTGGATCACCTCACTCACCACTGCCACAACACCAGAGTCTGTACCATGATTTTTCTTTCAACTCTGATGTTGCAGATTAATGTGCATTTTGGAGATCTGCATTCCCCACAGATCTATAATCTCCACGTTATCCCCACGATGACTGTATCTGCAAGTATCTCCTAAGTCCTAGGCTAAAGCTGTTGAATGACTAAGCTTGGCCAAGTTTCTGGGCCTCCCTTAAGAACTTAGTGACTTTGGGCAACCTGCTTATACTCTCTGCGCATCTGTAAGCAGACAGATGGTGAGATTAAGGAAGATCAAGTTTATGCAGGACCTGAGTACTAAGGATCCTGGCCCCATAGCTCTCATCCCTCCACTCCCCACCTATACACAAACCACCCCTCACTAAGATGCTGGAAAGGATTCCACACTGGGCTTCAGATCAGCACCTCTGGAGGCTTTGTCACACAGATATTGGGAACCTCTAGGACTGGCTGGGATCATGGTGTCTGTATTTTTAGCAGTATTTATATGACCTAGGACAAGGGTCACTGAATAAAATAAACCATAATACAAGAATGGTTCTTAAAATAACCTGAATCCAGGGGCAGCTGGGTGGCTCAGTCAGTTAAGCATCGAGTCTTGGTTTTGGCCCAGGTCATTATCTCCCAGTTCATGAGTTCAAGCCTGGCCTCGGGCTCTGCACTGTCTGTTCAGAGCCTGCTTAGGATTTTCTCTCTCTCCCTCTCTCTGTCTCTGCCCCTCCCCTGCCCCCCACTTGTCTCTCTCTCTCTCTCAAAATAAATAAATAAACTTTAAAAAAGAATAACCTGAATCCAAGTTTGCTTTTCCTTAAGGTTTGATCTTAGGCACTATACAGAAGAGGCATCGGGACGCCACCAGTCTTACCATGCCCCAGCCTCCTGTACTTACGTTATACCATCTCTGGGCTTACCTGGAGCAGGTGACTATGGGAGGTCTGTGAGGCTGGTCTCTAAAAGAGTTCCCAGAAGACAGTTTTGCAGGAGATTGCCGGGTCAGTGATGTGACCATTGCATATATGTATATATCCTACTAGCAAGGTGGAGTCATGGAGACCCCACCCACCAAAGAGTGGTGGGTCCTCCCTCCAAGAGGGAGGGCAAGGTCTGGCCCAGGTGCCACCCTGGATAGAGGTGGGGAGATTATTACCTGTGATTAAATCAAGCCAGCAGGGACAATGTTAATTACATAGTCTAATTTGAATGTTTATTTATTTTTGAGAGAGACAGAGACAGAGTGTCAGCGGGGAGGGGCAGAGAGAGAGGGAGACACAGGATCTGAAGCAGGCTCCAGGCTCTGAGCTGTCAGCACAGAATCTGACGTAGGGCTTGAACTCACGAGCCATGAGATCATGACCTGACCTGAAGTTGGCACTCAACCAACTAAGCCAGCCAGGCGTCCCTAATTCTTCAACAAGTAACATTAAGAAATATTAAGAGGGCGCCTGGGTGGCTCAGTCGATTGAGCGTCCGACTTCAGCTCAGGTCACGATCTCACAGTCCGTGAGTTCGAGCCCCACATCGGGCTCTGGGCCGATGGCTCAGAGCCTGGAGCCTGCTTCCGATTCTGTGTCTCCCTCTCTCTCTGACCCTCCCCCGTTCATGCTCTGTCTCTCTCTGTCTCAAAAATAAATAAACGTTAAAAAAAAAAAAATTAAAAAAAAAAAAGAAATATTAAGAAAGAAAAAAAAAAAAGAAATATTAAGAAAGAACCTGCTATGTTCCAGGAAGAGCATGTAGGCCAATGTAGATAGAGAGGAGAGATTGTTGAACAGGAAAGTCTGGTAAAGTTACTCTCTCCCACCACCAAAGCCTCTAAGGACTCCCATTTATTTCACAGAGTAAAATACCTCAAATGGCCTATGTGACTCTACCAAGGCTGGTTTTTCTCCCTTTTCCCCACAACTCACCTCTCTGGCCTCAGACTCTCCTTGCACTCATTTTACTCCACTAACAGGCTTCAGTGCTGGCCCAGGTCCCTTCTGCCAATCCCTTCTCCGTAACATTTTCTCCAGCCGGTCTCTCTGCAATGCTCCACCACTGCTCTTCCCTCATCCAGAGTTCTGCTCTGATTCCATGTTCTCTAAAATGCCTACACAGGGGTGCCTGGGTGGCTCAGTCTGTTAGGCAACCAACTTCAGCTCAGGTCATGATCTTGTGGTTTGTGAGTTCCGAGCGCAGCATCAGGCCACGCTGACAGCTCATAGCCTGAGGGCTGTTTTGGATTCTGTGTCTCCCTCTCTCTCCTCCCCTGCTCCTGCTCTTTCTCTTTCCTTCAAAAATAAACATTAAAGAAAAAATTTTAAATACCTACGCCGACCACCCAACTTCAGGTAGCTAACCTGCCCCCACCCACAGTACTCCCATGCTCTGTACCTACCCATCGAGCTTTATTAGCTTCTACCTTGCTTTATCAATTCTTTATATTTATTATTTGATTATCTGTTTCTTCTACTCTAGGAAGTACACTGCTCAAGGATAGGAATCTTAGTTTTTCTCACCTCATACAATTTCAAATTGAAGATATCCATGATGGTTAATTTTATGTGTCACTTTGCTGGGCCTCAGTGCCAAATATGTGGTCAAACATTATTCTGGATGTTTCTCTGAGGGTGTTTTTGGATGAGACTGACATTTAAATTGGTGGACTTTTTAATGTGGGAGAGTCTCATTCAGTCTATTGAAGGGTGAATAGAGCAAAAGTCTGACCTACCGTGAGCCAAGAAAGAATTCTATCATGGGATGACCTCTGTACTTGAAATGCAGCATAGAATCTTCCCTGATCTCCAGGTTGCTGGTTTTAAAATCTGCCATGCCGGTCGTCATAGATTTGCCAGTCTCCATAATCATTTAAGCCAAGTCCTTAAGATAAATCTTTCTCTAAAAATACACATCTGTTTGTTTATTTCCCTGGAGAATCCTGACCAGGTATCTCATCACTCAGCAAAATAAATGGACAAAGCTCAAAACACTAGGAATAGGGGTGCCCAGGTGGCTCAGTCAGTCGAGTATCCAACTCTTGATTTCGGCTCAGGTCATGATCTCACGGTTCGTTGAGTTTGAGTCCCACATCGGGCACTGAGCTGGAGGTGCAAGCCTGCCTGGGATCCTCTCTCTCCTTTGCTCTATGCCCCCCTTAAAATAAATAAATGAACTTAAAAAAAAAAAAAAACCAACTAGGAATAAAAAAGGTCTTTAAAAATCATAAAACAATGGTAGCCAAAGTATCAAGAATCAGATGGTATGAGACTTCTCAAAAACAATAGTATGTTTTGAAAATTAGGTTATATGACTTCAAATGTAGCCATGTATATTTGGCTTAACTGTCACCTCAACATAGGTAGAATAAAATCGTTTTGAAATGTGCCAAATCACCCAAATTTTAAAACATAGAGAGGATGACACCCCAAATTTAAAGATAAAACAAGCAGGGAGACATGGGATTAAACCAAGGAATTCTAGAACAGAGGGCAATTCCCAGGATAGTGGGGAGAGAGACAGATATACACATAGGCTACTTTGTTCAGATTGCAACATGAGATGCAGAATCATGTTCACTGGGACATAGATTATCTATGATCTATATAAATATGTGTAGGACAAGGGCTGTTAAAGAGCAAAATTTCAGTATCTATAGTAATCAGTCATTTGGGTCAACTGATAACAAACACAGTAAAGATGAGAAGGGAGCCTGGGTGTCCTAGTCAGTTAGGCATCTGACTTTTGATATTGGCTCATGTCATCATCTCATGGTCTTGGGATCAGGGCTTCTGGGATCACGGCTCTAAGTTGTGTGCTGGGCATGAAGTCTGCTTGGGATTCTCGCTCTCCCTCTCTCTCTCTGCCCCTCCTCTGCTGGCACTTATTCTCTTACACAAAAATAAATAAGTAAATTTAAAAGAAGAAAGAAAAAAAGAAAGAAAGAAAGAAAGAAAGAAAGAAAGAAAGAAAGAAAGAAAAAGAAAGAGAGAGAGGAGAATATGATTATTAAGAATTATGGAAGTAGGGACGTTTGGGTGGCTCAGTTGGTTAAGCATCCAACTTAGGCTCAGGTCATGATCTCAGTTTGTGAGCTCAAGCCCTACCTGGGGCTCTGTGCTGACAGCTCAGAGCCTGGAGCCTGCTCCTGATTCCGTGTCTCCTTCTCTCTGCCCCTCCCCCCACTTGTGCTCTGTCTCTATCAAAAATAATAAATGTAAAAAAAAAAAAAGAAAGTAACTTATTTAACTGTAAAGGAATGACTATAATTAAAAGACATGTTGGGGCACCTGAGTGGCTCTGTCTGTTAGGCATCTGACTTCTGCTCAGGTCATGATCTCACAGTTCGTGGGTTCAAGCCCCACATCAGGCTCTGTGCTGACAGCTCGGAGCCTGGAGCCTTCTTCAGATTCTGTGTCTCCCTCTCTCTCTGCCCCTCCCCTGCTCGTACTCTGTCTCTCTCTCTCTCAAAAATAAACAAACATTAAAAAGTAAAAAATAAAGACATCTTATTATAGGTAATTTCAACAGAAATATTTTATTAAATTTGTTAAGTAGCATAATCCTCAAATACTTTATCTTAGAAACTAAAAGCATCTATAACATCTATAAAATTGGTGTTACTCTCATGTTTTATAGTTGCTTAAAATGAAAGAGAAAAATCTCTTCTGGTTTTCAGCAGTAAACCACAAGAATCCAGAATTGCTGAGACTAAATTTACTAGTTATCCCTAGATACTGAAACAGCATTGTTTCTTTCCCAGGTACTTCATCTTTCATCATCTGTTACTGAAGAGATTTTAAGAGGTTCAGAATCTATTCCAACATAGAAATAGGGACAAACAGCTTCTGTAAAAGAATCATTAAAAGTATAGAGAAGAGATCTATCATTCATATTGTAAAAGGAAACCTCACCCAACTCATAGTCCAAAAAAATGCCAATCTTAGTGGGTCTTACTGTGGGCAGAAGCTGGCTTCTCTTAGGACCCAACATAACATAAATGCTTTCAATATATCTCCCAATTGCCCAGAACCCACCCTCAGCTACTGGCTGATTCCTCCAATTCCTAGGAAAACAGTCTTGACACACTCCCAAGGTCCATTTAGGCTTGTTTCCCACTATGACCTCCCAGTAATGCCGGCCAGAACTAAATCTCTTAGAACCCAGGACAGCAGGGCAGAGGTAAAATCTCCTTGGGTTATAACAAAGGTATTTTCTTCTCTTTCCATAATGCACAGTTTTTCTATCCTCAGAGACGATAAGCCGAGGGTGTGCTGTTTCAAGATCTAGAATCACATCTACTTGAAATGGCTTGATAATTTTGCCCAAGCCAGAGTATTGTGGAGGAAGGCTAAGTCCGTATTTCTTTAATCGGAATAAAAAGAGCTCAGGACGTTTTAGGTTTTGATACCTGTGGTAGATACCTTTAACATGTGTCAGTAATTCCAGTTCCGATTGCCCAAACTTGCACTCTACCTCCTTCAGCAGATGTTTTAATGTGGAAACATGGTCTGAAAATGTTATACGGTTGGCATTTAGTTTCGTTAAAATGTCCATCTCTTCATCTCTCATCTGCCTAAGAAGAGCCTCTTGCTGATTTTGCAGAAACAGTCGAAGTTGCTCAAATTCAGAAATGATTTCTTCTCTCCTATACTCTACCTTCTTTTTCAGTTCCACAATTTTGCTGGCTTGCAGAGATATCACTTTTTCAACTCGTTCCACATTGTTCTGCAAGGGCTCAATGCTATATTCTAGAATTTTCCGGTGATAAGAGGCAGCTTTCTTAATGGGGCAAATGTAGTGTTTCTGGTGTTGAACAGAGAGACTGCACTGTGTACATAAAACCTCTAGGTCCTTTCCGCAAAAAAGGGTCAGAAACTGATTGTGCTTCTCACACACAGAATACTCTTCCTGCCTTTTTCTCTTGCTCCTTCTGACCTGCAGTAGTTTAGCAATTTCAGTCAAATTACTGAGCTGACGGTTGCTCCGTAAGTTTTTGTTACGAAAGCAAAAACGGCAGACAGGACAGGGGAAGGTATCTTCTAGATCCTTCCACATCATGTTGATGCAGGAGCGACAGAAGTTGTGCCCACAGTTTATAGTCACTGGGTCTTTCAAGTAGTCCAGACAGATGGGGCAGTTAGACTCTTCCTGAAGGTGTACCAGGGCTGTTACAAACTCCATTGAGCAGAGAATGAAGGTGGTGGGTAAGAATGTTCCCCTTGGCAAGGCTTGCCGTAAGCTCAAGACCCAGAGAGTAGATCTTCCCCAGACCTCGAAGCTTTAGGTTCCACTGGCCCAGCTTCTGATGGCAGCCACTGAAGTCTTGTGTAGTGTCCTGTCCTGTAGCTTGAGGTCAAGAAAGATTCACTGTTCACAGCTCTCTCACGGATTAACTCACCTAAATTTAAGATTAATGACTTTCTTCTTCAACAAAGTAGCCACGGGTCCAAGCAAGCAACCATTCATTCCTATGAGTGAGAAAAGTTTTCAATAATAAAATCTCCTAGATGTGCTATCACAATATAATAATTAATTTAGGCAAGAATCATCAATAACTGCAAAAACTATTATGTGAAATTTCCTGGGTAATGATATATTCACAAAAATCTCAAAATATCACTGTTAACAATTATGTGAAAAATAAGTGCCTTTACAATGTAGAATCCTAAAGAATACCTCCTGACCAATGAAGGGATAAACTGATGGCCTGCAATGAGAAAAACATCACTTACGGAGTATTTATGCTCCCCCTGCAAAAAAAGAAAAAGCAATTCCTAAATTTAATCACAAAGATACAGTCACTAAAATCCAAACCACAGAATGTTCCACAAGTCCATGGTCTTAAACTATATACAATGGCACTGAAGTTTCTTCTACGTTAAGAAACTAAAGAAACAAGTTAAATTTGTGATCTTAGCTTTCTAGAGTCTAGCTAGACATATATATACATTGCTCTAAAGTGGACAGAGCATGGCAAAAATATGAATATGGACTATTCATTAGACAACAGTAGCAAAAATCAAACTTCCTGAATTCAACAATTGCCTCATAGCTACATAAGAAAATATCCTACTCTTAGCAAATACGTACTTTAGTACTGAAGGAGTTGTGATCTTTGAATGTTACTCTTAAATATAACTTAAAAAACAAAAAAAGTGGTGGGCCTGGGTGGCTCAATCAGTTGAACATCCAACTCTTCATTTTGGGTCAGGTTATGATCCCAGGGTTGTGGGATCGAGCCCTGTGTCGGGCTCCACACTGAGTGTGGAGCCTGCTTAAGATTCTCTCTCCTTCTGCCTTTCTCCCCTTGCACTTTCTAAAAAAGAAAAAAAAAATGTGGGTGTCACGGTTTTGGTATCATGTGGGTGATGGGTGTGTCTATAATAAGGCAGCATGAAAGACACTCATTAGTGATGGAATGGGTTCTATAACTTGATTTTGGTGGCCACTATGTGAATCTACATGTGATAAGTGGCATAAAACTAGACAGTCATTTGACCAAGATCAAATTCCTGGTTTTGATATAGTATTTGGAAACATGGGAATGTGGATGATAGATACACGAAACCTCTCTGTACTGTTTCTTAAAATTCCTGTGAGTCTATTATTATTCTAAAGTGTTAAAGTTTTAGAAAAATCACCTTCAGGCTCATCCGGATGTTTAAATCAAAGGGAAGTTGTGTAGTTCATTTTGTAAAGCACTGGGACATATAATAAATCACTTATATCCCTTGCTTTTTATACTCATTGATTTTCCTGTATATTATTTGTGCATCATCTGCCACCTTTTAAGATATATGGACCTAGTACAGAAGCTTAACCTAGCCCAAGCTGTGTTCAGCTCAAGAGGATTATGGTACTACCCTTCTACCTGGTCAGCCTGTTTCCATTCTTGCATTCTGCATCCATTCGCAATTCAAGTAATAAGAACTTTCTTTGAATATACAACTCCTAACATCTCTTTCTAGTGCTTAAAATCTTCCAGCTTCTGAATGCACTTTAAATCCTCAACATGGTGGGGGCGCCTGGGTAGTTCAGTTGGTTAAGCATCTGACTTTGGCTCATGTCATGATTTCACGGTTTGTGAGTTTGAGCCCTGAATCAAGATCTCTACGTTCAGCATAGAGCCTGCTTCAGATCCTCTGTCTCCCTCTCTTTCTGCCCCTTCCTTGCTTGCTCTCTCTCTCTCAAAAAAAAAATAAACTTAAAAAAAAAAAAACTCTAAAAAAAATCCTCAACATGGTATGCAGAGCGCTGTAGGAGACCAAGAACATGGGTTTTTTTTTTTTATGTTTATTTATTTTTGAGAGACAGAGAAAGATAGAGCATGAGCATGAGTATGGGAGGGGCAGAGACAGGAGGAGACAATTTGAAGCAGGCTTCAGGCTCCGAGCTGTCAGCACAGAGTCTGATGTGGGGCTCGAACCCGTGAACCGCGAGATCATGACCTGAGCCAAAATCATACGATTAATCGACTGAGCCATCCAGGCGCCCCAAGAACGTGCTTGCTATAAAAGTGGACCCCCCAAACTCAGGGTTCTTTGGCTGTGTCACAAACCCACAGTGTACACAGCATCCAGCTGGTGAGACTTGGGAGAGATGGGAAACTGACACCAACCTGATGCTCATGCTATTGGCTGTGCCAGTAGTAACTGAGTCCTGTCTCTGACCCAGGACTTGTGTCATCTGGCAGCAACCATGAAACATCAACAGGCTAACTTACTAGTTTCAAGTAGGGTAAAATGCTGAGCCTTGACACTTGAGAGTTAAAATCTTCAATTACAGCTGTGAAACTCAAATTTATGAGAATTGAACAGGCTTATCCAAAGTCATAATATTAAATGCTATCAACTACTAGCATACTAAGCCATTAAGCACACTACACTTTTCTGGGTGACATAAATATATATTTGGCCTTTGTCCCAGGTTCCTGACATAGGGCTCTTAACACCCTTGGACTCACCCCATAGTGATAAGGATGCACTCTGTATGCTAATGAGCTGAGTGATGGCTAAGGACCCCTAGATAGCTGCAGAAGGGGGCAGGCCACCAAAAAGATCCAGGGATGATTAGTGGGTTGGAACCATCAGCCCTATCCTGTATCCTCCTGAGGAGAGGCACAGATGAGATCGAGGTAATCACCCAAGGCCAGTGATTTAATCAACCATGTAAATGTAATGAGACCTAGATAAAAACCGGGTTGGAGAACTTCAGGGTTGGTGAATACATCTAAGCGCATGGGGGTGGCAGGCACTGCCTGACCAGAACAGATGCTCAGTAAGTGCTATTGTGCAGAAAAGAGTGATCATAATAGGCCTAAGACTGCTTGCTGTCCTTAGAAGGGCCTGCTTGCAAGGTTGACCCTTGGGTTCTATCTGAGAACTTGGATTTTGGAAGGGTTCCCATCCTTCTCTGATAACAATGGCTCACCGAGCCTAAAGTATCGGTGTAACTAATGTGGTTTATGCTAGCTACCAGCATTCCTTCTGATAATCCGGAAATTTGATACATCCTAAGCAGAGGCTGACCTCATGACCTGTTCCCAAAGAAAAAATAAGCGTCTAAGAGCTTCCCTGATAGACAATTCACACGTTATCATAACTTGTTGCTAAAGGAATTACATGAGTCCTATGTGACTTAACTGGGTAAGAACTGTTGGATGTTTGCCATGGTCTCCTCCAGACTTCAACTCATGCACCTTTTCCTTTCGCTGATTTTGCTTTGTATCCATTCACTATAATCAGTCATAGCTGTGAGTACATTTTACTCTGAGCCTGGAGTCCTTGTAGCAATGTCTGAATCTAGGGTAGTCTTGGGAACCCATAGACATAAGTATTATTAGAAAATCTTATAAAATTTCAAAGTGAAGAAAGCTCTTAGAAATCTGACCCAACTGACTAGATATTTATTATATCATATAATCTATTAAAGTATATACTATAACACTGTCTTAGTCTAAAAGCCACTATATATCTTATTGTTATTGTTAATATCTTATTATTGTTTCCCCTTTAATGAGTAAAAAAGACGCTAACTGCTCATGGTGGTTTGGCAGAGAAAGTCTGAATAGATTCTAATTGTTTTAAATGTTTATTTATTTATTTTGAGAGAGAGAGCAAGCGCATGTGTGAGTGGGGGAGAGGTAGACAGAGAGGGAGAGAGAGAATCCCAAACAGGCTCCATGCTGTCAGAAAAGAACCCGATGCAGGGCTTGATCTCATGACCAAGAAATCTTGACTTGAGCTGAAATCAAGAGTGAGATGCTTAACCAGGTGATCCACCCAGGTGCCCCAGATTCTAATTTTGAAGCAGCAAGGTATTATTACATTAAAAAAAATTTTTTTTTATTATATTGCGATTGGAGGATAGCATGATATGCCATTCAAAAATATGCCTCTTTGGCATAAGGATGCCAAATCACAAGGATGATTTTGAGCTGATTATTTGGAGAAATAGCAGACACAGAAGCTCTGAAAACAGACCAGCAGCTACCCTTTTGAAAGGGCAATTTACCATAGAATGGGGACCTGTGCCAAGAAGAGAACTATTACTAGACAACTTTTTCACCTGGGTGGGGCAAACTTCATTTACCAGATACTTTCTCTTTTCAGTGTCCTATGAATTGCCCTCCTCCCCTTTGAAGCCTTAGACCTATATCTCTTTCCTTAGTTCAGGATGAGCTGCCCACTTACACTCACGCTACCTTTTTTGAGTCTCATATCTTTGTGAATCTCCCTTATGTGCAGATGGAGTACATAATTAAATTATTTTCTCCCGTTAATTTGCCTTTTATTACAGATGGGGTTTCAGCCAAGAACCTAGAGGGGTAGAGGGATAATTACTTTTCCTCTCCCACACAATAAAAAGAAACATAAAGTAGTGATAATGATAATGTGTCTTCAAATTTTTCTGATATTCCAGTCTAACTTTTCATGAATAACACTGTCACGACGAGAATCCCTAATCTTTGTTTGAAATTCCATATTTTGGGGCACCTGGCTGGCTCAGTCAGTTAAGCGTCAGACTTTGGCCCAAGTTTGGCCCAGGTAATGACCTCATGGTTTGTGAGTTTGAGCCCCACATTGGGTTCTCTACTGTCAGTACAGAGCCTGCTTCGGATCCTCTGCCCCCATCAGCTCTCTGCCCCTTCCTCGCTTTCTCTCTCTCTCCCTCTCAAAAATAATAAATATTAAAAAATAAATAACATAAATAAGAGTATTTCAGGGGTGCCTGGGTGGCTCAGTTAGTTAAGTGTTCAACTCTTGATTTTGGCTCAGGTCATAATCCCAGGGTCGTGGGATCCCAGAGCCCTGTGTCAGGCTCTGCACTGAGCGTCATTAAGACAGCTTGGGATTCTCTATCTCCCTCTCTCTCTCTGCCCCTACCCCACTTACACTCATGTGTCCTCTCTCTCAAAATAAACAAACATTAAAAATAAATAAGTAAATAAATAAAAAGAATATTTCAGGGGCACCCGGGTGGCTCACTCGGTTGAGAGGCCGACTCTTGATCTTGGCTCAGGTCATGATCTCACAGTTCATGGGACTGAGCCGCGAGTAGGGCTTTACACTGATATGCGAGCCTGCTTGGGATTCTCTCTCTCCCTCTTTCTCTACCCCTTCCCCACTCATGCTTTCACTCTCTCAAAAATAAATAAACATGAAAAAAAGGGTTTTTTTCCCCTGCGAGCACAAGTGGGGGAGAGGCAGACAGAGGGAGACACAGAATCTGAAGTAGGTTCCAGGCTCCAAACTGTCAGCACAGAGCCCGACTCGGGGCTGGAACCCACGTACCGTGAGGTCATGACCTGAGCCGAAGTCGAACCCCTAACCAACTGAGCCACCCAGGCGCCCCTGAAAAAAAAAAATTAAGAGTATTTCATTTAACGTTTATTTTTGAAGGGGAGAGAGACAGAATGTGAGTGGAGGAGGGGCAGGGAGAGAGGGAAACACAGAATGGGAAGCAGCCTCCAGGCTCTGAGGTGTCAGTCAGCCCAGAGCCCGGCACAGGGCTCAAACTCATGATCCGTGAGATCATGACCTGAGCTTAAGTCGGTAAGTGTATTTCATTTAAAATAAGAAGGAGGTGGGTGGTGTTCCTGCACAGATCTAGATTCCCAGTGGGTCCTCCCCTTTCCACATACTTATGTACTCTAACTCACTTTCCAGACTCAAGCTATGAGATGAAATAAACACCTTTGGGGGCCATTTTCCCAGTGCAAGCTACAAACAGCCTGCTATTGTGACTACTGCCTTCTACTCTATCCCTTCAATCAGTTTCATAACTCTACAGCAAGCCTCTTTCATTACTTGTATGAATAATAAGACTTAGAGGGCACCAACATCTGGGGCATACTCTCATTTCCTGGCTCCACACATCTTTCGGTCATAGCACAGATCATACTTGTGGTTTTACATTCTTTTTTTGTTAATGACATGGCAGCCTATGGTTCATGGTCTGAATTCTTTATTTTTTCTCAAAGCTGTATTACCTTCTCTAATTCTTGTGGCTGCTAAAAAATATTGGCTAGTATGACCTCAATAACAAAAAAAAAAGTTAGGCTAATAAACTAAATTTGCAGTAGATCCTCAGCTCTCAAGATTCGATCCCTGCGACTTGAAATGATGTTTAACATACCAGAGCCTCACCTTACAGTTAAAAAAAAGGAAAATTCCGTACCTACAAGGCCTACAAATGAGGAGCAAAGGATGACACTGACTACGTCAGGGAGGTGCTGGCACTGTGGGTTGGAGGTTCTTACCTTCACACCCCAACAATCCTTCTTTGGAGAGCACGTGGCCACTTTGCAACTTGAAAACTGTTGTTCTGATGAAAATCTCATGTAACGCAGTCATACCACCTCCATTACGACTACATGGACTTAAGAGGCAGGCCCAGGATCCTGTATTTCTTTAAAAAAAAATTTGGGGGGAAGGGGGGAAGGGGGCACTTGTAAGGGGATTCCTGTATTTCTCAAAGAGTCTTGCAAGAATCTGAGAGACCCAGTCGTGCACAAGCACCCCCACATATGGAGCCCAGAAGAGGCCCAGGAAGCC
Organism: Panthera leo; assembly: GCF_018350215.1. Taxonomy (NCBI): domain Eukaryota; kingdom Metazoa; phylum Chordata; class Mammalia; order Carnivora; family Felidae; genus Panthera; species Panthera leo. Next base: position 63,159,773 of record NC_056682.1, read on the forward strand.
CTTGCTCAGCTAAGCCTCAGGATGAAAGGCCCTTCCTGCTTACCTGCAGCAAGCGGTTCAGCGGCTCAAGCAAGGCGCTGCGCACTCGCACTCGGTTCAAAGACAGGCCGGCCACAGATTAAAGACCCCAACATCCCCCCCGCAGAGCGCGGTTTCCTGCGTCAGAGACTCACATTTGTTCCGTGCTGTGATTGGCCTGTTCCCCCGGAAGTGGTGGCAGCTATGGGCCTGCGCATGTGCATGCTCAATGACCCTGCTTGGAGAGGGAGAATGGGAAGAGATCCTGAGGGTAGCTGGGGGTTGTAAGGCTAAGTGATTAAAGGCATTAGTCCCAATTTAACTCGAGTTGCTAATATTTATATTCCTGTGACAAACTTGAGAGCCAAAATAAGGCCAAACCATACAGCAGGCGGTTTTTAAAATCTTCGACACCCCACCCTCCTCCCAGACTGTGAAGGAGTGAAGAATTCTGCTGTAACCACTTCACCTAGTGTGGGATTACTGAGATTACTTGTCATAGGTGAGGGTGTAGTTAGCGTTGAAAAAACAATCCTCTTTGGATCAATTTGCATCTCAGTGAGTGCTTGGGTGGGTCTGTCCCACCCTGTAAGATTATGCCCCACCAACTCAGGCTCACCCAGGTCTCTCCTTGAAGTGCTTCTTAAGGTGAATTAGTTGGACAACTTGATAAAGTCTTCAAGGCTGAAGGATCAGTAACTAAGTACTTCTGAACTCATAAATTAGCACCCAAGTGGGACCGAAAGAGGTATTTGCAGAAGAAATAATAAAGTTAAGGTATTACTTTCAATTGAAATCAGACGGCTGGATTCTCAGACGAATAGCCTACTGTCATGTGGTCATCATCCAGATGTCCCACATATACTTCTCATATATATTTTTGGTCTTTGTCCATGGTTTCTGTCTCACAGCCCCTAAAACACTTGTAACTTTGCGGGTGATAAGAGTAATGGAAGTGTCTTCTGTTGTAATGCTTAGTCTCTTGTCTTCAGTTCCTTCAGTGTGTAAAGGTGAAATGGGTGTTTTGTTATTCATAACAAGCTCAACCATAACTGATTTTATGTCAGCGAGGTGACTTTTAGAAATTCCCTACAGATCTTGAGGTGGGAGGGCTGGTTGCCAGAGGAACTGACCAAGAATGGAGGGTTGGAATATACAGTCCCACCCCTGATTTCTGGCGATGGGGGGAGAGGCCGGAGGGTGAATCAGTCACCAATGACCAATAATCGCTAAGCAGTGAAGCCTCCACAAAAAGCCAAAAAAGGAGGGGAATTTGGAAAGCTTGCAGGCTGGTAAGCCAGAGGTTCACCAGCCACCATGCTGGGCCCCAAAGTCTGAAAGGACAGAAGCTCTTTTGGAATCTTGCCCTATTCATCCCTTCATTGGCTATTGATTTGTATCTTTCAGTAGCCTTTAGATATAAACCAGTGAGTAAATAGATATAAACCAGTGAGTATTTTTAGCTAACAAGTTGAAGAAAACATATTGGGGGGATAGCAATGGAGGGGAAAGCACACCTTAAAGCTCTCCAAAGAACATTTATTACATTTTTAATATTTCCCATTTAGACATTTACCCAAGTGTGCAACACATTTTAAAATAGAATGAACTATATGTGAGGACATGGACTACCTCCTAGATAAAATATTCAAAGAAAAATTTACAGAATACACAGGATGCTCCCATTTCTTAAATACATATACACAAACTCATGCAATATACACTCTCCTATGAGTAGGTTATTTGGAAGGTTTGCACAGGAAGCTGTTCCAGGTAATGTCCAGATTCTAGGGAATGGACTAGAACACATGAAGTCACTGTGTAGCCATTTTCACACATGAATTGTTTTCATGACATTCAGTAGACAATTTTAATTTTAAAGAAGTTTCACAGCAATATTTTTGGGTGCAGGTATTTGTGTTCCTGATTAAAGGAAAATCTTTTCACTCTGTTATGTGCTCTCTTCATGAGGTCAATAATGCTTGTTTTGTTCTTAGTTTTTTCCTTACTTTTTGTGATGTTAGTAGGCATACTGGTCATTGCCTAAACCTTTTAATAAATTTGGGATTGTAAAATAATAATGGTTTCTGCTTTTTAATTTAATTTAATTTAATTTAATTTAATTTAATTTTATTTTTAGGTTGGCTCCATGCCCAACATGGGGCTTGAATTGATCACAACCCTGAGATCAAGAGTCAGATGCTCTACCAACTGAGCCAGCCAGTTGCCCTTGCCTTATTTTATTTTACTAAATGTTTATTTATGTATTTTGAGAGAGAGAGAGAGAACACATGAGCAGGGGATGGGCAGAGAGAGGGAGACAGAAAATCCCAAGCAGGCTCCACACTGTCAGCACAGAGCCCAGCCTGGGGCTCAAACTCACACACTCTGAGATCATGACCTGAGCCAAAATCAAGAGTTGGAGACTTAATCGACTGAGTTACCCAGGTGCCCTGCCCCTACCTTATTATAAAAATTAGTGGAATATATCTTTGGTAGTAACTTTCCTTATTATTTGACCAACATGAAGTGCTGTTCATGTCACGAAGGAAGAATAAATATTTCACTGGACATCCTTTAAAATTTTTTTTTAATGTTTATTTATTTTTGACAGAGAGAGAGAGTGAGAGACAGAGCATGAGTGGGGCGGGGGGGTTGGGCAGAGAGAGTAGGAGACACAGAATCCAAAACAGGCTCCAGGCTCTGAGCTGTCAGCACAGAGCCTGACATGGGGCTCGAACTCACAGACAGTGAGATCCTGATCTGAGCTGAAGTCGGACGCTCAACTGACTGAGCCACCCAGGTGCCCATGAGCGTCCTTTTAAAAAGGGAATATCTTGAAGACATCCAGGTGGCCAACCAACACATGAAAAAATGCTCCACATCACTCATCATCAGGGAAATACAAATCAAAACCACAATGAGATACCACCTTACACCTGTCAGAATGGCTCACATTAACAACTCAGACAACAACAGATGTGGATGTGGACAACAGCAGGGATGTGGAGAAAGAGGCTCTCTTACACTGCTGGTGGGAATGCAAGCTGGTGTAACCACTCTGGAAAACAGTATGCAGGTTCCTCAAAAAATTAAAAACAGAACTACCTTAGGACCCAGCAATTGCACTATTAGGTATTTATCCAAGGGATACAGGTATCCTCTTTTGAAGGGGCACATGCTAGGTATTTATCTAAGGGATACAGGCATGCTGTTTCGAAGGGGCACATGCACCCAATGTTTATAGTAGCACTATCCACAATAGCCAAAGTATGGAAAGGACCCAAATGTCCATCAATGGATGAATGGATAAAGAGGTAGTATATACATACCATGGAGTATTACTCGGCAATCAAAAAGAATGAAATCTTGCCATTTGCAACTACGTGGATGGAACTAGAGGGTATTATGCTAAGCGAAATTAGAGAAAGACAAACATATGACTTCACTCATATGAGGACTTTAAGACACAGAATAGATAAACACAAGGGAAGGGAAGCAAAAGTAATATAAAAACAGGGAGGGGGACAAAAACATAAGAGACTCTTACATATGGAGAACAAACAGAGGGTTACTAGAGGGACTGTGGGAAGGGGGATGGGCTAAATGGGTAAGGGACATTAAGGAATCTACCCTTGAAATCATTGTTGCACTATATGCTAACTAACTTGGATGTAAATTTAAAAAATAAAATAAAAATAAATAAATAAAAATAAAAAGGGAATATCTTGTCCCTAGGAACAATATAGTACTTGCAATTTGGGTTCTTTTCTGACCAAGAGGACTCCATAGTGACCTTCAATTCATGTGGGCCAGTGAATACAGGAAGATTAGTTATCTGGAGATCTGTGGCTCTTCTTGGGAAGATTCCTCTGGAAATAAAGGAAAAGAGCAGAACCAAACTTCAGGGACTGTAGCTTACTATGTACTGATTTCAAAAGGAGAAGTTGAGGATTCACCAGCTTCTCGTTTTTCCTTAGCTCCTGGAGAACCAGTCCCACCCCACCAGCCTCTGACGTTTTTGAAAATGTTTTCCAGTTTTATTGCAAAATAATTGACATACATCACTGTGTAAGTTTAAGGTATACAGCATGAGGTTTGATTCACATATATTGTGAAATCAGTCCTTTTTTAAGATGGAAACCTCAGAAAGAAACCCACTCTGCACAATGACCTATAAAGCCAACCTGCGCAGCTCCAGGCAGAGGCCAGCTGCCCCATCTGCCTGGATTATCTGAGAGACCCAATGACCCTTGACCACAGGCATGACTTCTGTGGCTCCTGCATCCACCAGTGCTGGGAAGACCTATAAGATATATCCCCTGTTTCATCTGTCTCCGCCACTGCCCTGACAGGGACTTAAAGAGGAACACCCACTTTTGTCCCATGTATGATATTGTTAAGCAGCTTCCCACCACAAGGAACAAAAGGGAAGAGAGACTAAGCGGAAAGAGTTAGGGGTCCCTGGAAAAAGAAAGAGGAGACTTGGCTTTGAGACCTAAGAAAGCACATTTTAGGACTCCGGCCATTGATTGTATGATCTTTGCCTGACTTGCTCGAGCACACTTCTTGCGGAACTTCCTAGGAGGTGTCGGAATTACAAAGAAATGCAAAAACCTCAGTAGTTAAGGATTTTAAGGGAACAAAGAAAATGCAAAAACAGTCTCTACCTAGCCGGGAAATAACCTAACCGTAACTGAGATGATAAATCAATGGTAAAAACTCCCAGTGCAGTTTCAAAAGCAAAGACTTATCTAACACATGTTCTTGGGTCGTTTTTTGCAGGATTTAACCCCCTTTGAACACTCAAATACCAGACTAACTGGAGCAGAGAATTGATGACGCTGACCCTTGCTGGCCCTTGTAACTTCAATCAGCTAGGACCTGGACTCTGTCAATTTAGGATGTCTTTTGCCCCAATCCTTTCTTTTTTTTTTTTTTTTAAGTTTATTTTTATTTATTTTGAGAGAGAGATAGCAACAGGGGGAAGACTTTTGCCCAACTTCTATACTGAACTCTCCTTTGCCCAGGCCCTTCATGAATATGCATGCACCCCTAACTTAAAACTTCCCTAATTTTGTTGTTTGGGGAAACACGGCTTTGGGAAACATCCCTGGTGTTCTCTTGTTGCAAGTAAAACCCTTTCTTTTCCTTATCCTTTGGCTTGTTTGTGTCTTTTGGCTCAATACCCACCAAGAGGCAAACCCAGTTTCCATTAACAAAACCCTTGTGTGAGAAGTGCAGATTCTGGCTCTGTTCTGTGAGAAAGATCTGAAGCTATTGTGTCCCCAGTGCAGGGTCTCCTCTGACCTCCAGGACCACACCCTGACACCCACTGAGCAAGCTGCAGCTGGTTACAAGGAAGCAGTTCAAAGGCTACAGTGAGCCTCTGAAGAAGCAGGTTGAAAATGTTGAATGGCAGTTAGAAATCCAAGTCTCAAAAGTACTTGCCTTAAGGTGGAAGGTGAAAAAGTAGAGGGGGGAATTACACTCTGAATATGAAGAACTACAGCATTTTACTGGAAGAGGAATAGGATGCCCTTTTTTTAAATTTATTTTTGATGGAAAAGAAGGATCTTGAAGAATAACAAATTGAAAACAAAGGCCATTATTCAGATCATAGTTCCAATCCTAAAAGAAAAAACAAAACAAAACAAAACAACAACTGCCAGAGTCCAGCTCCAGCAGGTCCGGGGGTTCCCGAAGGATGAACGGCATCGGCGAAAATAACAAATAACAAAATAACAAAAATAACAAAATAACAGCTTGTTAGACCGGCCGCTTTATTGTGGCAAACGTGGCATTATATTTGTTAGCAATTTCCTTGTAACGTGCGTCATCTATGTTTCTCCGCTTTACCTAATTCTAAAAGTGTTCCTTTGTGCAATCACCCATTAAGGAACATCATGGTTATTTTCTTGTAACTTTCCCTCCTGCACTTTGCTTATTGATTAATTTCTTCATATTACTTTCATTATGTGTCTACATTTATTTATAGTTTATAAAGCGTTTGCTTCGCTATTTTCATGAAAGGTCATCTAACTCTCAACACCTCAAGTGGAACATTTACAGAGACATGACTTCTTAATTGTTCCTTTGAGCCATTTGCGGTACAAGGACCAAAAGTCTTCCCTTCGGTCTGAGGTGCTGGGAGGGAGCCAAGAGGGCCCTGGGAACCCAGACTTATGCGCTCCCAGAGAGACAATGTATACCTAGGAACTAATGAACCATTCTGTACCCTAACCCACCAGGTCCAGTTACCATCTTGAAAGCCTCCTGGGGGCCAAGTGGGCCTAGGGGTTGGAGTAACTTGTATCCATAGATACATTCCTTTGTTGCTGGAATGGGGATTTTGAACCCATTAGTCCCCTCCTTGGCTGGGAAATATATGGGGCTATCCTTCCTTTAGGTAGGGGACGGGCAGGCAGGGGTGGCACCGGTTGGATATAAGGTTTCTTTTTTGTCCTGGGGGTCATCCCCAGAAAATATCCCTGAGTTTGCCCCCATGGGTTTATTTTGAATCATCAATGCCAACTGGACCATGGGGATGGCCATGATGAGTAAGAGAAGGGATACCAGTAGCTTCCCATTCGGAGGGTCGCTATGCGTTGCCCTTCCGCCAACTACTCAGGCTGTGCCATCAGGAAGTCTGGATGGATCGGCTCCCGGCAAACAACAATGCTATGTGAAATAGCAAACAAGTGTGTCCAGGCAGACTTATATTTAGTGATAGGTATTGGACATATACATACATAACAGACATAAAAACCTAAAAACTCCAGAAGTTTTTTTATATTAATTAAAGAGACTTATTATCTCTTTCACATTTTTGTCCTGCAAAAAAATTATCAACACATTAAGGTGGATTTAACACTAGATCCTAAAACTGCCCACCCAGACTTATATCAGAAGACAAAACAAGTACGAAATATGGAAAGACACAAACTTTCCATATAATCCCAACACATCTACTTTCTACCCTACTGTCCTGAATTTTGGAGGGTTTGATGCTGACGGGCAGATAGAAAGAGGCCCTATGGATTTTCCGTAGGTTTGTGCAGACTCTTCTTCGGAAATGCTCTTGCAGAAGTGCCTGGGTGCTTAGTGAGTTAAGCATCTGACTTTGATTCAGCTCATGATCTCACGGTTTGTGAGTTGGAGCCCTGCATCAGTCTCTGTTCTGACAGCTCAGAGCCTGGAGCCCACTTCAGATTCTGTGTCTCCCTCTCTCTCTGCCCCTCCCCCACTCATGCTCGCTCTCTCTCTCTCTCTCTCTCTCTCTCTCTCAAAAATAAATGAACATTAAAAAAAAATGCTTTTACATCCTTATCACCAAAGAGATACTGCTGGCAAACTCAGGATTCAAGTGGGTGATGGGGTCCAAAACACATGGACTGGCTTTTTCTGGATCATGAGTTGGAGAGGTCTCATTTTTTAATATGAGTAATATAGGTCTTATATTTATACCTTCACCGATACTTTCACACAAAAACTTTGGCCTGAGATCTCTATTGGACCTACTTCAAACTCTCTTACTATCTGTCAAATCACAGATGAGTTGTGAACTCGTTGGAACCCTGTATGTTGTTGTATTTTCTTTCTGTACTCTGGAATGTCCTTAAGATAATGTATAATCTCTGTTATGTTTTGGATAACATGATTTCAAGAGTTAGTGTTTTATGTTTTCAACATCAAGAGAGTCACTTTTTATTCTTCTATATCAATAACTAATGAGAATATAGAATTTGTGTTGTTTCATGGAAATGACAAGGGAATCAACTAGAAATTGCAATTTTGCAGTTCTAAAAGCAAAGACTTCAAATTGAGCATGTTTTATTTACCATTCACGTTTTATCAATACCAGTAAATGTACTTTGTGACTTCACCTCATGTTATATATACACGTGTCCTGTAAATTCAACAGTTTAAGTGTCTTAGAAGCCCATGTTGACAATGGTTGGAAGACACAGATTTAGGCAGAAGTCTTCAGCCTTCTGCTTTGTTGGAGAAATGGAAATCAGGAGGAACTTGGAAGTGTTTAGACCATTATTTAAAAACTTACTTCGTATAGAAGAATTCCAGAAAGAGATGAGGAGGGTGTATTTCACGAAATGGAAATTGAATCAGTCGTATGGGATCCTCCAAAAAGGGCTGACAAAATTCTCTTTTCACACAATAAACCAAGATAGAACTGAGTAGCTAAGTTTAATAACTAAGACATTTGCAGAGTTGGGTGACTAATCTTCCTAACTAATTCATGGGTGTCAAATTTACACTCTAGCAAAATTTATAAAATTTGAGTAAAAGAAAAATTATAATGCTGTTTTTCTCCTGAAATTTCCTCATTTAAATTGCATACATTTTTAAATTATATTATATTATATTATATTATATTATATTATATTATATTAAGAGTGAGAGCAAGGAAGCAAGGAAGAGGGGCAGAGAGAGAGAGAGAGAGAGAGAGAGAGAATCTTAAGCAGTTCCCATACACAGCATGGAGCCCAATGCAGGGTTTGATCCCACAATCCTGGGATCATGACCTGAGCCAAAATCAAGAGTTGATGCTCAACCTACTGAGCCACCCAGATACCCCAAAATGGCATATATTTTAGTGTTCAGTCTACTTGTCTCATATTTCATACTACATGACCAGTGATTAACTCATAATAATTATATCTTAAATTATGGAATAGATGTGTGTGCTGTTTTACTACTCATAATTCTGTTATTTTAGGAAAGCAAAGGATAAAGGTTTTGAGAACACATTTTATAAAAATATAATTAATTTCTCTAGTAGTCAGCATTTTAATCATGTTTTCCCCCAGTTTTTAAGATATAATTGATTTATAGTCTATATAAGTTTAAGGTATTCAACATAATTTACATATATTATGAACTGATTACCATGGTAAGTTTTGTTAATATCTATCATCTCATAAACACCAAAAAAAAAAAAAAAAAACCCAACATTTTTTTTCTTGTGATGAGAGTTCTTAGCATCAACTCTCTCTTAACTCTCAAATATATCGTACAGCCGTGTCAGCTATAGTCATCAGGATGCACATTTCATCTCTAGCACTTATGTATCTTATAAGTTTGTACCTTTGACCTCCTTCCTCCACCTTCCCCCCTCCCCGCCACCCCCTCTCTGGTAACTACAAGTCTGATCTTGTTTTCTATGACTTTGGATTTTTTTTTTTTTTTTTTTTTTTGGTTAAGATTTCACTTGTAAATGAGATCCTATAGTATTTGCCTTTCTCCATCTGATTTATTTCAGACACAGCGTAATGCTCTCAAGTTTCATCCATGTTGTCACAAATGTGTCACATGTGATACAAATGTCACTAAATCTTTTTTTAGTGACTGGATAATATTCCGTTGTGTGTGTGTGTGTGTGTGTGTGTGTATCCAGGAAGGGACTGCCTCTCCTTTGGTTACTTAATCCCTAGAGAGAACAATTTGCCTGAGACTCTGGCTTTGATATGTAAACCAACCACTTCTGAGACCAGTCCAGCATCAAGCCTGCTTTTATTAGGGCTCTTGAAGCTCTGAACACTGCCCCTGAAATCACCCCAGGTACTGAACAAAGAGAAACCACCCCTATCCGAAGGCACCAATCCTAAACCTGTTCAGCTGCCTCACCCATTCATTCCCTTGAAAACTCCAATAAAGGCTCAAGCTAGGCCCTGGTAATTCCTGCATGATTCTGCATGATGTGGTATGCCCTCTCCTCTTGACAAATGTAAATAATAAACTATCTTTTCAATGGTAGCTGTTTCCTGATGGAAACAACAGTTGGCCTCATGTGTTGGCCATACGTGAGTAAAGTCAAAGCTTTCCATTTTTCTCAATGTAACAGCCCTGGCCAGAGTCAGATGTACCCAGCATATACTGGGGTAGGGTGGGGGCAGTCATTTCACTGATGAATGAGAATCTCTCTTTAACTCTGACTGGGAATAATATATTCAATAGAAGAGAAGAAGTAATCTCTAAGGGAAAGAAGGGACACATTCTATCAAATTAATTTTTTTTCATAAAAAATATATATATGAAGACTAAACAGGGAAGCTATAAATCAAAGATGATATCAGCAGTGTATATGATTAAAGATTCATTTCTAGAACATTTTTTTTAAATGTTTTATTTATTTTTGAGACAAAGAGAGAGCATGAGCAGGGGAAGGGCAGAGAGAGAGGGAGACACAGAATCCGAAGCAGGCTCCAGGCTCTGAGCTGTCAGCACAGAGCCCGACGCGGGGCTCGAACTCACAAACCGCGAGATCATGACCTGAGCCGAAGTCGAACGCTCAACCGACTGAGCCACCCAGGCGCCCCAATTTCTAGAACATTTCAAAATTTTTTATTGGTCTATAAGAAAAAGAAAACCTATTATAGATTGAACATGTGTTTTTCCCCAAAATTCAAATGTTGAGCCCTTACTTGGAATATGATGGTACTTGGAGGTGGGGCTTTTGGAAGTTAATTAGGTTTAGATAAGGTCATGATGGTGAAGCCCTCACAATGGGATTAGTCCTCCAATAAGAGGAGGGAAACCTGTTGTGCCTGGAAAGGCCATTCACACAGAGAGTGAGAAGGTGGCCATCACCAAGCCAGGAAGAGGGCCCTCCCTAAAACCAGAGCATGTTAGCACCCTGATCTCAGATTTCTAGCTGCCAGAACTATGAGAAGTAAATGTGTAAGCCATCTGGCATATGGTATTTTCTTATAGCAGCTGGAGCTAAGACAAAACCTGATATAAAAATGAGTATATTACAGAAGGTATATCAGAGTAGAGAAATCATTAATAGTCCACAAAAAAATAAAAAGACGATGAAGTTTATTAGTAATCAGGAGATTATAATTTAAAACTGCAGTGTGACAGAGGACCTGCGGGGCACCCACTTTGGCCGCCTCTCTGGCTCCCTTGGTGTCTGACCGTGTGTTTAGTCCTGCACCCTGGGGAAGCGGGACGATTGGGTGGCCTGTATGAACCCGATAGCAGTGGCCAGATCAGGGATCCAATCCAGTCTTCAGGGCCAACAATCCAAGATTATCTGAATCGATCAAGGCCTACCTGGGAAGAAGTAAAAGAACAGCTGGAGGGATACCTGGGTGGCTCAGTCAGTTAAGCATCTGACTTCGGCTCGGGTCATGATCTCACAGTTCGTGAGTTCAAGTTCCACATCCAGTTCTGTGCTGACAGCTCAGAGCCTGGAGCCTGCTTCAGACTCTGTGTCTTCCTCTCTCTCTCTGCCTCTCCCCGATTTGTGCGTGTGCACGTGTGCTCTCTCTGTCTCTCTCTTTCTCAAAAATAAATATTAAAAAAATGAAAAGAAAAGAACAGCTAGAGAAGAAAAAGAAAGGCCCTAAGACATTGGCTGAATTTGAAGAAAAAATGAATGAGAACTTGAAGAAAGAACTAGAAAAACACAGGGAAAAATTATTAAGTGGCAGTGAGAGCTCATCCAAAAACAGACAGAAAAAGAAAAAAGAAAAGAAGAAATCTGGTAGGTACTCGTCGTCTTCTTCACCCAGCTCTGATTCTTCCAGCAGTTCTTCAGATGCTGAAGATGAGGATAAAAAACAAGGAGAAAGAAAAAAGAGAAAAAAAAGAACCATTCACATAAATCTTCTGAAAGCTCCACGTCAGAAACGGAATCGGACAGTAAGGATAGTTTAAACAAAGAAAAAGAAGTCAAAGGATCCAACTGAGAAAGAGAAGGACATTAAAGGAGTCAGCAGAAAAAGAAAGATGTATCCTGGAGATAAACCTTTATTATCTGAGTCCTTATCAGAATCAGATCATACTGAAGAAGTACTAACGTGGGAGGGTGGGGGAGAAGGTCAAATGGGGGCTGGACATCGAGGAGGGCACTTGTTGGGACGAACACTGGGTGTTGTATGTAAGTGATGAACCATGAGAATCTACACCAAAAACCAAGAGCACACTGTACACACTATATGTTAGCCAATTTGACAATAAATTATATTTAAAAAATAAATAAATAAAATGTGCCAGCAATAAATAAATAAATAAATAAATAAATAAATAAAATATCCTGGCAAAATAAATAAATAAATAAATAAATAAGAAGAAGTATGAGCAAAAAAGAAGAAAAGCAGTGAAGAATGAGAAAAAGAAAAAACAAAAAAGAAAAAGAACCATAAGACACACAGTGAGAAGGGGCGTCTGGGTGGCTCAGTCGGTTTAGCATCCAACTTCAACTCAGGTCATGATCTCACGGTCCGTGAGTTCGAGCCCCGCGTCGGGCTCCGTGCTGACAGCTCAGAGCCTGGAGCCTTCCTCAGATTCTGTAACTCCTTCTCTCTCTGCCCCTCTGCCTCTCGCTCTCTGTCTCTCTCTCTCAAAAATAAATAAACATTAAAGAAACACAGTGAGAAGAAAAAGAAGGCTCCTAGTTCAAGTCCTGACTCACCATAACATTAAGAAAAATCAGGATTCCCTTATAAAGTGCAATGTCTAAGAAAATTTCAACTGCGAAAATTATGACATAGTTACTAAAATGCATGGATTGTCTTGTCTTTACAATTATTCCTGGACTGTTCAATAGTCACTCAGAGGCCGTTGTGTGAAAGGGCCGTAACTGTTGCCTGCTGCTTGAACATCTGTTTTTTTTTTCTCTTCCAGTGCTTAACGACTCTGGGAGATAATACATTGCAGTTGCACTACTGGCTAAGATATTTGGGGATAAAGTTAATATTTTTTTTTAAAAATTTTTTAACGTTTTTATTTATTTTTGAGACAGAGGGAGACAGAGCATGAACAGGGGAGGGTCAGAGAGAGGGAGACACCGAATCTGAAACAGGCTCCAGGCTCTGAGCTGTCAGCACAGAGCCCGACGCGGGGCTCGAACTCACGGACCGCGAGATCATGACCTGAGCCGAAGTCGGCTGCTTAACCGATTGAGCCACCCAGGCGCCCCTAAAGTTAATATTTTTGACTAGAAGTATCTAATGATAAATCAACAGAAATCGAATCTGGATATATCATTAAGATATAATCAGAAATGATCAGATGACTCTAGTTAACATTTTGAAATAGGGATTACATTGATGTTTCAAAATCCTTACTCTGTAAATAAGTATATTTTAGTTTTCTCCTCTTAAATACTTTTTTACCTAGGGAAGGAGCCTTTAGGGTGGGGAGGGGTGGTTCTCAATCTCTCTCTTTAGCTAGCAGAGTAGCGTGCCTTTTCTCTTCATACATCCTATGTTTGTGGACACAGTAGCCATGCTTCATGGGGAGGTCAGAGCTGTGGGTACAGCGGTCTTGCCCTTAGACATCCTTGGACTCTTGTCATTTGCTGCTTTCAATGAATCAGAGTGACAGCCCTTTGCAGCACGACAACGCCCCAAAAGCTCTGGGATTTATCTCCCCTTCGATGATACTGTATTTTTTTTAGCATTAGAATGTGTTACAGCATTTGAATTAATTTTGACTACGCTCTGGCTTTGGAGAGGAATCATTGCAAATAGACACTGGTACTTTTTGCACTTGACAGCGAAAAGTTCTAAAATGCATGTTTTATGCTGTTAGTTTTAACCAGTCAGGAAAATTTTACGCACCCGGTGTTCGTTATTTTATTTCTGTATGCCTTTTGTTTAGGCTGCCGGGTTTAGCTTTTATTAACTCCTTATTCTTGCTACCTAAAATCCATGCTGTGTTTAATGGCATGCTTCCCGAGATACTTAGCGTGTAAAAGAAAGCAGGCTTTTGACTTTTTTTTTTTTTTCTTTAGACAGCTTCATATTGAAGCTGAGACTTACCATAAACAAGATGAGTGGCAGGCCTGAGATGCTGTGTCTTGTTACATGAAGCTATTGCCAGAATCTCAGTGAATATAACATTTGAGAAATTTGTCTTTGTATATTCATAGCAAATAATGACAATTTAAACGAGAATTACATTATTGCTCTTCCTGTGTCATATTTTTTTATTTTTAAAAACAAATTTTTAATGTTTATTTATTTTTGAGAGAGAGACAGAAACCAAGCTCAAGCAGGGAGAGTTCAGAGAGGGAGGGAGACACAGAATCCGAAGCAGGCTCCAGGCTCTGAGCTGTCGGCACAGAGCCCGACACGGGGCTGGAACTCACTGACCGTGAGATCATGACCTGAGCTGAAGTCAGACACTTAACCGACTGAGCCACCCAGGCACCCCTCTCCCTGTGTCATCTTTTACAAAGATTTTGTGCTTCATTTCCACTGCTGAATTGTTTACTAGTAACATTAAAAGGAATTGATAAATCATTTTTGCTTTACATTTTTTATATAATCAGGTAACATGAAATATAATTTGATGTACAATTTTACCTGTTACAGAGGACATGCTAATTATAGTGGTATATGTACAAAACATTTTGGCATGACAAGGGGCCGAATAAATAGCTATTTTACTTAAAAAATAATAAATAAAAATAAGATAAAATTACAGTGTGATAGCATTCACACCATTCAGCTAAGCAGTATTCAAAAGAGTGGCGATACCTGTATTAATCATCAAGGCGGTCAAACGAAATACCACAGACCTTTACTTTCTCCCAGTTCTGGAGGCCAGGAGTCCAAATCAAGGTGTCGTGGGTTCGTTTGCTTCAGAGGCCTCTCTCTTTGGCTTGCCAACGGCCTGCTTATGCCTGTGTCTTCACATGGCTTCTTCTATGTACCCATGCAACCACAATGCCTCTTCCTGTTCTTATAAGAACGCAATCATATTGGACTTTGCCTAAGTTACCCATCGTAAGCTCATTTCTCAGTTCTGTATACTGAAGATAATAATAGTCGCTGCTTCAGAAGTTAGCTACAGAGATTCAATTAGATAGTTATTTATTTATTTATTTATTTATTTTTCAATTGGATTTTTAGACAAACACTTGAAACAGCGCACATAACGTGGTGAGTCAGTAAAATGTAGCTATGTCACCCAAGTCCAAGCTTCCTCTGCTCACACTACGTGACAAGCCAGTAAGTCGAGAGGCAAGATGCCGGGGGCAAAGCAAGTGACTTTATCTGGAAAGCCAGCAAACCTGTGAGATGGCAGACTGTTGTCCCAAAGAACCATCTCCCCCCCGCATGAAATTTGAGCTTCTTTTATGTTAGGAAAAGTGGGAAGGGGAGGGAGCCAAAAGATGGCTGACCTCTGATTATATCTGAGGAAGGTGTGTAAGTTCTTTGTCTCTAGTCAATTGATCTTACTGTAGAGGAATCTAGTCATATCATTTCTGTGAATCTTAAATATAGCATAGTCATTTCTACATGTACTCCCTTATCTCCTTGGGCGAGGTCTATTTCAGGTGAAAAGCAGCCGTTTGCAAATCTTAGCTGCAACATGTCTATGTGCAGGGCCAAGTAGAAGTTTCTAAGCTCCAGGGCACAGTAGCAGGGAAACAGAAGCAACGTGGAGCTAGTCATGCTAAGTTATAATTCCCCAACATCAACGTTCCGTTCCATAATCTTGAGGGATCAGGACAAGGGGACATCACCTCTCATCTGACTGCTTCTTGTTGGACAGGGTCAAAGAGAGGCAATTGTGGAATAGAACAATTTGACCAGACTTATGAAATATTCCAGAACGCTCTTTTTGCCATTGGGGTCTTAGAAGCAACCCTAGGCATTTGTCCCCCTAAAATTGAATGAGTTCTCTTTTTTAAATTCCATTTGTTTATTTTATAAGTTTATTGATTTATTTTGAGAGAGAGAGAGAGAGAGAGCACAAGGAAGAGGGGCAGAGACAGAGGGAGAGAGAGAATCCCAAGCAGGCTCTGTGCTGACGTGGGGCTTGAACTCCCAAACCATGAGATCATGACCTGAGTCAAAATCAAGAATCAGACGCTTAACCAACTGAGCCACTCAGGCACCCGTAAAATCAAATAAATTCTTTTAGGAATCCAGGGAAAGGGCCTTGAGAACCAGTTTCCTATTCTGATTCACATTCCAAGGTTTGTTGGAGGCAAGTAGTCTGTTGTCTAATTTTGTCAATATGGGTTCTTCTGAGGAAAAAACATAAGTGCAGCAGGTGGTGTTTAACTATCGTATAGACTCTGCCTTGTTCAGCAAGCACCTGGGTAATTAATAAGAGGCATTTCTAAGGAAACAATAGAAAAACACAGCGTGGAGCAAATTATAAATCTAGTGTCTGAGTCTAAATGCTGCCAATAAGAGGATTTTTAGGTGCTGCACTCAAAGCATCCTCAGATGGAGTGAGTGCAGGCAGACATAATCTGATGGATTTTTCTGGTTCATAGTGGCAATGACTCTGGTGATCCTTCTGAGTGGCCCACAGAGTGATGGGAGCTATTGCAACAATTTCTCTGATATTTCTCTCACATTGTCCAGCTTCAGTTTGCAGGGATGTAGGAAAGACAGCAGTTTTAGTTCTCAGGGATTTCAAGTCAAGAGAAGGGAGAAAATTGGAAACCTTAGTTTGGAGAGTCATAGCTAGATAAGTAGGAAGAAGAATTCAGGTTCTAACCCAGTTTCATAGGCAAACAATCAACACTCAAAGACAACCAGAACTAGAATCTAACATCCTCTAACATCCTCAAAGGTGTGTTTTTGAAACATAATTTTTTTCTCTGAAATCACCCTCCTATTTATCAGATAGCCAGATTAAGACTAATTTATTTGTAAAATAAATTTAATTTTAACACACCTGGCCTAATTATTTACATAAGTGTGGCAAGAATACCACATAGGTCTTTTCATTCTGCTTTGCTGGAATGTTTTTTGGTTTTTGTTTTACCTTGTTTTTTGTTTTTGAGAGAAAAAGTGGGCACACATGTGCCACTGGGGGAAGGGCAGAGGAAGAGGGAGAGAGAATTCTGAGCAGGCTCCACATTCATTGTGGAGCCAGACACAGGGCTCCTATCCCACGACTGTGAGATCAAGACCAGAGCTGAAATCAAGAGTCTGATGCTTAATCAACTGAGCCACCCAGACACCCCTGCCGGAACATTTAAATAAGGAATTTCAGATTGAACTTTTTCATAGCCTCCCAAGGCCAGAAGCCAAGCCAAATACTTGCCATACCTATAGCTTTGGGTAAATTCCTCCCTTCTAGAGGTCTCCAAAATATCCTGAGATTCCTACATTTGCCAAGAAGTTACCTTCTTTACTCACTTGGTAAGGCTGCTGGGAGTTCTGTAAGCAATGTATCAAGCCAAAATTTCCGAGGGGTTCTATTGGCTCCCAAACTCAACTTTATTTCTTTAAAGGTGTCTGGTCATATCTGAGTCTCTGCATGCCTCTCAAATATGACATTCCAGTCAAAGCCTTGGTAATCTAACCAATGTTTTCAATGGTGTTCTTTTACCAGGAGATTTTCATTGAACTTAAGCAAAAAACTATAATTGCCATGAAAGAATACTCACTGAGAGTTTCTGAATTCTGGATGGTTCAGGTAGGGAGAAATCATCAACATGTCAACGTGTTTACTTTCCAGTTTCCTTAAACTGGAAAAGCAAACATTAGAGAGCTGTCAATGTTTCAGACAAGAGTAATAAAAACCATAATCATCTTTCTCAATTCTTGTTCTTGTTACTAATTCTTGTTACTAATTCTTGTTCTAATGTTACTAATTCGTGTTCTTTTAAAAAAAAAATTTTTTTATGTTTATTTTTGAAAGAGAGAGAGAGTGTGAACAGGCGAGAGACAGACACAGAATCCAAAGCAGGCTCCAGGCTCCGAGCTGTCAGCACAGAGCCCGACGCGGGGCTTGAACCCACAAACTGTGAGATCATGACCTGAGCCGAAGTTGGATGCTCAACTGACTGAGCCACCCAGGTGCCCCTCTTGTTCTGTTTGAATACAGTTTTTCCATTAGTTCTGGAAATTCTTAGTTTAGTTTTATGATCTTAAAGATATGAGAATCTTGTGTTTGTCAAAAGTCCTTTTTCATGAATCTCCTTAAAACTGAAACACATTTGTAAGTGTATCAGCGTGAAATAATAATCGTAAATGACAAAAGCTTCAAAATGGCCATGGTTAAAAATCTGATGGGATTTCATTACATTGTAGTTGATAAGGAAATTTGGTTATTTTTGTGACACATAACATTTTAACAATTAGGAGTACATGTGATTACCTTATATCAGGGCACATTAAAACTTGAGGAATTTTATATAATTTTTGGAATAGTTACAGCATTTACCCACACAATATAAGCTAAGAGGATTTATCATCATTTCTTTGACAATGCTTCCCATGTAACTTAACATACAAAATAAACAAGCCTAATTGGTTAAAAAGACTTTATTTAGAATTTGAATTTTTTCATAAGTTTGTTAAAAATATCAGAAAGTTTAGGGGCACTTAGGTGGCTCAGTTGGTTAAGTGACTGTCCGACTCTAGATTTTGGCTGAAGTCACGATCTCAAGGTTCACAAGATCGAGCTCTGTGTTGGGCTCTATGCTAACAGCATAGAGCCTGCTTGGGATTCTCTCTCTGTTTCTCTCTCTCTCTCTGTCCCCCTCCCCTGTTTGTGCATGTGTGTGTGCTCTCTCTCTCAAAAAATAAATAAATAAACATTTAATTAAAAAACTATGAGAAAGTGGGGCACCTGGGTCGGTTAAATGTCCTACTTTGGCTCAGGACATGATCTCACAGTTTGTGGGTTCAAGCCCTGCATCAGGCTCTGTGCTGACAGCTCAGAGCCTAGAGCCTGCTTTGGATTCTGTCTCCTTCTCTCTCTGCCTCTCCCCCATTGCACTCGGTCTCTTTCTCTCTCCCTCAAAAATAAATAAACATTAAAAAAAAAAAAAAACTATGAGAAAGTTTTTAAAAAATCAGATTAAAGCACATACCTAAGTAGGATTATAGCTCATTATGAAACTTAATGTTTAATTATCTATTTAGCCCAGGTGGCAATAAGAGATTCTACAGAAGGATATCTAGTTGTTAGCAAAACTTAGGTCCTTTAATATTGGGAAGATTTAGTTTTCTTAAGTAATCAAAGACCTGATGAAGACAAAACATAGATATTTTGTTCTGGGGTAGATTAAAAAACAAAAACAAAGACAAAAACAAAAACAAAAACAAAATCACCCTTTGTTCATAATTTCTTATTAAGAGTAAACCAACAGTCCAAGGAAACGTTGTCATCTTAACAGAGAGACAAACCAAATTCCAATCTCTTACTAGTGTACTGTTAATACTCATTGACTCCAATTTTATTCAGTCCTGACCATGCACACATACCATTCTTTTCCAAAGATTCTCCTTCACAAACTTTCTACAGCTTTCTTTTTCATTAGATTTTGTCATAAGGCTTCCCTCTCTAAACAATCAGTCTCAATTTAGGACAAAATCACTTTTTTCCCCCTTCGATAAAAATGTATTCTCACATTCTTATAGCTTTCTTACAAACCTCCTATTTTCCCTGCATACAAAGTTGCTTTCCTTATCATTTCTCACAGTCTCGATCACATTTAATGGAATTTTAACTTTTAAAACCTTAATCTCCAGTGAAGACTAAATAGTAACCAATTTTGAACCATTACGCCAGAATTCTTTAGAACTCTCGAAAATTTATGGAGTTATTTCTTAATTTCTAGAAATGTGTTTTTTTCATGGTACAACTTTCAATAAAGCATAAAACGTGTTTACCAGCAGACCTAAATTTATCTTTAGTTTCTCTGTAATAAGAAGCCAAAAGCAGATAAACCTATGTTCAGGAATGAATGTTTCAGTATTTTATTTTATTTGGAAAAGACTTATATATCCAATGAATTCAACTGAATTTACCATTTAACCTAGCAAAACTTCAAAGTTTCAGGTCACCAAAGATTTTGGAAGCTATTAAAAAATCTACCTATAAACTTTTTATTTATTTAACATATTTGCTCTTAACAATTACCCATGAAGGGGAACCTTGGTGGCTCAGTGGGTTAAGCATCCAACTCTTTTTTTTTTTTTTTTTTAGTGTTTATTTTTGAGAGAGAGAGAGAGAGCGCACGCGCACACACACAAGTGGGGGAGGGGCAAAGAACGAGGGAGACACAGATTCCTTAGCAGGCTCCAAGCTGTCTGCAGAGACAGACTCAGGGCTCTACCTCACGAACTGTGGCATCATGACCTGAGCCGCTTAACCAACTGAGCCACCCAGGTGACTCTTGATTTCAGCTCAGGTCATGATCTCACGGTTCCTGAGATGGAGCCTTGAGTCAGGTTGTGCACTGACAGTGCAGAACCTACTTGGGGTTCTCTGTTTCCCTCTCTGTCTCTGCACCTCCCCCCCCCCCCCCCCCCCCCACCATTTGTGCTCCTGCTTGGGCTCTCTCTCTCAAAATAAATAAATAAACAGTGAAAAAACATAATTACCCATGAAAACTTTGTGAGGCAGAAAAAATTAACCACCATTTGAAGTCATTTTTGCTGACAAATTACAACAAAGATAACATGAGTTTATTTGACATTTAGTCAACTTTGGTAAAATGAAAGTTTTATATTTAATGCTGATAACTCTAAAGACATGTCTATTTTAATTATATCAACACCTTTGAATTTTAGTTCTCCAAACATCATCCCAGATTATGTGAACTTGAAAAACATTTGGGTTAGTTTCTGTCTTTCTGAGTTTTAAAATGCCCAATTTTTGTAAGCACTTGCTTTTAAAACAATTAAATAGAGCTCCTTTCCAAATTAATTTTGAGCAATAGAGAAAATATCTCACATTTAAAACTTTTACAGACACATATACACAAACAAGATATAAACCAAATCTAGCCTTTAGTTCATTAATATTTTTGGAGAGGACATTAAAGACCCAATTTCCAAATATCTCTTTTTTACCAAACAAACCTAATTGCAAGATAGCATTACAATTTATGAATCCATTAATTAGTCATTTCCCATTTTCCAATTAGAACATAGCTGGTTTTAGGGGCACCTGGGTGGCTTAGTTGGTTTGACTTCAGCTCGGGTCATGATCTCTCTCTTCGTGAGTTTGAGCCCCACACCGGGCTCACTGCTGTCAGCCGATCAGCACAGAGCCCCTTCAGATTCTGTTCCCCTCTCTCTTCCTCTCCCCCATTGTTCTCTCCCCATAAATAAATAAATATTAAAAAAAAAAAAAGAACATGGTTGGTTTTGTCCAAAGTACCACAAGCTGCATCAACAAACAAAATGAAGCCCAGAGTATCTCTGTGAATATTCATTCTTCGCCAAAAGTAGGATTTTCACCAACTGAACTAAATGGCTTTCTAAACCAGTTAAGAGACCCAAACCAAACCCCTCTATTTGGAGAAAACAGAAGGGGAGGAAGAAAGCTAAGAGTCACTAATATTTGTAGAGATCATTAAAGCCCAATTTCCAAATATCTCCCTTTTAGGAAGCAAATCTAACATGGGTAAAACTCCAACGATGATTCCCCTCTCCAGCAGGGTGCCTAGGACAAATGCAAACAAACATCTTTTGTTCCCCAAGGAAAAGCCAGTACAGAAGGGAAGGGAGTTCCTGGTTGTACATGCAGGAATGACTTACCCTACTTTAGGGTCCATCAACTCACAGTTTGTTGAATTCTTGTCCCAGCAGCCTAGTGCAGGGGCAAGTCAAAGAAGTCAAGTCCAAGAGGAAGCCCCTGGAACAAATTGTCCCGACAGTTGCTAGGGAATCCCTGATGCAGGCCAGCTGGCTGTGACCTGGCTGGCTTACTAAGTCTGTAAAAGGGTCCAAGCTAGTCCTGCTCACCTCGGGACAGGCCAATAAGTCGAGAAGCAAGGAAAGCAAAGCAAACCAAGGAGATGCGGACTACTGTTCCAAAGAACCATCTTCCCCAGCCCCCCAGCATGAAATTCAAGCTTCTTTCATGTTAGGAAAATGGGGAAGGAAGGGGTTCTTTTTTTGGGGGGAAGGGGTTCTTCAGAAAACATTCATCATATTTATAATATTTCCCATTGAGGCTTTTCCTTTAAAATGCCAACACATTTTATTTGTATTTTATTTGTATTTATTATTGTTTTGTTTTGTTTTCTGGCTTGTTTTTTTTTTTGGGGGGGGGGGAGAATCTTAAGCAGGCTCCACACTCAGTGCGGAACCTGACTTGGGGTTTGATCCTATGACATTGGGATCATGACCTGATCTGAAATCAAGAGCCAGACGTTCAACTGACTGAGCCACCCAAGTGCCCCCAAAAGTTTATTTTATTTTTATTTAAAAATGCCAACACATTTTAGGGTACCTGGGTGGCTCAGTCCATTAAGTTACTGACTTCAGCTCAGATCATGATCTTGCAGTCTGTGGGTTCGAGCCCCATGTCAGGTTCTGTGCTGAGAGCTCAGAGCCTGGAGCCTGCTTCTGATTCTGTGTCTCCCTCTCTCTCGCTGCCCCTCCCCTGCTTGCTCTCTGTTCCTCTATCTCTCAAAAATAATAAACATTAAAAAAATTTTTTTTAATGTCAACACATTTTAAAATGAAATATATGTGGGGTGCCTGGATGGCTCAGAAAAGCATGCAACTCTTGATCTTGGGGTCATGAGTTCAAGCCCCATGTTTGGTGTAGAGATTACTTAAATAAATATTTTTTAAAAATGAAATATATGTGCTCATACAGGACAAAAACAGATGAAACATAGCCATTGAATATATAGGTTGCTGTCATTTGGAGATACACAAAGAAGAATGTTCTATACAAAAACACATATAAAACATATAAATATTTGCTTTTATTATGTATAGACTATTTGGAAAGATTCATCAAACTCCTTAAAAAGCCTCTACCTCCTGAATGAGCACAAAGAAAGAAGCTGCTACTGAAAGCTTGTCTGTTGCTTATGAGCCTGTGGAGGTTGAGAATTACAGAATGAGTTTGTGAATTAGAAAACAGAGAAAGGACAGTTTCTGGAAACACCTCCTTTAAAGGGCTGAAGATATTAGAATAGGCTGACAGAGAAAAAGCCACATCTGCTTAGCAAATCATGCATCTAATTGAGAGAAACGACACGAGGATTTTTCAAAGCATTCAGTGGATCCAGAAACCTGATCACTGATGGAATTAGAGGGGAGTTTAAGTACAGGAGTTGAAGGAGGTGGGAACAAAGGACAATCAAATCTAGCTTTTGCCCAGAAGATGCAATCAGAGAGGAAGATGGGGAGTGTTGGGAGCCTGTCATTTCCCTGAGGTTGATTGCACCTGGGGTCTTTCCAAACGGACAAAGGATGGGAAACTCCCTACAAGATTATAAAGCTAAACCGAGTCAGATTCTTAACACAACAGTTAACAGAGAACA
Organism: Panthera leo; assembly: GCF_018350215.1. Lineage (NCBI taxonomy): Eukaryota > Metazoa > Chordata > Mammalia > Carnivora > Felidae > Panthera > Panthera leo. Next base: position 63,183,033 of record NC_056682.1, read on the forward strand.
TGGACTATGTTGCATCCTCCCACGCAGAGCGGGCAAGACTAAGTGCTAGGCCAGGAAGGGAGGAGCCTGCAGTCCCAGGTGGGTGGAGCCTACAGCGGCCCCTGAGGCCTTAAGAACTCAGCACAGCTCCCAACCCAGCACAGAGCAAAGACCTGATCCTGCAGTGGGCACGCAAGCGTGTCTCGGGCCACAGGTGAGCACGCACTCAGGGAAGGGACCAGAAGGAGAGGCGAAGCAGAGCAGGAGCAAGGGCCAGGCGAGCAAGCTGCAGACCAGGGACTGGGGTGGCCCGCGCGGCTGCCTCACCGAGGTGGATGAGGGCGGGAATTCGGGAACTGACCGAGTTGCAGTGATCTGGGAGGCTTCAGACAGGTCCGGAAATGCTCGGTTGGGTTCATTTACAAGAGATTTTGTAGCCTGAAGAGTGGATAATTTAGTGGGTTCAGAGAAGGAGTCAGTAGGGGAAGTGGGCAGCTGTGGGTGTGCATGTGACTGGACATTGGCTCCTCACCTGGACCCCACCTGACGGAGGTGTGGGAAAGTCCCAGGGGCTTCTGCTGAGCACCTGCTGTGTGCCAGACGCCGTGCTCATTGCAGTTCTATTTTCTTCTTTTTTTAAAAAAAAATTTTAATGTTTATTTATTTTTGAGAGGAAGAGACAGACAGAGTGGGAGCAGGAAAGGAGCAGAAAAGGAGCAGAAAGAGGGAGACACAGAATCTGAAGCAGTCTCCAGGCTCTGAGCTGTCAGCACAGAGCCTGATGCTGGGCTGGAACCCACAGACCATGAAATCATGACCTGAGCTGAAGTCAGACGCCTAACCGTCTGAGCCACCCAGGTGCCCCTGCGGTTCCATTTTCTTAACCGGTGAACTTTGGTGAAGTGTTTATATATGTGTGTGATTACTTAACTGAAGATCAATTAAGTATTTGCTGATACTTTCATATGGACACATATACACCCAATTTCTTTTTATGTTGTGATCAACTATACGGAATTTCTTTGGGTGATAATCACAAGATTTATTAGGTGTGCCAGGGATTTTAACATGATTTTATCCAATATTAATCTAATTTTGAGGACCATGTTAAGAATAATCAGGAAATCTATAATGAAGCAAGCCAATTAAGGGAAGAGCGTTACAAACAGTGGAATTCTGTGTCACGCCAAGTTCCTATTATTTAAAACCAAAACATCTAAAAGGTTGATCTCGGTTTGTATTTATACTTACACGTAAATAAAAAGGGAAGATGAGGATAGTTACCCTTGTTTCAGGTGTCCCTGAAAGGGTTGGGGATCAAGCAACTAGCCCCAGATGACACAGGTGAAATCAGACCCTCACAACATCCAGGCAGTGAGACCTTTCCTCAGCCTCAATCCGGAGATTTCTGTGGGGTTACAGGAGTGTGGCCAGGGAAGGTGGGGGTGGGGCTGAGGTGGTTGGATGGAAAGAACATGTGGGCAGATTAGGATCACAGAGGAGAGGACTGCAGGGACCAGGGGGCTTTGAGATGGAGAGAAAGCTCAAAGGAGGTAGTAGAAGTTGCCTAGGTTAGAAAGGGAAGATTAGCCTTTAGGAAAAAAAGCTTTAATTACAGAACAGTTCATTTACCTATAATAGTAGGAAAAATTATAATGAATTCCCATGTACCAGGACACCTCCGTGTACGATTATAAATTAATTTCCAATTTACGTATAGTCCCAGCAATTCTCCTGTGCTATCAGTTCGAGGCAAATCCCTAGGCATCTTCAGATTTCATCTGCAGACAGTTCCTTGTATATCACCTAGAAGATCATTTTTAAGTGATGTCTAATACCATTATTGCCACTTAAAATAATTAGCAGGTTTTTATGAGATATTCACCTTGCCAAATTGAATTCTATTTTTATCCTGTGTTTTTAAATGTTTATTTATTTTTGAGAGAGAGAGAGAGAGAGCAAGCGGGGGGGGGGGAGGGGAGGGATAGAAAGAGAGGGAGACACAGAATCTGCAGCAGGCTACAGGCTCTGAGCTTGAATTCAAGAATCGAGAGATCATGACCTGAGTCAAAGTCGGACACTTAACCGACCGAGCCACCCAGGCACCCTTTATCCTGTGTTTTGTTTTTTTTTTTAATTTTTTTTAAACGCTTATTTATTTTTGAGACAGAGAGAGACAGAGCATGAACGGGGGAGGGTCAGAGAGAGGGAGACACAGAATCCGAAACAGGCTCCAGGCCCTGAGCCATCAGCCCAGAGCCCGACGCGGGGCTCGAACTCACGAACCGTGATATCATGACCTGAGCCGAAGTCGGCCGCTTAACCGACTGAGCCACCCAGGCACCCCTAAGTCTGCCTGAATCTCAAGTTTCCCTGGGAGACAGGCTGAAGGGATCTGACACCTTGGGATGGACGGGAGAGTTATAAGGGTTACAGCTGAAAGAAGGAAGAGAAAGACTGGCTTGGCTAGGAGGGGGCAGTGCACACTCAAAACAATGGTTAGCCTTTTAAAAAATGTTTTTATATAGAACATGCTAAGCTTATAAAATCGAAAAATAGTATAATGAACCCAATGTGTCAGTTTCCTGGGGCTCCATAGCCAAATACCACACGCCAGTTGACGTAAACAACAAAAATGTGTTTTGTCACAATTCAGAGGCTGGAGGTTGAAGATCAAAGTGGCATCAGCTTCGGTTTCTCCTGAGGCCTCACTGGCTTACAGATGGCCTCCTACTCACCTGGCTTTTCCTGTACGCCTGCCCAAACCTGTATCTCTTCCTTGTGTAAGGACACCAGTCATATTGTATTAGGCTTCACCTGACCAGCCTCATGGTTAACTTAATCGTTGCTTTATAGACCTTACCACAAAATAGGGTTACGGGGGTGCCTGCCTGGCTTAGTCAGAAGAGCGTGTGATTCTTAATCTCAGGGTCATGAGTTCAAGCCCCACGTTGGGTGTAGAGATTACTTATAAATAAATAAGCTTAAAAAAAAGAAGACATTATTTTAAAAAGTAGGGTCACAGTCTGAGGTACTGGGAGTTAGGGCTTAATCATGAATTGGGGAGGGCACAGTTCAGCCAACATCTCATGTATGCACCCAGTAATTATGCCCCCACTCTTCCCTATCCCTCATTATTGTCAAGCAAATCCTAGATATCATAGGGTTTATAAGTAAATATTAAACTATGTCTCTTTCAAGTATATGTAGAGTCTCTTCATTAACAAAACCACATTATTCCCCTTCTTTAAAATCATCAAGGGGCGCCTGGGTGGCTCAGTCGGTTAAGCGTCCGACTTCGGCTCAGGTCACGATCTCGCGGTCCGTGAGTTTGAGCCCCGCGTCAGGCTCTGGGCTGATGGCTCAGAGCCTAGAGCCTGCTTCCGATTCTGTGTTTCCCTCTCTCTCTGCCCCTCCCCCGTTCTTGCTGTGTCTCTCTCTGTCTGAAAAATAAATAAACGTTAAAAAAAAAATTAAAAAAAAATCATCAAATATCCACTATTAGTTATGCAAATAACTACAATTATCTTTTTTTAATTTTTATGTATTCGAGTACAGGAAATAAACCTCATAAAACATCGCCAATGATATATGTGCTCCTTATCTCTTTAATATATATTCTTTTTTTCCTCATTATTCTCTTGAAGGAACCTGGTGAATTGTCTCACAGACTTGCTCGCATCTGGATTTTGCTGTGTCCCCACGTCATTGATTTCCATCGCCACCTGGAGTTGTGGCTCTTTCCTTAGAAGAGGATTATGTAGCAAGCTTCGATTCCCAGCCATTGAGTAAAGGTTACAAAAGTGCCAGCAGAGACTGATTGGGGGCTGTAACCCCTGGCAGCTGCTGCAGAGCTGAAGGGAAAGGAGCGGAAACAGGCTCGAGTGGCTACAGTGTGTTGCACATCCGGGAAACCTGCACCTCCTGGCAGCTTTTGAAGGAACAGAGAGAAGGCCGAAGAGTCATCGGCTGCTGACTTTTCTAGCTCCCAGAGATCCAGGCCTTTCTGAAGGGAGTTTCCTCAGACACACACCCTGACCACGCAATGGCCTTTGCAGCCTCCCTGGCTGAGCTCCACGCAGAGGCCAGCTGCCCGCTCTGCCTGGATTACCTGAGAGACCCAGTGACCATTGCCTGCGGGCACAACTTCTGTCTCCATTGCATCCAGCAGTGCTGGGAGGATCTCCAGCACATCCTCCCCTGTCCTGTCTGCCTCCACCACTGCCCCGACAGGAACTTCAGGAGGAACACGCAGTTATGTCACGTGACTGGTTTTGTCCGGCAGCTTCCCGGCGGCGCCAGGAGCAAGAGGAAACTGCAGGACGAGAGACCCCTGTGTGAGAAGCACAATCAGGTCCCGGCCCTGTTCTGTGAGAAGGACCTGGAGCTGCTGTGTCCCCAGTGCAAAGCCTCCTCCGACCACCAGGACCACCCCCTGACGCCCATTGAGCAAGCTGCGGCCCGCCACAGGAAGAAGCTCAAAAGCTACATTGAGCCCCTGAAGAAGCAGGTTGAAGATGCCGAAAAGGGGTTAAAAATGCAAGTCTCAAAATTATTTCAGTTGAGATGGAAGGTCGAAAACCGAAGATACAAACTGCACTCTGAATTTGAACAATTTAGGCATTTCTTGGGAAAGGAGCAGGGTGCAATTCATATTAGGTTATTAATTGAAGAGAACCGTGTTCAAGAAAAAGTAATTGAAGGCAAAAACCAGATGTCAGACTACCATTCCACACTCAGGAGTCTGCTTAGTGCAATAACCGAGAAGTGTTTGCAGACAGACCTAGATTTACTGACCGGCATTGAAAGTATCCACAACATGTATGAACACCTAGAGACCCCAGCAGCCTTTTCATATAAATTAAGGAAGGAGATTTGCAGTCTCCCGCCACAGTATTTTGGGCTGCAGAAAATGATCAGCACATTTCAGGTCGATTTGACCCTCGATCCCGAAACTGCCCATCACAACCTTCTTATCTCGCAAGATAGGAAGACCGCAACGTTTCAAAAGATGAAACCGAGTGGTGCTCGTAATCCCCAAACATTTACTTCTTACCCAGCTGTGCTGAGTTGTGAGGGATTTGATGCTGGCAGGCATTTTTGGCAGGTAGAAATAAGAGGCCTAGGCGAATGGTCCTTGGGTGTGTGTAAGGAGTCTTTCCCCAGAAGGGCTCTTATATCACCAGTGCCAAACAATGGCTGCTGGCAAATCCAGTTCTGGACCAGTACGGATGGCACAGAGGATTCGGTAAACCTCAAGCACATTGGCATTTTTCTGGATTATGAGTTAGGAGAAATTTCGTTTTACAATTTGAGTAATAATTCACATTTATATACGTTCAGTGAATTTTTTTCAGAAAAACTTATGCCTTATTTTTCCATTGGGCCGTCTTCAAAATCGCTTACGATAAGTCTAGTCAAAGATGAATCCTGAACCACCTTGTAAATCATTCTGTCTGTTCCATGTTCTCCCTATGTTAGTGGAAAATGCTTGCATTAAAGAGTCTGAGTTCATTTTTGATGTTTGAAGCTGATGTCTTTTAACCCTTACCCCTCTGGCTCCACCCCCTGCCCCGCACCTGGATAAGCTGTTAGGACAGACTGGATGTTCCTTCACTGGACTTGGTGAGGTGGTTCTAATTAAGAAAGTCCCTGCTGCAGAGGCTCTTACCCCCAGTGCCTCTCCTCAACCACCAAAAGAACCCCCAGCGGGTCATCTTTGTCCCTTCTCTCAAGCCATCTTGGATTGGTAGCCACAATGCTCTTCACAAAGAGTCTCACTATGTGAGTAATAAACCATTTGATACTCACTTGGTGTGTTTGTGGTATAGGAGTCAGGGCAAGCCACCCCAAAATATATCAAATGGCATATTAGTTATTTCACATTAAAGCTACTTAGGGGCGCCTGGGTGGCTCAGTTGGACTGTCAGTTTTGGTTCAAGTCATGATCCCAGGGCCATCATGGGATTGAGCCCCATGTTGGGCTCTGAGCTGATTGTGGAGCCTGCTTAAGAGTCTCTCTCTCTCTGTCTCTGTCTCTGTCTCTGTCTCTGTCCCTCCCTTTCTCTCTCACTGCCCCTTTCCCCTCTCCCCACCCCCAACCCTGCTCACATTCTGTCTCTAAAATAAAAAAAAAAAAAAAAAAAAAAAAAAAGAGGGGCCACCTGGGTGACTCAGTCAGTTAAGCATCTGACTTGGCTCAGGTCATGATCTCACATCTTGTAAACTCAGGCCCTGCTCTGGGTGAGCACAAGTCCCACTCCAGGCTCTGCACCTCAGTCGCTTGCTCACACGCACACACTCTCCTGTTGCATCCATACGACTCCTGAAACAGAATGCTACGGGCACCAGTGACAGTTGCAACAAAGTTTATTACAATGAGAGGCAAGGCCGACCGATCGGGACCAACACTCTTGATAAGAGCGTGGCCTCGAACAGCCGGGGTACAGAGTTTTTAAAGCCGATCACATCGTTTTATCATTATCTGGGAACAGAACAGAGAAACAGTTCCCAGATGAGTTAGAAACAGTTGCCAGATGAGTCAGAAAGTTATCGAATGAGGTGATTATTTTAGACTTTCTGCCGCTAAGTTGCAACCAGTGGATCTCCTTGACCTTGTCTCTGATGCTCTTTTTTGAGCTTTTGTTTCCTTCATTGGTAAAGCCTGATTCACAAGAGTATGAAGTATGATTTACAAGAGTAAAAGCAAGGTTGTTATCTTTTGACCTTCAGTGTCAGAACAAAGTTGTTGTCTTTCAAGCTAAGCGTTAGCCCTACAGTACAATTTAACCCTTACACTCCCTCCCTCTCTCTCTCTCAAAAATAAATAAAGAAATAGCCAATTAAAACACAGCCATGCAAGAAGGACACTCACACCTTCCTGTGCCCCTGAAAGCAGGAAATTAATCTCCCATGTAAAAGATTCCCTCCCATTCCCTGTACCAGGAGATAAAGAGCCATACTTAGCACCAGAGATGGGAAATTTAGAGCCAAAAAGGCTGTATAAAGAACCCTTGTTACTTTTCACTAATTTACTACCTTAGCCCAAATTCTGCTTAGAATTTCTTACTAATTGAAACTCTCAAATATAAGTTTTCTTTGTCCTGTCAACTCCTCAAAAAGTTATTTATTTATCTTAAATGTTTATTTATTTTTGAGAGAGAGAGAGAGCACAAGCAGGGGAGGGGCAGAGGGAGAGGGAGTGGGCTCTGTGCTGACCGCAGAGAGCCTGATTTGGGGCTGGAACCGGCAAACCATGAGATCATGACCTGAGCAGAAGTCGGATGCTCAACCGACTGAGCCACCAAGGTGCCCCTTTATTTTTTTTAATTTTAATTTTAATTTTAAATTAAAGAGAGTGAGCAGGGGAAGGGAAGAGAGAGAGAGGGAGAGAATCCCAAGCTTCACTGTCAGTATTGAGTCCGATGAGGGCTCAAACTCACAAACTATGAGATCATGACCTGAGCCGAAATCAGAAGTTGGATGCTTAACCAACTGAGCCACCCAGGTGCCCCCAACTCCTCACAAATTTACTGCCTCTTTGTCTAAAATGTATAAAAAGTGCCCGCCTTTGCTATTTCTTTAGGTTTCATTTTTAATATTGGGTCTCTGTGTGCACGCTTTTTTTTTCCTCCTGTTAATCTGTCTCATGTTAAGTTTAATTCTTAGTCCAGCTGAAGGACCTTGAGGGTAGAGAAGAATTTCTTGCTTCCCTTTAGTGGCATTAGCAGTCTTGAAGCCAAAGCTAAGTTTTGACGGATGGAGTGGGGTTCTGCCTATGTGCAGTGACTGTAACTGCATTTAGAATATTATATAATCCCGGGTTAGTTCTTGGGATACTCTGATCCCAAGAACCATGGTATATTTGTTTTTGTTTTCCAACTACCATAAGACATTTACCCTTGTTTTCTAAAATTATAATATTGTATTTGTGGTTCCCCATTTCTCCTGGAAAAGTTGCAGAAGGTATTGTAATTGTTTTTGCATTTCTAATATTTATAAATAAAAATATTACATGACTGGTTCTTCGAAAAAAAAAAACAAAAAACAAAACACCTCTACCGCAAGTACATCTCATTTGTCTTTATATCAAGGAGGCAGTGAATGTTTTAAAATTATAGAAGAAGTATGGGGTGCCTGGATGGCTCAGTTGGTTGAGAGTCTGACTTCAAGTCAGGTCATGATCTCTCTGTTCATGAGTTCGAGTCCAGTGTCAGGCTCTGTGCTGACAACTCAGAGCCTGGAGCCTGCTTCACATTCTGTGTCTCCCTCTCTCTCTCTGCCCCTCCCCCCTTCACACACACTGTCTCTCAAAAATAAACATTAAAAAAGTTAAATAAATTAATTAAATGATAGAAGAAATAGATCTACATATGCAAATATCAAAAATATTTCTAGATATACTTAAGTGTTAAAGCAAAGGACATAGCATGTTTGTATTGTAACATAAATGAAAAAAACAAAAAATTCCTAGGCTTACATATTTCTATATTAATAGTATGTTCCTGGGAAGATAAAGAAAACACTTGAGAATCATAATGCTTAGGAGCCTGATGACCTAGGTTGAGGAAGCAATTTGTTTTATCTTATTCCTTGAATGGACAGCCATCCACATTGAGTAAGTCCTTAAATTATATAGCTTATGTTTCTCCATTCTCTGGACTGTCAGTTCTCTGATGATGGGGGCTCCAAATGCGATCTCTGTACTCCAGGCTTCTGGCTTAGGGCCTTACATGTAGTGAAAGCCATAAAAAGTCTCATGCATGAGTTATTAAAAATGAGACGCCTGGGGCGCCTGGGTGGCTCAGTCGGTTAAACGGCCGACTTCGGCTCAGGTCATGATCTCGCGGTCCGTGAGTTTGAGCCCCGCGTCGGGCTCTGTGCTGACAGCTCAGAGCCTGAAGCCTGTTTCAGATTCTGTGTCTCCCTCTCTCTGACCCTCCCCTGTTCATGCTCTGTCTCTCTCTCTGTCTCAAAAATAAATAAATGTTAAAAAAAAAATTAAAAAAAAAAAAAAAAATGAGACGCCTAGCTGGTGTTTATGAGACCAGGAAAAAGACCAGCCAGGGCTAGCAATACACCTCTGATAGTTTTCAGCTTCTGTGTGAATAAAGTCGCCAAGAGCCCTGGGTAGAACATATCAGAGCTTCCTGTCTATCCTAACCAAGAGGTTTTGCTGTTAAGCATATTGGGAAGTCTGGGTCAGCTTTCACACGCTGCTCCCAAGAATATCCATGCAGTGCGACAGGGTGTAACTGTCTGTCAGAGCCTGTTCTGGGATAAGGAGACTTGGGGTAAGGAAACAAAAGTGTCAACAGAGAAAAGAGCTGGGGAAAGAAATCTGGGAATCACCCACTTCTCAGAGGGGAAAAGTTAACCTGTCAGACTGAAAGGTGCTTTCTGAGAACAGTCGGCAAGATCAACTACGCAAAAGATCAAAAAAACCCTAAAGTTTCGTATAGAAACTACTTCACTGTTGAACACCAGATTACTGATAACATTTGGAAATAGTTTTGGAGCAATGAAAGAGGTAATGACAAATGGCTTCTTGTTAAGAAAGGAAGAGACAGGGCGCCAGGGTGCTTTAGTTGGTTAAGCATTTTACTTTGGCTCAGGTCATGATCTCATGGTTCATGAGTTCAAGCCTTGCATCAGGCTCTGTGCTGACACCTCAGAGCCTGGAACCTGCTTCAGATTCTGTGTCTCCTTCTCTCTCTGCCTCTCCCCCACTCATGCTCTGTCTCTCTCTCTTTCTCAAAAATAAACGTTAAAAATTTTTTTTAAAAAAGAAAGGAAGAGACAAAAAAACATGATTCTTTAAGTCTTTTGGTCCAGAAAATATATTTGATATGGAAATAATATTTTTTAAGACAGTGTCTTGAGTAATATGTTCAGCCTTCTGCATATCAAGATATGCATCTAGTTTCTCTACCGTGTCACAGATGAAGGAATTTACCACTCAAAATAGTAATAGCTGAAATGTCATTTGTGCATTCCAAGTGCCAGGCAGTATTTTAAGCACCTGGTTTGTATTAAGTTACTTAGTTTTCACCACGTTAATATTATAGCCATTCTACGGCCAGCCCTGAACCCAATCTTGTAAGTGGTGGATCTAACCCCAACAATCTGGTTAAAGAGCTTAGGTCTTTTTCCACCAACTTATGTAGCTTCTTGATTGTTACTCCCTTAAGAGTGAACCAGAAATAGTGTCTGTGCCTGTGTGAGGGTGTCCACATGTTGGTGTATTTATACTGTTTTGGAAAGCAACAGGAATAGATTCACGTATAATGCATTGGTTTATTTTTCTGGTTGAAGGATAAGCAAAGGAAGACCCTTTGGCAATTGTGTAGCGTCAGAATATTTAAAAGGGCCATGGGCCTTTCTCTGTTCCTTTGTCAAAATCCTATCGGGATTTCATCTAGTCCAATCGCTTTACTTTGTATTGCAATGGCTACTCACTACCTCTAGCTAAGACCTATCCCATAAATGTCAGGATTTCCAACTGCGTACTGAACTTCTCTGCTGGGGTTTCTCAATGAAATCCAGTATAATAGCCCAATGTGACCAATATTTAACTTCAATTTCTCCCCAAACCTACTCTTCTGTAGTGTTTTCCTACCTCCTACAGATGGCAACTCAAATCACCCAAATGTCCAAATCATGAACCTGGAGCCTCCTTGCACTCCCTCATTCTCCACAGGCAATCAATCGCCAGTGTATATATCTCCACTTTGTAATCCACTGGTGTCAGTCTGGATCAGGTCTACAGCATTCTTCACCTGCAATACAACAGTAGCCTCCATCTGGCCTCCCCACATCCTCATTTCACCAAACCCCTAGGAAAAATGCCAACAGAAATGCTAAGGAGGCCAGTCTCTCGGGTTTGGAATCGGAACCCTTGATTTCGACTCAGGTCGTGATCCCAGGGTGGTGGGATGGGGGCCACATCAGGCTCTGCACTGAGCACGGAGCCTGCCTGGGATTCACTGTTTCTCTCTCTCTGCCTCCCTTTCCCCCTCACTCTTTTTCCCTAAAATAAAAAGAAGTACACAAATTGCAAATAAACAAATAAATAAACAAACAAAATCCAGTCATTGAAACTGGCCCAGGAATTCTGGTGGATATTGTAATGTTGTCACTTAAAAATCAGAAACTGATCTCTGTCTTATATAAAAGAATGTTAATAATGCTTAATGTACAAAAATGTTATGATAATTAAGTAGAAATTGAAAAAATTCTTAGACAACAGAATTATTTCTTTCTTACCAACCATTTTTCTCATTTCCAAAGATGAATTTTTATATATTTATCAGTGTCAAATTTAGGTAGGTATATTGGGAACTGGGCACCCAGTTCTCCAAACTGATTGATGATGGTTAATTTTGCCTGTCCAGATAATATGTTTTATGAGTCAAGTGCATATTGTAATCTCAGTTGTAGTCTCTGCACATCTACAAGGGTTGAGACAGGAATTAAGTAGAGAAAGTGTAATTTTACAGGTGCTTTGAGAATATATGCAATAAAATAAATTATCACCAGAGGGCACACCTCAGTGGAATTTACCCCTTCAGTTTTCTTTGAGACATTTTCATCTACATCATTTTAGTTTTTCCTGAATTGACCTCCTCCCTAAAGTGTACAGTCATTTGTTCCTAGGGTGCTACCTTATGCAGGCTTTAAGTAGGACACAGGACTTAATAATTATATAAGTATCACATTTATACTTTAAGGACGAGAATGTAAGAAGCAGCTACAAGAGAATACTTGGACAATTATTAACTATTATTATGCAGAATGCTCTACTTATCTGTTAACACATTCAGTAAACCCTTTTCTGTGATGTAGGCTTTCAAAGCGTTTTACAGATTGGGGCACTTGGGTGGTTCAGTCGGTTAAGCGTCCAACTTCGCCTTAGGTCATGATCTCACGGTTTGTGAGTTTGAGCCCTGTGTCGGCTCTGTGCTGACAATGCGGAGCCTGAAGCCTGCCTTGGATTCTGTGTCTCCATCTCTCTGCCCCTCTCCCAGTCATGCTCTGTCTCTCTCCCTCTCAAAAATAAACATTAAAAAAAGGTTTTTTAACAAAAGCATTGAAAACATTTTACAGACAAAGAAGCTGAGGTATACAGGTATATAGAAGGCAGGAAAGCAACTTGGCTAAGAAAAAGTCAATTGTCTCTGATCTGACAGCACAGCTGTCTTCCTCCCTTCCTTCTTTTTCTCTTTCTTTCTTTCTCTGTCTTTTCTTTCTTTCTCTTTCTTTCTTTCTTTCTTTTTCATTCTCCTTTCTTCCTTATTCTTTCTTCCTTTTTCTGCTCCTCCCTTTCCTCCCTCCTTTCCTTCCTTCCTTCCTTCCTTCCTTCCTTCCAGTTTAGAATCCAAATATCATGCTAATGGTGTTACCTATGCATATTGAGTTTGATGCATTATCTGTTAACATCCTACTTGGAAAAATGAGGATTTCGGACAGTCCTAAATTAGTTTTTTCTTTAAAAAATTATTTTTCTACCTTTCTACTACTTTTATATTTTGTATTAGTTTGCTAGGGCTGACATAACAAAAACCACCTCACGGTGGCTTAAAAACAAATTTTTTTCTCTCACTTTGCTCAAGGCTAAAATTCCAAGATCAAGGTATATGACAGGTTTGGTTTCTCCTGAGAACTCTCTTCTTAGGTTATAGATGGCTGCCTTCTTACTGTGCCCACATTTGGCCTCTTCGTGTATGTGTACTGTCATCCCTAGTGTCTCCTTCTCTTCTTCCGAGGACACAAGTCATACTTGATTAAGTTTCCATCTTTACGACCCTATTTTACCTGAATTACCTCTTGCCAGGCCCTCTTTCCAAAATACAGTTGCATTCTAAGGTACTAGGGGGCCAAGGCTTCAAAATAGGAATTGGGGAGGAGCATATAATTCAGTCCATAACATATTTCAATACCATTCAAATGTGAGCCATGTAAGAGGTACTGATTATTTTTCTGTTCTACGCACACAGTATTTTCCCATAATCTCCCATATTTTCCATTGTCTCATTTATTTGTTTTTTCCTCCACTTCCTTGTGCTTATTTTATTTCCAAACTATATTCAAAATTGTCTAAATATGCCCTCCATTCATTCAAATGCACCTGGCTTTCCAGCATGTCGATCTTGCGGAAGCCCCTTGGGGAGCCTCTGACCTGCTCTGATCCAGAGAAGCTGTCACGGGCTGCCTCCCAGACGTCACCGGGAGGATTCCTTTGGCGGCTCCCTGGAGGCGATTTCCCTTTCCCAGCTTCCCAGGTGCTTCTCCTTTGGAGGTTAGTCCATTGTCCTGCAAGATTATATTCTTTTTTTTTTTTTAATTTTTTTTTTTTTTAACGTTTATTTATTTTTGAGACAGAGAGAGACAGAGCACGAATGGGGGAGGGACAGAGAGAGGGAGACACAGAATCGGAAACAGGCTCCGGGCTCCGAGCTGTCAGCACAAAGCCCAACCTGGGGCTCAAACTCACGGACCGTGAAATCATGACCTGAGCCGAAGTCGGCCGTTTAACCCACTGAGCCACCCAGGCGCCCCTGCAAGATTATATTCTTCTGCAGCTTCCTGAGGAAGAAGGCCCGGGAGAGAAATGTTTGGAGTTTTTGCATGGGTGAGAGGCTTTAGTCTATCCCCATGTTTAATGAAAACTTTGTCAAGATTAATTTGGAAGAATAACAGTAATTTTTCAGTGGAGAATCCTCTGGCAGGCACCAGCTCAGCCACAGTGACCTCAACTTTTATTTCCAGTGATGATGGTGACAGCAGCCTATGCCTTCTGATATGATGCACTGAGTGTTTAGCATCAGTTCTCTGCTGATTCTGCTCAGAGGCACGCCTGAACCAAATTAGGAGGGAACATTAGACAAACCCATCTGAAAGACAATTCACAAAATGACTACCCTGCACTTGTCAAAGATATCAATATCATGAAATAGACAGACAGGGGTGCCTAGGTGTCTCAGTCGGTTAATCATCTGACTTTGGTTCAGGTCATGATCTTGTGGTTCATGGGTTTGAGCCCTGCGTTGGGCTCTGTGCTGAGAGCTCACAGTCTGGAGCCTTCTTCTGATTCTGTATCTCCCTCTTTTCTGCCCCCCCCCCCCCCATGCTCTTTCTCTCTCTCAAAAATAAATAAACATTAAAAAAAGATTTTAAATGAGGTAGAAAGACTCAAAACTCTTCTAGATCAAAGGAGACTAAGAAGACATGAAATACATTATTCCCTCTGGCTTCTCTCTAGCATTACAATTCAGGTCTTTTAGGGGCAGCTGGCAGGCTCAGTTGGTGGAACATGCAACTCTTGACTTCAGGGTTATGAGTTCAAGCCCCATGTTGGGTGTAGAGCTTACTTTATATATATATATATATATATATATATATATATATATATATATATTTTTTTTTTTTTTTTTTTTTTTTTTTTTTTTTTACATTTTTACATTTTTTTAAGAAGTTCCTTCAAAGGGTTAATGTCCAAAATCCATAAAGAACTTATCAAACTCAACACTCAAAAAACAAATAATCCAGTGAAGAAATGGGCAAAAGACATGAATAGACACTTCTCCAAAGAAGACATCCAGATGGTCATGAAAAAATGCTCAACATCACTCATCATCAGGGAAATACAAATGAAAACCACAATGAGATACCACCTCACACCTGTCAGAATGGCTCACATTAACAACTCAGGCAACAACAGATGTTGGCGAGGATGCGGAGAGAGAGGATCTCTTTTGCACTGCTGGTGGGAATGCAAACTGGTGCAGGCACTCTGGAAAACAGTATGGAGTTTCCTCAAAAAATTAAAAATAGAACTACCCTACGACCCAGCAATTGCACTACTAGATATTTATCCAAGAGAATATAGGTATGCTATTTCGAAGGGGCACATGCATGTTTATAGCAGCATGTTTATAGCAGTACTATTAACAATAGCCAAAGTATGGGAAAAGCCCAAATGTCCATTGATAGATGAATGGGATGAATGGATAAAGAAGAAGTGGTGTATATATATATATATATATATATATATATGCACACATACAGTGGAGTATTACTTGGCAATCCCAAAAGAATGAAATCTTGCCATCTGCAACTATGTGGATGGAATCGGAGGGTATTATGCTAAGCAAAATTAGTCAGAGAAAGACAAATATCATATGACTTCACTCATTTGAGGACTTTAAGATACAAAACAGATGAACATAAGGGAAGGGAAGCAAAAATAGTATAAAAACAAGGAGGGGACAAAACATAAAAGATTCTTAAATATAGAGAACAAACAGAGGGTTACTGGACGGGTTGTGGGAGGGGGGATGGGCTAAATGGGTAAAGGACATTAAGGAATCTACTCCTGAAATCATTGTTACACTATATGCTAACTAACTTGGTTGTAAATTAAACAATAAGTAAATAAATTTTAAAAAGCTCCTTCAGTATTCCTCCACCAATGTCTTATGCATACACCAATATACAAACAAAGAAACACTCTTTAGTTTGTATTTACATCAATGGGAGCAAGTTTGTGCAGTTTTCTGCATGTTGCTTTTTTCACTGAAATATATCTGAGTTTAAAAATGGTTTTTTAATGTTTATTTTTGAGAGAGAGAGAGAGACAGAGCATGAGTAGAGGAGGGGCAGAGAGAGAGGGAAACACAGAATCAGAAGAAGACTCCAGGCTCTGAACTGTCAGCACAGAGCCCGATGAGGGACTCCAACCCACAAACCACAAGATCATGACCTGACCTGAAGTCAGATGCTTAACTGACTGAGCCACCCAGGCACCCATATCTGGAATTGTGTGGGCTTTTTTTTTTTTTTTTTTTGGTGGGGGAGAGTGCAGGCAAGGGAAGGGGCAGACAGAGGAGGACAGAGGATTTGAAGCAGGCTATGCACTGACAGGCTGGCAGCAGTGAGCTCGGTGTGGGGCTCAAACTCATGAACCGCAAGATCATGACCTTAGCCAAAGTCTGATGCCCAACCAACTAAGCCATGCAGGTGCCCCAATATCTGAAGTTTTTAAATATCCATCTGTGTAGATCGATCTCATCCATTTTTTAAGCTTTTACTGCCTCTTCCATCAAAAGCCTGAATGAGATTTTTTTGTGGTAGGTGTTTCTTGAAGTCTGATTAATTACTTTAGAACTGCAAAATAATTTATATTGATTTCCACATCTTCCTCATGAACAGGCATGGTAAATGCCATATTACAGGTAATTTTCTGGAAACAGAGTGACAAGACTGTCTTCTGGTAGTTGGACACAAATAACAAAAATTCCTTAGTTTTTAAAAAGAGATTGTACAGTATCCTAAGTATTGATATGACCATCCCTCTCAAAATTTGGTCCAAATGTCAAAACCAATGATGTTACACAGACCAGGAGATTTGAAAAGGTTCATTATTCACAAGACTTTATGGGAGCAAGATGGCTATCCATTGAAGGTTCAAAAATGGTTTTAGAAAACAGGGAAAGAAGACAAGTTTGGGGTCTGTGTGTTGAGAGGGTGGGGCTGCAGTGCCAGTTCTAGAAGGACATATTATGTTTGGTTTGAACATCTCACCTGTGCCGAAGGAGGGAGAACCAGGCGTTACTTAAACAGTTCACCGAGATGTCAGTCAGAAGAGGAAGAGAATGGGGTGAGGCTTAAAATTAGCAGCACTGAAATATCAAAAATGGAGCTGCACTTTTTTTTTTAAGTTTGCTTAGTGATTTTGAGAGAGAGAGAGAGCATGAGCAGGGGAGGAGCACAGAGAGAGAGAGAGAGAGAGAGAGAGAATCCCAAGCAGGCTCCTCACTGCCAGCACAGAGCCCGACATGGGACTTGAACCAATGAACCTCGAGATCATGACCTGAGCCAAAATCAGAGTCAGATGCTCCTGTCCTCCACAGGCACCCCTGGATCGCAATACTTTTTATTAGAAGTATCTTCCAAGAACATAGGACTCATCTCTGACTACGTGGATTGCAAGAGACTTTTCAAGGAGCTCCAATACAGAAATAAGGCATAAGTTTCCTTGTAAACATATCAGTAAGTGTAAACAAATATAATCTATCATTCAAGTTGTAAAATGAAACCCCTCCCTACTCATAATCCAGAAAAAGGCCAATCCAATGGCCTGGTGGTAGATCCTATATACCGCCTGAATTAGTTGATGATGCAACTGCCAACATCCATTCCTTGGAAATAGTGCTATAGTAGCATTTCCAGGGAGATTCTTTGCATACACCAACGGTCCACACATCTGTGCCTCTCACATCTGTCTACCAAAAATGCCTGCCAGCATCATATCCTTCAGAACCTAGGACTTTACAGAGAATAAAATAAAGGGGGTGCCTGGGTGGCTCAGTGGGTTAAGCATCCAACTTTTTTGGCTCAGGTCATGATCTCCAGGTTTGTGACTTTAAGCCCCACATTGGGCTTTCTGTTGTCAGCACAGAGCCCTCTTCCCTCTTCGGTTCCTCTGTCCCCGGCTCTCTCTGCCCCTCCCCCGCTGGTTCTCTCTCTCTCTCTCTCTCTCTCTCTCTCTCTCTCAAAATAAATAAATAAGCTTAAAAAAAAGAAAGAAAATTAAATGGACTGAAATTAAGGAGGACAGTTTGGTTTCCTCATATCAAATATGACACTTTTTCTACTTCTGGCATAGTAAGTTTGTGGTGAGCAGTTTTAGGATCTAGTGTCAAAATGCCTGAAATGTGTTAACCTTTTTTTGTTGGCATAAATACTGCAGAGGGAGACTGTAGCTGTCTTTAACTCACATGGAAAAGACTAGTGGGGTTTTCAGATTATCATAAACTCTACTAGAAAATCAACCATGTTTCTTTAACACAAAAGTAAAAGAAAAAAAAAACATAGAGGAATTTAGGAATTAAAGTAGATTTGAGGCAACTGGGTGGTTCATCGGTTAAGCATTAGACTCTTAATTTCTGCTCAGATCATGACCTTGTGGTTTGGTTCAAGAGGTGGAGCCCTGCATTAGGCTCTGTGCTCATAGCAGGGAGCCTGCTTGAGATTCTTGATCTCTCTGCCCCTCTCCCCTCCCCTCAAAATAAACAAACATGTAAAGTGATTTCAAAGACATCCTAAACCATTGTTGTGTATTGACTTAATTCGGTACTATTTCAAAATACATCGTAATTCAATTTCAGATGTTGGATGTCTAATGATTAAAAAACATTAATGATAGGGGCACCTGGGTGGCTCAGTCGGTTGAGCGGCTCAAGTCATGATCTTGCCGTCTGTGAGTCCAAGCCCCGAGTTGGGCTTTGTGCAGACAGCTTGGAGCCTAGAGCCTGCTTCTAATTCTGTGTCTCCCTCTCTCTCTCTCCCTCTTCCGCTCATGCTCTGTCTCTCTCACTCTCAAAAATGAATACATGTTAAGAAAAATTTTAAAAAGCATTAATGATAAATTATACTTGAAATAAAACATACATTTGAAAAATAATAAAAATAGACATTATTAAAATTAGTGATAATTATTTTAATTAGAGATAATTAACGATATTAAAGGTATAAAAATGAAGTATTTTTTTTAATTTTTAGTTTTTAATTTTTTTTTAATGTTTATTTCTGAGACAGAGAGAGACAGAGCATGAGTGGGGGAGGGGCAGAGAGAGAGGGAGACACAGAATCCCAAGCAGGCTCCAGGCTCTGAGCTGTCAGCACAGAGCCCTAAGTGGGGTGAGATCATGACCTGAGCCGAAGTCGCTCAATGGACTGAGCCACCCAGGCACCCCAAGAGTCTTTTTTTAAAAAAATGCATAATGAAATGCTTACAAGGGAAACCATATCATGTCTGAAGACTTCCTTCAAAATAATGGCAAAAGAATGACAGCACCACAGATAAAGACTGGCAAAAAGTTTGCAATTACAGTGGTTGGGTGCTTGGTAGATCAGGTCATTATAATATTCTCTCTATAATTATGGCTAAAATATTTTATAATTTAAATTTTTTTGGAAGAGACTTTTTTTTTTCCTTCTAAGCCTTTTATTGTTTTATTTATTTATTTTTAATACATTTATTATTGTTTAATTTACATCCAAGTTAGTTAGCATATAGTGCAACAATGATTTCAGGAGTAGATTCCTTAGTGCCCCTGACCCATTTACCCCATCCCCCCTCCCACAACCCGTCCAGTAACCCTCTGTTTGTTCTCTATATGTAAGAGTCTTTTATGTTTTGTCCCCTCCCTGTTTTTATATTATTTTTGCTTCCCTTCCCTTATGTTCATCTGGTTTGTATCTTAAAGTCCTCATGAGTGAAGTCATATGATATTTGGGAAGAGACCTTTTAAATTCTGTTTCAGCGTCTCTGCTGCATGCTAACCAAGCCAGTTTCTTACTCTCTTCCTTAACATTCCTTTCTTTTCCTTTCATTTCAAAGCTCTCCCATCCTCTCAGTCCCTTCTCTCTTCCTCACAATTACTCCAAACCTGTCCCCATTCTCCTCCATCTCAAGCCCTTTGTCTTCTTCCCTGACCCCACTCTCTACTCAACTCCCCCATCTCCCACACTGAGATAAGCTGAAATTGAGGGAAGACCAGGCAGGCATTTGGGTCCCATCTGCTTGTATGCTATGTGGCTTGGATTTCAGCTCTGATCTCAGAAAATCTGAATCATTTGGGACTGGTTCCTTGATCCCCAACTCTTTCAGGGACACAGGGAACAAGGACAATTACACTCACCTTCCCTTTTAGTTTGATGTGAGTATAAACACAAATAGAGATACACCTCTTGGAAAATTTGGTTGTAAACAGGAATTTGGTGGTAGGGATTTTAAGATTTTCTAGAGTATTTGCATTTCTCTTCTGTGGAATAAGAAACATATTTGGTCTTAGTCTCTTGTTACTGGAACGGAGCTCCTAAATCTTCGGAATGTCCTGAGCAATAGGTGTGTCTGTGGGTAGTTGAAAAAAAAACCAACAACACCCTATTGGGCACACTTGAGTTTATGCCAATGAGGCGACTTAGGGTGGGTCTAGTCACCAAAAAGATCAAGTGATTTTAGAGTGTTGGAACTTTCTCTTGACCTCTAGGAAGGGTGGGGGCTGGCTATAATTATAAAATATTCAACAAGACTTGATGAGTTTCTGGTTTGGTGAATACATCCACACACTGGGAGGGTGGCACACCCCAGTTCCACAGGCACTAATGACCCACTCAGGGACCTCCCCTTAGATGCCCTTTCATCCGGACTTTCATCTGTATCCTTTATAATAAGTACATGTTTCTGAGTTCTGTAGGCTGCTCTAGCAACTAATGGAACCAGAAGAGGGAGTCATAGGAACCTCAGATTTATAGCCAACGTGCCTAGAAGGACTAGACTTGTGCATGGCATCTGATGTGAGGCCGGTCTTGTGGATTGAGCGCTTAACCTGTGGAATTGGATATGATGTCCAGGTGGAGAGGGTCAGAACTGAGTTAGATATGTAGGATACCCAGACAGTGTTCACTGAGAATTGGAAAATTGCTTGGTGGCATTGGAAAATTCTTCATCATCCTTATTTGGACCGTTTAGTGGTAGACTTGCTGATCATTCTTAACACTGTCAAAATGTGGTTCATATTGGACAAATTCACTTTCAATTCTTGGAACACTTCATGATTTTCAGCAAAATAAACTCCATAGTTTGCTCCAGGGTAAAAAGGGAACGTGTGCACATATGAAAATATCAGCAAATATTTATCTTCAATTAAGTAATCACACATACACATATATTAAACCCTAAATAGGGATTATATTAAGAAAGAAAATGGAACAGCCATGAACACAGCATCCGGCACACAGCAGGTGCTCAGCAGAAGCTCCTGGGCCTTTCCCACACCTCCCTCAGGTGGGGTCCAGGTGAGCAGCAGATGTCGGGTCGCATGCACACCCACAGCTGCCCCCTTCCCCTACTGACTCCTTCTCCGAACCCACTAAATTATCCACTCTCCAGGCTAGACAATATTTGACAAATAACCCCAACCGAGCCCTTCCGGACCTGTCTGAAGCCTCCCAGATCACGGCAACTAGGTCAGTTTCCGCATTCCCGCCCTCACCCACCTCGGTGAGGCTCCCCCGCGGGCCACCCCAGTCCCTGGTCTGCAGCTTGCTCGCCCAGGCCCTTGCTCCTGCTCTGCTTCGCCCCTCCTTCTGGTCCCTTCCCTGAGTCCCCGCTCACCTGTGGCCCGCGAAGCGCTCAGGCCTTGGCTCTGTGCTGGGTCGGGAGCCGCCTCGGGGAGGTGGGGGGTGGGGGGTGCTGTCGGTTCCACCCACCTGGGACTTCAGGCTCCTTCCTCCCTTCTTCGAAGAGCACTTAGTCTTGCCTGACGCACGACCGGGACACAACATGGTCCACATTCTTCGTTCACTGTTACGCTCAGAATCTGACATGATTTGGTTTTACAATGCAACTTCTCTCCTTTCCCTGCTCCTTGTGGAGGTGGGGGTCTCGAAGGGATGTTGGAGAAGGCTGTGACGCGGCAGTGCCAGGACAGGTATAGGAGGCAGCTTCCCCGGAGGGAATGTCCAGAATTTTGCCTTTGAGTCCGGGTGTATGCTTCTCTATTCATTTCAACTGAACTAAGCTCTCCCTGCATGGTAACTTCACACGCTGCAAGGAGGCACATTCCTTCACCACCTGCCCAGAATTCTTAACCTTGTCCTTTCGTTCTTTATCCTGATGTTAATTACAGAGACCAAGGGTGGGATGCCGGCTGAAAAAGTCTATCTTGCAGAACTGATATCAGACACGAGGTTAACATATAAGGAACCAGGACATTACCCCCGTCCCCCGACATGGCACCAGGATACTGAGGACAGCACATAACCTTGAGAAGTTTCAAGACCACGGGAGAAGTTTGAAGACTCCCTCGAGAAGCTTTGAGGTGCATTCTGTTCCTGCCCTAACCTCCACATACTTTGGTGGTCTTATATAAAGTGTTCCCGGGGCAATAAAACAAGGCAGACTTGGGACAGTTACCCAGCCTTCTAGTTGAGCTGCCCTTCCAGTAATAAAGCTTTCTCAGCCTCAAACCCAGTGACCCAGAGATTGGTTTACAGGTCATGGGGCATACAAATCGGACTTTGGGGTTTGTTTATAGCTTTGGGAGGCTTTGAATGCAATTTATTTATTTATTTTTAAAGTTTATGTATTTGTGGCACGTGGGTGACTCAGTCGGTTAAGGCTCTGACTTCTGCTCAGGTCATGAACCGGTGTTGATGAGTTCCAGCCCCGAGTGCAGCTCTGTGCTGACAATTCGGAGCCTGGAGCCTGCTTTGGATTCTGTGTCTCCCTCTCTCTCTGCCTCTCCCCTGCTCGTGCTCTGTCTCTCTCTCCTTCAAAAATAAATAAACATTTAAAAAAAATTAAAGTTTATGTATTTATTTAGAGAGATCAAGTGGTGGCGGGGTGGGGGGGGGGGGGGGATGTGGGCAGAGAGAGAGGGAAAAAGAGAATCTCAAGCAGCGCGGAGCTACCTGGGACTCTCTCACAATGGTTATGACCAGAGCCCAAATCAAGAGCCCGTGCCTGGGGTGCCCGAGTGGCTCAGTCGGTTAAGCCTCCGACTTTGGCTCAGGTCATGATCTCGTGCCTCATGTGTTCAAGCCCCGTGTCGGGCTCTGCACTCACAGCTCAGACCCCGGAACCTGCTTCAGATTCTGTGTCTCCCTTTCTCTCTGCCCCTCCCTTGCTTCCCCTCTGTCTCTCACTCTCTCTTCACTCTCTTTCAAAAGTAAATAAATAAATCAATAAATAAATGAAAGAGTCCGTGCTTAATGGACTGAACCACCCAGGTGCCCCTTGAAAGCTACTTAAATAAATCTTCCTGGTGCTCCTGACCTCTTAGGAGTACAGTAACCCTGAATCTCCACCTCCAGATGTGATCTTTCGCAGGATCCTTATGTTAATATGTATAACACCTGTATGACATCCCCTTCACTTACAACTCCATCATTCATATATTCATCCATCAAACCTGTAGGGTGCTCACTGTCCGTGGACTCTGACTAGCAGCCTGGAACATAAGGATAATAGCCCTTTTCCCACCTACGGCAGCTGCAATGCAGACTGGAGAAAGATGAGCCACAGAATGAAGGTTTGGGCCCTTACGTGAGGATAGGACCCCTTTAAGGACCCCTAACAAGTATGGATTATAGCCCACATTCAGTCAGATCGTATGCAAGCATGGAGCGAACAAAAAGGGACCAGACAGCACTGATAATCCTCAAGTTTCTAGTGAAGATTTAGATGCAAATGAATAGTTTGGGACCCCACGCATTCTGATTTCTCGAGCAAACCACCTGCTTGCTAGTTCTGTTTTGAGACACAAGACATAGTACAGCCTGGAGATGATACTTTTTATATGGAACCGTGGAACAAACTGAATTAACGATTTCCAGCGTTAATCCTTCCATCTGATACATTTGCCGTGATTCTTGCGAATAGAAGAATGATCTGAGACAAGGGTCTTCCTTAGCCTTGCCTCTTTTATTTCATGTTCAGTACATGGGATGAGGAAGATTTGAATAGGGAGTTGTGTGATGATGAGAATATAAATCACGAGTGAGCCCCAAAACAGAGAAGTTCTAAGGATGAATTTGGGGGAAAATGATCCAGAAGTATCTGATCTACTTAAAATATATATGTTTACATGAGTGTAGAATTACCTGAAGTATATACAAGGTTAGTTGCAGTAGTATTCTTAGAAGTTCTATGAATAATTTAGATTTCCTTTATATATTTCCCTATTTTCCAAATTTTCTTAAATAAACAAAACAAAAAAGGTTTAAAAAAAAAAAAAGGGTAGTCATCTACTCTGAGAACATAAAGATTTTCTTGAATCAAAAGCACAAATGCCTGCACTCCAGAACTATCTTCCATAAAAGTTTTTAAAGGTAAAATGACAACATTGTATTTTATAGAAAAGTCTCTCCTGTTAGAAATGTTACACAGTGACTCCTCTCCTCTATTCGCCTTTCTACAGGAATCCTACTTAATGGTTTTTTGATAAACCTTCCCAAATAGCCTATACATATAAAAGCAAATGTGTATATAATTTATATATTAGATGTATAGAACATTCCCCTTTTATATCTTCAAATGAGAGCAATCTATGGGTTCTACCACTGCCTATTTTTCATTTACTTTTGTTCTATATCAGCACATATACCTCAGTGTTTTTAAATGTGTTGCCAACATTAAGGAAAAGACTGTATGGAAATAGTTTAAATATAATAGATATTTTCTGAAGAGCCTATGAACTATCCACTGCTCTAGATTAATGCTTTCCACAATGATTTGTCCCTCTAGCTTACTCCCTTGAACATAGTTAAAAAAAATAAATAAATAAAATCATATTATTATTTTAATAATGTTCTTGTGGGTTTTATTGGGGATTTCACTGAGGCTGTAATCCAAATTGGAAAGAATTGACATCTTTACTATGTTAAGTCTTCCAAATCGTGAATGTTTATACTTTTGCATTTATAACGGTCTTCTTTAATCTCTTTCACCAAATGTTTTATGATTTTATTCACAAAACTTTTGCATTTAATGGCTTAATGATTTTGTTCATGAAATCTTTGCACTTAGTGGGTAGATTCATTCCTAGTTATTTTACATTTTGGTGCAATTATAAAAGGTTTGCTTTTTTTTTTTTTAATGTTTATTTATTTTTGACAGAGAGAGAGAAACAGACAGAGCATGAGCGGGGAGGGGCAGAGAGAGAGAGAGAGAGAGAGAGAATCAGAAACAGACTCCAGGCTCTGAGCTGTCAGCACAGAGCCCGACGCGGGGCTCAAACTCACAGACCACGAGATCATGACCTGAGTCGAAATCAGACGCTCAACCGACTGAGCCACCCAGGCACCCCATAAAAGGTTTGCTTTAAATATTATATTTTTCAGGGCACTTGGGTGTCTCAGTCTATTAAACATCTGACTTCGGCTTAGGTCATGATCTCACAGTTTGTGAGTTCGAGCCCCGCATTGGGCTCTGTGCTGCTCTGTGCTGTCGGTTCAGAGCCTGGAGCCTGCTTCGGATTCTGTGTTTCCTTCTCTGTCTGCCCCTCCCCCGCTCACACTCTGTCTCTCTCTCAAAAAATGAGAAAAAAAAAATGTTAAAAAAAATTTAAACATTATATTTTTCTGTCTGTTGCTCACATATGGGTTTACTTAAAATATATGTAATGGGTTGATTTTTTTTAATAAAGTAATTTTATTAAAATCCCCTTAAGTCTTCATAATTTCTCTTTAGATTCCAAGTTTCCTAAAAGACAGTCAGTGTTTGCAAATAATGACAATTTCCTTTCTTCTTTTCAGTACTTAAAACTTTTAGCACTTTTTAAAAATGTGTATTTATTTATTTTGAGAGAGAGCGAGAAGGCGTGAGTGAGGGAGGGGCAGACAGAGAGGGAGAGAAAGAATGCCAAGCAGGCTCCTTGTTGTCAGCACAGGACCCAACACGGGGCTCCATCCCACAACCCCGAGATCATGACCTGAGCTGAAACCAAGAGTCAGACGCTTAATTGACTGAGACACCCAGGTGCCCCAGGACACCTAATAGTGTCTAAAGTGTCACCTTCCTGAGCTGGCTTGCACCTCCACTGAGGATTTACAATTGAGCTCTTGGCCGGTCACCATCCTAATGCACTGAGCAATTCTAGTGTCACTAGAGCAACTAGACATTATGTGCAGGCTTTTTTTAATTCTAATGCCTTATGAACTATCCTGCATCAACCATAAAGTACCCTGCTGCAAAAAAGTTGACTCTGAATTCAACAAGCCTTTGTAGCTACCTTTCAGTTTACGGTAAATATCAGGAGTAGAGGAGGAACAGGTTAACGGCTCTAGGAAAAAACAACATATCAATGTGAATCTACAAGACAGTGACCTAATGTCTTCAACAAGTCAATGGGATTTCAGGGCCAGAAAGAAACAAAAAACTTTGAAAATGAAAAATCTGTACACGGATAAATTTGGCATCTTTCTGTAGATATATTGAACTCCAGGAGACAAGACATGCACCAGTATCAGATTCCTGTTACCCCTCCATATTGTCTGCTTAGATAAAGACAAGGAATGTATATTTTTATGTCGTTAGATCATGAGAGAGCCCTACCTCTCACCAGCAGCTGGAAACCACTATAGTCCCCAATAAGGCAAACTGGAGTTCAGATTCCTGGCCTATTCACTTACGTGGCTTAATCACAGCTGCGTGGACGTGGGCCTGGCACACAGTAGGGGCACAGCTGGCAAATGGTGGAGCCAGTTTCAGAATCCACGGTCACGGTAACCACACAATTTAGATCTGAGAGAGTAGGCTACACCATCATCTCATTTCATAGTGGAGGAAACTGAGGCACAGGGCACCTAGCTAACCCATGCTGCCAAGCTTACAGCCAATCTGGCAGGGCCAGGATTCAAACCCAGAGTCTTGTTCCAGAATCCACTCTCATGATGACCACACTCTATGGTCATCTGAGGTAGAGAAAGGGCAAGGGAGGTTTTGCCACATGGTTTGGCGGGAAGGAAAGCTTAGTAGGGTGCTACCTTGTGGCAGGTCAATAGTCATGCAGCTAGTTGATGAGTGACCAGGCATCTGAACTCAGTTTTGTCTTACTGCGCACTGAGGCCCGTCCTTTTTTACCAAGGGGCTTTATCACGATCACCAAAATCTTGTTGCAAATACGGATTCCCTAGCAGATCTATGGAGACAAAAAAGAAGCAGTTGTTTTGTTTTTTTTTTTAAATAAGATTTTTGAAAAAAAAAATTTTTTTTTCTTAACGTTTATTTTTGAGACAGAGAGAGACAGAGCATGAACAGGGGAGGGGCAGAGAGAGAGGGAGACACAGAATCCGAAACAGGCTCCAGGCTCTGAGCTGTCAGCACAGAGCCTGACGCGGGTCTTGAACCCATGAACCGTGAGATGATGACCTGAGCTGAAATTGGACGCTTAACCGACTGAGCCACCCAGGTGCCCCTAAATAAGCGTTTATTGACATAGACCACACATACATAAAAACACAAACATGCTTCATTTTGCGTGGTTTGACGAAAATTACAAAGAGAACAAAGCCTTGTAACCAATACCCAGATCCCAAAATAAAAACATTACTTGCTCCCTTTTGCCCCCTGCTGGCCATTCTCCGTCATTACCTCGACTCTCCAAAAATAACCCCTACCCACCACTAAAACCACAGACTGTGCATGGTTTATCTTCATAAAAAGAAAATCATATATTGTCTTTCATTTTCTTTCTAGGCTCGTTAGCTCAATGTTATGTGTGAGAAATAAATCCACTTTTTCCTATTTTTCAGAACCTTTTTACTGGTGGATACTATTTCTTTTTATGAATGTAGTATGGTTGTATTAATCAATTCTATTGTTGAAAAACAATAGCTATTAGGAATAGTGCTGCTATGAGCATTCTTGTACATATGTACATGATTCTGAAAAGCAACTAACAGGAATGGAATTGCTGAGTCATAGGTAATGTGCACACTTACCTCAAGCAGAATGAGGCAGGCAGGTTTTGAAGGTAGTTGCACCAATTTCCATTCTTATTCTTCTTTATCTCCGCTACCCTATCTGACACTTTATGGTTGTAATGTCAGATGTTAGAAGCCTTGTTAATGTAATGTCAGATGTTAGAAGCCTTGTTAAAATGTTTTGTTAAAGGGGTACCTGGGTGGCTCAGTCGGTTGAACGTCCCACTCTTGGTTTTGGCTCAGGTCATAATCTCACATTTTGTGTGTTTAAGCCCCATATCAGGCTCTGTGTTGACAGTGCAAAGCCTGCTTGAGATTCTCTCTCTCCCCCTCTCTCTGTCCCTCCCACGCTTGCACTGTCGTTGTCTCTCTCAAAATAAATAAACTTAAAAATAAATAAATAAATAGATAAATAAAAAAATAATAAATAAAAGGTGCCTTAAAAAATGTTAAAATAGGGGCACCTGGGTGGCTCAGTTCATTAAGTGACTTCAGCTCAGGTCATGATCTCACAGTTCGTGGGTCCGAGCCCCGTGTTGAGGTCTGTGCTGACACCTCAAGGCCTAGAGCCTGCTTCTGATTCTGTATCTCCCTCTCTCTGTGCCCCTCCCCTGCTAGCACTCTGTCGCTCAAAAATAAAAAACATTAGACAAATGTTTTTAATTAAAAAATGAAAACTAAGTGAAACATTTTGTTAAAATACCCGTAGGCAGGAGTTCTATGTTTATTTTCTCTCTGTCTTGCCTTTCAGGGGAGCAGGGACTTCTTGTCATTCCCTGTAGTTCCCCCAACACTGGGACTAATGACTGACACTTAGTTGCTATACAATTCTCATGTGCTTTATATGGAAATACATATTATTAATTAATGTTTATTATTAATTATTAATTAATGTATTAATCAATTTGGATTAACGGATTATGGATTAACATTAATGTTAATTATTAATAATCAATTATTAATTAATTATTAATAATTGATGTGTTAATTAATATTAATAATTATTAATAATCATTAAAATTATATTGTGGGTAGATGGTAGATATAGTACAAAAAGTTTTCTATTAAATCATTAACAATGATTATTAGAGGGTATTGGTAGACTTGTCTTTTTGCCCTTTCCATATGTTCTGTTGTTTGTTTTATAACCAATATATATATTACTTTTTCAACAAAAACAGAATTTCCATTTAAAGAAATAATGTTATGGGGCTCCTGGGTGGCTCAGTCCGTTGAGCGTCTGACTCTTCATTTTTGGCCTAGGTCATGATCCTGGGTTTGTGGGATCACGCCCCACATCAGGCTCCCCTGGGATTCTCTCTCTCTCCTTCTGCCCCTCTCCCCCACTTGCATGCTCTCTTTCTCTCTGAAATAAATACAAATTAATGTGGAGGGAACTAGAGTGTATTATACTAAGTGAAATAAGTCAGTCAGAGAAAGATAAATATATGATTTCACTCATATGTAGAATTTAAGAAACAAAATGGATGTACATAGGGAAGGGAAAGAAAAACGAGATAAAAACAGAGAAGG
Source organism: Panthera leo (assembly GCF_018350215.1). Classification (NCBI taxonomy): domain Eukaryota; kingdom Metazoa; phylum Chordata; class Mammalia; order Carnivora; family Felidae; genus Panthera; species Panthera leo. The sequence continues at coordinate 63,212,037 of NC_056682.1, forward strand.
AATTGAACCATAAGAGACTCTTAAATACAGAGAACAAACTGAGGGTTGCTGGAGGGGTGTTGGGTGGGGGATGGGCTAAACGGGTGATGGGCATTAAGGAGGACACTTCTTGGGCTGAGCCCTGGGTGTTATACGTAAGTGATGATTCGTTAAATTCTAATCCTGAAATTATTATTACACTCTATGTTAATTAACTTGGATTTAAACAAAATTTAAAATTTTTTTAAATAAAATAAATAAAATTTTTAAAAATTAAAAAAAAGAAACAACATTACGATATTAAAGGACACCATATTATATATTGTTAAGTGGAGGGAATCAGGTTAAGGAAATGTGTGTAGAATATACTACCATTTATGTTAAACAATCCCTCACATACAAAAACATAAATATATAGATATACAAAATTTCTGAAAGTGTACTGTTGAGAATATGACTACTGATTATATCTAGGTGGTGAGATTAAGGCTGATTATTTGACTCATCGGTATTTTTATGTTTTTAAATATTTCTTCTCTGGTCATATGACAATTCTAATAATATTGATCAAACACAAATTGAGTACTTCATGCAGCAGTATGCACTTTACATTAATTCTTAATTAATTAATTAATTAATTTTTTTGAGAGAGGGAGAAAGAGCATGAGTGGGGAAGAGGGGCAGAGGAAAAGAGAGTGAATCCAAAGCAGGTTCTACACTCAGCATGGAGCCCAACCTGGGGCTCAATCCCACAACAGTGAGATCATGAGCGAGGCTGAGATCAAGAGTCAGGTACTTAACCGACTGAGGTACCAAATGCCCCTAAATTTAGTTTTTTAAAAAAAGGTTCTGTGGGGCACCTGCGTGGCTGAGTCAGTTAAGCCCTACATCGGGCTCTGTGCTGACGGCTCAGAGCCTGGAGCTTAGTTTGGATTCTGTGTCTCCTTCTCTCTCTACCCCTCCCCTTCTCGTGCTCTTTCTCTGTCTCTCAAAAATAAATAACTTTTCAAAAATAAATAAATAATTAATTTAAAAGGTTCTGGATGTCATTTTCAAATTGTTCTCTAATATTTTTAAGTATGTTCAGTACAATCATGAAAAACACTGGGTTGTTGTGAGGATTAAATAACTTTACTAAAGTTGCCACTGGGGTGCCCACAATAGCTATTTAAAAAAAACAATTTTTTTTAAACATTTATTCATTTTTGAGAGACTGAGCATGAGCGGGGAAGGGGCAGAAAGAGGGGGAGACACAGGATCAGAAGCAGGCTCCAGGCTCTGAGCTTTCAGCACAGAGCCCGACGTGGGGCTCGAACCCACGAACTGTGAGATCAAGACCTGAGCTGAAGTTGGACGCGCAACCGACTGAGCCACCCAGGCGCCCCACAATAGCTATTTTTATCGTTCTACTTGCCTGCCACCATTATGCCAGTCACAAATAATCATCTTTACTGAGGCATGTGGCCAGGGAACCCCACATGTGTCTTCAGATTCGAATGTACCTATAATGGAAAATTTTGTCAAAGGCGGCTTCGCTGTACACGGCTCAGACTCTGATCTTTGCAGCAACCAGTTATTAGATGCAGCTATACCCAAGAGAGTTCCAACTGTGGGCATGGCAGCTTCCAACACGCATAGCAGGTGGGAGAGTGAGTGAACAGCATCCACTACAACTGGCCAATAGAAAATACAGAAAATGGAAGGAAAAAACAAACAAACAAACAAACAACACTGAGGGCAAATCATGCAGCACAACCAAAATAAAAATATGCACCAGGAGCAGGGTGCCTGGGTGGCTCAGTCTGTTAAGCATCTGATTCTTGGTTTCGAGTCAGGTTGTGATCTCACAGTTCCTGAGATCCAGCCCTGCGTTGGGCTCTGCACTAACAGTGTGCAGACTGCTTGGGATTCTCTCTCTCTCCCATTGCCTTTCTACCCCCCCACCCAAATTAATAAATAAACTTAAAAAAATAAATAAAACAGAAGCATCAGGTAGATAACTACCCCAAATTAATAAATAAACTTAAAAAAATAAATAAAACAGAAGCATCAGGTAGATAACTTAACTAAGAAATCCCTCTACTTTGGAGCCCCTGTTGAAACCATGCCCATAGGGTTAAAGAAAGTAAAGCTAGCAGAAAATTTAAAACTTGTTTTTCAGAGAACTGTTTCTCCCTAAGGATCGATTGTTTCTTTTCAGGCCCCACCAATAAATACATTAGCTGTCTAGGCGGAAGCCTGGATTCAAGGTCAACTGACAAGGTTACAGCCTATAGACAAGCAAGGCCCAGAATTCCTTTGCCCAAATGGTCTTAGACCACAGAATAACCCTAGACCACTTACTAGGTGGTCTAGACCACCTAGCTATTCTGGCTTTGTTAAGAACTAGCCAGCCTAAGCCAGCTTACACCAACTTGACCTCAGCCACCAAGTCAATGCCCTGCACTGAGGAGCCAAGAAATGTCCAACAATTACCTCTGCTTCATTATAATATTAAACTCTCCACCTTATGAAGCACAAGCTTCATTAAAATAGCATACGATGCATGTGTAGACATCTTTTCTAAGTATGCCTCCACAAGTTTATGCCCATCTTTAGAAAACTTCCTTTTCTAAATATTCATCCTAAGCCCTAAATAAAAAGAACCCATTCACTCCTGTTTGGGGAGTCGTGGCTTTGGAAATTATTCTCCATGATCTCCTTATTTGCTGCAAATAAAGATTGATTTGTGTGACAACTCTAATGTTGTAGTCTCTCTTGGTAACTCACCAAGGAGCAGACTCATGTCAGTCCAGTTGCACCGGCGACTTCCTCTCTTAACCCAGTAGATTAAGGTTAGAAGTGAATTCAGAGATGAGAAATATACCTTCAAAAGCCCATGTACTTTGGTAAACTGAGAAGTTATGGGCAGTGTTTCATTCTGGAATGGGGGCACAGAGAATTAGCTTCCATAAAGCAAGTGTGTGAGGCAAAGGACAGTTAACATAAAGCCATGTTAAGAATTGGGGTTTTGGGGGGCGCCTGGGTGGCTCAGTTGGTTGAGCGTCCGACTTCGACCCGGGTCATGATCTCGCGGTCGGTGAGTTCGAGCCCTGTATCAGGCTCTGTGCTGACAGCTCGGAGCCCGGAGCCTGTTTCAGATTCTGTGTCTCCCTCTCTCTCTCTGACCCTCCCCTGTTCATGCTCTGTCTCTCTCTGTCTCAAAAATAAATAAACATTAAAAATAAATAAATAAATAAAAATGAAATATTAAAAAAAAAAAAAAAGAATTGGGGTTTTGGGGCACCTGGGTAGCTTAGTTGGTTAAGCATCTGACTTCGGCTCAGTTCATGATCATGTGGGTTTGAGCCCCACATAGGGCTCTCTGCTGTCAGCACAGAGTGTGCTTCGGATCTTCTGCACCCCTTTCCTGCTTGTGCTCTTACTCTCTCTGTGAAATAAATAAACGTTGAAGAAAAATTAAAAAAAAAAAAAAAAAATTAAAAAAAAAAAAAAAAAAGAATTTGGGATTTTGACCCAAGAGCAATGGAAACTTGCCAGCACATTTTAGGCCTAGGGATATCATAAGCAGAAGATAGTTTTAAAATGATCTCTCTGCATTTTAGAGATTAGATTATGGAGTTGGTTGGATGAGGTGGGGTAAAATGCAGCCGCCAGTGTAATGCCCCCGATTTCGAATCCGAGAGACCACCAAGGAGCCAATACCGATGCAAATGCACGAGGGCTTATTTGCAAGCTTGAGCTTGGACCCAAGTATACCCGACACAGCAGAGCAGGGACTTGGACCCCTAGGCTAAGAGGTGTAGCAGTTTTATAGGGGCCAGTGGCCAATGAGATTGTAACACACACAGAAAGTTGCGTAGTCATGTCAGTCCACACGCAGGTGGCCAACTGAATTACAATTTACCCCAGAGTAACTGTTTGAACTAGCCTGTCACTCTGGTCAGAATTGGCACGCAAGTTTGGCGGGCACAAGGCAGGGTTTAAGAATTGGCAGTTAGGGGTTCCACATTCCTATTTGAGCCGGTTTCCAGTAAGGGTGTGCTCAGCGGCTTGACTAGGGTGGGGGAGTGTCTTAAGCAATAAGTAGGTCATGTGGGGGTTATGCATGAGATGGTGGGTGTAGCACAAAATGGAGTCAGTCTTGCTCTGCTTGTCCAGGGGTAGGGGATTTTTGTTAAATTCCTTGAGTCCCACACCAAATTGGATTGATAGGAGGCTTTTGGTAGAAATCATGGTGTCCTGAAGCAGGTGGTGGAATGAGATTAGAAGTGGGCATACAGACATTGGGAAATGATGGGATCTGGAGGGGAAGAGAAAGAGCTCCCATCCACAGTCACTGAAATAACAAGCACTGGGTAAGGACAGGATTGAATGGCGAGGGAACTTCAGTCTTGAACACAATGAGTGTCTGGTACCATTAAGACAGGGAAATGTCTACTTTACAATTGAACTTACTGATTTGACATATAGGGAAGAAATTTAAGGTAAAAGCACTGGCTTGAGACTCTGTACAAGAGACAAAGTAGTTGAAGTCTTTAGGAGTGGTTGACATTTGACGGAGCACATTGAGAATAAGGCCTTTGAGTTCTCCGATGTTCGTTTATTTCCTGGCTCTTAACTCTGAAAAGTAACTCCATTAGAAAATATTCAATCTTCAGTCAGAGAGCGTTACCTCTCAGTGTGCATCCAGGGTAGGGGGTGGGTGGGATTTAGTTTCTCTTTTAACACAGGTTTCCCCTCCCTCTTCTGTGACATAATCATTTCCTTTGTCATGGTAAGGAGCTTCATTCAGAGGAAATCTTTTAATAGGGTGGGGACTGAACTGTTTGCTTTGAATGCGTAGGGGGCGGCAAAACTTATCCTCTACCCAACTGGGTTTTCAGCTGGGAGTCTTAAACAAAAAGACATCTTAGAAGGAGAAAGATAGTTCATTTGGTCATGCTGCCCTTCCTTCTAGCTGGAGAAACCTAAGGAAAATTAACGAAACATGGCGGCTTAATCCCAGTTTATATAGTGTCTTCAATTAGAACAATACATTTATAAACAAAGGAGAGGACAAAGAAAAATCATTTTAGGTTTCCTAGGGTTGCACAATGTGGGAAGTAAATATATGGAAGGGAGTTAACAGAATAGAGATTGCTTACAAATTCCTCTGGTGTCCTCTCTGAGCTGATAAGCTTCCGCCTCCAGTAAAACAATTTATATACCACCTGTAGGCAGAAAAGAAAAAAAAAAAAAAAGAGCCTCTCTGGGTTTGTGGCTTCTTTTTTTTTTAATGTTTATTTTATTATTTTTTTAAATATTTTTTTAACGTTTATTTATTTTTGAGACAGAGAGAGACAGAGCATGAACGGGGGGAGGGTCAGAGAGAGGGAGACACAGAATCTGAAACAGGTTCCAGGCTCTGAGCTGTCAGCACAGAGCCCGACACGGGGCTCGAACTCACAAACCGCGAGATCATGACCTGAGCCGAGGTCAGTCGCTTAACCGACTGAGCCACCCAGGCGCCCCTTTAATGTTTATTTTTGAGAGAGAGACAGTGACAGAGTGAGAGCAGAGGGAGGGGCAGAGAGAGAGGGAGACACAGAATTCGAAGCAGGCTCCAGGCTCTGAACTGTCAGCACAGAGCTAGACGAAGGGCTTGAATGCTTGAACTCACAAACCTCGAGACCATGACCTGAATCGAAGTCATGCTTAGCTGACTGAGCCACCAAGGTGCCCCAGTTTGTGGTTTCTTAATTGCTTTCAGCTCAAAATAACTTTTATGTCAAAGAAGCATCTTTTGGGGGGATATTCTAAGCTTCCTTCAAATGCAATTTCCAGATGAAAGGTTCTCAAACTTTAGGATGCACCGGAATCGTCTGATAGGCTTTTAAAAAAAAAGTTTATTTATTTATTTTGAGAGAGAGAAAGAGAGCAAGTGGGGGAGGGGCAGAGAGATTGGAAGAGAGAATCCCAAGCAGGATCTGCACTGTCAGAGCAGAGCCAGCTCTCACAAACTGTGAGATCACGATTTGGGCTGAAATCAAGAGTCAGAAACTTAACCAAAGGAGCCACCCAGGAGCCCCCCTGAGAGGCTTTTAATAACAGATTGATTTCTGTTCTCCACCACCCATATCCCCTGACTTTCTGATTCCTTAGGTTTTCAGTGGGACTCAAGAATTTGTATATATTTTTTAAATTTATTTAGTGTTTATTTAATTTATAGAGAGACAGAGTGCGAATGGGGGAGGGGCAGAGAGAGAGGGAGACACAGAATCCAAAGCAGGCTCCAGCACAGAGCCCAACGAGGGGCTCGAACTCACAGACCATGAGATCATGACCTGAGCCGAAGTTGGACACTTAACTGACTGAGCCACCCAGGTGCCCCAAGAATTTGTATTTTTAATTTTTTTTTTTAACGTTTATTTGTTTCTGAGACAGAGAGAGACAGAGCATGAACGGGGGAGGGACAGAGAGAGAGGGAGACACAGAATCGGAAGCAGGCTCCAGGCTCTGAGCCATCAGCCCAGAGCCCGACGCGGGGCTCGAACTCACGGACCGTGAGATCGTGACCTGAGCTGAAGTCGGAGGCTTAACCGACTGAGCCACCCAGGCGCCCCAAGAATTTGTATTTTTAATAAATTTCTAGGTGGTTCTGATGCTGTTGTTCTAGAGAGGACACTTTGAGAACCACTGCTGAAGACCATTGCTTGAAGTATCCTCAATTCTGTCTTCACATCTTCATCCCTCACACCACTAGGATTGTTCTTTTTTTGTTTTGTTTTTTGTTTTTTGAAAGAGAACACTTGAGTGAGCATGAAAGGAGGAGGACCAGAGGGAGAGAGAGAATCTTAGGGCTTGATCGCGCAGCCGTGAGATCATGACCTGAGCCAAAATCAAGAGTCAGAGGCTTAACCAACTGAGCCACCCACGCATCTCAGGATCGTTCTTAATACTTTCATCAAAGATCCAGGCTTCCAAGCCCACAGAAGTCTCAATTCCTATTTTACTGCTTCTTCTCGATCTGTTTAATGTTAGAAGAAAACTCTATGGGTCTCTTGGGTTTTTGCATATCTTGTGAGCAGAGGCACTAACTGCCTTTTGGTTCTAGACTAGAGAACCTAACAAGATATTAGAGGAAGTGCTTAGGAAGACAGAGATAGAATTGCTCTCCAGCGAGGGAGGTACAGTGGCCATACGCTATGATAAAGATGATACTTCCCTGTGGGGCAAAGTTTGGGCAGGTTTGCTTACAGCCCAGTAGAGAAGATTGGGATATCCCGAACTTGAGGTTCAACTCTGTCATGCCAATTCACTGTGTGCACATCATTCGTCTAAGTCTACCCCATGGGATGGGGGGACATGAGGTGTCATTGTTAATGTAAAATTTAGCATGAGTAAGAATGTACTTCATGTCTGATCCAAGGTGATGGTATCTTCTGCCAGCATCCATGAAACAGGGACAGGCTAACCTGTTAGCTCAAAAAATCTCAGATCCTTCATAGCTCTTAAAATGTACACCCCCAGGGGTGTTGGTTAAGCATCCAAAGCTTGGTTTTGGCTCAGGTCATTATCTCACAGTTGGTGGGTTCAAGCCCTGAGTCAGGGTCTGAGCTGATAGCACAAGAGCCTGCTAGAGATTCTCTCTCTCTCTCCCTGCCCCTCCTCTACTCATGCTCTCTCTCAAAATAAATAAATAAACTTAGAAAAAAATTCTTAATGTACACCCCCAAAAGTTTAATATCAAATATTTATTTAAAATTTTTATTTATTTATTTATTTATTTTTGAGAGAGAGAGAGAGAGAGAGAGAGAGAGAGAAAAGAGCACAAGTGGGGGAGGGGCAGAGGGAGAGGGAGACCCAGAATCCGAAGCAGGCTCCAGGCTCTGAGCTGTCAGCACAGAGCCCCACCTGGGGCTCGAACCCACGAACCATGAAATCATGACCTGAGCCAAAGTCCCATGCTTAACCAACTGGGCCACCCAGGCACCCCTATATCAAACATTTAAAAGGTTTCACTCCTGGCTGGCTTGATGTGGAGAACAAAAGCAAAAGAAAAAAAATTTAGGGGCGCCTGGGTGGCTCAGTTGGTTAAGCGTTCAACTTCAGCTCAGGTCATAAATTCTCAGTTCATGAGTTCGAGCCTCACATCAAGTTCTGTGCTAACAACTCAGAGCCTGGAGCCTGTTTCAGATTCTTTGTGTGTCTCTCTCTGCCCCTCCCCTGCTCATGCTCTGTCTCTCTCTCTCTCTCTCTCTCTCTCAAAAATAAATAAACATTACAAAAAAAAGTCAAAGAAGAGCACTGGTGTGGCTCAGCTGGTTAAGCATCTGACTCTTGGTTTCAGCTCAGGTCATGATGTCAGGGTTCCTGAGTTCGAGCCCCACGTCGGGACACTGTTAGTGCAGAGCTTGGGATTCTCCATTTCCCTCTCTCTCTGTCCCTCCCCTGATTGCCCTCTCTCTCTCTCTATCTCAAAATAAATAAATAAACATTTTTTTAAAAGTCAAAGAAACTTTCCTAGATTAAAAAAGACTGAAGCAAAATTATGATGTATAAACATTAATTGAAATTTGAATTTTGAAAATAAATTTGAGATAGCTTTGGAATACTTGGAAAAGTTGATATTATGTATTAGTTAAAATCACATTTCTTAATCACAATAATTATATGGTGGTAATATAGGAGACATTCTCATTTTTAGGATGTTAAATCTTAAGTATTTAGTGGGAAAGTGTCATGGTGTCTGAAACTTACTTTCAAATGCTTTAGCATAACATATTAACAGATAAAATGGATATATAGAGAGAAAGCAATATGGCAAACATGTTCATTGGACAATCGAAGGGATTGGTGTATAGGTGTTAATTGTATTATTATTTTAACTTTTCTGTAAGTCTGAAATTAAAAAAAAAACAAAAGTGTATCAAAATAAGAGTGTCTGCACCTAGAAAGATGGATTGGTGGAATTGAGTGAAATAGTAAGCTGGAGCAAGTTCTGACAGTCACTTAAAAAAAAAATTGTACCCTTTTGTATTGTATAAATTACCTTCTACAGGTACTTGATGTAGAAATAGGGGTGCCTGACTTGTACCCCAATGTTTATAGCAGCACTTTCAATAATAGCCAAATCATAGAAAGAGCCCAAATGTTCATCAACTGATGAATGGATAAAGAAGATGTGGTTTATATATACAATGGAATACTACTTGACAATGAGAAAGAATGAAATCCTGCCATTTGCAACAATGTAGATGGAACTCGAGGGTATTATGCTAAGAGAAATAAGTCAGTCAGAGAACAACAGATATCATATGTTTTCACTCATGTGTGGAACTTGAGAAACTTAACAGAAGACCATGGGGGAAGAGAAGGGGAAAAAGTAGTTTCAGAGTCTCTTAAATACAGAGAACAAATTGAGGGTTGATGGTAGGGGGGGGGGGGGTGCAGAGGAGAGGGGAAAAATGGGTGATGGGCATTGAGGAGGGCACTTGTTGGGATGAGCCCTGGATGTTGTATGTAAGTGATGAACCACAGGAATCTACCCCGAAACCAAGAGCACACTGTATACACTGTATGTTAGCTAACGTGACAAAAATTATATAAAGGAAAGAGAAAGAAAGAAAGAAAGAAAGAAAGAAAGAAAGAAAGAAAGAAAGAAAGAAAGAAAGATGCCTGGGTGTCTCAGTCGGTTAAACATCTGACTCTTGATTTCGGCTCAAGTCATGATCTCACGGTACTGAGATCAAGTCTTGAGTCAGCTCCCAGCTGAGTGTGGAGCCTGTTTGAGATTCTCTTTCTCCCCCTCTTTCCCAAAATAAATAAACATCTTTTTTTTTTTTAATTTTTTTTTTAACATTTATTTCTTTTTGAGACAGAGAGAGACACAGCATGAACGGGGGAGGGGCAGAGAGAGAGGGAGACACAGAATCGGAAGCAGGCTCCAGGCTCTGAACCATCAGCCCAGAGCCCGACACGGGGCTCGAACTCACGGACCGCGAGATCGTGACCTGAGCTGAAGTCGGACGCTCAACCGACTGAGCCACCCAGGCGCCCCATAAATAAACATCTTTAAAAAGAAAATATTTTTAAATTGCACAGAACAATCTCCTTCCTATCTTTGCTCCCACTCTCCTCAAAATCAGAATATTGGAAGTGTTCACATCATATCATGTCTGTAGATGGAGTAAAACTATGCATAAGTTCTAGGCACTTCCATCAGTCTGTAAAGGATAACATTCTTTAAGAAAAAGATTTGGCGGACAGTAAGTGTTAAGTTCCCTTTATGCTCTGAGTTTGTTTATAATCTACGACTTTCTTTACCTATTTGCTTGTTGTGGGACACTAATATCACTTATAGAGTAATTATATTATACCTATTACTAGAACGATATATATGCCTTTTTGTTGTTAACATCACTGTGACTTTCATCTTACATTTATGTGGCAAAAGAGGAAACTGAGGTTCAAGTAACTTTTCATGAGACACCTAGCTAGTAACTAACAGAGCCAAGATCACACTGATGCAGGCTGGCTGGGTCTGAGGACCCAGAGGGGTGTCTTCAGGACCAGCCAAGAGGTCCCTGGCTTCATGGAGGATAGCAATCAAAGGCAAGCGGACAGGAAGTGAGGAGCACAGAGTTTATCAAAGACATAGAGAAAGATTAGATATAAACAGAGCATCCAGAAGATTCGGAAAGGACAGAGAGTGAGTTTCCTTTTTACTTGGGGCCTGGGGTTTCTATTGAAGATGGAGGTCTGGTACACATGTCTTCTCAGCAATCCAGAAACAGAAACAAGTGTTGGGGTGCCCTCCGTAAATCACTTCTGCCCTGAAGCCAGGGGTCTTGATGAATCAGTGGTCTTGGAAAACCTTCATGATGACCACTCCTGATCGCTCTTTAGATGTTATCTATTATGCTGGAAGACTCCGAAGAAATCAGTAACTCCTTGACCTTTACAAGGAGAACATACATTATCTTCTCTCTAAGGTGGGTGTAAGGCCCAGGCTGTGGGTCCTAGCCAAAACAGAAGCAGGAAAAGGAGTAAAAAAAAAGGGCATTTTTCAAAAAAGACCATTTTTTAACAGGGTCCCTTTAGTTTCCCTGTCTTAACACCAAGGCTCGAGCTCATTCTGTTTCTCCTGAACACGGCTCATTTCTAATCTTTACATTTGATAAAAAACTGCATGCATGAAGTCTTCTTAAAAATCAGGATTTTCTTCTCCTTTGATTTTTTTTTAAGGGAGAGTATTCTGAAACCAGGAATTAGCAGGTCAAGGTGTAAAAAAAATTACAGATCTATAAACATTTTGAAAGAGAGATTGTTGTGGCAGCCCAGAGAGGTGAGCTCCATCCCTGTGACCCTAAGTCACCATTCTAAGTCTCCCTATCCACTTTTGTGTTATGGGAGACAGTTCTTTCTATAATACAGAATTCCTGTGAAGCTTCCATGGTATGTCTGAATAATGCATAGAGCACAGGGTCCCTAATATAGTAAAGTACTCAATGGTGGCTTTTATTTGAAAATGAAAAGGTATGAAAAAATACTGGAGGAAACACTGATCCAGCAGGAAGGATATCCTTTCTCCAAAAATTTTCTTTTTCCACCATGAATACATTTTCCATTTTAGGCTTTTGCTCAAATTTGACCCAAAAGAGTGAAATATCAGTGCTGATATGGGAACATTTCTAAGACCACATGTTAAGTGAACAAAAGGGGAGAGGGGAAGTTGTACAACACTTATGCTCTTGTTTGTAGTTTAAAAGGGAATGGAAAGGGTGCCTGGGTGGCTCAGTTGTGGGTGGCTCAGTCGGTCAAGCGTCCAACTTCAGCTCAGGTCATCATCTCACGGTTCGTGGGTTCGAGCCTGCGTTGGGCTCTGTGCTGACAGTTCAGAGACTGGAGCCTGCTTCAGATTCTGTGTGTGTGTCTCTCTCTGCCCCTTCCTGGCTCGTGCATTGTCAATCTCTTTCTCAGAAAAAAGCAAATATTAAAAAAAACAACAACAACAACAACAACAACAACAACAACAAAAAGGAGGGAATGGACAACCTAATGTGCACAGACCACTTCCAGGATAGACCAAGGGCGGGAAGCTTTACAGCGCTAGGATCTTGGGCACCTGCTGCAGTGGCCACTAGAGGACTGAATATCCCTACATTATTTTTGGTCTATGTGAAGTTTTAGAACCGAACGGCAGTGTGATTTTCAAGTTTTCCAGCAGATGGTGCTATGCGCTATTCAGTGCACAGGTCTGGAGGACAGGGCTTTGTGCTCGTGATGAAAAGAAATGCCTTATCCTCTCTCCAGAATGGATGGTCATCCTCACAGAAAACAGGGCAAAATCTGCATTGCCTCTCTTCTCCCTAGATGGTCAGGTGTCTGGCCAGACAGACACTGACTGGCCAGTCAGATGTCTGGCCAGACAGACACTGGCTATTGTCTCTGTGTTCTAGGATTCTAATGATTAAACAAAGTGAGCGCTTAAAGTCTGTTGAGTAGAAGGCCAAATGAACAAGCTGATAAGGAGATGACTGAATCCGGGTGCTCGGGTGGCTCCAACCGTTAAGGGTCTGACTTTGGACCAGGTCATGATCTTGCGGTTCCTGAGCCTGAGGCCAGAGTTGGGCTCTGGGCTGACAGCTTGGAGCCTGGAGCCTGCTTCAGATTCCATGTCTCCCTCTCTCTCTCTCTCTCTCTCCCTCCCCAGCTGATGCTCTTGCCTCTCTCTCTCTCTCAAAAATAAATGAACATTAAAAAAAAAAAAAGAAAAAAAAAGGAGATGACTGGATCTACTCAGAAGATGGAGGCAAAGCACAGGACAGAAGTTCAAGATTCAGCAGCAGTTACCAGGCAGGTGTGGACTAAAAAGAGTAGTTTTTTTGTTTTTGTTTTTGTTTTGGAGATTACTCCATCTCAACACACCTGAATGTTTTTGAAAACAACACACCATGCTTCCCCCGATACAAAATCTGTATACTTCCCCCTAAACAAGTCGGATTCTACACCTTCCTTTCCATGCCCTGCCAGGATGTCCACCTCCCCCTGACGCTCTACAGAGGTCCCAGGAAAGCGCACTCCCTACCTGGTTTTGAAGGGGAACGGGGCTGACTGCCACCTTTACAGTGACTGGGAGGTTGTTTCTTTTGATTAGAGAGACAATACACCACGTCTGCGCGCTGAAGGGAAGGGAGCAGCCCTCAATTCTGGGCATTTGGTCTGGGCAGTAGCACCGCGGTGGGCCGGGGGTGGGGGCAGGCCACGGAAGTGTAAGAGCTGCTCATCATTAGGAGTAGAGTTGCAAGTGGCACAGAGTGGACCAGGTCGCTCAAGCGGGCCACAAGTGAGCAGGGCCTCAGGAAGGGTGGCGGGCCTGCACGGATGTCAGCGGGGACGACTGCGCCAGCCAGGGCTGGGCGTGGGATGTCCTGGGAGGGCGCCTCGCCCGGTCTCAGGGTGCAGAGGAGGGTTGCTTAGAGTCACCTGAGTGACGGGGAGTGCAGGTCCCCGGGTCCGCACCGTCCGCGGGTTTTGGGATTCTTTACTATGGGTCAAAAACTCTGTGTTGGGCTTCTGTCGGGTCAAATCGGACTTGGCTGCATCCTGGGAGCCAGAGTCCAGGATCCAGACTTGATCCAAAGACTCAGAAATGCCTCATTCCACTGGGTTCCCTCTAGGAAGGAAGCAGCTTGGGGCTCTGACAGTCCATGATGGATGAAGAGACCCTAATCAGGGGGACCTGGGAAGCTTTACGTGCATATTGAGTGTTTGGGGGGAGAAAAGATTAGATTCATCTTTAAAAAACCACTTGGCTTGTGGCGCCTGGGTGGCTCAGTCACTTGAGCTTTGGACTTTTGATTTTGGCTTAGCTCATGATCTCACAGTTGGGATAGAGCCCTGCATGGGGCTTCGGGTTGAGCATGGAGGCTGCTTGGGATTCTGTCTCTTTCCCTCTCTCTCTCTGCCCCTCCACCCTCTCTAAATAAATAAACATTTTTTTAAAAAATCCAAAAACAGGGGCGCCTGGGTGGCTCTGTCAGTTAAGCTACTGACTTCAGCTCAGGTCATGATTTCGATTCCTGAGTTGGAGCCCTGCGTGGGCCTCTGTGCTGACAGCTCAGAGCCTGGAGCCTGTTTCAGATTCTGTGTCTCCCTCTCTGCCCCTCCCCTGCTTGCACTCTGTCTCTCTCAAAAATACATAACACATTAAGAAAAAACAATTTTTTTTTTTTTACCCAAAAACCAACCAAACAAACACAAAAACCCAAAAAACAAACAAACAAAAAAACACTTGGCTTGCAGTGTAGATACTTTAGTCGGATCCAGAAGGGGATGTAGTTCTGGAGAAACAAGAGAGGGGTTGTTCCATCTGTGGCTGTGGACACCGCCCCATATCTCTGTGTCCCTGGCTAGACCTGAACTAGGAGTGAGGAGGATGTGGGTAAGGGGGGTTAGTGTGAGCTTCTTCTCAGTGACCCCCACTTTGGGCTCTTTTCCTTGTTGCTAAATATTGTACCTGAAAACAGCTACAAATACAGGTACAAATATATTATTATGTAAACAACCTTTTTATTATTTTACAGTATTTCGATCATGTTGTAAGACCCTGGGAAAATTATTTATAACCTCTTAGAGTCTTGTTTTCTCTTTTTTACAACAGAGGCAATAATAATAATACTACTTCCTAACACATTTTATCTCCTAAATAGCTGGCATATGGTAGAATCTCAGTATTTATTCAGTGGATTAAATATTTGATAAGAATGCATGGAAAGTGTCCAAGGAATGGCGAGGAGGCCAGAATGTTGGAGCAGATGGAACCAGAGACGGAGAAGTTAGGAGGTGCAGCCAGAAAAATGGGAAGGGAGAGTACATGTTGGGTCCCACAGGTCGTGGTAAGGATTTAGGCTCCTTGACTGAGGAATGGGGAAATAGAGGAAACATTCTCAAGGAGTTTTGCTGTAAAAAGACCAGAGGAATGAGATGGGAGCAGGGCTGAGAGGAGTGAAATCAGAAGAGGATTCCCTTTTGGGATGGGAGCAAGGACACCTCATTTGTATGCTGACAGGATAACGTAACAGAGACATAAATTGATACAAGAGGAGAGAGAATGACTAAAGGCAGTGAGTGAATAGGGAGGGGTTGCACAGATGGAAATGCTTTACATACTGTGTTTACACACTAGATATGAAAATAGAAACCAAACACACACACACACACACACACACACACACACACAACAAAAAATGACAGAAAAAGGACCTAGAAACCTACTCCCCATGCAGAGACTGCCCTCATCCCTTAAGAGACACAAAGAGAGGCCACTCCAGGATTTTGGCCTCTCAGATCTGACAGACTGGTCTGCTCTCTAGTACCTTCCGTCAGTAATTTGGATATCCTTTCCACATTCTCAATGGAAGAGCTAGAACAAAAAAATTTAAACATATTCAAAAATGGAGGGATTAGGGGCGCCTGGGTAGCTCAGGACGTCCGGCTTCGGCTCCAGTCATGATCTCACAGCTCGTGAGTTCGAACCCCACATCGGGCTCTGTGCTGACAGCTCAGAGCCTGGAGCCTGCTTTGGATTCTCTCTCTCTCTCTCTCTCTCTCTCTCTCTCTGCCTCTACCCCCCTCATGCTCTGTCTCTCTCTCAAAAATGAACATTAAAAAATGTTTTAAAAAATGGATAGGTTAGTAAATGAACCCCCATGTACCCATCATTTAGCTTCAGCACTTACCAACTCTTCGGTGATCTTCTGTTACCCATTTGCCATCTTCTTTCCTCCTTTTCCCCCTAATTATATGGAAGCAAATTCTAGACAACATTCCCTATATGTCACTTCACATGTATATATTTGAGCTTCTTCTTAAAAGATAGGGACTTTTTTTTAAATGACACTATCATCATCACATACATACAAAATTAATTCTTTGTTTTAATCACATATTCAGTCAGTGTTCATATTTGCCTGATTTTCTTGTTGTACCAGGTAATTTTGAGTAACAACACATTCTGATTCACAAGACGATTGTAAGCCATATTTATTATCAGATCAGAAGGATATGCAACATGTATCAAAGCCTGCCAGCAGGGCAGTGTGAAATACCTTTCTTCAGTGGGAGTCCTCATCCATCCTCCCACCCCTCTACAACCAGGTGACAAATCAGCATTAGAGAGACCTGATCCACAACTGGGGAAGTGAGAGAATCACCCCGGCTGAAGAGCCTCCTGTATAATTTCTGTGGTCCCTTCAAAGGATAATTCTAATTACAAGATCACCATACTCAACAAAGGCCAAAGCTATAGTATTCCAATCAGGGGATGGGAATACTATAGTTTTCCCAGTCCAAATGCAATTTCCCAGTTTTAGTTCTCCCAGTCCAAATGCAATTTACCAATTAGAGGTCATTTTTATCATAAGCAGTGTTGCTTGCCAACATAGATGGTAGGCCACCTTATAAGGTGACTAGAGGAACAGATAGGAAGTTACTTAACTAACAGTTAACCGAAGATAAAATATGTGTGCATAATAGGAAAGAGTTTTATCTTTTTTTTTTTTAAATAGCTGTTTGAGGTATAATTGACATAAAACTAACAACAGGTTTTTGTAGGATAAAATTTGGTAAATTTTAACGTGTATACATCCATGATTCCATCACCACATTCAAGATGGTAACTCCATATACATATATCAACCTTAAATATTTTCTCACACTCCTTTATAATCCTTCTCTACACTATATAACTCCTCCACCCCATCCCCAACCACTCACCTGTACTCTGCTACTATAGATTCGCTTGCATTTTCTTCAAATTTATATACAATAATACAATATATACTTTTTTGGCGGGGAGAATAGGGTCTGGCTGGAGGGTCTCACTCAATATAGAGATCCTCTGTGTAGTGACAATGAATAATAGTTCGTTCTTTTTTATTGCGAATATCATTCCATTATGAGGATGTACCATAATTTTTTGATCCATTCACTCATTTGTTGGCCATTTGAGTTGTTTTTAGTTGTGGCTACTTTTATTATTCTTAATGTTTGCATGGACACTGTATTTACTTGAAGCAAAACACAAATAATAATATCAATACATACTCTATTTCCTACTACATTTTTTAAATAAAAAATGTTTTTACTTACAAGCATTCAGAATGTCAACAAAACAGCTGCAACCTCTTTTTTTTTTTTTTTTTTTTGCAATTACAGAGTGGTATTCAGTTAACAGAACAACAATTATTTTGTATAAGCTGCATCAGAGACAACTAAAGATGAAAACACTACCATCCCCATATATAACTAATTTATGCTGTGCACCAACAAGAACCTTCTTTGAATTTCCGTGCCAATTTGCAACCCCCATACTGTACCAGGCAAGGTTAGTGGCTATTGAAAATACCACTAGGACAGGGCTCTCTAAAGATACATTCAGTAGTGTGTTAACTATTCAAAAAAAGACACTGTACAATTTAAAAACAAATCTTTTTTTTCTTTTTTCTTTTTCTTTTTTTTTTTTTTTTGAGAGAGAGAGAGAGAAAGCCAGAGCAGGGGAAGGGCAGAGAGAGAGTGAGAGAGTGAAAATCCCACGCAGGCTCTGCCCTGCCAGAAATGCATGAACTTACAAACAGGGAGATCATGACCTGAGCTGAAATCAGGAGTCGGATGCTTAACTGACTGAGCCACCCAAGAGCTCCTTAAAAACAAATCTTACACAGCCTTACACCTCAAGTTTTTTCTTTAAAAGAAAAGAAGTGAGCTGTGTACAGGGGGTTAAATGCTTTATAGACAAGAAAAAACAAACTGCGCTAGAACCAATGTATTCATCATCATCTTCTTCATCTTCCTCTTCTTCCTCTTCTTTTCCTTGTTTTTTTCAGACTTAAAACTCCTTTTTTTTTTAACTGCCTCAGGCTTTCTTTGTATCCACAATATCCGCAATATCCTTTTCATATTTTTCCTTCAGCTTGGCAGCTTTCTTTCCTTGAGGCTCCTTGCCATCTGCAGCAGTGTTGTTCCACAACTCTCCAGTTTTGTTTTGTTTTTAACGTTTATTATTTGTTTTTGAGAGTGACAGAGACAGACACAACATGAGCAGGGGAGGGGCAGAGAGAGAGGGAGACACAGAATGTGAAGCGGGCTCCAGGCTCTGAGCTGTCAGTGCAGAGCCTGATGCAGGGCTCGAACCCACGAACCAGGAGATCATGACCCAAGCTGGAAGTCGGAAGCTTAACCGACTGAGCCACCCGGGCACCCCTCTCCCGGTTTTTTTTTTTTTTTTTTTAAGTTTATTTATTTTGAGAGAGAGAGAGAGAGAGAGAGAATGCATGGGGGAGGGGCTGAGACAGAGATAATCACAAGCAGGCTCCACGTTGGCAGCCCAGGGCCCCCACGTGGGTCTCAATCCCAGGAATCCCATGACCTGAACAGAAATCAAGAGTCTGACACTTGGGGCACCTGGGTGGCTCAATCAGTTAAGCATCCGACTTCAGTTCAGGTCATGATCTCATGGTTCATGGGTTCGAACCCCACATTGGGCTCTGGGCTGACAGCTCAGAGCCTGGAGCCTGCTTCGGATTCTGTGTCTCCCTCTCTCTGCCCCTCCCCCCCGTTCGCACCGTCTCTCAAAAATAAATGTTAAAAAAAAAAAAAAAAAGAATCAGACGCTTAACTGACTGAGCCCCCCAGGCGCCTCTCTCCCAGTTTCTTTGCACCCTCACCGATGGATAGGCTGGGAGGTTATCCTTTGATTTTTTTGGCTAATACTCAGAACAAAACATGGAAAAGGCTGAAGGAGCCCCCTGCCCCCCCCCCCCCCCCCACCCCCACCCCAGGTGCATTGGGATTCTTGAACTTCTCTTTTGCATCCGGCTCTCACTTGCCCCAGCACCGTCTCTATGGAGCTCAATGTACTGCAATGGCTGTGAGGTCAGGAGACTCCTGCTGCATTTCTTAACTAGAATATATCTATGGGGAAAATTCCACCGCAGCAACATGTTGATTACACTTAAGTAGGGACTGTACTGGAAGCATGGCATTTATGCTCGGTGAACTTCAGTTTCAGATGGGAGTATCTTCTTGCCCACAGGAATAAGTTCGTGACAAGGATTATAGTTCTTTCCTGACCAATAAAATTCCTCCTGTCCTCCAATTAGGCTGGGCAGGAGAGGTAAGAGGAGGATGTAGCCGGGTCATCTCTGCTGGGGCTGTGACTTCTCATGGAAGCTTCCCCTGGGTCTGAAGGGAGTGAAGCAGGAGCACACGTAGGGGCTGTGGCTTGCTAGGTGCCGCCTGCCAGGAAGGAGAGTGAGAACAAAGGAGACATCAGCCTCTCACTTTTCCTTGCACCAAGAGAACCAGACATTTCTAAGGGACTTTCCTCACACAGAAACCCTGACCACGCAATGGCCTTTGCAGCCTCCCTGGCTGAGCTCCACGCAGAGGCCAGCTGCCCGCTCTGCCTGGATTACCTGAGAGACCCAGTGACCATTGCCTGCGGGCACAACTTCTGTCTCCATTGCATCCAGCAGTGCTGGGAGGATCTCCAGCACATCCTCCCCTGTCCTGTCTGCCTCCACCACTGCCCCGACAGGAACTTCAGGAGGAACACGCAGTTATGTCACGTGACTGGTTTTGTCCGGCAGCTTCCCCGCGCCAGGAGCAAGAGGAAACTGCCAGAAGAGAAATTAAGAGTTTTCTTTAAAAAGAGAAGGGATTAACTCTTTTCACATTACAGGTTGAAGAGAAGGCTATTCAAGAAAACTGAATGAAGGGCACCTGGGTGGCTCAGTCTGCTAAGCGTCCAACTTTGGCTCACGTCATGATCTCACAGTTGGTGAGACTGAGCCCCACATCAGGGTCACTGCTGCCAGTACAGAGCCTGCTTCAGATCCTCTGTCCCTCTCTCTCTCTGCCCCTCCCTCACTTGCATTCTCTCAAAAATAAATAAAACATTAAAAAAACACATTTAAACATTTTTAATGTTTATTTTTGAGAGACAGAATGTGAGTGGGGAGGGGCAGAGATAGAGGGGGCACAGAATCTGAAGCAGGCTCCAGGCTCCGAGCTGTCAGCAGCACAGAGTCTGATGCAGGACTTGAACTCACAAACTGTGAGATCATGCCCTGAGCTGAAATCAGATGCTTAACTGACTAAGCCACCCAGGTGACCGTAGTGAGACACTGAATCTGAAGCAGGTTCCAGGCTCTGAGCTGCCAGCACAGAGCCCTGTGTAGGGTGCAAACCCACGAAATGTGAGATCATGACCTGAGCCAAAGTTGGATGCTTAAAAAAAAAGAAAAGGAAAGGAAAAGAAAGAAAGAAAGAAAGAAAGAAAGAAAGAAAGAAAGAAAGATGGGAATGCAAGCTGGTGCAGACACTCTGGAAAACAGTATGGAGGTTCCTCAAAAAACTAAAAATAGAACTACCATACGACCCAGGAATTGCACTACTAGGCATTTATCCAGGGGATACAGGTGTGCTGTTTCAAAGGGACACATGCACCCCCATGTTTATAGCAGAACTATCAACAACAACCAAAGTATTGAAAGAGCCAAATGTCCATCAATGTATGAATGGATAAAGAAGATGTGGTATATATCTTCTCAGCAATCAAAAAGAATGAAATCTTGCCATTTACAACTACGTGGATGGAACTGGAGGGTATTAGGCTAAGTAAAACTAGTCAGTCAGAGAAAGACAAAAATCATATGACTTCACTCATATGAGGACTTTAAGAGACAAAGCAGATGAACATAAGGGAAGGGAAACAAAAATAATATAAAAACAGGCAGGGGGACAAAACAGAAGAGATTCATAAATATAGAGAACAAACTGAGGGTTACTGGAGGGGTTGTGGGAGGGGGGATGGGCTAAATGGGTAAGGGGCACTAAGGAATCTACCCCTGAAATCATTGTTGCACTATATGCTAACTAATTTGGATGTGAATTTTAAAAAATAAAAAATAAAATAAAATAAAAAAGAATGTGAAAAATTCTTCAGGACAAATGAACCAATATCCTCAATAAATATATAACATTATAAAAGGGTGTTGAGAGGCATATTAACCAAAAACAAAGCATGGCTCTTGATTGGATCTTGATTCAAATAACTAAAAAGACATTTTTTTTTTTTTTAGAGAAAATAGAACACAGATTAGTAGATGATATGATTATTTGTAATGTTATTTTTCATTATTTGTAACATTATTTGCAATGAAATATTACTAAGTAATGCTTTTTAAAAGTTGTTATCTATTAGAGATTTATATTGGAATACTTATAGGTGAAATGATACAATATCTGCTTTTTGCTTTGTAATAATCTACAGAAAAATTACATAGGTTGGAGGGGGAATAGATAAAATAAGAATGGGAAATGGTTGGTAATTATTTGAGCTGGGTAGTGGGTAGGTAGGGATTCATTGTGTTATTTCAATTTTAAAATATGTTCAAATTTTTTCAAAATAAAAAGTTTTAAAAATTAAAAAAAAAGAAAGAAAGAAAGAAAGAAAAACTGAGTGAAAACAAAAGTAAAATTTGCAGAGCATGTGACCACACTAAAAAGGCTTCTGATTGAAGTAGCAGAAAGGTGAGTTGCTCACAGGTACTGAATGTATCTATAACAGGTGTGAAAACCTAAACACCCCAGCCTTCTTTTCATACAAATTCAAGAAAAAATATATTGGTTCTCCTGAACAATGTTTTAACCTACAGAAAATAACCTGTTTAAGGTCAATTTGACACTAGAGATTGAAACTGCTCCCCCCAGGCTTATTATCTCAGAAGCTAGAAAAAGTGCAACATTAGGAGAGGTGAGAACAAACTTTCCTTACAATCCCAGCAACTTTACTGTTTTAGCAGCTGTCTTGAGTCTTCAGAGGATTGTTTCTGGCAGACATTATTTAAGTTTATTTATTTATTTTGAGAGAGAAAGAGATAGAGAGTGGGGAGAGGGCAGTGAGAGAAGGAGAGAGAATTCCAAGCAGACTCCACGCTGTCAGCATAGAGCCCAATGAGGGGCTGGAACTCACAAACCATGAGATCATGGCCTGAGTCAAAATCAAGAGTTGGTCAGTTTACCAGCTGAGTCACCCAGGCACCCCTCATTTTATAATTGAATAATAGGTCTCGTACCTATACTACTGAAACAATTAGAGAAAAATTTAGAGTTTATTTCTATATTGGACCTACTTCAGACCCTCTTACAATCCGTATAGTAACTCATGAATAAAGAACTACCTGAGGGGAGCACCTGGGGTTCAGTCCATTAAGCATCCAACTCCTGATTCCCAGTCAGGTCATGATCTCACGGTTCATGGGTTTGATCCCCAACGTCAGGCTCTATGCTGACAGTGTGGAACCTGCTTGGGATTCTCTCTCAAAAATAAATAAATATTTAAAAAATACATGTTTAAAGAATGACCCGGGGACCTTTGCAGGTTGATATTTTCTATTATTCATGCATGCCACTAGGGATATTAATTATATAATTACTAGTTATTGGGATGATATGATTTCAAGAATTATGGTTATTTGGGCTTTGGTTGTGTGTGTGTTTTTCCTTTTTTAAAAAGTAATTCTATATTCACAGGAAATTGCAAAGATAGTGCGGTTTGTTTTATTAACACCTGGAAGACAGTCATCTTTCACTGAAAAATAGTGCCTCTCTTTTACTAACTATAATGTATTACTTAGCAGGACTATTTCACGGAAACACAGCAGGAAACAAATGCAAAGTGTTTTTGTAATTCCGAAATAAAATTGTAGTTCTTGAGGCACCTGGCTGGCTCAGCTGGTAGGGCTTGAAACTCTTGATCTTGGAGTTGTGCGTTCGAGGCCCACATTGCAGGTAGAGTTTACTTAATGAAAAAAAAATTTTTTTAATTGCAAGTGCAGGTCTTTTTCTTACATTATCTTTTCAAATTTTCATAAATGCACTCGCAGCATTTATAATTTCCTACGTATTCTCCTTTTCTAGAAATCCGCCAGTTTATTAAATCATTTATAAATTCTATGTTTTAGAAGAAGAAAAGGGCCTTTTACTTTCGGTGTTGTTAGAGATGGAGAAACCCATTTAATGCCAGGAAGTTTTAGAGCACTTTTGTAGGAACTAGTGTTTGAGAGGGATGGTTAGAGTGGAGGAGTAAGGCGGGAAGGACACAGAGAAGGGAATGTGACCAGTGATGCTGTGACATTAGCTAAGATCCTCCAGCAAGAGCCGTGAACACTTGTCCCACAAGTAACCAGAAGTGGGCAACTCAGCTTAAACTGTCAGACATTCGAAAGGTCGGTGTAATTTGTCTTTCTTTATACAAGGTATTTACGGAAATCTATTCATTTTGCTTTTGCCTTACATTTTTGAAAGCCATGTTCATGGATAACCTCAAAACACCACATACCTGTGTAATATTACATTATGTTAAACTATCATTTTATTATTTTTTTAAACTACTGTCATTTTAGAAAATATTTACATTTATAAGCCTATATGTGTATTGTTTACAATTCTTGGTAAATAAGGGTTTTATTTTGTGCATCTGTAATTTTTGTCTATAATGTGAGGATGATGCTCAGGAGAATTTTTGAGAACCCCTCTCATTGAGGTAAGAGGACCCCTACATTGATCAGGATAATATGCTGTGCAGTGGATATCTCAACTGCTTTGCAAGACAAAACCTAGTACTTTTTTTTTTTAACGTTTATTTACTTTTGAGAAAGAGAGACAGAGCATGAGCTGGGGAGGGGCAGAGAGAGAGGAAGACACAGAATCCAAAGCAGGCTCTAGGCTCTGAGCTGTCAGCACAGAGCCCGATGCAGGTCTCAAACCCATGAACCGGGAGATCATGACCTGAGCCAAAGTCAGAGGCTTAGCCGACTGAGCCACCCAGGTGCCCCTAAACCTAGTAGTTTTCATGTAAAGTGCAATGTGGGTCAGCAGGCCACTGCTCAGTTACTCCACCCAGCAATGTAACCCCGTCAGGCATGTGATAACTCAGCACTGGGTTACTGCAACTAGAAAGAGACAATTAAAATGGCACACTGAGGCTTAAAAGACAACACGAGGAAGTGACACATATTTTCAATTATTCCATTTTCTGAAATTAATCGCAAGGCCCCACTTATCTGCAAGATGGCTGGAAAGAATACATTAGGGTGAGGTGAAAAGCTACCATTTGCCACAATTCTTGAATTCACTTAGATATTAGTGAAATTCACATGAATGGTGAGTGCTAGAATTAAAATGCTCCAATTAGAATTTGTATATAGGTTAACATAGAAATTGATAATAGTTTGGGCTTAATTTGACAGCAGTTATTTAATAACTTCCCCCACATCAGAGATATTTCTTTTAAGTAAAATAAGCATAAAAACACTCTTCATTGGGAGAATTATAAAGCATTATTATTTTTTTTTTAATTTTTTTTTTAACGTTTATTTATTTTTGAGACAGAGAGAGACAGAGCATGAATGGGGGAGGGTCAGAGAGAGGGAGACACAGAATCTGAAACAGGCTCCGGGCCCTGAGCTGTCAGCACAGGGGCCCGATGCGGGGCTCGAACTCACGGACCGCGAGATCGTGACCTGAGCCGAAGTCGGCACTCAACCGACTGAGCCACCCAGGCGCCCCGTAAAGCATTATTATTATGAAATCCTGGTTAATCATTAGAAGAATTGTTAAGCGGCTCCTGGGTGGCTCAGTAGGTTGAGCGTCCAACTTCGGCTCACGTCATGATCTTGTGGTTCATGAGTTCGAGCCCCACATCGGGCTCTGTGCTGACAGCTCAGAGTCTGGAGCCTGCTTCAGGTTCTGTGTCTCCCTTTCTCTCTGCCCCTCCCCTGCTCATGCTCTCCTCTGCTTTCTGTCTCAAAATTAAATAACCATTTAAAAAATTGAAAAAAAGAAAAAGAAAAAGAATTGGTAAGAGTAATGTCCAAACACACGGGAACGAAAGCAAAAAAAGTCCTTTAATTGGGCAAGACTTATGTGGATGAGGAGCCCAGGAGCTACTTAAGTGACGTTTTGCAGGCCAGGGGTAAGGTTGAGGTAAAGTTAGAAAAAAGCACACAGAGCTGGTTTCTCCTTTGCCTGGTTTTGATAGGCACAAAATCCATTCACCGTGGTTAGTGAAGTAACACAAAAACAGTTACCACAGTATATTTTTAAATGTTTATTTTGAGAGAGAGACTGTGCATGTGCAGGGGAGGGGCAGGGAGAGAGATTGAGAATCCCTAGGATGCCCAACCGACTAAGCCACTCAGACGCCCCCAGTTACCACAGTATATTAACTGTGAGTAACTCCATAAAGTCCAATGTATATATATGGACCCAGAAGGCAGAATTTTCAGCCACAGAGGGTTACTCTCAAGTCTTGAAACCTAAAGGCATTCGTTCGCTGGGTTTCAGAATTGCCTGGGACCAGTGACCCCTAATAACTTCAGCACAAATGCGTACAGCCACAACCTTGTGTGCTTCTCCGTAGCACATACTTTCTAACAGTGAAGCTCCTAATTTTAGCTGTTTTTGCAATCTGGATAGGCTGAGGACCTCCCAAATCATCAGGTCCTGGTTCCCTTTTTTCTGCCCTTAGTTCATCTCTTTCCTCTCTGTTTTTCCATAAAGCAGCAAGAAGGAACCAGGTCGCACCTTCAGTACCTTGCTTGGAAATCCTCAGCTAAGTACCCAAGTTCATCACTTCCAAGTCCTGCTTTCCGCACAACTTTAAGACACATTCAGCTGTGTTCTCCTGCTGTATGACAAGAGTCAACTTCCCTCCAGTTTCAAATAACGTGTTCTCAAATCTTTCTTTTTAATGTTTTATTTATTTATTTATTTATTTATTTATTTATTTATTTATTTTTGAGGCAGAGAGAGACAGAGAATGAGCAAGCAGGGGAGGGGCAGAGAGAGAGGGAGACACAGAATCCAAAGCAGGCTCCAAGCTCTGAGCTGTCAGCACAGAGCCCGAGGCCGGGCTTGAACTCACAGACTGCAAGATCATGACCTGAGCTGAAGTCGGATGCTCAACTGACTGAGCCACCCAGGCGCCCCCCCCTCTTTTTTTTTTTAAGTAATCTCCACACCCAACGTGGGGCTCGAACTCACAAGTCCGAGATCAAGAGTCACACGCTCTACCAAGTGAGCCAGCCAAGCACCCCTCCTCAAATCCTTCTGAACTCTCACTAAAGCACCTCTAAGTTTTATCTTTCCACTAACATTTCCCTATGACTATGTGTATGTATATGTATGTATGTATATGTATATATATATATGTGTGTGTGTGTGTGTGTGTGTGTGTGTGTAGAGAGAGAGAGAGAGTTTAGTTACTCTAAAACTAAACTTGTTTGTCATAGGTTCCTTGTTGGGTTGATTAATCCCATTGTTTGTAAAATGAATTACCATACAGATTTATACCCCAGGGAAAAACAGAATCCTGATGAAACTGACTTAGACAATTGTTCCACATTGAAATTCCTAGAAGAGGTGATTTGAAGAACTGATAGCTTTGTCTCCTCTTCAAACTTCAACTCAAAGCAAGCTGCCACCAGAGTTTATTACTCAGTTAACACTTTTTCAGTAATTTCATAAGTAGTCTGGCAGCAAAGTCACTTGAAAACTAATGAGTCTTTATTTACTTTTCTTTGCTCACTCTGTTCCTGGCAATGAGATGGACAGGAATCAACGGTGACTCTACACCAGTTTTTTGCTTGCCAGGACTCACATGAACTTTCCCCATTAAAATTCTGTGGACTTCAAGTGGGGGGCAGAAGAGGAGAAGATACAAGCAGGGGCCCTAAGCAAGGGATGTGAGAAGGCAGTGACACAGTTTCAAACTAATCTCATGGGACTTACTGTTGGATTGATTGCTTGGGGTTAAGGAATTAGAGAATTCAAAGATGCTTCCAGGGATTTCTGCATTTGTCATTAGTCGAATGGAGGGTCCATGACTGAGCCGTGGAGATGGTTTTCCGATGTGCCGGAGGAGGCTAGTGGTAAATCAAGTGACATTTTTTCATGTTTGAGGGAAAATACTTCCAAAGACCCTAAGGCAGGACAGAGCGTGAGTGGCTGGAGCCAATGCAGTGGGGGAATTGCTGTTGTTCAGTCCTGTACTTCCAGCTCCTATAGTGGTGCCTGGTTACTAACAGTTGCTCAATAAATACTTGTGGTATTTTTTTAAAGTAATTTTTATGCCTAACGTGGAGCTCAAACTTATGACCCTGAGATCAAGAGTCACGTGCTCTACCCACTGAGCCAGCTGGGAACCCCTATTTGTGGTATCTGTTGAGTAATTTGTTAACTATGGAATATACTAATCTTATACACCAAAACCATGGTACATTGCATACCTTGCTAATTGATTTTGTCTTTCTGGTGTGGCTTATTAGGCCAACATCCCCTCTTCTTTACTATAAGGGTTAACTCAGCTCTCAGCTGTCATTGCAACAAAGAAACAGTGAAATCATCCCTTCTCTGTCAGTCACTGCCACCTTCCATCTCCGATGCAAAGGAGAATGTATTTACCATGTGAGAAAAAAAAATTTGCATTCATGGACCCATATAGAAACAAAATTCTTAGGAGTAATATGTAAACCTCATATGATGCACTGAGGAGGACGTGACATCACATATTTAGTATTCCTGCCTCAAATGCTTAACCTGAAACTAAAGAAGAACTAATCAGACAGTCCTGTCTGGGCCGTTGAGATCATTTGCAAAATAAGTGGCTTGGGTTCTGCAAAAATGTCAACATTATGAAAGATCAGGAAAGACTGAAGAACTCCTCCAGATTAAAGGATAATAGAAAGAGCAACTAAATGCAATTTATGAACCTATGTTAGGTCCTGGATCAGGAAGAAAAAAAAAAATCTATACAAGGCATTATTGGGGCAACTCAGGAAATGCAGGAAATGTGAATAGACACTAAATACTCAATTATAATATAACCTATCATATCTCTGCTAAATTTCCTAATATGGTAACTGAATTGTGGTTAGGTGGGAGCACACCCCCATTCTTATGGCATATCTTTTGAAGTATTTAGCCTCTCAAATGGTTGACAAAAGAAAAATAAAGGTCTGTATAAACAGAGTGATAAAGAAATGGGGCAAAATAAAAAGCAGGCCCCTCTAAATGAAGGGTATACTATGCTCATTATACTCCTAACATTTCTGTGGGGGGAAATCATTGAAAATGAAAAATCTTTTGGAAGAGTGAAAAAAAATCCGAATCTTTCCTTTAATATGGGAAATGTCCTCTTTCCAAAGACAACTGTAAAGGACATGTAGGGTGTTAGGAATTTATAATATCGGTGCATTGCTAGCTCTTCTCCTAGAAAACAACATGCAGTACATCTTATTTCTTCTGGGTTCATGATTAGGTTTCTGTTTAATGACAAGCAACAGCTTGGTTTCCTTATTACCTAAAATTGTTGGTTTTCCACTTCCACTTACACGTTGGAATATTCTATTGGTGTGCAAAATGGGTCGTTGTTTAGAAAATTGCAGTGAAATAGTTTTTGTGCCAGTTATGCATGAATGCCATAAGTAAGCATGCATAACATTGTAATACTTTATTTTTTTAACTGGCTTGTTCAGTCAGAAGAGCATGTGACTCTTGATCTCAGAGTCACGAGTTCGAGCCCCACGTTGGATGTAGAGATTACTTAAATAAATAAAGAAGCTTAAAGACAAAAGGTACAAACTTCCAGTTATGTGATAAGTAAGTCCTGGGGATGTAATGTATAGTTTGATGACTATAGTTAACAATAGTGTATTGTATATTTGAAAGTTGCTAAATCACTAAATCATAAAAATTCTCATCTCACACACACACATTTGTAACTATGTGTACTGACAGATGTTGACTAAAACTTACTATGGTAGGGGCACCTTGGTGGATCAGTGGGTTGAGCATGTGACTCTTGATTTCAGCTCAGGTCATGATCCCAGGGTTATAGGATTGAGCCCTGCATTGGACTCTGTCCTGAACATGGAGCCTGCTTAAGATTCTGTCTCTCTCTCTGTCCCTCTCCTTGGTTCATGCTTTAATATAAAAAATAAAATAAATAAAATAATAAAATAAAATAAAATAATCTTACTGTGGTAATTACTTTGCAATATTATGTTGTACACGTAAAACAAATACAATGTTAAATGTCAATTATATCTCCATAAAAAGAATATAAAAAGGATGTCTTATTTAAATTGTAAAAAAAAAACGAACATGCAATAGTATATATAGGGTCATCTCATTCCATTTATATATATATGAAAATAATAATATATATAATTATTATATTATATATTGTAATTAATATATAATCATATAATTAATACATTATGTTATAATCATTATATATAACAATATAAGAAAATATAATAAATATATTATATATTATATTAGTATTATATAATATATAATATAACATATTATACATAATAAAATAAAATAATATATATAATTATTATATTATATATTATATATGTTATAATTAATATATAATTATATGATTGATATATTATATATTATAATTATTACATATACATATAAGAAAATATAATAAATATAATACATTATTATATTATATATTATTATATACATACATATATATTATATGTGTATATAATATATTACAATATTGCATATGCATACACATATGTGTATATATAATAAATTATGTGCATATATAATTAATATATTATATAATTATTAATATATATGTATTACATATTATATACTATATATTAATATGCATGTATTATATATGTCATATATAATATCATATTATATATTATACATATAATAATTCTATATATAATATAATATAATGTTATATATTAATTATAATATAATATATTACATATTAGTAATACATTATAATTAATAATATAATCATTAATAATATATTACTATATATTATTATTATTATAAATATATATAATATAATATTTTATATATATTTTGGAGGGTGAGAAAATATATTTATATATTTAAATGTATAAATACAAAAAATAGGGGCACCTGGCTGACTCAGTAAGAAAAGCATGGGATCTTGATATCTGGTTTGTGAGTTTGAGTTCCACGTGAGGTCTAGAGATTACTTTAAAATAAAATCTTTAAAAATATAATAAAATAAATTTTATTATATTTTTAAATTTATTCTTTTTAAAAAATTGTTTTTATTTTTAAATTTCTTTTTTAATGTTTATTTATTTTTGACAGAGAGAGACACAGAGCATGAGCGGGGGAGGGGCAGAGAGAGAGAGGGGGACACAGAATCCCAAGCAGGCTCCAGGCCCCAAGCTGTCAGCACAGAGCCTGGCTCGAACTCACAGACGGCCAGATCATGACCTGAGCCGAAGTCGGATGCTCAACTGACTGAGCCACCCAGGAGCCCAAAAATACTTCTCTCTCTCTTTTTTTTAAATGTTTTATTTATTTTTGAGAAAGAGAGAGACAGACTGTGAGCGGGGAGGGGCAGAGAGAGAGGAAGGCACAGAATCCGAAGCAGCCTCCAGGCTCTGAGCCGAAAAAAATTATTTTTAATGTTTATTTACTTTTGAGAGAGAGAGAAAGACAGAGTGTGAGTTGGGGAGGGGCAGAGAGAGAGAGGGGGACACAGAATCCCAAGCAGGCTCCAGGCCCCAAGCTGTCAGCACAGAGCCTGAGGCAGGGTTTGAACTCAGAAACTGGGAGTTCATGACCTGAGCCAAAGACAGGCTCTTAGCTGACCGAGTCACCCAGGTGCGCCTTTTTAAATTTATTCTTGAGAGACAGAGAGCAGACATGCATGTGTGTGCGTGGGGGAGGGGCAGAGAGCAAGGGAAACAGAATCCCAAGCAGGATCCAAGCAGCCTCCGAGCTTTCAGCACAGAGCCTTAGGTGGGGCTCTAACTCACAAACCATGAGATCATGACCTGAGCTGAAATCAGGAATAAGATGCTTAACCGACTGAGCCCCCCAAGTGCCCCCTGTTATTATTTTTTAAGGTTTTATTTTTAAGCAATCTCTACACCGCATAGGGCTGGAACCCACAACTCTGAGCATGCTCCACTGACTGAGCCAGCCAGACACCCCTAAGCCTGTTACTTGTTTTTACAGTACAAAACGTATAATATATTGGACTTTATTACCCAGAAATCCCCTGTGTTTGGTTGTCTATGATATACCAGTACTTACCAATAACAGCGTTTCATTTGAAGTGACTGATTTAATCATTTTTCCTGGTTTAACAGCAGAATATTATCTAACCACAAGCAGTGAATTCCTGCTGATTTATAATGTACAGAATACTATGTTCGTGTGAATAAAACTATGTATTTTCCCTACAAAATCATTTTACAAGCACTTCCTATTAATTTCCCCTACTAACCCTTGGAACACTGACATGAGAGACCCATTAAAATTGTAATGCCTGTGTGGGGTAGTGATGGAGTGAGTGCTAAGACCTTCAGAGAGGACCCAGGGTCTGGAGGCAAGAGACAGGGGCAGGGTGTAGGCTGTAATGTAACGTCTCACGCTCCTTGGGGAGGAAGTGCGCCAGGGGGCTGCACCCAAAGGCCTCTTCATCGCCCACGTGCGGGGATCAGGATACAGGGTGGCTGTGCTTTTGGGTTCTGAGTAGGACTTGCCTGGGCTGTAACCCCTCTCCATCTCTTAAACTCTCAGGTCCTCAGTTTCCCCATCTCTAAACTGGGGGCCATAACTGCTGTGAGGGTTGTGTGAGATGAAGAAGCATGGTTAGCCTGAGCCGAGGCACACGCCATTTAATTCGCGTCCCAGGCCGCGCCTCTTCGAGCACCAGGAATTCCCAGAGCGGGTCCTTTCCCTGCCTCCGCCTCACGATCACCATGGGGGACCTCAATCGCTGTTTGGAGAAAGCCCCTGAGACTCCATCTACATTAGGTGAGGGCCTGTCACCCACCACGCAGCAGAGACCCATGACCTTCAGGACGTACTCCCCCGGGAACCTGTGACTGACGTGGTGGGTAGAAGCGCTGGCCTCAGAACTCGGCGTGCGGCCCGCAAAAGGAGAGTTTGGTTGTTGATTTCAACAACCAGAGGAATTACAGACAGAGGGACTGATGGGCCTGGCTTTCTCACCGGGGCTCCAGCTAATGAAAAAGGCGGTTTTGGCACCACGAGCTTCCGGGGCACAGGCTCAGCCCCTGAGGGTTCTCAGGAGCTGCAGACCTGAGACCTGCTGCCTGCAGAAAGCTCCACAACCCCTCGTCCTGCACAGCGCTTCACACGGTGAAGGGGCCTCCCCCTGGTCCTGGGGACCCGGCAAGGGAACGAACAGTCCTCATTTAAAGTTTCAGATTTCAGTTTCCTCATCAGCAAAAATGGGATTCAATGGCACTGAGAGGATCAAGGGAGGATTTCAAAGGTACACATGAGATTATGCATATTAACACAGTGCCGCCCATCCGGTCTGACCCAATCACAGGAGATCCCTTCCCCACCAAGCAGCTTTTCTGAATACCCTCATCCCCAGCCTGGCTCTGCCCCGCCCCCCGTGGGGGAGGAGCCACCAGTCTTTGGTGGGCCGGGTCCTAGTAGCTCCACCCTCCTCGTGGGGTATATATGCAGAGGTAACACTCGGATGGCACATTGGCTTCAGGCGTCCCTCAAGGAGACGTCTCTCGACAAGCCTTTACAAACCCTTTACAGACCCGTCCAGAGTCGCCTGCTCCAGGTAAGCGGGGAGTTGAGCCGATATGGGGGCATGGGGACGGGGCTGGAGAATGGTAAGAGCTGGAGTCCCCTGACCTCCTCTGTGCAGGGCCGGAAATCACACCTTGCAAGGGAACCTAATCTCGTTTGGCTTCTCTTAAAACACATCTCGTTTCTTAGGGTTTCCAGTTTTTCATTGAGCCTCATCCTACATCCCCTAAATGCTTGCTAACAATACAGATACTCACTTCCTGTCCTGTCCTATCCCATCCTAGAGGTCAAAAAACAGAGACTAATATCTGTGTGTACAAAGTTCCCAGAGGTGCTGGTCTGAAGTTGCGTGTGGAATCCCTTCCAGGATCTCAGTGAGGGGTGGTTTGTGTGTAGGTGGGGAGTGGAAGGGTGAGAGCTATGGGGCCAGGATCTCTGGTATTCAGGTCTTGTATAAACTTGATCTTCCTCAATCTAACCATTTGCTTGCTTACAGATGCTCAGAGAGTATAATCACTCTTGGGTGCCCGTTTGGAGGTTCTAGCAGGTGAGCGCAGCTACTGGTATACCCTTGACTGGAGAATGGTCCTCCTCTATTGGGGAAGGTCATCCTTTTAGACCGAGAGGGCAGCTTCAGGAGGGACACTCATGGAGTGATGAAGGAGGAAGGGGACCCCCACCTAGCCAGCCCAATCAGCCAAATCAACCCCGGCGATTAATGGGGTGATGGATGTTGCAGCCAGATCACCCTCATATCCAGAGTATAAGTACTCTTCCACTTCAAAGTCATTCAGTTTTTAAGGGAGACCCGGAAGCCTGGCCAATTTTAGTCATTCAACAGCTTTAACCAAGGACTGAGGAGATACTTGGAGATACAGTCATGGCGGGGATAACATGGAGGTTATGGTTCTGTGGGGAATGCAGATCTCCAGAATCTGTTTAAATTTACAAGTCACATAGTTAAAGGGTAAATTCATGATGCTGTCTTTACTGTTCTGTGACATTGTCTTAGGAGAGATGACCCATGAACAAGTCAGGAAGGTTGGATCACAAGAGGAAGTGAGCAATGAATGGAGAGCTGGTGGCAGCACAGCCAACAACTAAGGGATCTGTGTGTACAAAGGTGCTGGGGCCACAAGGAATTCAACCTGCTAGAAAAGGGAGGGCAGGTGACAGCTACAGGAAGTTTGGTGCTAGGAGAAGCTGGAGCTGAGGGAGGAATGTGGCCCTCCAGGTGGGAGCAGCAGTCCTGTAGGACAAGGTCTTGATTAGATCCGTGTGCGTGAAGAGCAGATGGGTGGAGGGTCTAGTGGGTGCTGATAGACTCAGCAGTCACACATGAGTGTGGACATATCCAGAAGGATGAGGTGTAGCTTTGGTGTAGACGGTTAGTGGT
This sequence comes from Panthera leo, assembly GCF_018350215.1. Classification (NCBI taxonomy): domain Eukaryota; kingdom Metazoa; phylum Chordata; class Mammalia; order Carnivora; family Felidae; genus Panthera; species Panthera leo. The sequence continues at coordinate 63,246,070 of NC_056682.1, forward strand.
GACAACAGAAGGCGTGTTCTTTGATGATAGGGTCCTGAGTATGGAAAGATCAGAGTATTATTAATTACCATTGGGCACCCTTTTTTTTTTTTTAATGTTTATTTATTTTGAGAGAGAGAGACAGAGAGTGTGAGCAGAGGAGGGATAGAGAGACACATAGAATCCAAAGCAGGCTCCAGGCTCTGAGCTGTCAGCACAGAGCCCAATGTGGGGCTCAAATCCCCAAACCATTAGATCATGACATGAGCCAAAGTCAGACACTCAACTGATTGAGTCACCCAGGTGGCCCTGGGCACCTTCTATGTGCCAGGTCTGCTGCTAGGAATATTTTCTCCTTCTCCATAAATGTTCTCTGACTTGTCAAAGGTTACATGGTCTCGTGGCTCCACTACCCTCTATTTGCAATCTTTCAAATCTCTGCTAATCTCATGAGGCACAAAGAACAGTCTCTTGTTTTTTATGCTGATGTCTATGGATTGTTAAAATGATCTATTTTGATTTCATGAGTGGCCATTTGCATATATCTCCTTTACCTATTTTTATATGTAGATTATTCATTATGTTTGTTTGAATTACTTGATTTAAGAGCTATTTATATGTTTGAAAAATATTATTTTCTGATTTTCTTTTTTTTTTTATTTAAAAAAAATTTTTTTTAACGTTTATTTATTTTTGAGACAGAGAACATGAATGGGGGAGGGTCAGAGAGAGAGGGAGACACAGAATCTGAAACAGGCTCCAGGCTCTGAGCAGTCAGCACAGAGCCTGATGCGGGGCTCGAACCCACGGACTGCGAGATCATGACCTGAGCTGAAGTCGGATGCTTAACCGACTGAGCCACCCAGGCGCCCCTATTTTCTGATTTTCAACCATAGAAAGACATCCCCAGCCAAACAAATTGAAAATATGTTTCCATAATTTTCATTGTCTATGGTTTTATTATAATTTTTGCTTTCATTAGACATTCACACAGAAGACTGCATAAGCCTGTAACACCCACATTAAGGATTATTATCAGAACTCCCAGAAACATTTCTAATGTGCTTCCCAATTACTAACTTGTCCCCCCTGCCCAGTTATTTGCACTGTGCTGAGGGCTAACACCATGGAATCATTTTTCCTACACAGGGTCTGTATTATTTTGCACCTGGCTTTTTTTCACACAACATGTCTCTGATATTCATCCAATTTTCAGGGTGAAGAGTCATTACTGCCTTTCCATTGCTGATTAATGATCCATTTGTATGAATACACCACAATTCATTCATGCATTCTAAAGTCAGATTGGAATTATTTCAAGTTTGGACTTGCGAAAAATGTTGTCATGAACCTTCATGTATGTCTTTTGGTGCACATATTTTGAAGACCTTCTGGTTTGTATTTCTGATGGTTACACAGCCTGAGTAGAGTAACTGGGTCCTAAGATACATATATGCTCTAAGTTAGTTGATAATGCAAAAGTTTTATATTTTTTTCTTTTTTTAATGTTTTATTTTTTGAGAGAGAGAGAGTGCACAAGCAGGGAAGGGGCAGAGAGAGAGGGGGACAGAGGATCTGTCGGCACAGAGCCCAATGTGGGGCTCAAACTCATGAACTGTGAGATCAGGACCTGAGCCAAAGTCCAATGCTCAACCAACTGCACCACCCAGGTGTCCCTGCAAAAGTTTTCTAAAGTGGTTGTACCAACTTACAGGCTCACAATTTGTGTATGAATGTTTTTATAATAGCACACATCACCAAGACTGTATATCTTAACACTTTGAAATTCATTTTGGGGTCCCTGGCGATCAAGAAAACATTGTCTTAAACCTATCAGCACTGGACATGATTAAATCAATGGATGTTTTAAGGGGTATGCCATTCATGACTGTTTTAGTATATAACACTTCACTGATACCAATTTAGAGTATTTGCCAGGACACATCCTCTATGGGGCGCCCTTAACTCCACATTTCCCCTGCAATCCTGAGAGTTGGCTTCAGCCTGTTAGCCTGCATTTCAATGTTTATTTATTTATTTACTTATTTATTTTGACAGAGAGATAGAGAGAGTAGGGGAGGGGCAGAGAGAGAGGGAGACACAGTCTGAAGCATAACCTGCATTCCAGAATCAGTAGCTGCTTCTAAGGAAAAAAATCCATGCCCTCTTCTGGGGATCTTGTTCCTACCAATCATCACTAGTTGGTAGTTCATCAGTGACTTTGGAGGGTCGTTGTGTATACATGTGTGTGTTTCTTACTATTTTCTCACATTGATTTCCTGATCTCCAATTTCATTCTGTGCATTTTGTCAAAATCACAGCTTTCTGACTTGGCAGGGTCCTCAGAGTAAATCTAATCCAGTCCAAACCACTTATGTACACAGTTTGTTGTATCCTGCAACTGAGAAGCTTAAGTGAAAAGTAAGTTTTGACATACTATGAGCTCAGTGGTGTGGTTTAAGAAACATCTGTGGTTTAAACCAAAATATACCAGGTTCTTTTATTGTATCTTTGATGATATTGAAATGATTGAAATTGGGATATTTATCCTTATTTACTTGATTCTCTTAGAGATGAGCATGTTATGTACTTCCTCCAGATCCCCAAGATAATGAGTAAGGGGAAATCCCACCCTGGGTGGAGGCTCAATTTTCAAAGCTTTTAACTTTCTGCAGTCCCATGCAGCCCCTCTGTGGTTGATGTGGGTGTAGGTGGAATCCTGGGGGTGGAGAGAAGAATTGATGGCTGCCTCAGTGTGGCAGTGGGCAAGGCCACCAAACAAATGGTAATTTTTGTTACATGAAACAATGTTTTCTCATCTCTAGGGACGAATCGGCACTTTAAAGTTGTGTCTGCCTTCTGCCCAAGAGAATTGCTGACCTTGGCTTCACATCCCCTGGGCTGCCGAGGACAGCTGGCTGCCCAGCTCATCTGTGATCACCTGCAGGTGGTGAACAGAGCTCCTCTGGGCATCTACGACTGCACCTGAGGCCAGTGGCCTCCTAGGACAGCAAGGCTGCCCTCCTTTGACCAAAGGACATCCAGGACAGGAAAGGACAGTAAAATCTGAGGGTGTGTCTGCCTCTCACTGGAGGACTCCCGCAGGGCACCACCTCCAGAAGAGCCACGTCGGTCCAGAAAGACGTTTATCTCGGCCCAATGGCAGCGTCGTCAGCCCTGGCAGGACTCCAGGCACAAGCCAACTGCCCCATCTGTCTGGACTACCTGAGAGACCCCGTCACCACCGAATGTGGGCACAACTTCTGTCGCTGCTGCATCCGGCAATCCTGGGCTGATCTCAGCGACAGCTTCCCTTGCCCCGTCTGCCGCCACCCAGGCCGAGGGAGGCACTTGAGGAGCAACGCCCAGCTGGGAAGGGTGATCGACGTCGCCAAGCTCCTCCACATCAGCAGGAGCAAGAGGGGGAGGCGGGACGAGAGGCATCTGTGCGAGAAGCACAACCGGGTCCTGACCCTCTTCTGTGAGGAGGACCTACAGGTGTTGTGTCCCGCGTGCGTGCGGCCCCCTGACCACCGGGGCCACCGGGTGAGGCCCGCGGAGGAGGCCGCCTCCCAGCACAGGCAAAGGCTCGGCAGTTACGTGGAGCCCCTGAAGAGGCAGCTGGCAGTCGTGCAGCAGCTGGTAGCCACCCAAGACAGGAGACTCTTAGAGCTGGGAGAGCAGGTGCAATGCCACAGACAGAAGTTAGCCTCTGAGTTTGAGCACCTGAACCGGTCTGTAGACCGGCAGCAAGAGGCAGTTCTGTCGAGGCTGGCCGAAGAGGAGAAGGACATTCAGCAGAAACTCTGTGCAAACATAACGGCGTTTTCAGACCACGTTTCCACCCTCCGAGGTCTCCTGAAGGAGGTGGCCGAGAGGAGTGTGATGTCAGAGGTGAAGCTGCTGACGGGCCTCGGGGGTGTCCGTGCCCGGTGTGAGCACCAGGAGCCCCCAGCTCTCTACTCTTTCCAGTTAAGGAGAGAAGGCTGCAGTCTCCCCCCGCAGTACTTGGCTCTGCAGAAGATCATACAGAGGTTCCGACGAGAAGTTACCCTGGATCCTGAAACAGCACATCCTCATCTGCTTGTGTCTGAGGATAGGACGTCTGTGACATTCGTGAGGGAAAGGCCAAGCGTCCCTCAGCATCCAAAGAGACTTCTGACGGATCCCGTCGTCCTGGGTTCCGAGGGCTTCGACGGGGGCCGACACTACTGGGAGGTGCAGCTGGGTGACAAGAGCGAGTGGGCCGTGGGGGTCTGTGAGGACCCCCTCTCCTGGAAGGGACAGCGGCCCCTGTCAGGACAGAACAGACGCTGGACAGTTCAGCTGCAGGATGGTGCCTATGTGGCACAAGGGGCTGTTCCTGTCACTCTTGTGTTGAAGGAAAAGCCCAGAGGGGTGGGCGTTTATCTGGACTATGAGTTGGGGGAGATTTCCTTTTACAGTTTGAACGACAGGTCTCACATCCATTCGTTCACCGATGCGTTTTCTCAAGTACTAAAGCCTTACTTCTGTGTGGGGCGGGACCCTAAACCTCTTACCATCTGTGCGGTAAGGGATCTTGAAGGATGAATTGAGAGTAGGCTTCATTCTCTTTCTGTAATTTATGGACAGTACTTAGAATATTGGACAAGTATTAGTAAATCTGGTACCAACGTTTTTTTTTTTTTTTTAAATACTTTTATGACTTCAACACATTTTATAATTTTGTTTTCTCTCTCTCTTTTTTTTTTTTTTTTCCACTTTGTTTCAATAGCAACAGAGATGTGGGAACTAACAGAGATGTGGAGATTAACTGTTTCTGGAATTCTAAGATCAGAGTGTATACATTGTAATTTTACAGCTCCAATAGATTTTTTGTATATGTATATTTACATATATTCCACATTTTGTATACATTTATTATGTGGTGCTATACATAAGTACCTTTTATATTCCAGGCAGGAGAGAAGATAAAATTATAGGGAGATGACACTCAGTGGGTCTGTCTTGTTTCTGCATGGGAATTAGGAACTGATTGCTCCAAATTATACGTTCAAGGATGTTTTTATGGGGAACAGCCTTGGAAGATGGAGATGGTGTCTCTATCCAGACTTTTAGGACTCACTCCTCTCTCCTCCTTTTCCCTATACCTGGGAAAGCTGAAGAGAAAGCCCAAGTGCTCCATCCTTGGGTACAGGTGGGAAGTTCAAACCAAGCAAGCCCCTCATAGTGCCAGAACCTTCACATCAATGCCATCCAGTAACCACCATAAGAAACCCCTAAGCTAATCTCCTTCCATTGCACCCTCAAGTCATATTGGACCTACTCGGGTAACCATCATGCTGTTCTCCCCTAAACCTAATTATATGAGTAATAAACTTCTTCAAATCTTTCTGCTGTGTGTGGCATCATCAGTCCCAACAGTGGACAAAATTTTGGTTGAGGGTCTACTCTGACTATACAACTTGGTGTTAACATTGGGTGTTCTGAGCAGACTTTGGGAGATGTTGAGCGACACCTTCAGGGAATTTTCTCCACTTTTTCTTTGGTGCTGCTGCCAAAGCAATCATGCACTTTGAGCATTTATGCTTTTACTTGCAGATCAGCCCACCTTTAATGTTGTCTCTTCCAAGGAAAGGCTCTAGAATCTAAGTCAAAAAGAAAGAAGGAAGGAAAAACTGGATTTGGGGAAAGGAACCAAAACACTAGAACAGAGGTTCATTCATGATTTGACCTAATTGACAAATCAAGAGTTAGTTACTACAAGAATCTACAGAAGAAAAAGAATAAAAGGGTGAGATTCTATTTTGTGCTTCCTTAACTTAGATGCTGATTTAGTGGGATCCCACTAAATTCAGACATGGTACCCCCTATAACATTAGTGATGTTACTGAACATAAAATAGACATCAAAGAGGTATGTCTCATCTTAGCTGTCAGAACAGTTGCCTGGCCTAAATTCACAGCACACATTTTCCTAAAATGCCCAAGAGGAGGCATAGATGAGATAATCCAGGGAGTAATAAATTAAAATTAAATCAAATCACTGGCACTTACAAATTGGCTTTACAGAATGGACCCTAATAAATGCCCCCACCCATAGTTAAAATAGACAATATGACTAAATGTTAGTTAAAACTGGGCATTCAAGAACTGAAATACATTATTGAAGATCTACGTAGAGTAGATGCTATCCTTACTGCTTCTCTGTTTAACGGGGAAACTGCCTGTCTTAACTTAAAGAATGGATGGCATCTCACTACAACCTTAATGCTGTGGTCCTACCCAGTGTTGTCATAATTGCTGATTCCATCCAATCGACAACTGGTAAATACCTAGCTGTTACACATTTGGCCAATATATTAGGTTCAGGGTTTATTTCAACAGCTTCCCAGCCATAACTTTCACCTCCAAAGGGATTTCATATACCTCTATCCGGCAATTCTAGGTAACTCAACAGCTTTGCCTTGACATACAACTTTGAGGGCAAGATTTTTACTACATTCAACTTTCTCTAAGGTTATGATTTACACTTATGACATACTCCTCCTGAGATCTGTTGGACTACAACCTTGTTTAATCTCCTGAAAGTTACTTGCAACTGAGGTCACCTCTATCCCTGATGCTGCCAAGACGTAGCTATTGACCCTCTCAAAATGCACAACATGAAAACAAGCCCAACATCTTTTAGGCCTTTTTAGGTTCTGGAGGCAACTTATTCCTCATTTATAAATTTTGCTTAAGGCCATTTTTATTGTTACTTGCAAATCAGCCCACCTTTAAGGAGGCTACTTCCAAAGAAGGCTGTAGAATCTGTCTACATAGGAATGTATTAGGCATTCCTATTAGTGCCCCCAGAAACTCCTTTCATGCTTCCTGGAGACTCTGGAGCAGCGTGATAGCCATAAGTTGCCCCTGGGCTCTCGATGCAGGATGCTTAGTTATATGCCGTAAACCATTGTTAGGCACATTCAGATGATCTAGCTTTATGATGGTGTGAAAGCGATACACAGTCAATAGAAGCTGTAGTTTAAATTTTGAATTTTGATCTTTTCCTGGGCCAGCAACATGTGGTCTGACACTCTCTCCTGATGCTGGGCAGCAGCCACAAGCTGCAGCTCCCAGTCAGCCACGTGACCATGAGGATAAGAAAGCAATACATTTGTAACCATTCTGTTTTTTGGCACGCCTGGGTGGCTCAGTTGGTTAAGCGTCTGACTCCTGATTTTGGCTCTGGTCACGATCTCACTATTCATGGGATCAAGCCAACAGTGCGGAGCCTACTTGGGATTCTCTCTCTCTACCTCCCTCCCTGCTCCTCCTCTGCTCATGCTCTCTTAAAATAAATAAACATTAAAAAAAAAATTCTGGTTTTCACTTTCAGTACAGTATTCAAGGAGATATTCTTTTTTTAAAGAACTTTTTAAAAAATTTATTTTATTTTATCATTTTTTTAATTGTATTTGGTGAGATAGAGAGCATGAGTGAGTGAGGGGCAGAGAGAGAGAATCCCACTAGGGACAGAGAGAAAGGGAAAGAGAGGGGCTTGAGCTCATCACCTGAAGCAGGGCTTGAGCTCACCCAATTCAGGGCTCAAACTCATGAGCCGTGAGATCATGACCTGAGCTGAAGTCTGATGCTTAACTGACTGAGCCACTCAGGTGCCCCTGCAATGAGATATCCAACACTTTATTATAAAATAGGCTTTGTAATCTATAAAAGAGATGATTTTGTCATCTATAAAATAGATGACTTTGCCGAATTGTAGGCTAATATAAGTGTTCTGAGCATATTTAACATAGACTAGACTAAGCTGTGGTGTTTGGTAGGTTATTTTACAGTAGTATTACTTACAATATTTTCCATTTTTGATGGGTTTATTGAAAAATGACCCCATTGTGAGTCAAGGAAGCTTCATGCTGAGACCTCCTGGAAATAGAGGCTCTCACAGGCCCTGAACCTAAGCCTTCAATACCCACCTGCCCAATATGCCTTGAATCATGGGTGCAGCACCCCACTCATCCAGCATAGCTACTGAGGCCTTGATATAGGATGAGCTGGACTTGGGCTCTCCGGCATATGCCCCCTGCCCTCCCCATTCTAAATCTGTTGCCATATGCTATGAAGAAGGTACATGTAAGTGCATGGTTTGTTTATGTTTTTCAACTATCACAAGGCAGTCGGTTTCCATCCCTCTTTTTCTATAATTATCTATGTATTAGTCTGTTTGGGCTACTGTAACAAAATACTATAGACAGGATGGCTGAAACAATAAAACCTTATTCTCTCACAGTTCTTTATTTTCTCACATAACTCTGACCGCAGCAATCCATAACATTTTATCATTCCCATTTCTCATGGGGAACGCGAGGGTATCTATTCTAAAACCTATGAAATTCTAAGTAAAACCTCTTATACAAATAAAAGAGTGCACTACTCGTTCTTCAAAATCTATCATAAATATAATCGATCATATTTGGCTTTGCATTGGAGAAGCAGTAAATGTTTAAAAAAAGAAAAAGTTAACCCAGTCTATGCAGGTGGATGTGAAAAGTCTCTAGATATAAATGTGCAGAACATAGCACATTCATATTGCAAAAATAAATAAGATTTTCTGCTCTTTCATATGTGTATATAAATCGATGTTTCTGCAAAGATATAGGAGAAACTTAAGAATGGTAATACTTGAGATGTGTTAGGAACCCTGGTGGTCTGGGATAAGAGAACAATTTTGCTTTTTAGTTTTTTATTTTATTTAATTTTTTTATTTTAGAAAGAGAGAATGTGTGCAAGTGGGGGAGAAGGGCAGAGGGAGAGAGAAAGAGAGAGAATCTTAAGCAGGCTCCATGCTCAGCACAGAGCATGATATAGGGCTCGATCCCATGACCCTGGATTATGACCTGAGCTGAAATCAAGAGTTGGATGCTCAACTGACTGAGCCCAGGCACCTCTCATTTTATTTTTTTAAGGTAGGCTTCATGCCTAGCACGGAGACTAGTGCAGGGCTTGAACTCACAACCCTGAGATCAAGACCTGAGCTGAGATCAAGAGTCAGATGCTTAACTGACTGAACCGCCCAGGTGCCCTGAGAGCAATTTGTTTTTTGGCATATTCTATTTAACAAGTAATTGTTTTTACTAAATTCATCTATATTTTTCACTTTATTTTTTTTTTATTTTAAAAAAAAATTTTTTTTAACGTTTATTTATTTTTGAGACAGAGAGAGACAGAGCACAAACAGGGGAGGGTCAGAGAGAGAGGGAGACACAGAATCTGAAACAGGCTCCAGGCTCTGAGCTGTCAGCACAGAGCCCGACGCGGGGCTCGAACTCACAGACTGTGAGATCATGACCTGAGCCGAAGTCGGAAGCTTAACCGACTGAGCCACCCAGGCACCCCTATATTTTTCACTTTAAAAAAGCAGACAACAAATAAATCTATTTGATGTTCATTGGAAAATTGCTGCTTTTAGTTTTGCTGCTTAAAGGAAAACCTTTATCTTATTCCTTGAATAGCCATCCACACTGAGGAAATCTGCAAAACATATACTTTACATTGCTTCCAGTCTCTAGACTTCTTAGTTCTCTGATAGTGGCAGCTTGAGATGGGACCTTTGCATTTAGGGCCTCAAATGTTGTGAGAGTTCATGAAAAGTCTCATGCATGGGTTACTAAAAATGAGATGCCTAGTTGGGATTTATAATATCAGGATTAGAAATGCATATCTGACAGTTTTCAGCCTTTGTGTGCATAAAGTCACCAGGAGCAGTGGGTAGAACATATCAAGAGTTTTCTGTTTATTAAAAACCAAAACATTTTGCTATTAAGCACATAGGAAATCCTGGATCTATTCCCAACTCCATGCTGCTGTCTTGAATATCAATGCAGTATGATAGAGGATGTAACTGTCTAGTGGACCCTGAGCTGCCTGGAGGCCTTGAAATGAAGAACCAGAAAAGAGTCAACTGACAAAAGAGCCAGGGAAAAAGCTTGGGAATCATGCACTTCTGAGAGGACTGAGAGGAGGAAGAGTAACCTGTTAAACAGACTGATAAGCTGCAGTCTGAGACCACAGTGCAGGTTACAAGATCAATGCTCAGATGATCCCTCTCTCTCTGTCCCTCCCCCCCCCCAAAAAAAATAAAAATAAACATTTAAAAATAAATAAGTAGGGGCGCCTTGGTGGCTCAATTGGTTAAGTGTCCCACTTTGGCTCAGATCATGATCTCATGGTTTGTGAGTTCAAGCCCCGCATCGGGCTTTGACAGCTTGGAGCCTCAGCCTGCTTCAGATTCTATTGTTGCCTCTCTCCTGCTTATGCTCTGTCTCCCTCTCTCTCAAAAAATGAATAAACAGGGGCACCTAGGTGGCTCAGTCGGTTAAGCGTCCGACTTCGGCTCAGGTCACGATCTCGCGGTCCGTGAGTTCGGGCCCCGCGTCAGGCTCTGGGCTGATGGCTCAGAGCCCGGAGGCTGCTTCAGATTCTGTGTCTCCCTCTCTCTCTGCCCCTTCCCCGTTCATGCTCTGTCTCTCTCTGTCTCAAAAATAAATAAAACGTTAAAAAAAAAATTAAAAAAAAAAAGAAAGACACAAAGGGGAAAAAAAAAGAATAAACATTAAAAAAATTTTTTTAAATTAAAATAATAAAATAATAAAAATAAATAAAAATGTATACTGTAAGCCACAGGAGAACCACTAAAATGTTTTTTTCAAGGTATAAAATAATAATAAGTTAATAGAGGAGATAAAATGGAATCATAAAAAAATGCTCAGCTTGAGTACCTGGCTGGCAAGGTCAGAAGAGCATGTAGCTCTTAATATTGAGGTTGTGAGTTCAAGCTCCACGTTGTGTGTAGAGAGTACTTAAAAAAATAAAACTTAAAAAAATTGTTTTTAATTCTCATTTAAGCCCACAGAAAGCATGATACACAAGTGTCAATGAAATATTTACCAGGCTAAACCCTAACATGGGCAATATAACGATCCTTAACAACTTTAAAGAGTAGAAATCACACAAATTACATTCTTTCTTGGACCATACAAAATAAACATAGAAGTCAATAACAGAAAGATAACTGGAGAATCCCCACGTTTCAAAATTTAAATAATATACTTGTAAATAATCCATGGGTCAAAGAGTAAGTCTCATGGAAATTGAAAAAATACTTTGAAGTAAATGAAAATGAAATTACAATGTATTAATGTTTGCGGTATGTGGCTGAAGCAATATTTTAGGGAAATTTACAATATTAAGTGTATATATTAGAAAAAAATGGTCTAAAACCAGTAACCCAAGCTTTGCCCTAAGAAGGTAGAGATAAAAGAGCAAACTAAAACAAAAGCAAGCAGAATAATAAAAATTATTATTTAAAACATTTTTTTTTAACATTTATTCATTTTTGAGAGTGAGAGAGACAGAGCATGAGCAGGGGAGGGGCAAAGAGAGAGGGAGACACAGAATCGGAAGCAGGCTCCAGGCTCCCAGATATCTGCACAGAGCCCGATGTGGGACTCGAACTCACGAACCCCAAGATCATGACCTGAGCCGAAGTCGGATGCTCAACAGACTGAGCCACCCAGGCACCCCTATTATTTTTAATAATAGATCAATAAAGCTGAAAGGAGTCAATGAAAGTGAAAATTAGGAATAATGGAGAAAATCAACAAACCCAAAGCTGATTTTTTGAAAAGATAAAATCGAAAGGCACTGAGTGCTAACTGGCACAAACAGACCAATTTAGTTCGGGATTTCAAATGCATGGTCTTTCCACTAGTGCACTGCCTTTCTTTGGGTGATGGGGAAGGTCTAAAAAGGGGACAATTAGGAATAAGCCTGATGATGTAGGGGACACGAGGAAAAGAATATTATAGAGATGATTTGGGGGCACAACCTGGGCGGAGGAATGTTAAGTAACCCGAAACTGACAGGTGCAGGGCAGGGCAGGGATCCTGGAAGCACACTACTAATTTTTCAATCAGAAAAGTATTTTCTCACAGAAGTGATGCTATGTCTTTGAACTGTGGCTGGTTCTCTTGGCTAAGGAAGCCACCGAGCTTGGCTATAGAGACAAGGGGGAATGGCTCAGCTGTGACTGGCTTTTTAGGCTGAAGGATTCCCCTGATGGCCCACTGCACTTGTTGTTAACGGGAAAAGGCTTCACTGTATCTCAGAAGCTACCACTTGTGGGATGTACCACTGAAAAGAAAAGCACTGAACTGCAAAGCAGTTTTGTTTTTTCGTCTTTTCTGCTTGGAATGAGATAGCAATGTTTTACTCACAAAGAAGAACCTCTATGACAAACCTAATATATGACCACTTCTTACCACCTCCATCACTACCTTCCTGGTTCAAGCACCGTTATCTCTCTTCTGCATTCCAGTATCCTCCTAATCTGTTGTCTTGATTCTAACCTTGCTCCCTCAGTCTATCCTCAACACAGCAGCCAGAGTGATCCTTTTATTTATTTCTTTATTTTTTAAAATTAATTTATTTATTTTGACAAAGAGAGAGAGTGATTATGGGAGAGGCAGAGAGAGAGAGAGGGAGAGAGGGAATCCCAAGCAGACTTCACACCAAGAGTGCTGAACCTGGTGTGGGGCTCGAACCCACAAACTGGAGACCATGACCTGAGCTGAGACCAAGAGTCGGACCTTTAACAGACTGAGCCACCCAGACGCCCCAGAGTGATCCTTCTGAAATATGAATGTGCCACTTTTCTGCTCAATGACTTCCCTTCTCATTCAGTGGCCCTTAGAGTCATATCCCAGACAGCATACTATTTGTGCCCCTGCTGCTTCGGGATCTTACTTCCTGTTACTCTCCCAACTATTTACTGAACTCCTTGCTATTCCTACAGACTAGATCCCATCTTTCCTTATGACTTTGCACCTGTTATTCCTTCTGCCTGACACATTCTATAGCAGATTTCTGCACAACTTCTTCAATGCTTGCCTCACAGGCCAGTTTCTCAATAGGGCCTTCTCAACAACCCTGTTTAAAATTGCTATCCCCACCCCAACACTGTCTATCACAGTACCCTGTTTTGTTTTCCTGTACAGCAGTTACTACTTATTTTTTCAATTAAGAAATTCCTTGCTAATTAGCTTGGTTGTACTTGACAATTAGAAAAAGATGTTCCTTGGGGTGCCTGGGTGGCTCAGTTGGTTGAAGGGAACTGGCTCAGGTCATGATTGCACGGTTGGGGGTGAGATCAAACTCCCGACTCGAGTGTGGAGCCTCATTAAGATTCTCTCCCTCTTCCTCTGCCCCTCCCCAACATGTGCACATGCACTCACTCTCTCTCAAAAATAAAATAAATAAAATAAAATACACCCATTTCAAAAAAGAAACAAAAATACTTCCTTTCTGGTAAAGGAAAATGTCATATAGATCTTATTAACTGTGGAAATTACAGAATGGACAAATTGTGTTACAATCATACAATAAATACCATGCAGCAATGAAGAAAAAGCAACAGGGGAGCCTGGGTGGCTCAATTGGTTGAGTCACCCACTCGATTTCAGCTCAGGTCATGATCCCAGGGTTGTGGGATTGAGCCCTCTTTGGGCTCCGTGGTGAGGGTGAAGCCTGCTTGAGATTCTTTCTCTGTCTCCCTTTGCGCCTCTCCCCTGCTTGCACGCTCTCTCTAAAAAAAAAAAAAAAAAAAAAAGACAAAGTTGCATGTATCAGTATGTATTTTTAAGATATCTCTACACCAAAGGTGATACTCTAACTTACAACCCCAAGATAAAGAGTGGCACTCTCTACTGACTAAGCCAGCCAAGAGTCCTAGTATGGATGAATCTTAACAATGTTCAGAGAAAACAGCAAGTCATATAGAAATCTCTACTGTATGTTCTATTTATAAAGCTCAAATCAGACAAAATTAAACAATTTATTACAGATATGTAAGATAAAAACTACAAAGAAAAGCAGACAAGTGCTTCGATACAAAATTCAGGGTAGTGATTAGCCTTGGTTCCAGGGAGGAGATAGAATGCAATTGAGGAGGGGCTTTTAAGTTACAGGTATATTTTTTAAATTGAATGGTAGACACTTGAGTATATTACTCTTTTCCTTTAAACATATAAAGGAATACATCTACATTATTTACACAGATTTATTATCTACCACACGTTATGAAAGGAGCTAAGCCAATTTGGTTTTGCACAATTATTACTCTTCTCAACAGATAACAGTATAACTGTCAATAGTGCTGGGTGTGTAAAGGCTAATAATAATAAAAGCAAGTATCAATCAAAATTTTGTCCCACCTGTAGACACTTTTTGAAATAGTTATTTACTTAGCAGGTACACACTGGGCGTTGATATGGCCTTGCTGGTAAACTCAGTATTCCCAGCACTCCATCTGCTTAAGTGTTCTGATCTTGCACCAAAGGTTCACTTGAAGCAAACACAATTCCATAAAGGCAAGAATTCATCTAACATTATACTTATTGTGAGGACAAGGCTCGTTTTTATCAGGTAGAGGCTACAGGGTTTCCTAGACCTTAGTGTCCTATAAATGCAACAGTGTGGAGTGAGTGACTCAAATATTTCAGTCAATTCATATATATACACATATATGTTCAAAACCACTAATTTCACCAATATCACTCCATCCTTTATGTCCATTATAATCCATTCGTTTAAGTACAGCCTCAGAACTTAAGGGACATTAAGATAATTGAAGCTGGGGTGCCTGGGTGACTCGGTTGAGTGTCCAACTTTGGCTCAGGTCATGATCTTGTGTTTGTGGGTTCGAGCCACGCATCGGGCTCTGTGCCAACAGTTCAGAGCCTGGATCCTGCTTTGGATTCTGTGTCTCCCTCCTCTCTCTGCTCCTCCCCTGCTTGAGCTCTATCTCTCTCTGTCTCTCAAAAAATAAAATTAAAAAATAGTTAAAAAAAAAAAAGATAACTGAAGCAATGTTGTAGCATTTGGAGTTTGAGTTTCCCATTAGATTGCCAGCCGACCATCCCTAGATGTGAATTCTTGATTAAGGAAACTGGCGAATTCTGTATACAGTATTGATTAAAAATCATGCTTATACAGAAACACTGTTCCTGCCGGTGTATTTTAAAACACATTTCATACATCATAACAATATATTTCACAACAAAAAATGCTAAAAGTATGTAACGGTAGATTATTTCAAAATTAGAAACTGAGAAACTTTTGGTTAAATATCAGGATACACTATAGATACTTTCAGACTTGAAAGTCTCAAAAAATGTATTTCCGAAGCACCACTATTAGGAAGCTATTGAAGGACCTCTCCAATGAAACAAGAAACCAAGCTCCTCATGGAAAATCATATGGAAACAGAAAAAGCAACTCAAGAGATCCCGAGGGCATCCCCAAGATGCTATATGAGCAGCTGGCTTCGTGAACCTGCCTGCATTGGAGCAGGTTACAGGGCTCCTTGAGAGTAGTTGGCAAGATCAAAGTGATAGAAAGCTAAATATGTTTACATTGGGAAATTTAGACAACTGCAGGGGCAGTTGGGGGATGAACTAAGGATAAGGACATGGGAAACAAAGGAAATGAGAAATATAAAACAACTATTAACTACAGAAAAACAAAGTTGTGGAAAAACAAAATGCGATCATTGCATAATACATGGCTCAGAGGTGAATGGTATTGACATAGCCAAAATACCATAAACATCAGAAAATAGTCTATACGAAAATGAAGAATTCTATTAGGAGAAGACCACAGAGTGAAAACCGCCGTAAATTCTCATCTTCCAAAGTAGGACCTTAAATGAAACTACCAAAAATGGAAAAATCCATAAGAATTACTATCAGCTTGTTATTTAGTAAGTATAAACACCCAAAGAACAAGAGTTGAGAGTGGTTGCCCCCTAAGAAGCTGACAACAATGGTTGTAAAGCAATCTTGTAAACAATGAATAATTGAAACATTAAAACTAGATTAAGCACCCAACTTTTGATTTCAGCTCAGGTCATGTCACAGTTACTGAGACTGAGCCCTGCATTGGGCTCTGTGCTGACAGCACGGAGCTTGCTTGGGACTCTCTCTCTCTCCCTCTCTGTCCCTTCTTTGTTTGCACACACTCTCTCTTTCTCTCAAAATAAACCAAAAAAAAAAAAAAAAAAACAACCCACAAAAATTATATTTAAAAATGTCTGAGTTAAAACCCCCTCCCTAGAAGAAATCAAATGAGCTATTCTTTTTATTTATTTATTTGTCTTGAGAGAGAGTGAGCAGGGGAGGGGCAGAGAGGGAGAGAATCCCAGCAAGTTCTGTGCTGTCAGCATGGAGCCTGACATGGGGCTCAAACGTACAAACCGTGAGATCATCACCTGAGCCAAAATCGAGTCAGATACTTAACCAACTGAGCCACCCAGGTGCCCCTACATGAGCTATTGTTAACGTACAAAATGCTTAGCTGCATTAAGTTTAATTCATATGAGCAAGGGCTGACTAAGCCTGTAGTCTTGGTATTATTGAGGCTGGCAGCTAGGAGCATTGTCTTTAATCAATCCTATAAGGTAGATTATTTTTCAGTTTTAAAGGTAAGGAAACTGGTTCCCAAACCTGTCAAGTTCAAACAACCTCAAAACCCTTTTGCTGTATCTTGTACATGTGCTTCCTCCAGAGACTTATCAACTCTTCAGTGATATTTCGGAAGGTCCCTTCCAGTCCATGAATCCCACTTGTCAGGTAACTTACAAAATGTAATGGCCTCCTGGAACATGAAGCTTTTAAACCAGTGCAGGCCCCTCATTTTCCCAATGTCTTTACTCCCACCTGAACGATGTCGCAGAGAACCCAAAAGTGCCCTGAGGCAGCTATGTTGACTACAGTGAGGGCTCCCATGGAAATAAATGAAGCTACTTGCGGCAAACCTGCTTATTAATATTCATTATTCTTCTGAGTAATCTTGATGTCAAGCGTGCCCTATGGAAGTCATGTGAGTTAGAATGTTTAGTTTTACCTAAGGCACCCCACTGGTGGGTATTGTATGGCTTTTAAAGAAGAGTTAAATTGATGTAAAGGCATACATGGATTGGGCAACTCAATATAGGTGTCAATTCTCTCCAACTTGATGTTTAGTGTCAATGCAATTTCAAGTAAAATCTCCAAGTTACAATGTTTAATTTGGCAAGCTGACTCTAAAATTTATACGAAAGAGGCCACGAGTTGTCAAGGTAAGCCTGAACAGATGATGAAAATTGTCACCAGATATCAAGAATGAGAGAGCTGTAAGACGTATGGTATTGATCCAAGGACAGACCAATAGACCAGTAGATCATATTAGATGTCAGATACAGGTGGCATTGCAAATCGGCTGGATAAATGACAGACCTCTCAATAAATGGTGTGTGTCCATTGGTCATTCATACATTATGAATGAATGTATTGGTCATTCATACAGTATGTACAACTAAATATATAGGCAAGCCCCATCCTATTCCCAAACACAGAATCAGCTTCTAAGTAGATCATTAAAAGCACACATAGAATATTTTAATGTTTCTGGAGTAGAAACATTTTTTAAATTTATTTATATTCAAGTTAGTTAAGATACAGTGTAGTGTTGGCTTCAGGAGTAGAACCCAGTGATTCCTCTCTTACATAGGACACCCAGTGCTCATCCCACCAAGGACCCTCCTTAATGCCCATCACTCATTTAGTCCATCCCCCCAATGCTTCCAGCAAGTTTGTACTTAAGAGCCTCTTCTGGTTTGCCTCCTGGAATAGAGGATTTCTTAAAGAATCCAAACCTCAAAAGGAAAGAATGATAAAATCAAATATATCAAACTTACCTTCTGTTCAAGACACCACAGTAAGAGTGAGATAAACTTTGAAGAACATACAGTGAACATAAATGCTACAGGACTAAAACCCAGAAAATATAAAGAACTCTTATAAATCAATGAGACAGACTAATAGAAAAATGGGAGTGGAGGGGTAACCAGGTATTTTATAGGATAAACAGAAGCGATTATTAAACTATAAAAATATGGTCTATTATTAGAGATCATGGGAATTAAAACTGGAAATATTTAACATTTACAATTAGCGAAAATAAATAAATGTAGTACTGTTGAAGCAGAGCAATGAAAACATTTATACACTGTAGTGTGAGTATAAATCGGCACAGCACTTTGGAAATTATGCATCTGGTTTCTCCGGGGAGGGACTTGCTAAACCTTCATCTTTATTGGATAATGTCAAATTATTTTCCATAGCAGCTGTTTGTGAAAGTTTCAAACTGAATGTCCGTCAGAAGTAGAATGAAGTTCAACTTTAAGCAAAAAATGTGAATCTCAAGAACATAATGTTGAATGAAAAAAATTCAACATGATCAGGGGGCCTGGGTGGCTCAGTCAGTTAAGCGTCCAATTTCAGCTCAGGTCATGATCTCACGGTTTATGTGTTCGAGCCCCGCGTCAGGCTCTGTGCTGACAGCTCAGAGCCTGGGGCTTGCTTTGGATTCTGTGTCTCCCTCTCTCTCTGCCCCTCCCGTGCTCATGCTCTGTCTCTGAGTAATAAACGTTAAGAAAAAAAATTTTTTTAAAGAAATTCAACATGATGCATCAACTTTATGAAAAATTCAAAAACATTTGGAACTAAAGACTAAAGAATACACCTATCATGATGAGCACTGAGTAATGTATGGAATTACTGAATCACCTGAAACCTAACACTGTATGTTAACTGTTATAATTAACTATGTTAATTGAAAAAACATGTGGAACTAAACATTTTGTTTAGAGATACATACACAGGAAAAAGTCCAGAAAACAATGGAATATCAAACTAAGAATAGTGGAGGGAACTAGATAGGACCAGGAAGTGAAGAGGCTGGGGTTGAGAAGGGGCACAGGGGGAACCTCATAGGTGATGCTAATGTTGTATTAAATTGGGTCATGGATACATGAGTGTTTTAGTTTCCATTATGGTGTATCCTCTATTTTGTTAAAAGTATCTACATAAACTAAATTATTTCAAAAGATATGACCTAAGTAAACATCTACCAGTGGGTAAATGATTAGATAATACTGAATTGACAGTATTTTTACTATTTAATACTGAATTGAAATTATTTTATGTAAATACTAGGAAGTATCGAAGTTAGGTTTTAAAAAAAGTATAAAAAACAAGTGAGGAAATATGAGCAGTAAAATGATGGGTAATACCAATCACGAAATGTTACGAATTACCATTCTGCTTGAGGTCTTACTCAGTGCAATCAGGCAAGAAAAAGGAAAAGGACCTAGACTGTCAAGGAAGAAATAAAAATGTTTCTTTGAAGATGACAAAATCATCTTTGTAGAAAACCCAATGGACTCTATTTAGGGATAAATCTGACAAAAAGATGTTAAAAGTCATATACGGTATGGGGCGCCTGGGTGGCTCAGTCGGTTAAGCGTCTGACTTCAGCTCTGGTCAGGATCTCACGGTTTGAGTTTGAGCCCCGCATCAGGCTCTGTGCTGACCATTCAGAGTCTGGAGCCTGCTTTGGGATTCTGTGTCTCCCTCTCTCTATCCCTCCCCGACTAGTGCTCTGTCTTTCTCCATCTCTCAACAATTAATAAATGTAAAAAAAAAACAATTTTTTTTAAGTCATATATGCTTAAAACTACAAACGTTGCAGAGAGAAGTAAAAGAGCCAAATAAATTAGTTCATGGATTAGAAGCCTCAATATTGTGAAGATGTGAATTTTATCCAACTTGATCTAGATTCAAGACAAATCCAAAGGCTCAGCAGTATTTTTTGTTGTTGTTGATACAAGCTCCAAATTTTACATATATTATCTACTTAAAGGTGTAATCTCCAGACTAGAAAAAGCCTAAGAAAGAAAACATAGAACTAAATAAAAGGGATTCTGAGAAAAGAGGTCAGTTTCCAAAATGAAGTAAAGGATGGTAGTTGAACAGAGCTACAGGGTACATTGTCCAAATGGAAAGAGGGAAATGATTTATTGTGTGTATATGTAATTTAATAAGTATATGAGGTATATGAGATATGTATATGGTGGGGGCATCACCTCATTTTCCATAGTACTAAGTCAAGACTAACACACACACACACACACAACAAAACATGTTACAAAGAAATACTGAGGTAAACAGATGAAAGTTCAAAGTGGCTACCTTTATAGAGCACATGGTCCTGGCATGGTAATGGATGCTTTTCATAAAGGCTTATGTATTTTTTTATGGCAAAACATGTAGGCAACACGAAAAAATTTATTGGACTTTTAATGACAATTACTAGACTTCTAAAGTAACATATTTTATAGGTATTTTATTAGAATTTCCAAACCATTCTCCAATTTGATCCCACAATTTATCTGTAAAGTAGGCATAACCAGACTTTTCCCTGTTTGTTTATCGAGACAGAGAGAGAGAGAGAGAGAGAGAGAGAGAGAGAGAGAGAGAGAGAATCCCAAGCAGCCAAGCAGGCTCCATGCTGTCGGCTCAGAGCCCAATGTGGGGTTCGATTCCACAAACTGCGAAATCATGACCTGAGCCAAAATCAAGAGTCAGATGCCCAATTGAATGAGCCACCCAGGTGTCCCATAACCGTATTTAAAAAAAGTAAACTCTACCCCTAACGTGGGGCTCAGACTTGATCCTGGGATCAAGAGTTGCCATGTTCTACACACTGAGCCAGCCAGGTGCCCCTATAACTATATTTTCTAGAAGCTGCTGAAACAGAGATAAAAACCATTCTGGTTGTTTAAAGGAAAAACTAAAACTGCAACAAAACAAAGCAAAGAAAAAACCAACAACAAAAAACAACAGAATTGTTGAGACTAGATTAATTGGCTTAGTTCTGTGCACTGCCTCAATAGAAAAAAAAACAATTAAGAATTTTACAATAGTTCATCATTCAGAATCTGTTACTGTACAGATTTTAAGAGGTTTTGAGTCTGTTCCAGTGTAGAAATAAGGCCAGAGTGTTTCTGTAAAATAATAGTTAAAAATATAGAGAAGAGATCTATCACTCAAGTTGTAAAAAGAAATCTCACACAATTCACAGTCTAAAAAAATGCCAATCTTTCTGGGTATTACTTTTGGCAGCAGATTAATTTTTTTAGGACCCAACGCAATATAATTACTCTGACTACATCGCCCAATACCCCATAATCCATCCTGCACTAAAATTGGTTGATTCTGATTCTTTCTCCTTCTGGGAAGAGAGTCTCTGCAGACACCAACAATCCATTCAGGCTTATCTTTCACATCCACCTCCCAATACTGCCTGCCAGAATTGTAGCCCCCAGAACCCAGAACAGCCGGGCAGAGATAAAACCTCCTTGGGTTATGAGGTAAGCTATGCATCTTATTTCCATATTGCACAGTTTTTCTATCTTCCGAGATAATAAGCCTACGATGTGCTGTTTCAGGATCTAGAATTAGATCTACTTGAAATCGCTTGATAATTTTGTTTAGGCCAGAATATTGTGGAGGAAGATGGTAACCATATTCCTTTAATTGGAATGAAAAAGGTTCAGGGGACTTTAAGGTTTTATATCTATGGTAGATACTTTTAACATCTGTTAGAAATTCCAGCCCTGACTTCATGTATTTGCCCTCAATCTCCTTTAGTAGATATTTTAACGTGGAAAGATGATTTGAAAATGTTGTCAGGTTTTCATTTAGTTTTGTTAAAATGTCCACTTCGTCATCTTGTAATTGCCGAAGAACAGCCTCTTGCTCATTTTTGAGAAACAACAAAAGTTGCTCAAATTCAGACTTTATTTCTTCCCTCCTATATTCTACCTTCTTCTTCAGTTCCAATGATTTTCTGGTTTGCATCATTATCACCTTTTCCACTTGTTCAATTCTCTCCTTCCATGGTTCAATGCAATTCTCTAATCTTTTCCTATGATGAGGAGCAGCCTTCTCTATGGGCCAAATGTAGTGATTCCGGTGATCAGTGGAGAAACTACACTGTGGACATAAAACTTCTAGGTCCTTCTGACAGAAAAAGGTCAAAACCTGATTATGCTTTTCACATATAAGCTTCTCTTCTTTCCTCTTCCTTTTGCTTCTTCTTACCTGTAGTAGCTTAGCAATTTCAATCAAATTGCCCAGCTGGGGATTGTTTGTGAACTTCCTTTCTGGAAAGCAATGACGGCAAAAGGGACAGGGGAAAGTATCATTTAGATCCTTCCAGGAGATACTGATGCAAGAGAGACAGAAGTTATGCCCACAGTTGATGGTCACTGGGTCTTTCAAGTAGTCCAGACAGATGGGGCAGCTAGCCCCTGTTTGGAGGTCTTCTAGGGCTGTCACAAACTCCATTGAGCTGTGAACAAAGGTGGTGGGTAAGGTTATAAGTCCTTTAGTAAAGCACTCAGGACCCAGTGAGCAGTGGATATCCTCCCACAGACCTTGAAAACTAACCAGCTTTCAGTTTCACTGGATTGGCGTGTTGATGATCTCCTGTATAAATGTGTTTATCCCCCTCCCTTTAGCTTTAGAGTCTATTGCCAAGAGTACCCAACAGGCTGCAGTCTATTGCATACTAGAATGTATTAGATGGGCTGCTGTTCTTCCCACTCAATGATGTAAAGACAGGCTTAATGACTTTCCTGTTCAAGAAAGCAGCTTTAGGTCCAAGCCTAGGAATCTTTCCTATGGGTGAGAAAAGACATTAAGTTAAAAATATGAAACCACAATCACCAATGTATGAAAACATTCACTAAGACTCATTAATAAATGCTAAAATTTTAACATCTGTTAGTAATTCCAGCTCTGACTGGAATTACTAGGTGGAGGTTTGGGAAAAAACAGGAATCCGTAGTTATAGATTCATTTATCTCCTACATTTCAAAAACAACAATAAAACCTATAAAAAATATCCTTCCAAAAAATACTCCATCTCAATCCAATCATGAAAAACAAGTACTCTAACTTAAATCGCAGAACATTCTACAAGACAATCGGTATGTGTTATTCAAAATGTAAATGCCATGAAAAACAAACACAAAAGAAGTTTCAGATTTAAGACTAAACAAATACGACAGCCAACTACAACATGCAATTCCTGACTGAATCTGGGATCACAAAATTAAAGATAAAACAACTAGGGGCGCCTGGGTAGCTCAGTCTGTTAAGCATCCAACTCTTGACTTTGGCTTGGGTCATGATCTCAGGGTTCCTGGGTTAGAGACCCACGTTGTGCTCCATGCTGACAGTGTGTGGCTTGCTTGGAATTCTCTCTCCCCATCTCTCAAAATAAATAAATAAACTCAAAAAAATAAATAAAAGATAAACAACCAAAAGAACCCTTTTGGGACAAATGGGAAACTTTCAATATGGACTACATATCATATTCTATCAGTATTGTGCTTATCATATTAATTTATCATAGGTGAGAAGACAAATGTCCTTGTCCTTAGGCAATATATATTGACACATGGTGGAGGAGGCCATCTTGATGGCTGCAACGCACTTTCAGAAGGTTCAATAATTTTATTTTTATTTATTTATTTATTTATTTATTTATTTTTAATATTTATTTATTTTTGAGACAGAGAGAGACAGAGCATGAACGGGGGAAGGTCAGAGAGAGAGGGAGACACAGAATCTGAAACAGGCTCCCGGCTCTGAGCAGTCAGCACAGAGCCCGACGTGGGGCTCGAACTCACATACCGCGAGGTCATGACCTGAGCCGAAGTCGGACGCTTAACCGACTGAGCCACCCAGGCGCCCCAGAAGGTCCAATAATTTTAAATGTGTAGCAAAAGGTTAAAAACTAGTGCATCCAGGCAAAAGGTTTACCTATGTATATTGCACATCCTTTCAAGTTTTCTATAGGTTTGAAATCATCAAAATAAAAAAGTTAGGGAGAAAATTTCCGGGCTGGTTTTTAAGGTACCCACCACACCCAATTTTAAACTAATAAAACTCCCCCAAGTTTGTAAGCCATTTTACCATCAATACAATATTCTCTCTTTCTCCCACTAACAAACACTTTCTCAACTTTTGCTCTTCCTCTCTCTCCCTCATGACCCAAAGACAGTAAGAACAGTAATTATGGGCAGGGTTTTGACATTTGAAATTAGCTTTGTCATGGTCACCTAGCAACTTCTTTTACTACACAGACTTACTCTTCCTATAAGCAAAATAGGAAAAATGCAGTAATTCTAGAGAGCCTCCATTTCTAAATTATTCCCAATGTCAAGGATTGACGCAGCGTCTTGGGCCTGCACAAGCAAAACCCATCACAGCCACATGCTATGGGAGGGAATGTTTCATAATGTAAGGACTAACATTAAAAGGCCATTCGGTTTGAATCCTGGTTCAGCTACTTAGTGTGTAACTTTAGGAAAACCCATGCAACTTTTTTGAAGAATCCCTTTCTTTGACCTGAAAGATGAGGATTACAACTTTTTTTATTTTTATTTTTTTTAAATATTTTTATTTATTTTTGAGAGAAAGACAGAGCTCAAGTGGGAAAGGGGCAGAGAGAGAGAGGGAGAAACAGGATCCGAAGCAGGCTCCAGGCTCTGAGCTGTCAGCACAGAGCCTGACACAGGGTTTGAACTCTGGAACCTCGAGATCATGACCTGAGCTAAAGTCGGACGCTTACCCGACTGAGCCACCCAGGCGCCCCTCAACCTTTTTTTAAATAAGAATATCACATAAATGGCAGCCACCATGCCCATTGTTCTTGGCAAATAAGCTTTCTATTTCTTTTTTTTTTTTTTAAAGATTTTATTTTTTTAAGTAATCTCCACACCCAGTGTGGAGGTCAAACCTACAACCTGGAGATTAAGAGTTGCATGCTCCACCAACTGAGCTAGCCAGGTGCCCCAGCTTTCTATTTTAGATTTGAATCTGGATCCAAACACTGACCACACATTACACTTGCTTATTAGTACTCTTAAATATCGCTGAATCTAGAATACTGTCTTCTGTCTCTACCTTTAGTCCTGTGGACTATCCCAAGTTCTACATTTTGCCTACTGCTTTTATTATTTTTTTTAAAGTTTATTTACTTATGAGAGAGAGAGAGAGAATGAGTAGGGGAGGGGCAGAGGGAGAGGGAGACACAGAATTTGAAGCAGGCTCCAAGCTGAGTTGTTAGCACAGAGCCCAATGCGGGGCCCTAACTAACTGCGAGATCATAACCTGGGCCAAAGTTGGACGCTTAACCAACTGAGCCACCTAGGTGCCCCTACTGCTTCTTGATATAATTTAACTTATCTCTCATACCTTCACTTTTTAAACCGATTCAAGTTGTTCCTCTCAGTTAAACCTGTCAGTAACTCTCCAGAAGTCAGGAGAAAGTACTCCACCCTTAGCTTACCATTCTGAACCCTTGATACATTATCTTGATCTTCACCTGGCTGTGGTCCCTTAAAGCAGTTGGCCTTTATTTTTTTAAAACACAGATGTTATGTCCTCCTTCCTGCACAACCTACTCACTGCTTAGATCACCTTTTCCTCCTTTCTTTCCTCGGGACTAAGTTCTGCTCCTCTGGGAGACTCAGGCCAAGATAAATGTTCTCTAGGATAATTTATTATGTGTCAGGCACTAAGCTAAGGATCTTTCATGTAGTCACTGGTGCAATTAAGCTCTCCAAGCAACTCTATAAATCAGGAGCTATTATCCTGAATTAGAGCTGTAAAAGATGAGTCTATAGTAATTGAGTACACTCATACAACATTGCATTAATTGGCATGAGACTCAATGACTAAGCTGTACTGTCCCTTCTTCATACTCCCGTGGCATCCTACGCATCCCTCTACACCTTATATTTTTCATATTTGATATAGTCGCATTTTTTCCAAATTTGATAACGTATTCCAAATTCTTGAAAAAAAATTTTTTTAACATTTATTTATTTTTGAGAGAAAGACAGAGTGTGAGCAGGGGGAGGGACAGAGAGGGAGACACAGAATCTGAAGCAGACTCCAGGCTCTGAGCTGTCAGCACAGAGCCCGATGTGGGCTCAAACCCATGAACCGTGAGATCATGACCTGAGCCGCAGTCAGACGCTTAACCGACTGAGCCACTCAGGCGCCCCTATTCCAAAATTTTTTAAGGGGAAAAGAGGAGTTTATTGATTCCAGCACTGTAACAGAAAAACATATAACACAAATTGAGAGGTAGCAACACCTGACAGAACTGTGTTTTCATCCAACAGTGCCACTTAACTAGTTACCTGTCCTTGGTCAAGTTAATTTTTCTGAGCTTCAGTTTTCTTTTCATAAAGTGAGGATAATACTATCTCATATCACAATTATTAACCAAGAAAACAAAATTAAGGCACATATCACAGTGCCTGCCATTTAACACATGTAGGTTTAAGGCTTCAGTGACGGAAATAACTGCAGGTGTGGTGAGAATAGCAAAAGAACTAGAGTCAGAAGTGGATCCTGAAGATGGGACGGAAATGCTGCACTCTCATAATCAAACTTGAACAGATGAAGAGTTCATTGCTGCTTATGGATGAGGACAAGAGTGGTTTCTTGAGATGGAATGTCCTCCTGGTAAAGATGTTGTGATGTTTAGGGGCACCTGGGTTGCTTAGTTGGTTAAGTGGCTCAGGTCATGACCTCAAAGTTCGTGAGTGGAACCTGGTGTTGGGCTCTGTGTGGACAGCTCAGAGCCTGGAGTCTGCTTCGGATTCTGTGTCTCCCTCTCTCTGCCCCTTCCCTGCTCCTGCTGTCTCTCTCTCTCAAAAATAAATAAACATTACAAAAAAAAAATTTTTTTTTAAAAGGGTGTTGTGACGTTTGTTGACATGATAACAAGGATTGACAATATTACATAACAAGGATTGAGAATATTACATATTGAGAATATTACATGATAAAGGAACAGCAAGATTTGAGAGAATAGACTCCCAATTTTGAAAGAGGTTCTACTGTGGCTAAAATGCTATCAAACGGCATCGTCTGCAATAGAGAAATTATTCACGAAAGGAAGAGTCAATTGAAGTGGCGATCTTCATCATCTCATTTTAAGAAACTGCCACAGCCACCCCAACCTTCGGCAACCACCACCCTGATCGGTCAGCAGCCATCAATAGAAGCAAGATCCTCCATCAGCAAAAAAGATAACAACTCAGTGAAAACTCAGATGATGCTTAGCATCTTTAGCATTAAATTATTTTTTAATTAAAGTATGTACATTGATTTTTTCTTTTTAGACAAAGGCTATTGCACACTTAATAGACCACAGTAGAGTGCAAACATAACTTTTTGTATGCACTGAGAAACAAAATTCATTTGACTTACTTTACTGCAGTGGTCTGGAACCAATCCCACAGTATCGCTGAGCTATGTATGTGTGTGTGTGTGTGTTTTGTGTGTGTATGCACTTACATATAAAAAGTACTGATATTTAACCTAAAAGTTGCTATGTCTTGTATGGTTGCTAAGTCCCCTGTGACTGGTAAAGGCATTAACTTCTACCAGGCTCACAGTAATAACGTGATGTAGGACATTTTCTTACATTAATTTTGAAGGTGCAGGGAAGGAGTTTCAGAATTTTCAAATACATCTTTAATTTTGTTAAAATACAGTGAATTTGTAATAAATTCCAACAACACAGAACTACATAAAATAAAACATACAGTCTCTTCCAAGCCACTCTGCCTACCTGCTGACTCTAGGTGTTATTATAGCTACTAAGGCTTTAGTGACTTCCAGTGGTCACTTAATACTTTCAAAATGGTACTTCTGAGTAAGCCAAGAAAGATGAGAGCATAGCTTTGGGGGTAAGACTGCACAGAATGATCACAGATTAGAAAACTGAGGGCCTAAAGAAAGTTTTAAGAATCTTGCCCAATGTAACAGTAAATTGCAAAGCATAATGGACAAACTAAAATCAAGAAAAAAAATAGAATACTTTTAAGAAAGTATGTACAAGAAAAGGACTCAGGGGACGCCTGGGTGGCTCAGTTGGTTAAGCATCCGACTTCGGCTCAGGTCATGATCTCATGGTTTGTGGGTTCGAGCCCCGTGTCAGGCTCTGTGCTGACACCTCAAAGCCTGAAGCCTGCTTCCAATTCGTGTCTCCTCTCTCTGACCCCCACCCCCCACTCACGCTCTGTTTCTCTCTCTCTCTCTTTAAAAAATAAATAAGCATTAAAAAAAAAAAAAAACTCAGTACAGTGCAAGGAACATAATAGGTATTCACTCCAAGTATCATTGTGCCCCACTTTTCCAAGTGCACACACAGATCAGTCTTCCCTACTTTTCAGAATAAAGCCACTAACAGACTGTAAAGTTAACAGAAGCAGCTTTGTAGGCACTGCTACCACTCTAGGTCAACTACCCATTTCTCTCCCCCCATTATAGTATGAACCCCTTTTCTACTCCAAAACATAACGGTGCCTCCTATCAATTCCTTTAATTCTGTAGCTACATTGATCTTTTCAAACACAAATATAATCCTTTTATTTACCACTTACCATTCCATTAGTCCTTTATTACTTTAAGAAAGTAGCTCTGGGGCGCCTGGGTGGCTCAGTCGGTTAGGCGTCCCAGCGACTTCTGCTCAAGTCACGATCTCACGGTCTGTAGGCTCCAGCCCCGCTTCGGGCTCTGTGCTGACTGCTCAGAGCCTGGAGCCTGCTTCGAATTCTGTGTCTCGCTCTCTCTCTGACCCTCCCCTGCTCACGCTCTGTCTCTCTCTGTCTCAAAAATAAATAAAACATTTAAAAAAAAAAAAAGAAGAAGAAGAAAGTAGCTCTCAAACCTTAGAACGCATCATGAACACCTATACATCTTGGTAAAAATACTGGGCCAAATTCCCAGTTGGTGATTCAGTGGGTGTGTTGTATTTCTAAGTTCCCAGATGATATTGCTGGTCTAGGGACCATAGTTTGTGAACCACTGCTTTAAGGAAAATTTAAAGCTTCAAAGACCCATCAAGATCCGGTCCTAGCCTCTTCACCTAGCTCCCCATCGAATCATACCTCATAGTTGTGATTTGATTTTACAGTTATTTTTGTAATTCCTTAAGTGAGGGTCCAACTCCTCTGCCAGACTGTAAGCTTCTTGGTGGGAATGTATCTCCAGCTTATTCAAGTCCTTGGGCATATAATGGGTGCTCAAAAAGTAATGAATAAATGGAACCTGTGGTAGACGCCTAGCTCTCAGTTTCAACTGCTGTCATACTTAATGATTCTTTTTTTTTTTAATATTTATTTATTGGGAAAGCACAAATGGG
Organism: Panthera leo; assembly: GCF_018350215.1. Lineage (NCBI taxonomy): Eukaryota > Metazoa > Chordata > Mammalia > Carnivora > Felidae > Panthera > Panthera leo. Next base: position 63,275,208 of record NC_056682.1, read on the forward strand.
GGAGGGGCAGACAGAGGGAGAAAGAGGATCTGAGGCAGGCTCTGTGCTGACAGGCTTCCAGCAGTGAGCCAAATGTGGGGCTCAAATTCCCCAACCCCGAGATCATGACCGGAGCCAGTCAGATGCTCAACGGATTGAGCCACCTGGTGCCCTCACACTGAATGATTCTTGACATGCCTGAGCCTAAGCTGGCTCATCTGCAAAGTTGTAATGATAGTTCTTAACTGTAAGATCTTTGTGAAGGTTAATGGATGTTTCAATTGACCAGAAGGTGTGGGCAATGGAAAGTAGTGGGTTCTCAAACGATGGCTACCGCTCCATTCACTTAACTTGCCACCTCTCCTCCGTCCTCTCTTCCACCAAACGCAGACAGCAGCTCTTTGGAGATAACCCAGCAACTCCTCAATTCTCATTCACACCAAAATCTCTTAAAACTTAATGAAAGCAGGCCCACCACTCCTATTCTGATGCTACAGGTCTGAGACCAGGCAGCTGCAGTTTTCACGAGATCGTCGCCACGGTCTGAGGAGACCCAGTCTTGCACACGCTGCGGCCCCAAGGTCTGGCGCCCACTAGATGCTGAGGGAGCCCCTGCTCAGCTGAGCCTCACGACAGCCCACCCAGCTTACCTGGCACCGCTCAGCCCTTCCCTGGCCGGAGATCGCTGTGGCCCCAGAGCCTGGTGCAGCGTAGGCCCGAAACCCCAAAGAGCTTGCAAGGTCTGGCTCTTCGCCAGAGGCGCACCCTTAGCCCCTGCAGTGATTGGCGGTACCTCCGGAAGTGGGTTGGCGAGGGCCTGCGCATGCTCAATGACCCAGGGTGGCTTGGGAGAGGGGGGAAGAGACCTTGAACACAGATAAGGGCGTCTCCTTCAGTAATCAAGCCATTATTGTCATTAAGTGCTCTTTTGATTCCCAGTGGCAACCTTTTACATATTCTTGCTATTTGTATTTTTATGAGCAATTTGAGGATCAAAGTAAGGCTACAGGTTGGCTTTAAAAGCTTCACCACCACCCCTATGTGTAGTCTCTGACACTAAGGGAATGGAGAGCTCTGCTGTGGACCTGGTTCACGTAGTCTAGAATCCTAGGTCAGGAGGTAGTAAGCCTTGAAAGGAAAGAGAAACAGTCACCTTAATGGATCATTTTGCATCTCAGTGGGGGAGTGGGTGGGTCAGTCCCACCCTGTAGAATTATTTCCCACCTCAACTCAGGCTTACCCGAGGTCTCTCCTGAGGCAGTGATATGTAAGGTAAAATTTGAGGAATGAATTTGAGTTCATTGTGGATAAGTCTTCTAAATAAGTCCTCACCGTAGAAGTCTTCACCGGTGAAGGAAGAGCCAAGTGAGGAGGCTCGTAACTCTAAAGAACTTGGTAAATGAAGGATCATGTGCCCTTGGCTGGCACCTCAAGGGGAAGCAGGGAGGTGTATGAAATAGAAAAGATGGGAAGTGGACTTTGTGAAGCTGGTAAGATGGGCCAGAGTTGCTGCTGCAATACTTTTCAGGCAAAATTGAGGATTTTGATCTTTATCAAGTGCAAAGAAACGCCAGTGAAGCCTTTTTTTTTTTTTTTTTTTTTTTTAATGTAATCCCTACATACAATGTGAGGCCTGAACTCAGGACCCAGAGATCAGGGGGCACATGGTCTACCCACTGAGCCAGCCAGGTGCCCCTGCCGGTAAAGCATTTTAAAGCCTTAACATGATATAATAAAATTTGAATTTTGGAAGGATGATTGGCTGGAATTCAGTGGCTTTAAGAGATCCAAGAAGTGGCAAGTGGTGGGAATAAAATACAGGTGTGATTTAGAGAATCCTCACCACATACTGCTACGTGGTTCCTAAACCTTTGCTGGTGGCAGCTGCTTCCCCTCTTTTTCTTTGTTCTTTTACTGTGGAGTGAGTGTATGGTTTTAATTTAAATGCTGTGAGATACAAAATTTGAGTCCTTTCCTATCACAGTTCATGACATAAAAACCATTTATGACAGGAAACCCCATCTGTATACACTGAATCCTGAAAGGCTGGCCATGTTTCGTAGGGAACAGCATAATCCAACCAGATGGGGCCAGCCAACCTGCTATATGCTAACTAAGGGGTCGATTGTTAGGCATTGGATTCTTTTGAACTCATTGCTTTTAAGAATTATTATCATTTCACATCCTATAAGACTAGTTCAGAGGCAATCTGGCCTTCACCCTTAGTCCCCCTGTGTAAGAACTGAAGCTCTTCCTAGCTTATCAGGGATCTAGTTTCTCAGCCAAGGAATATTTTTCATGCCTGTTACTCTCTGAGATGCTGTGTAGTCCTCTGGCTCCTCCATCTTGTTTTAGCAAGATGCTAAATTGCTCCTCCTCTCCCTATCCTTCATGCACATAGGTAAAGGCCTCGAGGGCACATGACAAGCCTTTAATATGTAGGAGGAAACACATATATGTATGGTTATGTGTGTAGGTGCACACACATGTACTTATGTGCTTCTGCACGCATAGAGGGAAAAGAGTGACAGTTAAGGTCTGGTTTTGGGACCGGGCTCCCAGGAATTCAAATCCAAGTGCTACTTTGGGTAACCTTTGGCAGGTGATCTTTACACTTGATCTTAGCCAAAAGGCCAGGAAGCAATTGGCGGGTTATCCTTTTGTACCCGTTTCTCATCCAGTAAACAAAAAATGGGGATGGGGAAGTAACAGTATGTGGAGAGCAAGATGGAGTCACTCATGGCAAGTAGGGGCCTGTGTGTCAAGCAATGACGCAAGCAGTTAAGGGTACTGCAGCTACCAGATATTGCTAAGACTAACACCAGCTGACGACACCCCAGAACTGATAAGCAGACGCAGAGGAGGTCTGCAAGGGCTCAGGACTGATTAAATCCCCTTAAAGAGGGAGGATTTTTGCAACAAACTGTCAGACTCTTCAGACAGTGACCCCTCTATGTCTGACCACTCGAAAAAAGGCAGCTGTCGCCAAAGGCTGTGCCCCACTGATTTCTGAACAGAACTGAGCTCCTTCACTGCTTGAACATAATAAGCAGTAAGTGCTGAGAGCTGACCCAGACCAGACCCACATACTGCGTGCCTACAGACTGACTTCCCGTCTGGTTCATTAACTTTCTTCCCTCTGTGTTATCTCGTTTGTTGCGTGGTTTGCCTTATGTTCTTCTTTGTGTGCCCTGTAAGAAGCCAAGCTAATCATGTAGTGAAATGCCACTGAGTTTGAAATCCTGAACCTGCTTTATAATTATGTTAACTTTGCTTTATGACTGAATAATGCTGACACTGTGGAAAGAAATAACGTGTGTGTGCCTTCGTAGTGTGCTCATGACATAGTACAACTTAACCTCTTAGAGTATTGAGTTTTTAGGAGTGAAAGCTCTAGTGCCTGGCATGGAAAACGTGGTGTCAAAGCACATACGCACTATCTATAAATTCACTTGATAATGCCTATTTCTGTTTCCCTGAGAGCAGAAGTGAGATTTAGAAGTAACAGGTATAAGTGTTCCATTTTGTTTTGTATCTCTTGTAAAGCTTGTTAAAAAAAATAAAATCTGTAAGTTTTTCTTCATTTGAAAATAATTTTTTAAAGAGAAAAGCCAAGCCCCTTTATACAACTATGTTTAGAATAGTTTCAAATATTCTGCTTAAACATAAAAGGAAGAATTTTATTTTTACTTTATGCTGTTTTTCTCTTTAAAAAATAGTTAAAGCAAGCAGAATAATTTCCAAGTTTCCTTGAAAGTAGGGAAGGAAAGTTGAGAGGGAATGAATCCAAACTTTGTTGAATTCAGTATGAGGCACACATACCTAATTCAACAAAGATACAGAAGTCTCTGGCCAAGGTGCAGGAGTGGTGATCACTCCAGCGGTCTGCCTCCAAGAGGAGGCATAAATCTACACACCAGAAAATTTGATCCATTTTTCAGCTACAGGTCAGGAAATGATTCTTTATGCCATATTTTATTATAAAAGATGTGTCTGTAATAATTTAAAATTCCTCTTATATCCTAGTACCTTTTGGAAAGCACTTGGATTTATATTCCAACTGTGTCAGTTTACTAGCTGTGTGATTTTAGTTTATTCTTATTTTCAGAGTTTCAGTTTCCTCATCTAAAAATGGGCAAACTAATGCTTAATCCAACAGGATTATGGGGAAACTACTTTGCAAAAGGCTGAGCCCCTTTCCTCCCTCCCTCCTCTCCCGTCCTTTATAACAAGTGCACTTTTTAAATTAAACAAACACAGAACCTAAAGAATAATTTTTAAAAATGTTCATTTTTTTTTGAGAGAGAGAGAGACTCGGGGGAGAGGGCAAAGAGAGAGAATCCCAAGCAGGATTTGCACCATCAGCACAGAGCCCAAAGTGGGGCTCAAACCCGCAAACCGTGAGATCGTGATTGGAGCCAAAACCGAGTTGGAATCTTAACCGACTGAGCCACCCAGGTGCCCCAATAATGATTTTTAAAGAGGCTCAGACACCCAAAAAACAGAAAGAACTCCAAAAATTACAGTATGGACAATAACCATCACCCACAATCTCATTACAGGAAAGAGTATCTTAACAGAAAACATGTTGGTGTTTTGTCAAATTGCAAGTTTGGAACTTTTTTATTTTTCAAAGCTAATATTATTAAAAGATCTTACAAGAAAGGGGGAGGGTGCCTGGGTGGCTCAGTCGGTTAAGCAGCCATTGAGCATCTGACTCTTGATTTCAGCTCAGGTCATGATTCCAGGATTGTGAGACTGAACCCTGTGTCAGGCTCCATGAAAACACAGCAGAGCCTCCTTAAGATTTTCTCTGTCTCCATCTGTCCCTCTTCTCTGCTTGCACTCTGTCTCTTACCAAAAGTTAAAGAATTAGAAACATTTTGGTTTTGGCTTACTTACTGTATTTGAAATTTTCATGATACTTACAGCTCAGTGTATACAAGTCATATTTAGTTAAGCATAACTATTTGAGTTATGAAACACAAAAATTTTGTTAACACCTCACTGGAAGAGAAAACAGTGTGGAAACTGACATATTAACACATTCTCCCAGGAGACGTTACATTAAAAATAGAAAAAGTGTGGGGCACCTAGCTGGCTCAGTTGGTGGAGCATGGATTTCATGATCTTGGGGTTGTGGGTTCAAGCCTCACCTTCAATTAAGTATAGTGATTACTTAAGAAATACAAATCTTTAAAAAAGAATAGAAAAATTGAGAAATGTATACATACCAAAATATTTTTTACTTTTATCCATTACCAAGTTAAAAAACTTTAGAGAATTTTCTATAGTTACTTACTACTCCTAGCAAGTGACACAAAACAGTTGATACTAGATATTTTGAAAACTTCCAAAAATTGAGTTTGTAATACTTCTTAATATGTAGTCGGGAGATGGAATAGGTAGTTGTTTTTTTTTTTTTTTTGTAACATTTATTCATTTTTTGAGAGACAGAGACAGAGCATGAGTAGGGGAGGGGCAGAGAGAGAGGGAGACACAGAATCCAAAGCAGACCAGAGCTGTCAGCACAGAGCCCAACGTGGGGCTTGAACTCACGGACCATGAGATCATGACCTGAGCCGAAGTAAGATACTTAACCAGCTGAACCACCCAGGCGCCCCCACATAGATAGTTCTTATGGATTAGTAGTGTACAATTAAATAGCAAACTTCCAGATGAGGTTGAGAATTCTTCTGCAAAGCAGTTAACGGGGACTGGAGCCTGAAATCAGCAACCTCACTACCACTTACCACGACTCCTTGGAATCCAATTATGATTTTATAGAAGAATGAGAGCTTAAATGTGAAAAGAAACCAGGGCTAGAATCCAGTGTTCTTTCCATGAACATTCTGGCACAGTGGAAGCCAAGAACAGAAAATGGGATACAGATCTAGAGTTTAGGGAGTGAAGTCATTTTGGGAAGGGAGAATGAGGAGAAGAAACAAAGCCTGGAACTCAGGCTCCAATGTGCTAAAACAAGGTTCTTGTTACCAGATTAAATTTACTAATTTTTTCCCTTTGCCTCAGGCTCTAACAGGGCTCAGTCAGTTCTGTCTTTATCTAAAAGTTTGATATTTTGTTCATTATGCATTTTTGGTGGTGCTAATTTTTTTTTTTTCAAAAATGGTGCTAAAATGTTACTTATCTTGATCAGTGAGGTTTTGAGCACACCCTTAAATTTTGTGTCCACATATTCTAGTCCTGGCCCTTTGAAGGAGTAAAAATAGTGCAGAAACGAGACCAAAGACTGCACTGACTTCAGAGTTTGGAAGGAACTGAACCGAGAGAGAGGGATCAGCATTTCCAATTCTTATTTGGTTCATCACTCTCCATCTGCTCCCTTCATTGACTTACTTCATGGTTCCAAATTGGGCTGGCACCATTACTTCTGATCCCCTTAACTATTTTTGTTTGTTTTTTTTTTTTAACGTTTATTTATTTTTGAGAGAGCATGATGGAGCGAGTGGGGGAGGGGCAGAGGAAGGAGACGGAGGATCCGAGGCAGAGTCCAATGTAGGGCTTGAACTGGTCAACTGTGAGATAATGACCTGAGCTGAAGTTGGCCACTTAACTGCCTGAGCCACCCAAACACCCCAACCCTTAACCATCTTGATTAAACTATGTAAAATCCGTTTTCCTTCAGGTTCTGAAAAGATTAGAAATTACAAAAAACAAAACTTTTAATAGAAAGATAATAAAACACGAAATCATAGGGAAAGTTAAAGCCTACATCTTTGGGGCACCTGGGTGGCTCAGTTGGTTAAGCGGCTAACTCTTGACTTTGGCTCAGGTCGTGTTTCCAGTTTTGAGATCAAGATTGAGATTCCCCTCCCCCCAACTTCCCCCATCAGGCTCTGTGCTGGGCGTGGAGACTGCTTAAGATTCGTGCTCCCTCTGCCCCTCCCCCACTCATAACCACGTGCACACTCCCTCTCACTTTCTCTAGAAACAACAAAAAAACCGGTATACATCTTTGACATTCCTCTGTTTCCCCTTCCATCTCACCAGTGAATAAATTTGGTTCCATTGTCATGGATTCGTTCTTGTATGCCACTTTCAGCATACCTGATTTTTTTCAGATTTTATTGCTGGGTTTTTGTACATGTTGAGAGAATCTTTGCCCTTACTTTGATAATCCTGAATTAAGTAAAAAACTGTAGTGGCAAGGTATATATCAAGGAACAAACAATGGAAATAAAGAAAAGTATCAGAACGATTTCTACCATGCTGTGCTCAACACTTTGAACATTTCTTATACAGAATAAGGACAAGTAGACACTCGATTGTTTTATTGAAAACTCACTACAGTTGTGTGAGCAGTTATCTACAACCATTTAATTACATTACAATGGTATGGTTGGTTTTTAACTTTGTGAATGTCAGTCTGTACTTGAAATAGTATTGGCTTGTATTCAATGAGACGTATTTTAACTGTATAAAGTATTGCTTTTCTTTATTTGCACAAAGTATATGAACAAGTATATGTTTTAAAAATAAATATAACTGATAATAGCTTATGTTCTATCAAAATGCACTTGTGTAAAGGAATTACGATTTATCCAGAAAAGCATTTATAATTTCCCCAAAATTAGGGGCGCTTGGCTGGCTAAGTTGGTAGCACATGTGACTTTGGGTTGTGAGTTCCAGCCCCACGTTGGGGGTAGAGATTAATTAATTAAAAAGAATTTTTAAAAATTTTGTATTTATTAAAAAAAAAATTTTTAATGTTTATTTATTTTTGAGAGAGAGAGAAACAGAGTGTGAGCAAGGGAGGAACAAAAAGAGAGGGAGACACAGAATCTGAAGCAGGCTCTAGGCTCTGAGCTGTCAGTACAAAGTCTCACGCAGGGCTGGAACTCACAGACAGCAAGATTATGACCTGAGCTGAAGTTGGACCCTTAGCTGACTGAGCCACCCAGGCTCCCCCAAAAGAAATTTTTTTAAAAAAGAATTTCCCCAAAATATCCAATTTAAATGAGGTAACACATTGCATAAAACATCTTTAGTGTTTAAAGTTAATTACAGTTCTTTCTATAAACACTTTTCATCCCAAAAGATGCCATTAATAAGCTGTGAAAGGGAGACAAACTGTGATTTCAGAATTTCTGTCTCAAATTCTTTAGAGTATACCAATCCCAAATTTATTTTAGCAAAATAAGGGTTAATGGCTTATGGCTTCTCCTACTCTATAATGTTTACAAAGCAAAATTTCTAATCAAGAAAAGAATTTGTAAATTTCATACCTGGAATTAACTTACAATAAAATAAAAACCTTATGCCATTGAGTGATCTTTTCAATGAATACAAATTAAGAGTGTATCTAACAACTTGGAAAGATCTAACAGAACTTCAAAGGAAATCAAACATTGGCTTCTTATAATTACATAATGAGAAACAGATTCAGAAATGATCATTTCAGTTAGTTTTTAAAACTTTCTTTACGACTTTATGAATATTATTTAAAATAAAAAAATACTTTCATAAACATTAAAGCCTATAATTTAAAATTGGTAGCAGTCGGTAGCTTCTTTCTTAGTCTCTCTCTATAAAGAATCGATGAACCAATTAATTTATCCCTATTCTGTAAAGCCAAATGACCAATGCATTTTATTTCAGATTTAGCATTTTTGGAAAAAATCACTCAAACATATAAACACTTATTTTAATTTTGGAGAATTATAGGACTATGAAAGAAAAATTTTAATTCTTGTACTTTTTATTATTACAGAGTTCTAAGACATTAAAAAGTATATTTCTTTTTAACTCATCTAAGAATAGTAATATACAGAAAAAGATGAGAGATTTTGTTATATAAGCAAATAACTGTGCTTCGGATTGGAATTGTTTTTGAATTTATATTATTTTCCCCTCTAAAGAGAAACCAGGAAAAAGAGAATCCTGTAAAACTAAGAAACCATCGCAGGGTGCTTTCAAATGATTCCTTTTTGTACAGGAACTTCTAAGCAATCACACGATGGTGTGGGTGGGTATCTTTTATTCACTCCTCTTCTGGCAGATCAGGTGAAGTTAGCTTAAGATCTATATCGGGGAGACAAACAAGAAAGAAACACATTATAAAAAAAAATGCTATCCAGGGGCGCCTGGGTGGCGCAGTCGGTTAAGCCTCCGACTTCAGCCAGGTCACGATCTCGCGGTCCGTGAGTTCGAGCCCCGCGTCGAGCTCTGGGCTGATGGCTCGGAGCCTGGAGCCTGTTTCCGATTCTGAGTCTCCCTCTCTCTCTGCCCCTCCCCCGTTCATGCTCTGTCTCTCTGTCCCAAAAATAAATAAAAAACGTTGAAAAAAAAATTAAAAAAAAAAAAAGAAATGCTATCCAGCAGACTAATTTACCCATGCTTAATTTTTTTAATAGATAATGAGTTTTAAAAACTTACCAAGGTTTTTCAGTGCTGAAAGCAACTTTGTATTTTCTTACCTTTCAATATGAAAATAGCACCCATATTTCTTCAAAGGCCTGAATTCATGTTATTAAAGAGATTTTTTTCACTAAATTATTTTTCACCTATTTGCTCAATTTTCTTAATATTTTTGGATTTTGATTCCTGATATTTATACCGGCTAAGATAGTTTAATTTGGAGGTCAACAAAAACATACCAGAGCCAATATCTTTTATCAAGTAGGCTCCACGCCCCACCTGGGGCTTGAACTCACAACCCCAAGACCAAGAGTCACACGCTCCACCAACTGAACCAGCCAGGCGCCCCCAGAACCAATATCTTAATTTGAGGTATTTTAACAAATAAAATGGTCCCTAGGAATCCTTTAATGTTGTGAAACTATTTAATAATTAGTACTTAGCAATAAGTTTTAACTATATGGTAGAGCAACATATTAACTTTTTTTTTTTTTTTTTAAGAGAAAATGGATCTTTTACAAGAAGACAAATCACTGGTATCAAGGTTTCCTAAGCAATTTGTTTTGTCTCCCTCCCGAAGACATGAAGGCAGCCCTTTGCTTCATTTTTGGAAGCTTCCATCTACTTAACATTTCCCTTTCCTGACCGTCATGATGGGATGGCAAAAATAATTCAGCAGTGAAAAGATGCACGTATGCTTCTTCTAGAAATCACTGCAGACTGCCTAAATTTTGAACATAAAAATAAGATGGGTATTTTGCTTATCAGATTAGCAAAGATTAAAAACATTAATAACACCCAGTGTTGGCAAAAGTGTGGGGAATAAGCATTCTCACATCCTGCTATTGAAAATGTAAGGTGGTGTAGCTTTTCTTTTTCTAAAATTCTTTTTAATGCTTATTTATTTTTGCGAGAGAGAGACAGAGAGACAGAGAGACAGATACAGAGACAGAGTGCAAGCAGGAGAGGGACAGAGAGAGAGGGAGACAACAGATTCCGAAGCAGGCTCCAGGCTCCGAGCTGTCAGCACAGACCCTGGTGCAGGGCTCAAACTCACACCATGAGATCATGACCTGAGCCAAAGTGAGATGCTTAACCAACTGAGCCACCCCCGTGCCCCCCTCCATTTTTTTAAATGTTTATTTATTTTTGAGAGAGAGAGTGAGAGTGAGAGAAAGAGAGAGAGAGAGAGACAGAATCCAAAACAGGCTCCAGGCTCTGAGCTGTCAGCACAGAGCCCGATGTGGGGCTTGAACCCACCAACTGAGATCATGACCTGAGCTGAACCAACTGAGCCACCCAGGTGCCCCAGTGGTGTAGCTTTTCTAGAGAGCAATTAACCACTAGGTATCCATGTTTAAAATATGCATAGATCAGAAGTGCTTGGCTGGCTCAGTCAGTAAATCCAGCAACTACTGATTTCGGGGGTGGTGAATTCAAGCCTCACGCTGGATGTAGAGCTCAGTTAAAAGAAAAGAAATGCATAACCTTGAGGGTTCTTAAACAATAATATAAGGAGCTCTTCTTCCCAGTGAACCAACCTTAGCTGGTGAAAATTTTCTTTAAAACGAAAAGTCTCTAGGGGCACCTGGGTGGCTCAGTCGGTTGAGTGTCTGACTTTGGCTTGGGTCATGATCTGACGGTTTGTGAGTTCGAGCCCCACGTCAGGCTCTGTGCTGACAGCTCAGAGCCTGGAGCCTGCTTCAGACTCTGTGTGTGTGTGTCTCTCTCTCTCTCTGCCCTTACCTGCTTGCTCTCTGTCTCTCTCTCAAAAACAAATAAACATTAAAAAAACTTTTTTTTTTAATTAAAAAAAAAAAGAAAAGTCTCTGGAAATTTAAAGTCTCTAGAAATTGTCTGAGGGAATAGAGCAAATGGGGCAATACTAATTCAACTGCTCTAAAGGCAATGTTTGTGTGCCCCCAAAATTCATATGTTGAAACCTAACTGCCAATGTAATGGAGGTGGAGCCTTTGGGAGGTAAGCCACAAGGGTAGAGCCTTCATGATTGGGATTAGTGGGTGCCCTTATAAAGTAGAACCCAGATGGCTCCTTAGCCCCTTACATTATGTGAGAAGATGGACATCTATGAACCAGCCTCCACGACTGTGAGTAATAAATTTCTGTTGTTTACAAGCCCCTAGTCTATGGTATTTTGTTATAGCAGCCTGAACAGACTAAGACCCCAGAAAAATCTACTAATGACAAGAACTGGAAATGGTAAATAAGAAGGCTAATATAACAGCAACTCTATAAATAGATATTTTCTCTCCTTTCTTCTCTCAGGCTTAAAAGACCTAAAATTGTAGAAAGTAATAATTTTAACAAAGTTGTATGTGTAATGTATGTAGATGTAATACGTATAACTATGCTGAAATTAAAAGAGGGAAGAGAGAATATAGCTATCTAGGTATTTCTATATCTCACTGGACTTAGTATAATCTGAAGTAGATTCTGATAAATTCAGATATATATTATTTAAGTCCTAGGGCAACCACTAAGAAAGTAAAATAGATATATAGTTGATCCTTGAACAACACAGATTTTAATTGCACAGGTCCACTTATACACAGATTCTTTTTTGATATGGTGCTATAAATGTATTTTGTCTTCCTTATGATTTTCTTTGTAACATCTTTCCCTCTACCTCATTTTACTGTAAAAAAATACATTAGATGATACATATAACATGAAAAATATACATTAATCATCTGTTTATGTTATCAGTAAGGCTTCCCATCAACAGTAGGCTATTAGTTAAGTTTTGGGGGAGTCAAAAGTTATACATGAATTTTTGACTGCCCATGGGGTCAGTGCTACTAACCTCTATGTTGTTCAAGTGTCAACTGTACATCCAATCATGTCAATAACATTAAATGTGAATCTGGGGCAACTGGCTGGCTTAGGCGGTAAAGCATGCAACTCTTGACCTCAGGGTCTTGAGTTCAAGTCCCATGTTGGGCATGAAGCCCACTTAAAAAAAATGTGGATCTACTAAACAAGCCATCTAAAAGGCAGATCTTGTCAGCCTGAATAAAAAAACAAGCAAACAAACAGAAACAAAACAGATAAACATAGGGGAAGGGAAGCAAAAATAAGATAAAAACAAAGAGGGAGGCAAACTGAGGGTTGCTGGAGGGGTGATGGGCATTAAGGAGGGTGTTTGTTGGGTGAGCCCTGGGTGTTATATGTAAAGTGATGAATGACTAAACTCTATTCGTGAAACCAATACTACATTATATGTTAACTAACTTGAATTTAAAACAAACAAACATGATCCAACTCTATGCTCTGTGTCAGAGACACACAGATTCAAAGTCACAAATAGGTTGAAAGTGAAAGGATAGAAAAAGATAGGCAAACAGCAACCATAAGACAGCTGCAATAGATATCTAATGTCAGACAAAATAAACCGTAAGACAAAAAATGTTGTTAGAGACAAAGACATTTTATAATGATAAAAGGGTCAATTGAGGAAGACAAGAATTATGAAGATACATGCACCAAAAAACAGAGCCCCCAAAATACATGAAGCAAAAACTGACACAATTAGGAGAAATAGATGATTCAGCAACAGGATGAAGTTAGAAATCAATAGCAAATAAATACGAAAAATTCACAAATATGTGGAAATAAACAACACATTGCTAAACAACCATTAAAGTAGAAATCACAAAGGAAATAAGAAAATACTTTGAGATGAACATGAAAACATGGGATGTAGCTAAAGTAATGCTTAGAGGGAAATTTATAACTAAACATCTGTATGAAAAGAGAAGACAGAGCACTTGGGTGGCTCAGTTAGTTAAGCATCTGACTTTGGCTCAGGTCATGATCTCACAGTTCCGCGTCCCGCATTGGGTGAACACGAGCCCCGCTTTGGGTGAGTTCAAGCCCCACTTCAGGCGAACACAAGCCCTGCTTCGGGTGAGCTCTACTTCTCTCTCTCTCTCCCCCTCCCTCTCTTTCTGCCCCTCACTCACTTGTGCCCTCCCTTTCTGTCAAAAAAAAAAAAAAAATCTCATCACCTTAACACACTAGAAAAAAGAGCAAATGAAATGTAAAGCAAGCAGAATAAAGAAAAAAGTAAGGATGAGAGCAGAAATAAATGAAAAACTATAAAGAAAAAGAACATACCCAAAGTTTGTCCCTTGAAAAGATCAACAAAATTGATACACCTTACCTAGACTAACCAAGAATAAAGACTGAAAATCCTAAACTCAGAAATGAAATAGAAAGCATTACTATTGATTGACATTACAGAAAATGTTTTAAAAGATTATAAGGAAATATTCTGAACGACTGTGTGCCAAAAAATTAGATATCTTAGATGAAACGAACAAATTCCTAGAAAGATACAAGCTACCAAAATTGCTCAAGAAGAAATTAAAAAAAAAATTTTTTTTTAAGTAAGCTCTATACCCAACATGGGGCTCGAGCTTACAACCCCAAAATCAAGAGTCACAGGCTCTACTGACTGAGCCAGCCAGGCACCCCAGAAATAAAAGACCTGAATAGGCTTATAACAAATAAAAATTACATCAGCAATGTTTTAAAAATTTCCCACAAAGAAAAGCCCTAGGCCAGATGGCTTTGCTGGTGAATTTTACCAAACATTTAATATGTTTTCTTCCAAACATTTAATATTTAATATGACACATGATTTCAATAGAATAAAGGACAAAAATGCACAATAATCTCAACAAATACAGTCCTCCTTCACCATAAAAACTCTCAGCAAACTAAGAATAAAAGGGAACTTCTTCAACCTAATAAAGGACATATACAAAGACCCACAGTTAACATACTTAATGGTAAAAGAATGAATGCTTTCCATCTACAATCAGGATTAAGACAAAGATGTCTGTTCTCACCACTTCTATACAACATTGTACTAGAGATTCTAATTAGGGCAATTAGGCAAGGAAAAGAAATAAAAGACATCCAGATTAGCAAAGAAGAAGTAGGGGCGCCTGGATGGCCTGGATGGCTTCAATCGGTAGAGCCTGTGACTCTTGATCTCGGAGTTGTGAGTTCAAGCCCCATGTTGGGTGTAGAGATTACTTAAAAATAAAACCTTAAGGGGCGCCTGGGTGGCTCAGTCGGTTGGGCGGCCGACTTCGGCTCAGGTCATGATCTCATGGTCTGTGAGTTCGAGCCCCGCATCGGGCTCTGTGCTGACAGCTCAGAGCCTGGAGCCTGTTTCGGATTCTGTGTCTCCTTCTCTCTGACCCTCCCCCGTTCATGCTCTGTCTCTCTCTGTCTCAAAAATAAATAAAGCATTAAAAAATAAAAATGAAAAAAAAATAAAACCTTAAGAAAAAAAAATGAAAAAGAAAGAAAGAAGTAAAAGTATCTATTTGCTGATGACATGAGCTTATACATAGCAGATCTACTAAAAACTATGAGAATGAATGAAAAAAAAAACCTATGAGAATTAATAATTTCACTAAGTTTACAAGAGATAGGATCAATACACAAAAATTAAATTGTATTTCTATACATTAGCAATGAACAATTCAAAAATAAAATTAAAATTCCATTCACAATAGCATCAAAAGAATAAAATACTTAGGAATAAATTAAACTAAGTAAGTGTAAAACTATATTCTAAAAACTACAAAACATTGCTGAAAAAAACCTGACTAAATGGAAATACGCCCCATGTTCTTGCATTGGAAAACTTCATTGTCAAATGGCAATATTTCCCATATTGATTAACAGATTCAACACAGTCCCTATGCAAATTCCAAATTCCAGCTAGCTCTTTGCAGAAATTGACAAGCAGATCTTAAAATTCATATAGAAATTCAAGGGAATCAGCATGACCAAAAATCTTAAAGAACTACAAATTTGGAGGGCTCACACATGCCTTTTAAAAACTTGCCATAATACTACAATAATCAGGACAGTACAGTATTAGCACAAGAAATGGCATTTAGATCAATGAAATAGAACTCAGAGTCCAAAAATAAACCTTGGCATTTATGGACAATTAATTTTCAACAACAGTGTCCACATAATTAAATAGGGGAAAAGAACAGTGTTTTCAACAAATGGTGCTAGATTTGGATAGCTACACAAAAAGGAGGCTGGAACTCCTGTCCTCACACTATGAATAAAATTTAACTCAAAATGCACCATAAGAGACACATGGCTGGGCCAGTCCATAAAGCATGCAACTCTTGATCTTGGAACAGTGAGTTTGAGCCCCATGTTGGGGTAGAGTTTACTTAAATAAATAAAAATAAGAATTAAAAAAAAAATAAAGGGATGAGAGCCATAAATGTAAGTGTAAAACTAGATAACTTTTACAGAAAATATATGTGTAAATTATATTTGTAACCTTGGATTAGCCAATTTGATTCCTAAAGTACAAGCAACCAAAGGAAAAATAGACAAACTGGATTGTAACAAAACTAACAATTTTTGTGTTCAAGGAGAACACCCAGAAAGTGAAAAGACAACCCATAGAATGGAAGAAAATAATTGCAAATCACATCTCTAATATGGGCCTTGTATTCAAAATATAAAGAATTCCTACAACTCAACAATAAAAAATACAAGCCAATTGAAAAACGGGTGATGGATTTAAAGAGACATTTCTCCAAAGATAGACAAGTGGCCAGTAAGCACATGAAAAGATTCTCAACATCATTAGTCATTAGGGAAATGCAAACCAAAATCACCATGAGATAGATACAGTACTCTCCTCTTATCCCAAAGAATACATTCCAAGACCCCCCAGTGAGTACCAAATCCTATATATACGATGTTTTTTCCTATTCACACATATCTGTGATAAAATTTAGTTTATAAATTAGGCACAGTAAGAGATTAACAAGAACTAGTAACAAAAGAGAACAATTATAATAATAAGCTGTAATAAAAGTTATGTGAATGTGGTCTTTCTCTCAAAATATCTAATTATACTATACTCACCCTTTCTTGTGGCAACGTGGGATGATAAAATGTCTACGTGATGAGATGAAGTGTGGTGAATGATGTAGGCATTAGGATATCGTGTTACGCAACTGTTGACCTGAGGATAGGTCAGAAGGAGGATCATCTGCTTCTGAAACACAGCTGACTACAAGTAACTGAAACCACGGGCAACAAAATTGTGGACGAGGGGGGACTACCGTACCAACCTCTAGGAAGGTTATAATAAAAAGTGTTGGTGAGGATGCAGAGAAATTGGAACACTTATATACTCCTGGTAGGAATGTAAAATGCAAAATGCTGCAGCCACTATGGAAAACAGTTTGGCAGTTCTTCAATAAGTTAAACATAGAATAACCATATAACCAGCAATTTCACTCTTAAGTATATACTCTAGAGAATCGAAAGCATATGTTCAAACAAAATTTTTTTAATGTTTTATTTATTTTTAAATGCTTATTTATTTATTTTTGGAAGAATGAGATAGAGAGCGAGCAGGGAAGGGGAAGAAAGAGAGAGGGAGACAGAATCCCAAGCAGGTTCTGTGCTGTCAGCACAGAGCCCCGTATGGGGCTTGAACTCCCCATCCGTGAGATCATGACCTGATTTGAAACCAAGAGCTGGACGCTTAATCCACTGAGCCACCCAGGCACCCTTGTTTTATATAGTTTTGAACAGGGGAGGGGCAGAGAAAGAGGGAGACAGAGAATCCCAATCTGCATTAAAAGTGCAGAGCCCAACATGGGGCTCAAACATGGGGCTCAGACTCATGAACCATGAGATCATGACCTGAGTCAAAATCAAGAGTTGGATGCTTAACTGACTGAGCCACCCAGGTGCCTCTCAAACAACAACAACAATTTTAATGTTTATTAATTTTTGAGAGAGAGAAAGCATGAGCAGGGGAGGGGGAGAGAAAGAGACAGAGGATCTGAAGCAGGCTCTGTACTAACAGTAGAGAGCCTGTTTGAGATTCTCTCTCCCCGTCCCTCTCTCTGCTTCTCCCCTGCTTGTGCTCTGTCTCAAACTAAATAAACAAACTTAAAAAAAAATTATAAACAAATGTTCAGAACAGAATTATTCCTAATAACCACATAGTGAAAATAAACAAAATGTGATTTTTCTATAGAATGGAATTTTATTTAATCATTAAAAAAGAATGGAGTACTGATACCTGATACTATATGGATGGGTCTTGAAAACATTAGGCTAAATGAAATAAGCCAATCACAAAAGAAAAAATTATATATATATATAAGTATATAAAATGTCCAGACTAAGCAAATCTGTAAGATGAAAGCAGGTTAGGGGTGCCTGGGTGGCTCAGTCGGTTAAGCATCCAACTTTGGCTCAGGTCATGATCTCGCAATTCGTGAGTTCGAGCCCCGTGTCAGGCTCTGTGTTGGGCTCTGTGCTGACAGCTCAGAGCCTGGAGCCTGCTTCAGATTCTGTGTCTCCCTCTCTCCCTGCATCCCCCACGCTCTATCTCTGTCTCTCAAAACTAAATAAATGTTAAAAAAAAATTTTAAAAAAAGAAGAAAAAACAGGTTAGTAGCTGTGTGGGATTAGAAAGCTGGGGAGAAACGGGGAGTACTTGCTAAGATGTATGAGTCCATTTTTATGGGGTGGTGAGCATGGAGCCTGCTTAAGATTCTTTCTCCCTCTGTCTTTGCCCCACCCCTACTTGCTCTCTCTCTCTCTCTCTCTCTCTCTCTCTCAAATAAATATTAAAAAATACTATTTAAAAAAATTGCTAAAGGATCTTGAGTGGTATGAAGCGATAATATGAAGAATGGATAAAAGAGAAGCAAAAGTAGATATGAGGAGGCTGGTGCAAGGCAGACAGTAATACACTTGGGTGGTGTGAACTGGAGATCAAATAAATTTGGAACCGAGAGACTGAACACACAAATGGACAATGGCCATATGTTAAAATAGAACTCTGAACCACAAACTCTACAGCAACCAAAGCAGGAAGTCAAACCATAACCTCTGTAGCAACTGGGCTCAAATGGCTTGAACTCACAAACCATGAGATCATGACCTGGGCCAAAATCAAGAGTCGGACACTTAACCAACTGAGCCATCCAGGCGCCTCAATGCACCACTATAAAAAAAAAAAAAAAAAAAAAAAAGTAAAAAAAAAAAAATACATCCAAGGATGAAATGTATTGCAATAGTTAACAGTTAACAGTAAGTGATTTTATTCTTCTCGTCACCCAAATAGCAACAAATACTCACTTGCTGTTATCTAAGAATAATATTTTTCAAATGTTACTGGTATGTAATAATAAAGTTCACCAGGTATCAGTAGATCACTAATTGAATACATCTCTGAGAACAAATTAAGGCAAAAGATGTGTTACAAAGATATTTTAGATGTCTGAACATGATAGAGTACTTTAAGTACATATCTGCAGAAATAATTATTATACACTTTGTAACAATAAATCGGTTCCCAAAGTGGAAAAAAAAACTCTGAAATTAGGCTTTAGTCTATCATATACATATTTTGGTAGGGGAATATTTATTATAATACATCATCTATAACATAACTACAGTTTCTAGATTTATATGTTCAATATGTATTATATTTTTTTAATATATTATCATTAAGGCATGATTTTTACAGAAAAGTTTTATTTTATCACTAAGCAACATTAGGGATTTTCTCGGAGCATGGTTTCTGGACAATGGACTATAATTAACTGAGAAAACAGTAATTTTCTATATTTCATTTAGGTTTAAAAAAATTTTTTTTAAGATTTTCATTTAGTTTCAAGTAAGAGATCTTACATATGTCATCATCCATGCAGAAATCCCCTACATTTAGGGCCATTCACACATTATAAAGGTTTATACTCTAAGGTTTAGGGGCCAGATCTTGCCTTTCAAGGAGCTGACATTCCAATACTGATAAAAATCTGGCAAAATACAGAGGAATATGATAGCTTTAAAAATAATACTTATAGGGGCGCCTGGGTGGCGCAGTCGGTTAAGCGTCCGACTTCAGCCAGGTCACGATCTCGCGGTCCGTGAGTTCGAGCCCCGCGTCGGGCTCTGGGCTGATGGCTCGGAGCCTGGAGCCTGTTTCCGATTCTGTGTCTCCCTCTCTCTCTGCCCCTCCCCCGTTCATGCTCTGTCTCTCTCTGTCCCAAAAATAAATAAAAAACGTTGAAAAAAAAAAATAATACTTATAAAAATGCTGTAATTGTTGAGAGAGTGGAAGGTAATTTTAAGCTAAGTGGATGAGGGTGTGGGCCTCATTTTAAAGAAAATGGAATTTGTGGGGCGTCTGGGTGGCTCAGTTGGTTGAGCGTTCAACCCCGGCTCAGGTCGTGATCTGGCGGTCTGTGAGTTCCAGCCCCACATCAGGCTCTGTGCCGACAGCTCAGAGCCTGGAGACTGTTTCAGATTCTGTGTCTCCCTATCTCTCTGACCCTCCCCTGTTCATGCTCTGTCTCTCTCTGTCTCAAAAAAATAAACAAACGTTAAAAAAAAATTAAAAGAAAAAAAAAGAAAATGGAATTTGGAAGAGATTCCTTTGGGAGGGGGAAGGTTTTGAACTTAATGAGATGAGGGAAACAATTCCTAGGAGTAGAAACACTTCCAGCACAGAGACAGAAAATCAGAATTCAGTCTGGCAGTTACTGTTCAGTTATTTCCTGAAAATGTGTGTTGGGGTCTCATTATAGGTAAGTCTTAAATGCTAAGATAATAACTAAAAGTTTCATTTCATTTCTCTTAGCAACATTTATGGAGTGCCTGCTGTATTCGGGACACTTTTTTCATCAGCTAATGTTACAAAGATCAATACAACCCACTGTTGAGAGGTTAACCGAGCCACTCCCTGGTACTGCTTCTTGGCATCCATTTTGTGTGGCCAAGTGGCCTGAAGGGGCCTTGCAGAGACACTTAAGCCCCTCCTGCAGGCTCATATGGATAGCAGCCACAGAGTCACAAGCAAATACAAGCTTCTGATATCACTTCCCCAACAGCCCTTGTGATCAAATCTCCCTTGCCTCCCAGGGCCTGTATTATCTTAAGTACCCCTTAGATAAGAACCTCGTGGGGCCACCCTCCACCTCCATCCCCCATCCAACCCCCCCTGCTTTTTTGGTTTGAATTGATCAATGAGACCCCAGCCCAGGAACCCAAAAGCACTCCACCCACAGTCCATAATAAGGCATGTGCTCTAGGTCTGCATTCTCCCTTGACCCCCGCCCCGCCCCGCCCCGCCCCGCCCCATGTGGCCCCTCTTGGCAGGCTGTGTACTTCCTCCAGGACCCAGGAGTGATAAACATCTCTATTTCAATTTATCTTAGGTCAGCTTTTGAACTAAGGCTTACCTGGCTCATTGTTCTGTACTAGGTGCTCCACTTTAACAAATGTTAATTTAACAACGTCAGAACACCCACATTCTGCCTTCAGGGAATTTACACCATGTGGAGGAAGGAAGGGAGGGGTCTGCCAGTTAACAAGGTGCGGTGAGTCAAGTACTTTGACAGAATTACTCAAATAGGCTGAGAGCAAAATGTAGACATCTAATACAATTTGTATTACACTCAGGAAAGGTTTCTTGAAGGATGAATAGTGAAGAAAAGGGGTGCCTGGCTGGCTTAGTAGAGCATGCAAATCTTGATCTCAGGGCTGTGAGTTTGAGCCCCACATTGAGGGTAGAGATTATTTAAATAAATAAATCTTAAAAAAAAATTAGCGAGTAAAAGAGTAAAGAAAGGCCATTGCAGGCAGACGTATACCTTGAGAGTTCACCAAGAGGTGAAGAACAGACTAATTTTAAAGTAACGTTAATAATAATAATTCTAGGGGCACCTGGGTGGCTCAGTCAATTATGCATCTGAACAGTTCAGGTCATGATCTCTCGGTTTGGTTTGTGAGCTGGAGATTTGCATCAGGCTCTCTGTTAGCACAGAGCCTGCTTCGGATCTTCTGTCTCCCTGTGTCTCTGCCCCTCCCTCCCTTGCGCTCTCTCTCTTTCTCAAAAATAAATAAACATTAAAATAATAATAATAGTAACTCTAGCTACTGTCGATTTAGCAGTTACCATGTGCGAGGTATGGTAGGGCAAAGTTAATACCATTACTAGCTCCATCTTAAATGTCTGGAAGTGGAGGGAGGCTTAGAGGGGACAAGTGACTTACCAATGACCACTGAACGAGCTTGTGGCCAGAGCTTGAATCCATGCAAGCCAGTCTTGATTCTTTCTTATCCCCTTTAGAAGAGGGAAGGAGAGAGGAGATGACAGATGATGCTGGAGAGGTATATTTTGTAAAGTGTTGTTTGTTAAACTATGGGAGTTCTCACCATCCTGAAGGCTACAGGGATAGTTAAGAATTTTAATCAAGATGTGACATGATGGGATTTACACTTTAGAAAGATCAGGTGATAAAAGAAAAAATGGATGTTCCAGAATCAGAACTGGAGCAGTGATTAGTTAAGGAGTTGAAGTCATGCTGGATAGACGTAACAGGTACTAAGATAATGGTAACAGAGATGAAAAGGAGGGAGCAGATTTTTAAAAATATTTCAAGGTAGAAATGACTGACCTGGGAAACCAAATAGAACTGAATATAGGGCACCAGCTCAAAAATCTACAGTGAGACTGTAAATTGTGTATTTCATAGCACAGTGCTTGATACATAACAAACATCTAATATATGATAGCTCTACAATTCTCCAAATTCTCAGAACACAGGAGAAATATCTGAGTGGGAAGAATTGAAGAGTTTACTTTTAAGTATGCATTCATTCATCAGATATTTCTGTGGAGCTTATTAGAATCACTGGGCATATAGCTGTGATCAAAACAAAGTCCCTGTTTTTTATGGAAATTACGTTCTAATGAAGAGAGTCAGATACTAACTAAACAATAACAAGGTAAATATATGTTATGTCAGATGGCACTAGGTGTTACGGAGTGAAACAAACCAGGAAAAGGGAAATAGAAGTATCTTGGGTAGAATGAGGTACTGCTTTTTTATAATCAGAGTTTACTTTGGTATTGCTCTTTAAAATAAAGGATCAGGGAAGTTCTTCTTGATGACAACCATGATATTGGAACAGAGAACTGAGTTACAGTGATAAGCTGTGCAGAAGCCATGCTAGAGATTTGCAAATGCACTGCAGACATGAACTTGAAGTGACTTAGAACAGCTAAGGTGATTCCAAGTAGGCAACTGGACACCCTATACACGTCCTGAAAGGAATAGTGATTTGTTTCAGAGATTAATAATCAAAAAGGAGCATTGAAACCAGGGAAAATCCATTCACTATTTGACCTATAGCAAGATAGCTGAGACCAGACCAAAATGTGTTCACTGGATTGAAAAGAAAGTCACTGGGGATCTTTCCCTGAATGTAGTGGGAGCACTGTATTGAAGTAGATGGGAGGAAAGGAAATAGCCACCTTTTTAAGAAATTTGGCTATGTAGAGAAGAACATGGGCTAGTCACTAAAGACCACCATGGAGTCAGTGGTGCACCTGTTTTCCTCATTTTAAAAGGTGAAATAGATCAGCTTTGATATATTGAACAATCTGTAGAAAGCGAGTAACGGTTAGATCAGTTTCTTGAGATGTAGAGAGATTAAGCATACCCAGGAGAGGAACCTCTTAATAAAAGACTCCAAAGGGAAGATAGAAGTATAGCAGATGTAAATGTTTGTAGCTTGAGGGCAGAGTCTGATTTTCTCTGGGAAGAGGAATCTCTTGTTGTTAGTTGGAAAAGGTTAAGAAGTTCAAGGAAACTAGAGGTTTAAATAGAGCTGAACGGGAGTCAGAGGTACCTAAGAGTAAGCTGAAGAGTTTTTCCCAGGGGCGCCTGGCTGGCTCAGTTGGAAGAGTGACTCTTGATCTTGGGGTCGTGAGTTTAAGCCCCAAGTTGGGTGTACGCATTACTAAGAAAATTAAGTTGAAAACTTAAAAAAAGGAAGCTTTTCCCAGCAAGTCTTGCTAACATTGTAGATAAAGTGCTCCACAAAAGTAGAGATTCTGTGCTGAAGAGAGTTGGCTTTCAGTTCAGCCCAAGAGGCAGCACGGAGTGAGGAGGGCCAAGACAATAAACAGGACAATTGCAGAAAGAGTTGGCAGGCACGGCTAGAGATTTGGTCAAAGGAGTCAGAAGCCCGTAACTTTGAGGGGGTAAGAATAAGGCAGGAAATGGAGAACTAGAAGTACTTAACATTTTGAATGGTCACCAAGAGTGATACGAGAGTATTAGCTTGTCTCAACTTAAAATAATGTATTAGAATGTACCTTTACCAGGGTGCCTGGGTGGCTCAGTCGGTTAAGTGTCTGACTGTTGATCTCGGCTCAGGTCATGATCTCACAGTTCATGAGATCAAGACCCCCGTCAGGCTCTGTGCTGTCAGCGCAGATTCTCTTTCTCCCTATCTGTTTGGGATTCTCTCTCTCCCTCTCTCTCTTTGTCCCTCCCCTGCTTGCGTTTTCTCTCTCTCTCAAAATAAATAAATAAATATTTTTAAAATGTACCTTTACCAAAACCTTTTCATAGCCATTGCCTCTGAGAAATGACTGGGAGACTCACCTCTGACTTTACATTCTTTCATACTGTTAGGAAAAGATTTTACACCATGAACACATGTCACAATTATTACTAAAAAGCTAGATAGGAGCACCTCGCTGGCTCAGTGGAGCATCTAACTCTTGATCTTGGGGTTGTGAGTTTGAGCCCCATGTTGGGCTAGAGATTATTATTATTTTTTTAAAAGTTTATTTATTTATTTTGAGAGAGAGAGACAGAAAGAGAGACAGACTGAGTGGGGGAGGAACAGAGAGAGAGAGAAAGAGAGAAACCCAAACAGGTTCCATGCTGCCAGAACATAGGCGGATGTGGGGCTCGAACTCAGGAACCATGAGATCACAACCTGAGCTGAAACCAAGTCGCTTAACTGACTGAGCCAACCAGGCTCCCAGGGATTACTTTAAAAAAAAAAAAAAAAGCTAGAGTATGTATGTATGTAGATTTTATGCTTGGAAGAGGAAAATCGTTAGAATCTAAAGGTCCTACCTACCTCATTTTCCACTCTAAAGCTCTCACATTAACCTGCAAAGTTGATTTCCTGACACCCTTTCTCTTGTTTTCCTCAACTCTGATTCACTTAGGACTGAATGTGATGCCAACATACTTCAGCAAGAAAAAATAATTCTCAAGAGAATGAATTTTACACAGCACAGATTTTTCTATTTAATTAACTCAATTGGGGGCGCCTAGGTGGCTCAGTCGGTTAAGCATCTGACTTTGGCTCAGGTCATGATCTCAGTTTGTGGGTTCGACCCCTGCATCGGGCCCTGTGCTGACAGCTCAGAGCCTGGAACCTGCTTCGGATTCTGTGTGTGTGTGTCTCTCTCTGTCCCTCCCCTGCTCATGGTCTGTTTGTCTCTCTCTCTCAAAAATTAAATAATAGGGGCGCCTGGGTGGCTCAGTGGGTTGAGCAGCCGACTTCGGCTCAGGTCATGATCTCGCGGTCTGTGAGTTCAAGCCCCGCGTCGGGCTCTGTGCTGACAGCTCGGAGCCTGGAGCCTGTTTCAGATTCTGTATCTCCTTCTCTCTCTGACCCTCCCCCGTTCATGCTCTGTCTCTCTCTGTCCCAAAAATAAATAAACTTAAAAAAAAAAATTAAATAATAAAACATTAAAAAAATTTAATTACTCAATTGTGCTAGTTATGAAATGTCACTGAGGATCACTGAGAGGACTCCAGGAGCTGGTGAAATTGACAAAGTAAAGATAATAATAGTGCATTCCGATTATAGGAGCTAAAAGTCTAAACTACTTTAAAAGGTTAATCTGGAAAATTTCCAAAGTTAACTGCTTACTTTACCTATCCTTTTACAGTCGTATATGTCCCTAACTGAATCAAATCAAATGTGTGATTTTTATCTAAAACATACAGAAAACGGGGACGCCTGGCTGGCTCAGTCAGTAGAGCAGGCAACTCTTGATCTCGGGGTCGTGAATTCAAGCCCCACGTTGGGCATAGAGCTTACACAAAATATAAAAAATAGTAAGTAAATAAAGAAATAATAAACAACACATGCAGAAAACAGAGGGGGATAAATAAAAGGGAGGTTCTGCCTTAAAGTTCTGCTACTTAAGTCTATAGTGATTTACTTGGTTCTCAAGTTGTGTTGCAGGACATAGTAAAAAATATGCAAACTTTAGGACAATGAGAACAATGCTTTCATATTTGAAGGTAGCATTTGTTATAATAGCACTCATTTTTTAAAGTTTTTTTTTTTTTTTTTTTTTTTTTTACATTTTTGTTTATTTTTAAGAGACAGAAAGAGACAGGGCACAAGTTGGGGAGAGGCAGAGAGAGAATGAGACACAGAATCCGAAGCAGGCTCCATGCTCCGATCTGTCAGCACAGAGCCCAACGCAGGGCTCGAACCCACAAACCGTGAGATCATGACCTGAGCCGAATTCGGACGCTCAACCGACTGAGCCGCCCAGGCACCCCATTATTATAGTACTCATTAAGCAAGATCTTGAAAAATTATCTTAATATTTATCCTGCATTGGCTCTTACGCTATCTCTGGATTAAAAAATGGGAGTTTTATACATTCTTCAAAGAACATGTAACTGGAATGTAGGACTAGTCTAAACACGGACAAAATGGATGCCGTAACCTAAGCAGTTCTTTACAGCTATCAGCCAAATTTTGTAAAGGATTGCTGTTAGTAAATGGTTTACGTGGCTTGTATTTAAATTTCCCTTTGGTTTATAAATTTGGTTTATAGATCAAAATTTTCCTTAACTTTGAGAATTCAAATTTCATTACTCTATCTTGTTTACTTGCAACCCTGGCTTTTATGGCAGGTGGTTTGTGGAGAAAGCTGATACAACCTGTGGCTAACTGAGGGCTTTTATTTGCGTTATGCAAGGTATCTTTCCCTATATATGCAGGAATTCTCTTGCTACTGTGAACCTCCTCCTCTCCTCTTTGTTATTTGTGGGGGAGTACTGGGAAAGTCTTGAACTTCTCCACTCCTAAGCACAGATTTTACCACTATTTGTATATGAGACTGAAATGCATTAGTGACACACGCCAAAGGATTTGTTAGCATAGAAAATCCTTTTAAAGCATGTTTTAGTCCCTATTAATTGGCTTCTCGGGAATTTCTTACTGTATCTTTCTGGATTTCTCCACCAAAGCTATTTTTCATATTTTGATAGCAAAGGTTCATTTGTTACAGATACAGGTGTAGAGAATTTGGCTTTTTGTCTTAGTCTGCTTGACAAGTGATTACTGAATTGCTCTTCCTTCATTTACTGTGTTACTACAGGACGTTCACCAGGTCTGAAAAGCATGTATTAAACAATAGGCATGGCAACCATTCTTTCCTCTGAATGAATGAATAGTGCCATAAACACTACAGTCTACAGACCAACTGAATAAGCTAATTTAACAATTGCCTGTGTATGTTAACCAGCTGAGGGATATTTCTACGGCATTTTTTTCAAAGATGAGATGTTTTACAAGAATTAAAGAGCTTAAAATAATTACAACGCCAAGTCATTTATTTTCTAGTATGAAGAAATACAAACTTGGGCAGTGTTTGAAGTTAATTGATTCAAGCAGTGTTAATGGTGGTGGTGGTGGTAGAATATCACTGGCCTTTCAGTGAATGTGGAAAAAAAAAAGAGGGGAGAGGAGCAAAATTCTATTCAGAATTTATCCTTAAAGATGCAACAACTATCAAGACCAATTCTATGAGTAAGACTGGAAAACTGCCATGCTATTAATATTAAATTGATTTTATGCATTAAAAGATATATTGTCAAGAAAAATAAACTATTTTAATACATTATTAGAGTATCAAGGATAGGATGTCATTTGCATGGTGTCGTTGGACAAATATGTCCAAATGCTTTCAAGGATTCAGTGGTCTTGGTGGGAAATGTGCTTGTTCTGGAGAACATTCAGTGTTTTTCAAAACACATGTTTAAAGATACTCTCAAAATTATGTTTTCCTGGTATGTGATTTTTTAATTATGAAAGTGTTAAACACAAACAGTAGTATTAATACCCATACAACTATCTCTCAGAATCAAAAATTATCAAGATTTCCCTACAATATTATTCACTGTTTCATTTGTTAGTATGCATCCCTCGAACTGATATCACCTTAAAAGTATTATCACATATTACAAAATATAAATAAACTTTCTTTGATATATCTCATCTGGAACATTGCCTAAATTCAGTAAAACACTTTCCTATCAGAAATACCTCAGGGGAAGGGCACCCGTGAATGGAGTGGCATACATCTCCTCTGAAGGCAGTTGTGTCTATGCAATTTTCTTCTCAACGCCAAATTAGCTGAGGGGGGGGGGAAGAAAAAAGGAAATATTAGGAGCATTTTTCAGAAAATGAACTGTTATTTAATCTGGAGAACGTAAGGGAATATTTTGGATCCAAACTAAATTGTGAGTATTTGCTACTTGTTCCGATGTGATTGTGACGTACAAATTAACGTGATGCAAAAACCAAAAGCATTTTCCTAACAGTTCATGTTAATAGCAGGATGTAGCAGTCATGACCTCCTCCTTCTACAGGACTTCTTCCTAAATGCTTCTGGATCTTTCATCTTATGTAGTGAGTTAATCACAGGTATTTTACAAGAACATTGTCCAAGGTATTCTGTGGTTAACAGTTTGATTAGCAATTGCTATAAATTGGAAGAAGGGGTCAACTGCTTTCTGAATTGCTGATTTGGAAATTTTCTCTTATTTATGTAAAAGGGCAAACCAGGGGACGTCATCCGAAATAACCTCAGTGATCAAACTTCTGTTTAACTAAAAGGCAGAGACTGAATTTTTAACCAGTTATGCACCATTGTCTGCTCTAAATGGAGAACTACATTACCACCCAAACAATCTAACATATTTGGAATGGATATTACCACCTTTCTATTTAAATTTGGGTTTGCTCTTTCCTGAATAAGAAAACTTTTTTTTTTTTTTTTTTTTACACATGTCAGTGCTTTGAAATCTTAGATATTTGGTTTTGAAGTAAAAGCACATTAGAATAACTCTACTTACTAAATTCCTGTTGGTTAAAACCACAACAGATACTATCTTTGAAAAATGTGTCAAGTAAATTAATATTACCTTGACCATAAATATTTTTCACTTTTTTGGCTCTATAAGCACAATAATACTAAAACTTTTATTTTTTAAGCGAGACATCGAATTATATAACCAAAAATAAAAGCTATAATAACCTGTTATAAGATTTTATCTGTATTTTGTCACATGGTGTTCATGTTGTTAAATCAAGTTGTTAACAATGCCCCACTCTAGTCAGCAATATGTTCTTCCAATAAACTCCTTTGGAGTTTGTATTTTACCCAAAAATCTGTAAGTTTGTTAACCTCTGTCATCAATAGAACAAACGGTTCTATTTCTTTTTACTTGTAAGGACAACATATCTAAAATAACTTAGGAATCAATTTTCCCTGAATTTAGAAAAACAGTGGCAAAATATTTATCATCATTTTAAAATCCATCAACTTTTAAAAATATACACATAATAGTATTATCTAAAAGGATAGATGACATACTTCCGAAAGCCAACCAACCCATTTACCCCCAATACCTCTAAGCACACCTAAGGGATTTTCAACAGGACGTAATCATGCTCAGACCCACGAACCCAAAGAGGCATAAACAAGTTACTCGGTACAAATGTACCAAAGTCCTACCTGGTCTCTGTCCGTTGATAAGAAGAAGACTCATCACAAAAATAAAAAATACACAAAAGAATTGTTGCAACCTCATTTTTCTGCCGCACGGAAGCGGAGCAATAGCTCTCAGTGTAAACCAAACAATCTTTGAATAGTCTGGGCAATATCTGTGTGGCTTTCCTCACATTCTAATGACGAGCCTCAGAGAACTGCCAGCTGCATTTTCCAGAAAGGTTAATGATCACATCAGACAAGGTTACTGGTGCTGTGGTCGAGCCTCCCTCGGTCTCAAACCCCTCCTCCACTCCTCTCCTTCCCCCTCCCCCGTCACTCCCCTTTATTTCCATAAGCAAATATTGGTGAAATAAACCATTCAAGCGTGCTGTAATTTAGTGGAAGTCCGCCGTGGAAGTTCCTAGGAGAGACTGACTTCGATCTGGATGTGGAGAAATATGTAAAACAAGGCAAGGCTTTGCCGCCACCCCTCACCATTTGCATCTGTTTAAACTTTGCATTGCCCATATTGGTCCCACATGCAGAAACCAATCAAAATGACAGGAAGTCTCTCTTTTGTCCTTTTCAGAAGGAATTCTGAAGCTCGGACTTAAGACTCCCAAATACTTTGTGGCAGAACATGTGCTGAAATGCTTTCTCTTTACCAAACCCACCGCCGAGTGGTGCCTATTTACTCCAAATCTCTAAATTGCTTAATCCATATAGGTTTCTATCACCAAACATTCCTGGGGTTTTAGAATGTTTCAAAATAAAAATGTTTGCATTTTTATTTTGCAAAGTGATATTTAAAAAGTAATGGGGATCACTTTCATCTGCGATACCATCCAGGATTTTTTTTTAAAAAGCCACAAACTCATGAAATCTGTGCTCTGTTAAAAAAAAAAAAATTATATGTGGTGGAATACCAGGCTAACATAGCACAGACACAGAAATGAAACACGGAGAAAAAAGTTCTCACTTCATTTCCCACTGAATTCAGAAGACAGAAACAGTTTAGTGTTGTCTCTTGCACATGTGCACTGAGACCTTTTTAAGCACTTCCTTGTCATATGTAGCTCTTATAAATGGAAATCACTGTACTGTCTGTGAAGTGAACCAAAAGGAAAGTATAGATACACTCTGGAATACAAGTAGAGCCAAAATACCAAATCTAGAGCATATACAACTTGTTACAAACGAACTACGGGGCATTCTGCTGCATTTTACTTCTCGGGGTTTAGGCAGTTGGTACACAACCTTGGGCTCTCGGAGATTTGATATTAATGCATAATTTGTCTTAGTTTTACAAGTCAGTCTGGAAAATTCCCTGCCTGCCTAATTATGCATGCACTTTATAACAGGCAATAGTATACAGTAGTTCTTCAGACCAAAGATTATTTGCCCATTTGGTGATTGGAAACATAGTACTACATTACTGGGCTGTATTTGTACGTTGCTCCACAAAATCAGTGAAATTAAGGAGTTTGGATTCATGATATAAAAATGTATCAAGTGACGCCTGGGTGACTCAGTTAGTTGAGCCTGACTTCGTCCTCAGGTCATGATCTCAGAGTTCCTGATTGGAGCCCCACATTGGGCCACTTGGATCCTCTGTCTCTCTCTCTCTCTGCCCCTCCCACACTTGCATGCTCTCTCTCTCTCTCTCAAAAATAAATAAACATTAAAGAAAGAAAAATAAATCTTTAGGGGTGCCTGGGTGGCTCAGTCAGTTAAGCGTCTGACTCTTGATCTCGGCTCAGGTCATGATCTTACAGTTCATGAGTTCCAGCCCTACATCAGGCTCTGCTCTGACAATGAGGTGCCTGCTTGGGATTCTGTCTCTCCCTCTCTCTGCCCCTTCCTTGCTTGCACTCTCTCTTTCTCAAAATAAATAAACTTAAAAGAAAAAAAGTGCATCGGGGTCCCTAACTGGCTCAATCAGAAGAGTATGTGATTCTTGATCTTAGGGTTGTAAGTTCAAGCCCCTTGCTGGGTGTAGAGATTACCTGAAAATAAATAAACTCAAGGGTGCCTAGGTGGTTCAGTGGGTTGAGTGTCTGACTTCAGCTCAGATCATTCACAGTTTGTGGATTCAAGACCCATGTTGTCTAACTTTGCAGTGCAGAGCCTGCTTGGGATTCTGTTTCCCTCTCTCTCTCTGCCCCTCCCCCACTCGTTCTCGCCCTCCCTCTCTCTCTCTCTAAAATAAAGAAATATTTTTTAAAAATTAAAAGAAAATAAATTTTTAAAAAAGTAAAAAATAAAAGTGCATCATGAGTAGCAAAGGGTTTGTTCAAATCGTTAGTTCTTCAAGCTTCTCAGTATAGTATATTGGAAGACACAAACTAACAAAATTGAGTGTTAAATCAAGCAAACCAACAGGAAACCAATATAGATTTTGACAATATAACTTCATGCCATGTTTTAAGTATATTCAAAGGTATAATAGTGACTTTTCTTTAGGATAAAATAGTGACTACCACAGACTGAATATATTGACTAAAATTTTTTGTATGTCATTGTCAGATGATAAACAACCAACTCCTAGAATATCGCCAATATAAGCCAAGATATATACCTGTGGAGGATATAGTTATGTGACATCTTCATCAATCGGGATACAACAAAGTTTGTATTTATCATGTAACTACTTTCAACATCAATTTTCTCATTTCATTTATTTTTTAAATTGTTTTAAAGTTTCTTTATCTTGAGAGAGAGCTGGGGTAGAGAGAGGGGGAGAGAGAAAGAACCCCAAGCAGGGCTGATCCCACAAACCACGAGATCATGACCTGAGCCAAAATCAAGAGTCAGCTGTCTAACCTACTGAGCTACCCAGGGGCCCTCAACTTTCTCATTTAAAAAAAATTGATATAAAAGATCAGCTTTTCTACCTGTAAGAGTTATAAAAGTTTAACAAGAGAATATATTACATTTACAAAACTTAAGACGCTATTTGTTTATATACTTAAATAGTATTCTTTCCAAAACAACTTAAGGAAGTAGAAGATGATGTTGGTGGTTATATTAAGCAGCTGTTATTTGGAGGACAGCAATAAAATATTATAAAGCCAATGGGCAGGGACGCCTGGGTGGCTCAGCCGGTTAAGCGTCTGACTTCGGCTCAGGTCATGATCTCCTGGTTCGTGAGTTTGAGCCCCGAATCAGACTCTGTACTGACAGCTCAGAGTCTGGAGCCTGCTTTGGATTCTATGTCTCCCTCTCTCTCTGCCCCTCCTCCACTCATGCTCTGTCTGTCTCTCTCTCCCAAACATAATAAATAAACATTTTTTAAAAAAATTTTAAAAAGGTTGATGGGCAAACTGAAATACTAGACACTGAAGGACGATGACACATGGTCCAGCATTTCTATGGAATGCAAGTGACCAATGGTGGTAAATCATTCACGTTGGTCTTGAACAACAAGACATGGGGAAATCTCAGTAGCAAAATGATTAATCACAACAATGCAAGTGGCTCTGCAAGCAGTGCTTTCAGTCGGCTACTAGATGAAAAAAGATGGATCCTCTTTGTTTATGTGAACAAAAACCTCCACTTCACCCTAGAGCACAAGTCGGGCTCTTTTGAGTGAGCCAAGCACTGTCCCTCTGGGCCAGGTACCAGGCTAAAGGCATTGCCTATTTTACTTCACATAATCCTCCCCAAACAGTCAGAAGTACTAGTTCAGGTTTACCAGATGAGAAAACTAGCAACTAAAGAGGGTGTGGCTTCCAAAGCTGTATAACCTGGAAGAGGAAGGGATGGAATTCAAATTTCATGAACTGAGCCTTCAGCCATTTTGCTTTCCTCCCCTCTAAGGCCCAGATCCTACTTATAATAATAGTCTGTTGAAACCATTATGAAAGTAAGGGTAAGTTAGGAATATACTTCTTGTACTGGATTGAATAGCGTCCCCTCAAAATTCATGTCAACCTGGAACCTCAGAACGTGACCTTGTTTGAAAATAGGGTCTTTGCACATGTAATTAGTTAAGGCTGAGATCATACTGGAATAGGGTGGGCTCGAAATCCAATCTGACTGGTGTTCTTATAAGAAAAAGGAGAAGAGACACAAGAACACACAAGGACATACAGGGAGAAGGCCATGTTGCAACAGAGGCAGAGATGGGATTTATGCTGCTCTAAGCCAAGGAATGCCAAGGCCTCCTGAATGTTGAGATAATAAATTTCTGTTGTTTTAAGCCATCCAGTTTGTGGTACTTTGTTATAGAAGTCCCAGGAAACCAAAACACTTATATATGTTCATATACTCTATGAGTAGATACGTCGTCTATGATTCCACAAAGAACACTTATTCTTATAGTGGCATACTATGTATGTCAGGTATTTAACAAAAGTTGTTTTATTTACATACCATATGCTGATGATTTAAGGTTCATCTCTATTTTACAGGTGAGAGAACAAACTCAGAGGATTAAGTGACTTGCCTCAAGTTAAATTAAATGGCTAATAGCAAAGCCAAGATGAGGCTTATGTCTATCCAGCCCTGGACCTCTTCTTCAGTTTTGATCCTGTGCCCTCATTTGTCCTAGGAGTTCCCGCCCCATCTAACTTTTCTTCTTTCCCACTTGTATCTGAATCTTTCCTTCTCTCTCCCTACAAATGTGCTCTCTCTAATCTAAAAATTCTCTCTTTGCCCAGTTTCATTCAGCCTCCATTAAGCCAGAAGTCTGAAACAAAGAGTCCACCCTGATTGCTGTACTCCCTCACCACCTTCTTGGGTACATCTCCCTGATATTGGACTCCAACTTTAACCATGATACTAAAACTTATGTGTCTCACATAAAATCATTAAACTTTCAAATAACCTCTTCTGTGAAAACTTCAATTCACCCAAATTAGGATGGATTACTCCCTGCTACCATTTTCCTCTTTTCTTATTTTGCTCATGCTGTATGTTTCTTTTCTTTGGAAAGAACTGCTCTGTGTCCCAATTTTATTTAATTGAAGTCCTACTAGTTGTTTCGGGTTTAATTCAATTATTCAGGGTCAGCTCAACAAATATGTGTTGAGTAATTAAATGACTACCATGTTCTGGGCTCTGGTTCTAGATATTGGGGGTAAAATGAGGACTTAGACATAGTTCCCACTCTGGAATTTAATGTTTATTAAATTTTATCTAATTTAATTTAATTTTAAAAATAAATACATTAGGTCTCCTCTATAAGCATTTTCTGATTCCTGCCAACTGAAAGTGATTTCAGTTCTCTTCTGGGGATATGGAAAGTTTCCTTTGTTATCATAGCCTTTTCACCACTGTAGCAGTTAATGTCTCCCTTGTGGGCCATAGTACATTCATCCTGATCTGACAGTTTCTTGAGGACATATGAACTTCTGTAGAAATAAAAACTCCTTGAATGGAGAGACTTGTTCTTTCACCCTTTTTTTTTTAAGTTTATTTACTTATTTTGAGAGAGAGTGGCGCAAACATGAGCATGAGTGGGGGAGGAGCAGAGAGAGAGAGAGAGAGAGAGAGAGAGACGGAAAGAGAGAATCCTAAGCAGGCTCCACACAGCCTAGAGCCCAACTCGGGGCTCAGTCTCACCAAATACAAAATCACAACCTGAGCCGAAACAAGAGTTAGATGCTCAACCGACTGAGCCACCCAGGCCCCCCAATCCCAGGCTTTTTGTTTTCATTTCCTACACAAATTCTCCTGGGCATCTCTTAATTATTTACTGCCATTGTTGGGCCCCAAATTAACACCGAAGAGGAGTTAACAACCAAAATTATTGAAAAACAAAATCATAATAAGTAAAAAAATATTCATTTTGAAAAGTTGAGTGACCAAAATTGGCATTCTCCCTGTTTATTTAAAAAAAATTTTTTTTTTTAACATTTATTTATTTTTGAGACAGAGAGAGACAGAGCATGAACAGGGGAGGAGCAGACAGAGAGGGAGACACAGAATCTGAAACAGGCTCCAGGCTCTGAGCTGTCAGCACAGAGCCCGACGCGGGGCTCGAACTCATGGACTGCGAGATCATGACCTGAGCCGAAGTCAGACGCTTAACCGACCAAGCCACCCAGGCGCCCCAAGCATTCTCCCTGTTTAGAGGAAATGGTGAATTAGATATGTTGAAAATATCAAATGTACAAAATTAGAATATTGAGTGTGGTAAAACATGTATTCAGTACAATGCTCCCTCAAACATTTTCCCAGGGTCTTCTTGGGCATATGTGCTGGTTGAAAAAACATTACTGATCATAAATGCTGCATAGAGCTAATATCTGAGCCAAAATATATATTTTCACAAGAAACCATAAGTCCAAAAAAAAAAAAAAAAAAAAAAAAAAGGCCAAAAAACCACACACACTTTTGAGAGTGCAGATATCTTCCTAACCCTCATGCGCCTGGCAAACCTGAAGAAAAAATAACATGGTCACAGATGGAGTAGGCTCTTAATTATATCATGTACAAAAGTAATAAAGGTGGCAATATATCTGGAATATCCAGATGGCCCCCCTACGTTATGGTGATTCTTATTTACTGGGTTAAAGTGATTGACCAAATAACATCAAGATGACGTTTGTTACTGTGGTACCATTAAAAGGGATATTGGTGATCTTTACATATTTTTCTAACAAAAACCAAATCAGGTAAAAATTGTTTAATTGACATAGAAGAGATTCCACTTAGTAATATTTCTCTCTTTAAAAAAAAGATAAATAATGGGACGCTTGGGTGGCTCAGTAGGTTAAGCATCTGACTTCGGTTCAGGGCATGATCTCACAGTTCGTGGATCTGAGCCCCGCGGGCTCTGTGCTCACAGCTCGGAGCCTGGAGCGTGCTTCGGATTCTGTGTCTCCCCCTCTCTCTGCCCCTCCACCGCTCACTCTCTGTCTCTCAAAAATAAACATTGAAAAAAAATTTTTTAAATAATAAGAAGTGAGACATTTTCGGTTTATATATTCTCTACTCCTACTTTTAACCTTGCTTACATGATTATTTTTATCAGAAATGTCTCAGGAATTTTCATAATAAATCCAGGTGACTCGTAAGCAACAATTACTGTTTATTGGATGTATTATATATGAGGTAAAACCTAGTAAACCTTGTGCTGGAGTTCTTTAAGGTGTATTTAAGACTTGGAGATTATGGAACTTTGAAATTTTTTTTGAACCATAAAGCTTGAACAGTCTAGAGTTCAACATTAAGCTGACAGATTAGAAACTTGGTTTGTGATCATTTTGTTCATCACCACGAGTGAAGGTAGTTTGGTGTAATGGAAATAGCATGACCGTGGGAGTCAGGCAACTTGAAGCTTTAGTCCCAGTTCCTATCAGTAAGTCATATGGTTCGGGCCACATTATTTTGTCAGAGTCTTCATTTAAAACATGGGGTGGGGCGCCTGGGTGGCTCAGTTGGTTGAGCCAACTTCAGCTCAGGTCATGATTTCCAAGTTCGTGTGTTTGAGCACTGCTGTGCTGACAGCTCGTAGCCTGAAGCCTGCTTCTGATTCTGTGTCTCCCTCTTCCTCTGCCCCTCCCCAGCTCATGCTCTCTCTCTCCCTTTCTCTCTCTGTGCTCAAAAATAAATAAAAACATTAAAAAATTTTTTAAAAATAAAATGTGAGGTATTTTAACTTTAAATTTATAGAATCTTAAGTTCTCTGAAATCCCAGCTTTTGGCTCTATTTTAATTCCCTTTGGCCGAAAATTTAAGAGGGCTCATTAATTTATTAATAAACATGAAACGAACACTTAATATATGTAGAGATTTTGTTCCAATTTGTGAGAAATAAAAATGTAAGCCCAAAGCATCCATGACTCAGATAGAACAGTAGGGTGGTATCATACTAACTGATGTGTGGTTGACAAAGTGCAGAAAATGTTGATCAATTTCCAAGTATTTTGTCCTTTCAACCCTGACTCTTATTTCACTCCCTAGTAGCATTCTGTTAAAACATCATTTCTCCTTCGCAGAGAATCCAGTCCAATGAATGTTATCCCAGGATGCTCAGCCCAGTTGTCTAACACTGCCACACTTTCTTTGCGTGGCTGTCTTCCTGATAACTAGTCAAGAATAGTTTCCAACTCTCTTCTTTCTACAGTGAGTGCCCACAGGGGTTCTTTGATAACGATGTGGGGTACAGTTCTCTGTTATGCCTCTCGACCCGGCAGGAATGGTACGGGCATTTTATTATGTATTATTATGTTGTTACTTCTGCATTCCCTAAAGTAGTTCCCCTGAACTAGAAATGTTTGTAATCAATTACTGCAACTTTTCTAGATTTGTTGAGTCAATATCACACACAACAATATTTAAACCAGTTTATGTGCTTTTGAAGTCTGACAAAGGTCCTAGAACTGTATCTAGGAGGAATGTTGGAGATGAAGTCCAAAAAGAAGAAGAAGAAGAAGAAGAAGAAGAAGAAGAAGAAGAAGAAGAAAAGAAAGAAATGAAGTCCAATCTGCTTTCTTTATATAAACAAGAAAACTGGCATTCAATGGCTTGCTGAAAGCCAAAGCAAGTTAATGGTAGAACAAATATGCACCATTATGGTTCTTGTTAGAAGCAAGTTTGTTTGTTTGTTTGTTTGTTTGTTTGTTTGTTTGTTTGAGAGAGAGAAAGCACGAGATGGGGAGGGACAGAGAGAAAGGAGGAACAGAGGATCTGAAGAGGGCTCCGTGCTGACAGCAGTGAACCCCATCCAGGACTTGAACTCACAAACTGTGAGATCACGACTTGAGCCAAAGTCAGACACTCAACTGCCTAAGCCACCCAGGTGCCTCTAGAAGCAAATTTAATGTGAAAGATCCTTTCTGTATCACCTGCTATATGCCAAGCATTGTAGTCTCTTCACTTGAATTAACTAATTCAATCTTCACAACAACCGTCTTCTGCTTGTTTTATAAATTGAGCAACTTAGGTAGAGAGAAATGAGACGGTTTTTCAAGGTTACAAGCTGGTAAACACACCTATGGCTTGAATCCATTCAGTGACCCCAGAGTTTCTGTTCTGAGTTGCTAGCTACCTCTCCACAGATGCAGGAGTAAAACAATCCTGATCATACGTTAACCTTTGTGAAGTTTCCCTTAGTATTTAAAAAAATTGTTTTAACATTTATTTATTTTCTTGAGACACAGAGAGAGACAGAGCACAAGCCCAGGAGGAGCAGAGAGTGAGGGGGAGACACAGAATCCAAAGCAGGCTCCAGGCTCTGAGCTGTCAACGCAGAGCCGACCCGAGACTCAAACTCATGAACCGCGAGATCATGACCCGAGCTGAAGTTGGACACTTAACTGACTGAGCCACCCAGCGCCCCGTTTCCCTTAGTATTTAAGCAAAAACAATTTTGTGTTTTTAATAAAGCTTTATTTGAATTCTAAATTTCATTCATGTTCTGGTCTTCAAATGAAGGAATCATATCGGATTTCTGACTCTGCTGAACTTCTGGTCAAATGTTATTTTTCAGAAATATAACAGTTACAGAGTTATGGACTATGTAGGTATGCATGCATGTACTTAAAGAAATTTAGGGGTGCCTGGGTGACTCAGTGGGTTAAGCATCTGATTTTGGCTCAGGTCATGATCTCATGGCTCATGAGTTCAAGTCCTGCATCAGGCTCTCCACTCTCAGCACGGAGCCTGCTTTGGATCCTCTGTCTCCCTCTCTATCTGCCTACCTCCCGCTCACGCACTCTCTCTCTCTCTCAAAAATAAACATTAAAAAATAATGATAAAGAAATCTAATTATTTAGGTTAGGCTACTACTTTCTTGTGAATACTTGAAAAGATCCAGTTTCCTTATAATACAAGCACAAAAATCGGTTATAGCATGAGTACAAATTCTCTATAAAAGACTGGTATACTAACTTGGCAAGAGGTAAACTAGATGAATAATTATAGGTGTGTCCTTTTACTTCGGCACCCTTTCTTACTGAAATCAGAATTCCACTGTGAGGTTAATTTCTTTTTCAAAACTTGTAAGCCAGCACAGAAGGATCCAATCACTTAATTGTCTGCAACATTGTAATGACAGTCACTTCTGCTGATTTCAGCCAGTCTGCCAAATCTCTACAAGCAAACTGAGGAATGGCTCCTCTAACTGACCCTTTGTCCTTTTTGGAAGAAGGCAATCAGTAGCAGATGCAGTTGGGAGAGAGGTGCACGTGTGTTTGTGTGTGTGTGTGTGTGTGTGTGTGTGTGTGTGTGTGTGTGTGAAGGAAAAATGTTTATTGCAATCTAGTAATTTGAAAAGGAAAAGAATAAAGTGCAAAGTAAAAAGGAAAATAGAAGATGTAAAGAGAGAAAGAGTGCAGGCAGCAGGACAAAGAGCTGAAAAGAGAGTTTGAAGGAACTTCGAGGGAGTCTGTATTTGTTTACTTCTCGAAAAATCTGTTTTGCACATTTAATTATCATATAACATGATTGCTCTTGGTAAAATGTAACACAGAAGCCATATAGCAAGTTAAATGGATTTAAGGAAGCCGTAGGGCTGAAATTACAATCTCATGTTTGAAAATACTTTGCTCATCATCCGATCACACCTCAGCAAGAGAGGCCAAGAGGATAGTTAACATATCAATGTTTCCTCCCAATTGCAGCAGAGGACAATGGGGTGTTATTTTCTTTAAAATGTCACCTTAAAAATAAAATCGACAAAGGTGATCAACCTCTTCTCTTTGTTTTCTGCTGAGTCCATGCTCTGTTTCTCTGATTCTTTTTTAGTCTCTCTCTCTCTCTTTTTTTTTTCATTTCATTTCATTTTGACAAAATAAGGGGGAAGGAAAATCTCAAGGCGGAATTACTAAAGAGGTGGCTTTCTCCTCTACCCTTTTGGAGACCATTAACTTTTAATAATTTTTCTTTTAATGTTTATTTATTTTTGAGAGAGAGAGAGCACATGGGGGAGGGACAGAGAGAGAAGGAGACACAGAATCTGAAGCAGGCTCCAGGCTCTGAGCTGTATGTACAGAGCCCGATGCAGGGCTCAAACCCATGAACGGTGACATGAGACCTGAGACAAAGTCGGATGCTCAACTGACTGAGCCACCTGGGTGCCCCCAATGCTACCTACACATTAAAGATGAAGCACAGAGGGGCACCTGGTTGGCTCAGTCAGTTGAGCAACTCTTGGTTTCATCTCAGGTCATGATCTCATGGTTCGTGAATTTAAGCCTTGCATCAGGCTCCGTGCTGACATTGTAGTGCCCTCTTGGGATTCTCTCTCTCTCTCTCTCTCTCTCTCTCTCTCTCTCTCTCTCCCCTTCTCTCTGCCCTCTCCTGTGCATGCACTCTCTCTCTCTCTCAAAATAAATAAAAACTGAAAAGAAAAAACAAAGGAAGCACAGATAATTGCTAGGTGTAGTTGTATAAACTATCCCTCAAATTGTCATGAAGATCTGTGTTAGCAAAATTCGCCCTGCTCTCATAGTCCCATTATGGTTGATCAGTGAAAGGTAATACGTTTTTTTTTATTCCCACACCAATGTTTTTTCCTTCCTCTCACCCTGAGAGTTGATCAGATGCTAGTCAGCCTCTTTAAAACACAGACAGAAGCCTAATGTTTTCAATATAAATACAATATTACTAAATAGTGTTATTCAAATAGCATATGAGATAGGATACATTAATTCATAAATAAGAGCGCCAACATGACTTTATGGTCTAACTTCAGCTAATGACTTAACAGCAAATATGCTTTCTAAAGATTTTTATTTTTAAGTAATCTCTATACTCAACATGGGGCTCAGATTTACAATCCTGAGATCAAGAGTCGCACTCTACAGTCTGAGCCAGCCAGGCACCCCATGTTGCATTTATGTTAACATGTCTAATGTTTATACAGTCTTTGCACATGTCCAGCATAGCTGAACTGTGTTATGTTGAGAGTAATTTTCGTATTGGTGAACCAGTCTACATTGTTGGAAACTGCATTAAGATAGTGGTTAAGAGTGTGAGGTCTGAATTCTAAGTCGGCCTCTGCCTCTTAGCTCTCAGGAGACAGTTAAGTCATTAACCATTCTGTGGCTCAATTTCACTGCTAGTAAAATGGAGAAAGAGAGGTGGCTGGCTGACTCAGTACATCAGTAGAGCACACGACTCTTCATCTTCAGGTGGTAAGTTCAAGCCCCAAGCTGGGTGTAGAGCTTACTTAAAAAAAACAAAAAACAAAAAGCAAAACAAAACGAAAAACAGAGGGGCGCCTGGGCAGCTCAGTCGGTTAACCTTCCAACTTCAGCTCAGGTCATGATCTCGCACTTAGTGAGTTCGCGCCCCTCATCGGGCTCTGTGCTGACAGCTCAGAGCCTGGAGCCTGCTTTGGATTCTGTGTCTCCCTCTCTCTGCCCCTCCCCCTGCTCACGCTCTCTCTCTCTTTCAAAAATAAATAAACATTAAAAAATTGGGAAAAATAAATAAAGCATTTGTTATCAGTGAACTGAAATTTTCTGCCAAATGATAAATATCAAGGATGTCGGCTTAACTTCCCCTCAAGCTGTATGCAACACCTGTGGTAAGTCACCGTCTTCTAACTATATAACTAAGAAAGCCTACCTGGGGACACCTGGCTGGCTCAGTTGGTTGAGTGTGTGACTCTTGATCTCAGGGTTGTAAGTTTGAGCCCCACGTTGGGTATGGAGCTCAATTTAAAAAAATAAAATCTTTAAAAATAGGAAATAAAATAAATGCATCATGAGCTCAGGTAAATTGTGGAATTCCATGGAAAGGGTGAGGGGAGAGTAGAAGAAATGGCTTAAAGGCTGCCTAAGCCTCCAAAATAGCATGCATAGCACCACCCCATCTTGACAACAAAAACAAGAAAGAAACAAAACGCCATCCTACATAGATACATGCCAAAAAGAAAAAAGAAAACAAAATTGGAAGGAGATGTAACGTACTGTAGTTATCAGTGGTTATTTCTACATCGTAGAATTGTAAGTGCTCTTCCTTCTTTGAGTTGTTTTGTATTATTTACAGACAACATGTATTGCTTGTGCAGTTAAAATAATTTGTTGATCATTGTTGAAACTTAAGGTCTGTTAATCTATTCTTTCTTCTTTTGTTTATGTCTGAAGTTTCCATAATAGATAGTTTAGAAATAATTTTAGATAATAAAAACAACTTGAAACAAAGACTAAAACTACAACCGGTTTATGGGGCTTGTTAGGCATCAGTGTGACCAAAGGAATGGCCTGGAATATGGTTATAAAAAAGATGCTCTTCTCGGGGTGCCTGGCTGGCTCAGTCGGTGGAGTGTGCAACTCTTGATTTCGAAGTTGTGAATTTGAGCCCTATGTTGGGTGTAGAGATTACTTTAAAAAAAAATTTTTAAAAAGAAAAGATGCTCTTCTTGAGCAAAGATTACATTGAGTTTTAGCAGTCATAAATGGTGAGAGGCATTTTGGATAGATTTCCAACACAGAAGAAAACCAAATATGGCACCAATTCCTTCCAAGGCTTTTGTAGTGTGGCCTATCCATCTATCCTTACCTTCTTCTCTTCCCGTTCCCTCCCTATGTTTCATTGCCTAAAATACCCACACATTTTCCTCCTACAGAGTCTTGGCACCTGCTCTTCCCTCTTCTTGGAGCTCTCTTCCTCAGATTTTCACATGGATAGTGATAGGGTTTAGTACATTATATGCCAACATATGGCAAATCAAATATTTTAAGCTGAAGAAGTTGAGAAAATAGTAGAAGCAGGAAGGTCATTCTGCATTTCTTTCTTCCCACATCCCATGAAACAGGTGATAAAAACTTTATGTGAGAGGCGCCCTTCCCATATCTGGAGGAAAGGAGCATCCTTATCTCCTGTCAAAGGGACCACAAGAAAGATCTGAACAAACAGCCGTTCCTAAAATCTGCCCCAGTTTACTACACTTAGCTCACACTTCAACTTATCACTTATCTACACGACTATCCACTCTTTATCAAACCTTGCCTAAGAGTACTCAGGTTTATCTGTTTCTTTGGGTCTTAATTTCCAAACATACATCTATATATGTATGTATGTATGTATGTATGTATGTATGTATGTATTTAGAGGGTGCAAGTGAGCAAGGGGCAGAGAGAGAGGGAATCGCAGGATTAGCCGAGAGAGAGAGAGAGAGAGAGAGAGAGACAGAAAGACAGAGAGAGAGAAGCGTGAACTCACACGATTCAGA
This sequence comes from Panthera leo, assembly GCF_018350215.1. NCBI lineage: Eukaryota > Metazoa > Chordata > Mammalia > Carnivora > Felidae > Panthera > Panthera leo. Next base: position 63,318,362 of record NC_056682.1, read on the forward strand.
ACTCGAACTCACAAACCTTGAGATCATGATCTGAGCCCATCAGATGCTTAACCAACTGGGCCACCCGGGCACCTTGGGTCTTCATTTCCTTCAGAAGGCACCCATGTCACGTGCAACTTACATGAAATAAATTTGTATGCCTTTCTTCTGTTACCCTCAGTTTAATTTTCAGACCCAGCCAGGGACACTGAGATGGTCAAGGAAAACTTTTTCCTTCCTAGCTTTTCTTGGTGCTCTTAGCCACTCCCTCTGCTTATATTCTCTCATATTTTCCTGTTTTCTTATCTTTGGAACATTTAATGTGATCTTAAATTTATTTATTTATTTAAGTGGTCTCTCCCTTCTAGAACATAAACTCTTGGAAAGTGGGGACCTTGTCTCCTGTGCTCATTCTATCCATAGGGCCTAGAGGAATGCGTCGAACATAGTAAGCCCTCATACATACTTGATGGATAATGAGCGCCAAGACATTCTCTATGTGAGCTCTGCCATGGGCTCTTCTGTTTCACCATGTCAGACTTGAACACCCAAGCTTTACACAAGAACTCCAAAGCACTTTTTTGTTGTGGAGAAGGGGGATTTGAAGACTTTATTGTCACTGCAGGAAAACCCTCAACTATTGCTGCATGATAATACCTTAACCTGTGTTCCTAAATGCTAACCTTTTAAGTCCCAAAAACCTAACTCCAAGTGGCAAAATATAAAAAAGTTATGTATGCACTTAAAAAAATTTTTTTAATGTTTATTTATATGAGAGAGAGAGAGGCAGAGTGTGAGCATTAGAGGGCCAGGGAGAGAGAGAGGGAGACAGAATCCAAAGAAGGCTCCAGGCTCTGAGCTGTCAGCACAGAGCCCGACGTGGGACTCGAAGTCACGGACCGTGAGATCACAGCCTGAGCCAAAGTCAAACGCTTTACTGACTGAACCACCCAGGTGTCCCTGTGTGCACTTTATATGTGCACTATATGCAAAGGAACTGATTTATTTTTAGTAATCATAAGGCAAAGAAAGGTTGAAGGACCAAGAACAAACAGAATGTAATTTAACATTTCTTAAAAAAATACATGACATTTGAAGTCCTTTACCAGACTGGGAAATTATATTTTCCAGAATAAATTGTCTTCTTTGTTTATGCTTTCATATTCTGACCACCCATGATAAAAACCATCTTTATGACTCAATTACATTAAGTTTAAGGGAAAATGTTTACATTGTAATATAGTTGGGAAGTTACTTTTCTTACTTTGTGAAAGCATCTAATTTGCATAGCCTCCGGATGAAGGTAAGGGTTAAATCTCACAAGAGTACTCGGTCACTGTCCACACAGAAAGGAGAATACAGCCCCAGGCTGACTCATTGTATGCTGAAGACCAGTCTGGGGGGATCACAAAATGCCAGACAAAGGGAGCCATTCAAATATACTGTCTACTCCCTTTGTGAAAACAGTCCCCAAGTAACAAAGGTCACCTCTGGATTAATGACTGGTAGATTTAATTTATGCAAAAGTATAAAGCTTCAATCTATGTACTTTACAGATTAGATCAATAGTACCCATTTCAGGGATTTTTGTAAACGCTGAGAAACTAAAACACTTCGGTCTGAAGGAATCAATTGCTTTGGTTTAAAAACCAAAATTCAGAAGGGGTATTGAAAGGCTCTTACATATTATTTTTATTTCCTTTGAAATCTTAGGGTTTAAACACAAGGAAGTATTTTAATTCAATTATTATTTTATCATGTTGGCAAAAACTGTAGGTCTTATTCTCCATGAAAGTTGCCTGCACTAACACAAGGATCAAATATGGAATGTATGACGGTGACTTACTAGCTTGGCGATACGATTCCTGATCAATAACATCTGAAGCTCCTTCCCTATGATTTTGAAATTTTGAGTCATTGTTCTTTCTGCATCCACTTCAAATTTAATAAGACTTAGAGTGTATAAAAAGTTCAAAGAGCTAGAAAAAATGACTCATAGTCTTACCCCTTAGAGGCAGTTGCTATTAATGTTTTGGAGTATTCCTTTTTTTTTTTTAATTCTTTCCCTTAAAAAAAATATTTTCCCCTATTCTTTTCATCCTCGTGTCACCCTGTATTCTAATGAAAATGTCACTGTACACACTTGATGATTGACTTGTTCTATCATTCTGTACTTTAGAGGAATGTCAGCATGAGATTGCTACCCTTGCTAAATTTTGTCTTGTGATGAATAACCTTAAAAAATTGTGCCTGGTTTTTAGATGGTCTCTTTTTCTTTCTTTCTTTCTTTCTTTCTTTCTTTCTTTCTTTCTTTCTATAGTGGCTCAGAATAATTTATAAATAAATAAATGATTTATAGAGAAAATAAATATTCTGCTATGAAATTGCATTAACCACATTTGGGTATTATGTGATATTTATTTCAAGAGAGAGAGAAAAAAACTTAGAAAGAGTCCCCCCAATTAATGGGGTTCCTTTGGGAAGGAATCCAGGTTTTGAGTAGAATATATAGTAAGAAAATAAAGAAAGGGGCTTGAGCGAGGGGCTTGAGCTCACAAACCTAAAATCAAGACCTGAGCTGAGATCAGGAGCTGGACCCTCAATAGACTGAGCCACCCAGGCACCCCAAAACTTAGAGAATTTTAAAATGATAGGGTGCTTATCATTTTTTAGGACTAATATAGGTCAGTATAGATGCAAGAAGAAAAGGAGTCAATCTTATTTTCGTTATGTTAAGGGACAGGGAGGAGGTATAGTCAAGATCTTTTTTTTTTTTTAAGATTTTATTTTTAACTAATCTCTACACCCAACATGGGGCTTGAACTCACAACCCTGAGATCAAGAGTCACACAGTCTACTGACTGAGCCAGCCAGGAGCCCCTACAGTCAAGACCTTTATGCAGAATTTTTTTTTAATCTCCCCAATTAGCTTGTCACCCCAGGGGAAAGCTGTGGTTACATGTAAGACAAAGATCTAGCTTCCAAAGGGTTCATAGTGATGTCCTTATTACTTTTTCAGTATTTCATGGGTTGTACTTAAATGTACAGATCTGTAATTTCTCTTTCAAAAGGTTCTTCTACTAAGTGTAATTGAGTAAAGCATCTTTTTTTTTTTGAGTAAAGCATTTTGAAATAGACTTGGCTATTGCCACAAAATGATCAGCAAATATTAACTTCAAAAAACAGTGCAACAAATAACTTTGTACCTCTTCTAACTACCTAAAGTGCTTATTAAGGCCACCTGTACTATTTTGGCAGGCAGGTATTTTCGAAAAGCTCACCTCTTAAAGACCTCAGCGTTTCACGTTTTAGAATAATCCCAACAAATTCAGCCATCCGTCTATGATTTCATTTCCAAACCTTTTTCATTCGATCAAATTACCTTCAACTATCAATCTAGAAGTACTTAATTACCCAACCAGAGTGGTCAAATTAAAGAATAAAAATGAAACTGGCTTTGCTTTTGCAGACTATAAGATCTTCTCACTGTCTCTGCCATCAAATCAACGTATCCTTGTCAAGAAGACTTGGATGCCCCATAAATATTCTTTAGAAAGCACTAGTTTTCAGCTTTGGAATGTGGAGAGTAATATATATTATGATTTTCCCCCAAGGGGCTGATGTCAGTGTGTCTTTTATTCTTTCTCTGTGTTACCTACTTTGACTCTTGCTACTAAGTCAAGAGGCGTTAAAACATTGCAATTTGCAGCGAGAAAGCAGTGGAAATTTTTCAGTGGAAATCAAGTCAGGAGAAAACACTAAAGAGTCTTCACCTTCACCAAACCGTCTGTGGCAGTCTTCCTGGGTGGATACTACATTCACCAATTGCTGGGCTGTGCGTGCGTGTCGTGTAGAAAATGTCTTGTTGATGTCATTTACAGTGACATTTTGTGCATGTGCCGCAATCGCCTGCATATTTCGCATGAAAAGGAAATTTGCCTTTTTAAAAGAATGTGAATGACATCTCATGTATTTGTTTTCTATTTCCCTCTCTTTTCACGTATTTTATTTTTTAAATAGTTTTTTTAAAAATGTTTTTAAATGGTTATGTATTTTAAAATTTTTTTAATGTTCATTTATTTTTTGAGAGAGAGACAGAGACGGAGCATGAACGGGGGAGGGTCAGAGAGAGAGAGAGGGAGACACAGAATCTGAAACGGGCTCCAGGCTCTGAGCTGTCAGCGCAGAGTCCAAGGCGGGGCTGGAACCCACGAACCGCGAGATCATGACCTGAGCCGCAGTCAGACAGACGCTTAACCCACTGAGCCACTCCGGCGCCCCATTCCAAAATTCTTTAAGGGGAAAAACAGGAGTTTATTGATTCCAGCACTGTAACAGAAAAACATATAACAAACTGAGAGGTAGGAATACCTGACAGAACTGGGTTTTCATCCAACATTGCCACTTCACTCTTAGCTCTACTACATTTTAAATTACATACAGATCGAGACAGCAATGGCTGGTAAGTGCCATTCAGTGTGAGCAGAACCTTGCAAAACATCTAGTTGTTTCATTCTTGATAACATGACTCATGAACCAATCCCCTTTCCTGCTGGCTGCTTCATTTGTCTGGGTATGAGGTGTATGAGAAGGAACAGAAGATTTAAAAGAAGAAAAAATATGGGTGGGGAGGGCCGGGGTGGCTCAGACGGTTAAGCATCAGACTTTGGCTCAGGTCATGATCTCACGGTTTGCGAGTTCGAGCCTTGCATCAGACCCTCTGCTGTCAGCTCAGAGCCTACTTCAGAGCCTGCTTCTGATCCTGTGTACCCCATTCTCTCTGCTCCTCTCTCACTGGGTCTCTCTCTCGCTCTCTCTCAAAATAAATAAATAAACTTAAAATTTTTTTCTTTTTTTTTAAAGTTTATTTATTTTGAGTGAGACAGAGACAGTGCGAGTGGGGGATGGGCACAGAAAGAGGGAGAGAGAGAATCCAAAGCAGGCTCTGCGCTGCCGGCACAAAGCCCAATGCAGGGCTCAAACCCACGAACCCACCAGGTCATGATCTGAACCAAAACCAAGAGTCAGACGCTTAACCGGCTGAGCCCCCCAGGGGCCCCCCATTTTTTTTTCATTGAGTGGCCTCTATGCCCAACGTGGGGCTCACATCTACATGCCCGAGATCAAGAGTCACATGCTGTACCGACTGAGCCAGCCAGGCGTCCAAAGGATTTGACAGTAAGAAGGAACAAAACAGATTTGTCATCTGATGGCAGAACATAGGGGACGTGGCATCACGCACTGAATTGAGTAACATTAAGCTTTTCATGATTCTTGGGATCCTTAACAATCTTGATACTTTGACTGCAAGTGTCCAATGATTATCTTTCCAGAGCTCTGACTTTAATCCTCCACCAGACATGCAATGTATTGGAGCATAGCGCTGTCTCTCTGAGACTCAGCAGTGTGGTTTCCATCTGGATTGTCTTGCTCCTTCTCATAGTGATGGATATTGACGCTTGTGTTTTCCACTTAGCAGGGGTTTGACTCAACCATAGCTAGCTCCTTCTCATAGTGATGGATATTGACGCCTGTGTTTTCCACTTAGCAGGGGTTTGACTCAACCATAGCAAGCAGCATGTCGGTTCCTATATTTCCTTCAGCCCCTCTCAGATTGCTCCCCCCAGAGGTGGGTGTGCCCAGGGCACAAATACCCAGCGCCCTGCCTCTTAAAAAGAATGACAGGGTTACCTCATGAGGCATGATTGCACAAGCACCAGATTGACAATCAGAAAAGTTTGGTAATGTTTCATTTCTGTCACTTACCTGCTGAGACAGCCCTATCATCGTTTTCCTATATGACCTAAGAAACGCATGAAATCTCTTTGAGCCCCACTTTTATTACCTGTTAAATGGATATATTACTTATCCATATTTTCCATTCTGTGCTCTTCTTTTTTTAGACACATTAATAAGATATGGAGAAGTAACATTTGTATGTGAGAATAGAATTTGAGTCTTTTTTAAATGTTTGTTTATTTATTTTTGAGAGAGAAGGGCAGAGAACAGAAAATTCCAAGCAGGCTCTGCACTATCAGAGCAGAGCCAAATGCGGGGCTCGAACCCACGAACCGTGAGATCCTGACCTGAACCAAAATCAAGAGTCAGAAGTTTAACCAGCTGAGCCACCCAGGCACCCCTAAGAATTTGAGTTTTAAATGCAAGGAAGGAGTGTGGTTGAGCACAGAAGGAAATACCCTTTGTATTTAGCTTGCTGGGCTGGCTGGAAGGGGCTCTCACAAATGCCTATGCAGTTGCAAGGTATCGTAGATGCTCCTTCCTCTCTGCAGATACAGCCCAATATCTTGCTTCCAAGGAGTTACTGATGATATAAATTCCAGGGCGCAAAAAACCCCCACACTTTTCATGTGTTTCAGGCCCATTCCTGGTTATAATTTAAAATTGTTCGAATTCATGACTAAAGGGAGATGTTTCTGCTTTTCATTAAATGTCACTGAACAGGTGCTGAGCTCTGCAGTCTTTAATGACTTCCAGCCTCTACTAAGTCATATTTAAAAGTAAAATATTTGAATTCCTTCTAACTTTCAATAGTCACATTAGTGAGAGAGTTAAAATGAGCACACATCTCATAACCTCTATTTTGCATCATTTGGTTTAGATTTCAGTAACAATATTCCCTTCTTCTGGTGGAATATTGAGTAAAGAGAAACAATTGGGAAAAAATCTGTCTCTGTTACATATGTGGTTGCACAAAAATTCTGGGAATATCACGCTTTCTTTTTTTACTGCACCAAGATGTGTAAAGGAAGACAGCTCTGCTGGGGAATGTTTGAAGCAGATAAATTTGTGCCTAGGAGATAGGAGGTAATTACCAGACAAATAACTTGCACATCCGGTAGATTCATGGAGGGTTAAACTAAATATTTCAAGCTGTTATTTGGTCTGTTTGCTCATGTTTATACGAGGCTAACAACTTCCACAACTGCCTTTCAAGCGGTTTTTCCCAGCTGTCTTCTGTTTAGCTTTTGGGCTCATTTGAATTACTTTATGAGGAATATTTAGAAAAGAGAGACAGTGGGGTGATGAGGGGTGAATTGGGCTTCTCACAGCTTCAGGAGAATTCTCTGCTTCTGTTGTTCTCTGCAGCTGTGGTGCAAAGTTGGCTGCGGGCAAAAGCCAAGTGTGGTGATTTTCACTTGTGATTTCTGAAGATTATTACAAGCCTACTAGAAATTTTACAGAGATGAGGAACCTAGTCCCTGAAAGATCTCCTTTGATTAGGGTTGTTTATTTATTTATTTATTTATTTATTATTTATTGTTAGATTTTTTTTTTTTTTAAAGAAGTCTAAGGCTTTTAAGTTTTTTGGTAGTTTTTATTTGAGAGAGAGAGAGAGAGCGGATTTGAAGCAGGCTCCAGGCTCAGCAGGGAGCCCGACATGGGGTTCCATCTCACATCCCTCGGATCATGACCTGAGCTGAAATCAAGAATTGGACGTCAACTTACTGAGACACCCAGTCACCCCTATCTTTAGAATTTTAATGAGACAACTAAAAACTTCTCTAAACTAGGTGTATCCAATATTTGAAATAATGGTGCTTATGGATAAAAATGAGAATGTTTCAATTCTTAGTAGTTGCATGCTAAATAAAGCACGTGGATAGAAATGGTATGATGTCTGCAAAAATATTTTGAAATCTTTCACCAAAATATATAGAAATAGATAAAGGAAATTCCTTAAAATATCATTGAATTAGAGCACCTGGGCAGCTCAGATGGTTAAGCATCTAACTCTTGATCTCATCTCAGGTCTTGATCTCAGGGTTGTAAATTCAAGACCCAAGAGTTGGGCTCCACACTGTGTGAACCTATAAAAAAAAAAAAATGTTGTCGAATCTAAATGTTTGGTAAATGTGTTTTATTTACTGTTCTTCCATAAAAAGTTGAAAAACTCTTCTACTTGATAATCACAAAATGACAAATCTGAAAAATATTTGCTAAATATATGTCCTATATAAGTCTATCATCCTTAAAGTATAAATCACTTATGAATCAAGAACAAGGGTGAACACTCCAATAAAGATAGGCAAAGGTGGGGCACCTGGGTGGCTCAGTTGGTCAAGCATTAGACTTCGGCTCAGGTCATGAGCTCATGGTTCGTGAGTTTGAGCCTGGCTTCGGGTGAGCCCTACTTCTCTCTCTTTCCCTCTGTGCCCCTCATGGGATTCTCTCTCTCTGCCTCTGTCTCTGTCCCTTGCTCACTTGTGCTCCCTCTCTCTCTCAAAAAAATAAAAATAAAAAAATAAGGAAAGGAAATGAACAATCAAGTCACAAAAGGAAAAACAAGAATTAACAATAAATAAATAGAAAACTGCATATTTAGGGGCGCCTGGGTGGCTCAGTCGGTTAAGCGTCCGACTTTGACTCAGGTCATGATCTCATGGTCTGTGAGTTCAAGCCCCGCATTGGCCTCTGTGCTGACAGCTCAGAGCCCGGAGCCCATTTCAGATTCTGTGTCTCCCTCTCTCTCTGCCCCTCCCCTGTTCATGCTCTGTCTCTCTGTGTCTCAAAAATAAATAAACATTAAAAAAAAATTAAAAAAAAAGAAAACTGCATATTTATATAATTGTATATTGATCTCACTATCAATAAAAATAATTTAAAACAGATAAAAATAATTATAACTATAAGGAGGTTACTCTAAGTCAGGCACTAGTCAAGTACATTCCCTCCTTTTCTTTTAGTGAACTCTACCCCCAAAGTGGGGCTTGAACTCAAGACCATGAGATAGATCAGCAGTCTCACACTCACCCACCAACTGAGCCAGCCAGGCACCTTTAAGTTTATTTATTTATTTTGATAAAGAGAGAGAAGGGGAGGGGCATAGAAGAGGGAGAGAGAATACTGAACAGGCTCCACACCGTCAGCACAGAGCCTGATGCAGGGCTTGAACCCATGAATCATGAAATCATGACCCGAGCTGAAACCAAGAGTTGGTCGCTTAACTGACTGAGCCCTCCAGGTGCCCCTATGATGTGGAAATTTATTATTTCCATTTCATAGAAGAGGAAACTGAACCCATAGAGGTTGAATTCCTTGCCTAAGACTACAGTGGGGAAACATCAGTAAGTATTGGAGTTAGGATTCACACCAAAACCATACCTTTCTAGAACCTACTGTCTTCACAACGTGCTCTATGACATCTGATACTGCTAAGAGGAGACATTCACAGCTGGTGTGTTGATAAAAGCCGCTTTAAACACCTTTCTGGGGGACTATTTGGCAATAGGTATGGATCTTCTGCCTTAAAAATATGCATGATCTTTTCACTCCGTGATTCTAATTCCAGAATTTTTTTTAAGGAAATAGGACAAATGTTCAGTGATGTTTATAGGAGAATATTAATCCAGCATTCTTTATGTATTTAAAATTCAAAACTAAATTCCCAATAAATAGAAGACTGGTTAAACAAGTATGCTTTAGCAACACAATAATAGAGAGCCATTAACATGTCTATATATATTAAAAGAAAAATGTTTATAAAATATTGCAAGTGGGGAAAAAGTTACAAAACATACTGTAGAGTATAATCCCATGTTGTTGAAGGGAAAAAAAGTACATATAAGGTATATAGTATGTATATATCTGAAAAAATATGTACCAAAATTTTAACAATTCTTGATGTTTAAATGGTAAGAGCACAGATAGTTCTCCCTTTTTTGTATATACTTTAAAATTTTCTCCACAAATATGTAGTTATGTAATAAAAGTGATTTTAATGCAGGATATGCAGTAAAACAGTAAATATTTACCATGTTGAACTCTGAAAATTTATGGCGGTAAGAACACTTAACATGAGATCTACCCTCTTAACAGAGTTTTGTGGGTTTTTTTTGTTTTTTTAGTAATTTCTTTACCCTACATAGGGCTCAAACTCAGGACCCCAAGATCAAGAGTTGCTCACTCCTCCCACTGAGCCAGTCAGGCACCTCGACAGAGTTTGATGTGTACAATATAATGCTATTATCCATAGGCACACTGCTGTATGGCAAATCTCTAGAACTTATTCATCTCTCATAACAGAAATTTTATACCTTTTTGTTTGTTTGTTTGTTTGTTTAATTTACATCCAAGTTAGTTAGCTTATAGTGCCACAATGATTTCAGGAGTAGATTCCTTAATGCCCCTTACCCATTTAGCCCATCCCTCCTCCCACAATCCCTCCAGTAACCCTCAGTTTGTTCTCCAAATTTATGAGTATTTTATGTTTTGTCCCCCTCCCTGTTTTTATATTATTTTTGTTTCATTTCCTTCATGTTCATCTGTTTTTCTCTTAAAGTCCTCATATGAGTGAAGTCGTATGATTCTTGTCTTTCTCTGACTGACTAACTTCACTTAGCATAGTACCCTCCAGCTCTATCCGCGTAGTTGCAAATGGCAAGATTTCATTCTTTTTGATTGCCGAGTAATACTCCATTGTATAGACATACCACCTCTTCTTTATCCATTCATCCATTGATGGACATTTGGGCTCTTTCCATACTTTGGCTATTGTTGATAGTGCTGCTATAAACATTGGGGTGCATGTGTCCCTTTGACACAGCATACCTGCATCCCTTGGATAAATGCCTAGTAGTGCAATTGCTGGGTCATAGGGTAGTTCTATTTTTAGTTTTTTGAGGAACCTCCATACTGTTTTCCAGAGTGGCTGTACCAGCTTGCATTCCCATATACCTTTAAAAAAATTTTTTTTAATATTTATTTTTGAGAGTGAGAGACAGAGTATGAGCAGGGGAGGGGCAGAGAGAGAGGGAAACACAGAATCCAAAGCAGGCTCCAGGGTCCGAGCTGTCAGCACAGAGTCCGACCTGGGGCTCGAACTCATGAACTGTGAGATCATGACCTGAGCCGACATCAGACACTCAACCGAGCCACCCAGGCGCCCTGATATACCTGTTGATTAGCAGCTATTTTCCCCTTCCCCCAGTACCTGGCAACCATAATTCTCTTTGCTTCCATGAGCAAAGACTCTGACTATTTTGGATACTTCATATAAGGGGAATCGTGTAATATTTATCCTTCTGTGACTGACTTGTTCCACTTAGCATAATGTCTTCATTGTTAATCCATGTTGTCACATATGGCAGAATTTCCTTCTTTCTTAAAGCTAAAAATATTTCATTATATGTATGTGCCACATTTTCTTTACTCATTCACCCATCAAGGGACCTTCAGGCTGTTTCAACATCTGCAATAAAGATGGGACTAGCTAGCTGTGCTGTAGCTATGCCCCCCACTGATTGCTCTGCCCCCTCAGTCTGCCTCTCTTTCTCTCTTCCATTTTTCTCTACTGGCTTCTTTGTAAAGATATAAACATGCTTGAGTCTCTTTCTCCCTTTAAAAGCAAAACCAAACAGTTCTCTGGATTTTGTTATCTTCTTAAACAACCTTTTCTTTTCTTCTTGAAATAGCTGAGTCAACCCTTACTGGCTTTATCTCCTCCTTTCCCATTTGCTCTTCAATTTGCTGAGATATAGTTTCTACTTGAAACCAAACTTGCAGGGCACCTGCATGGCTCAGTCAGTTGAACATCCGACTGTGACTCAGGTCATGATCTCATGGTTTGTGAGTTCGAGTCCCGCATGGGGCTCTGCACCAACAGTGTGGAGCCTGCTTCAGATTCTGTGTCTCCCTCTCTCTGTCTCTCTCTCTCTGCCCGTCCCCTGCTCGTGCTTTCTCTCTCAAAAATAAATAAATAAATAAATAAATAAATAAATAAATAAATAAATAAGAAAAAATGAAAACAACCTGGAAAAGCTCTTTATTAATAAATACAATGCCCTTCATTCAGTGCTTTTCCATTTATACCTCTATTTAACTCAATTAATTGACACAGTTGAGTAAGACATCCTTGAGCTTCTTCTTTCCTTACATTTACCTTTCTTTGTGGGGGTCCTCTTCTTATTACCCCCTTTATTTTAGTTTCCTTTGTTGCTGTGTGTGGTAGACTGAGTAACGGCCTCCAAATATATCTGTATCCCAATCCTGAGAACTTGTGAATATTACCTTTTGTGACAGTAGAGTTTGCAGATATGATTAAGTTAAGTGTCTTGAGAGGGGCCTGGCTAACTCAGTTGACAGAGTGTTTGACTCTTCAAAAAAAAACTTTTTTTTTTAATGTTTATTTATTTTTGAGAGACTGAGAAAGACAAAACACGAGCAGGGGAAGGGTAGAGAGAGAGGGAGACACAGAATCTGAAGCAGGCTCCAGGCTCTGAGCTGTCAGCACAGAACCCGATGTGGGGCTTGAACCCATGAACTGTGAGATCATGACCCGAGCCAAAGTGGGATGCTCAACTGACTGAGCCACCCAGGTGCCCCTATAGAGTGGGTGACTCTTGATCTCAGGGTCGTGAGTTCAAGCCCTGGGTTGGGTGGAGAGCTTACTTAAAATTAAAAGTTAAGGGTGTTAGGATGGAGAGATTATAGGCCAGATGTCATCACAACGGTCCTCATATGAAGGATGCAGCAGCAATCAGAGTTGGAGCAGGAGAAGGCCATGTGATGATCCAAACAGACATTGGAGTGATGTGCTAAGAGGAAGAAGGGGCCACAGCAGCCACTGTATGCTGAAAGGCAAGGAAACAATTGTCCCTTCAGAACATACAGAAGAAATGAGCCCTGCCACGACCTTGACCTTAGCCCTGTAAAATTGACTTTGGACTTGTGACCTGCAGAGCTATAAGGAATACATGTGTGTTATTTTAAGCCACTAAATTTGTGGTAATTTGTTACGGCAGCAATAGGAAACTAATATCCTGTGTCTTTATTAATTCTTTCCTAAACCCTCGTGTTACCCTGGAACTCCACACACAACCCTCTTTGCTCCTTGCTCTACATTTTCTCACTTGGAAACTTCACCATCTGTCAAGGTTTTAACCATGACCAATGACTCCTATGACCATCTGTCTCAGTCTACAGACTCCAAATTCCAACTCTCCAATTACATTATCATTTGGTGTCATGAAGGCAACTCTAACTCATTGTGGGGCTTGAACCCACAACCCTGAGATTGACAGTCACATGCTTTTCTGACTGATCCAGCTAGGTGCCCCTCAAACTCATTATCTAATGGGCATTCAAAGGAGAATTTACCAGGCTAATGAAGCATAAGCTCAGGTTTCTTCACTTGCTCAGGTATTTTCCAATGCTGTGGAGGGTTCTAGAAGTTTGTGATTTTACATTATTCTTCTTAATAAAATTGTTCATGGTCAGAAAGGCAGTGTCTTAGTGGTTCCACCTGTTATAGTGAAAATACTATGTTATAGATGTTATATACTATGTTAAGATGGCTTAAACAGGGGCACCTGGGCGGCTCAGTCGTTTGAGCGGCCGACTTCGGCTCAGGTCATGATCTCGCAGTCTGTGGGTTCGAGCCCCGCGTCGGGCTCTGTGCTGACAGCTCAGAGCCTGGATCCTGTTTCAGATTCTGTGTCTCCCTCTCTCTCTCTGACCCTCCCCCGTTCGTGCTCTGTCTCTCTGTGTCTCAAAAATAAATAAATGTTAAAAAAAAAAAAAAAGATGGCTTAAACAACAAGCATTATTTCTCACAGTTCTGGAGGCTGGAAGCCTAAGATCAAGACTGACAGACCCAATATCTGTTGAGGGCATGCTTCCTGGTCCATGATAGGCCACCTTCTCACTTACTCTGTCTTTACATGGTGGAAAGAGTAAGATAGCTCCCTGGAGTCTCTTTTATAAGGGCACTAATCCCATTCATGAGGACTCTGCTCTCATGACCTAATCACATCCCAAAGACCCTCACCTTCAAATACCACCACACTGGAGATTAGGTTTCAATAAATGAATTCTGGGGAGATAAAAACATTCAGTCTGCAGCAGGCAGTAAGGTGCATTTTACTTCATAGTCCCATGGGTGAATGCAGCATCTGTGGGTCTCCAAATTTATCATGTTTATGAAGCACTCAAGCTGACATACAGCAGGTGGCCAACAAGTCATAATACTGTTATCCCCAGACGCTTTATCTTGGTTAATGACATCACAGTCTTGCCTTCAAAAGCTAGAGATCTCAGAATTGTTTGTGATTCTCTCTTCTGGTAACCTCTTGCCATATCCAAGCCTATTGGCTTTGGCTTTCTAATTAAGGCTTTGCCTTAGTTCTGGCCTCATAGTATCTCACAGCACAATCTCTGACTTTATTCAAGTCTTGGTTTGTTTGTTTGTTTGTTTATTATAATTTAAAAGAATGTTATTATTATTACTATTATTTATTTTTGAGAGAGAAAGAGAGCATGTGTGAGGCAAAGGAGGGGAGGAGAGAGGGAGACAGAGGATCTGAAGTGGGCTCTGCACTGACATCAGAGAGCCTGATGTTGGGTTCAAACACGCAAACCCTGAGATTACACCCTGAGCCAAAGTTAGACGCTTAACCGACTGAGCCACCCAGGAACCCCGAGAGAGAGAGAGAGAGAGAGAGAGAGAAATAGTTTCCTCATTTGTTTCTTTTTTTTTTAATTTTTCTTTTTTTTGAATGTTTATTTATTTTTGAAAGAGATAGAGACACAGAGCGTGAGCAGGGGAGGAGCAGAGAGAAAGGGAGACACAGAATCCAAAGCAGGTTCCAGGCTCCGAGCTGTCCGCACAGATTCTGATGCGGGGCTCGAACCCACAAACCTCGAGATTATGAGCTGAGCCAAAGCAGGAGGCTTAACTGACTGAGCCACCCAGGCACCCCTCCTCATTTCTTTATATGCTAAACTACTCTATTTGATGCAACTTTTTTGTTGCTAATAAATATTTCTTCTTAAAGCCAAAATGTAATCATACTTCTATAGCTTAGTGCGTTAGAATATGGGCTCTATAGTCCAATATAATTGATTGTTGAGTCTCTAGATGGTAGGGAGCTGTTATGCTGTGATTAAGAATAAGAAATATGTATTTAGTCTTTATCCCCCTTTCTGGCTGAGCTCTTAAAACCCTTGGAATTTCTTAAGTGATTAGAGTGATCCTTGTGTCTTTTGTTATGTTAATGAAGTGACTTTTGGAATGCCCCTAGATCACAGAAGGATGGAGGCTGGTCTTTAGAGGAAACAGCTTTGTGATTAGAAGGCTAGAACTTTCCATCTGGTTCCCCTGACCTACAGGGAGGGGGAGAGCCCAGAAGTTGAGTCAATCCCTATTGGCCAATGATTCAATTAATCATAACTATGTAATAAAGCTTACATAAAACCCCAAAGGGCAGGGTTCAAAGTGCTTCAAGGTTAATGAACATGTGAGGTACTGGGAGGTGCCTGGAGAGGGCACAGAAGTTCCATACCCCTTCCCACATACCTTGCCCTATGTGCATCTTTATTCTGGCTGTTCTTGGGTTACATCGTTTTATAATAAACTGATGGTGTCGTAAGTAAAATGTTTTCTGAGTTCTGTGAGCCACTCTAGCAAACTAACGGAACATGAGGAAGAGGTCATGGGAATCTCTAATTAATAACCCGTCAGTCAGAAGCACAGGCAATAACCTGGGTTTGGGACTGGCATCTGAAGGGGGGGTGGGGAGGTAAGGACAGTCTGTTGGACTGAACCCTTAACCTGTGGAATCTGATGCTATCTTGGGTAGATAGTGTCAGAATTGAGTTGAATTCTTAGACACCCTGCTGGTGTTAAGAAAGGCTTGTTGGTGCAGGGAAACTAACCTCCCCTTCCTCCCCTCACCCCTCACATTGGAATTGGCTTCAGAACTAAGAAGAGCCAACAAGCATAGTAATGTTTTTGAGCCAGGTGTTTTTGTTTTGCCCCCAGTGTACTTGCTTAGTTTTAATTTTATTCCCCCAGAAAAGCTTTTTCTGATGCCATCAAAGTAGGCAGTCCCAATTATTGTCACATTATCTATGTTTTAAGCTTGTTAATTCATTGCTTACTCTAAAATTACCTTGAATATTGGTATGTTAGTTTACTTATTATCTGTTTCCTCCATTAGACTGTAGCTGTGTGAGGAGAAGGACTTTCTTCCCTCCTTCTTTTCTTTCTTTCTTTCTTTCTTTCTTTCATTCTTTCTTCTTCTTTCTTTCTCATGTTTATTTATTTGTTTATTTTGAGAGAGACAGAAAGAGCATTTGAGCAGGGGAAGGGCAGAGAGAAAGAGAAAGAATCCCAAGCAGGCTCCATGCTGTCCGTGCAGAGTTCGACATGGGGCTTGATTTCAGGAACCAGGAGATTATGACCTGAGCCGAGATCAAAAGTCAGAAGCTTAACCGACTAAGCCACCCAGGTTCACCAAGGACATTTAAAAAATTGTCAAAGTAGCTTTATAAAAAATCCCAACATTTTTCTTACCTTTGAACTTTCCCTTGGAAGGTAAAACCTTCTCATATCTGGTCTCATGGCTGACATTAGGACGAGCTTTTAGGAGCCAAGGGAAAACAATGCTTTACTCTTCCCTGAAGGCATCATGCGCTAAAAGAATTCTGGTGAATGGCTGGCATAGAGCACACAGTAGGCCCACAATACATGTTCACTGTTGCTGTTATTTCACACATTTCTTTGTGTTTGAGCTTTGCCCATAGTCTTTATTATTTTGTATTATTTTGTTTTTTTGTTTTTTTGTGTTTTTTGCCTATCATTCTTAAAAGGGCCTTTTACTTCTTTTCTCCAACCCTGCCTCAAAATTTAATTTTTAGCTCAAATGTTAACTGCTCTACTAGAATCTCCTGTGTGCCTGTAGGTAATATGAGTCTATGACATTTTATTAATATCCTTGTTTTTACATTTATTGTAGTTGCATTGTAATGTAATTTGTATTTTTTAAATTTATCTCTCTAAGGGTACCTGGCAGGCTCAGTTGGTAGAACATGCAACTCTTGGTCTCAGGGTTTGGAGTTTGAACACTATGTTGGGTTTATTTATTTAGTTTTTTATTTTTTTTTTTTATTTAATATTTATTTATTTTTGAGACAGAGAGAGACAAAGCATGAATGGTCAGAAAGAGAGGGAGACACAGAATCCAAAGCAGGCTCCAGGCTCTGAGCTGTCAGCACAGAGCCCAATGCGGGGCTCGAACTCACAGACCATGAGATCATGACCTGAGCCAAAGTCAGATGCTTAACCGACTGAGCCACCCAGGTGCCCCTGTTGGGTTTAAATAAAAGAAAATAAATTTAGCTCCCTAGATTGAAGTTATCGTTATAGGACGAAAATATCTAGTATTGCAAGTTCCATAAATATCTGAGGAGTGAATGCGCTAAACTGTTAAGTTCAATTTGGTTTTGTTTAGCCAAGAGACTTGATTAATTGGAATTGTAGAGTGTGTAATATCAGCGAACACTTCTACACATATACAACTAACACTACTGTAAACACTTTAGAACATAGTCTCATATAATCCTCAATTTTGTAAGGACAGATATTGTTTTATCCACATTTTAAAGTTGAAAAAAAATTCTCAGGAAGTTTTCAGTCACTTGACAAGATCAAGTCAGTGGTAAAGCTGAGTCTGGAAACCTGATCTTTCTGACTTTTGCTCTTTGCTGTCATGATAGAGTATTGTGTGCATCTGTGCTGTCTTATACAGCAGCCACTAGCCATGTGGCTCTCGAGAACTTAAAATGTGAATTGTCAAAGTTGAGTTGTCCCATAAATGTAAACTACACTCCTGATTTTAAAGATTGTGTATGGAAGTGCCTGGTGAGGTCAGCCAGTAGATCATGTGACTCTTTTTTCCCCAAGTTTTTTTTTTTTTTTTTAAATTTTTTTTTTAATGTTTATTTATTTTTGAGACAGAGACAGACAGACAGAGCATGAACGGGGGAGGGGCAGAGAGCGAGGGAGACACAGAACCGGAAGCAGGCTCCAGGCTCTGAGCCATCAGCCCAGAGCCCGATGCGGGGCTCGAACCCACAGACCGCGAGATCGTGACCTGAGCCGAAGTCGGACGCTTAACCGACTGAGCCACCCAGGCTCCTCGCCAAGTTTTTATTTAAATTCCACTTAGTTAACATACAGTGTAATATTAGTTTCAGGTGTAGAGTTTAGTGATTCATCACTTACATACAGCCCCCAATGCTCATCACAACAAGTGTCTTCCTTAATCCCCATCTCCCATTTAACCCCCATCCCCACCCCAACTCACCTCCCCTCCAGTAACCCTCAGTTTGTTCTCTATAGTTAAGAGTCTGTTTTCTGGGGGTGCCTGGGTGGCTCAGTTGCATACGCGTCCAACTCTTGATTTCAGCTCAGGTCATGATTTCACAGTTGGTGGGATCGAGCCCTGCATTGGGTTTTGTGCTGAGAGTGTGGAGCCTGTTTGGCATTCTCTCTCTCCCAATCTCTCTCAAAATAAATAAATAAACATTAAAAAAAAAAAACTTGTGTCTAATTAATATTTGTTCCTATTGATTACATGTTGAGGTGGTAAAATTTAGAATATATTACATTATATAAAACACATTATTAAAATTAATTTTGTTTATTTCTTTTTACTTTTTTAAAAGTAGGCTCCATGCTCAGTGTGGAGCCCAACATGGGGTGGTACTTGAACTCATGATTAAGACTGGAGCTGAACTCTCAACAATAGCCAAATCATGGAAAGAGCCTAAATGTCCATCAACTGATGAATGGATAAAGAAATTGTGGTTTATATACACAACGGAGTACTACGTGGCAATGAGAAAGAATGAAATATGGCCCTTTGTAGCAACATGGATGGAACTGGAGAGTGTGATGCTAAGTGAAATAAGCCATACAGAGAAAGACAGATACCATATGGTTTCACTCTTATGTGGATCCTGAGAAACGTAACAGAAACCCATGGGGGAGGGGAAGGAAAAAAAAAGAGGTTAGAGTGGGGGAGAGCCAAACGATAAGAGACTCTTAAAAACTGAGAACACACTGAGGGTTGATGGGGGGGTGGGAGGGAGGGGAGGGTGGGGGATGGGTATTGAGGAGGGCACCTTTTGGGATGAGCACTGGGTGTTGTATGGAAACCAATTTGACAGTAAACTTCACATATTGAAAAAAAAGACTCGAGTTGAGATGAAGGGCCAGATGCTTAGCAGACTGAGCCACTCAGGCACCCCTCTTTTTACTTTTTTAATGTGGCTGTTAGAAAATTTAAAATTGCACATGTGGCTCACATTTTATTTCTATTGGACAATGTTGATATAGACTTATTTTTTTTTTAATTTTTAGAGAGAAAGTGTGTGTGAGTAGGGGAGAGGGGCAGGGGAAAAAAGAGAGAAAAACAGAGAGAGAGAGAGAGAGAAAGAATCTTAAGCAGGCTCCACACTTAGCATAGACCCCCCCAACTGAGGGCTTGATCTCACGAATCTGGGACCATGACCTGAGCCAAAATCAAGAGTTGGACGCTCAACTGATGGCACCACCCGGGTGTGCTCTTAGAGCGATATTTTTTTTAATAATTTTTTTTTAACATTTGTTCATTTTTGAAAGACAGAGAGAGACAGTGCGCGAATGGGGGAGGGGCAGAGAGAGAGGGAGACACAGAATCCGAAGCAGGCTCCAGGTTCCAAGCTGTCGGCATGGAGCCCGATGAGGGGCTCAAACTCACGAACCCACGAGATCATGACCTGAGTTGAAGTCGGATGCTCAACCGACTAAGCCACCCAGGAGCCCTTAGAGTGATATTTGTTAAGCTGTGGTTTGAACATACTAGAAGTTTTTAAAAATTATAAAAAGTTTTTAAACAGGGTGCATTAGAATGGAGCAGAAAGGACTAGAATAGAAAACACAATGTGTCATGTGTACGTAGTTAGGGTAGGTATTGTTTGGTGAAACTTGTTTTAGTTACAGACATGTGTTTGTGATAGGCCACAATGTGAAATGTGCCTCTCAGTGTGAGTTTCATAAAGTTGGGGGAAGAGCTGGGCTAGACAGCAAATGCTGGTTTCATTGCAGTAGAGAGTCCTCTCCAGTAGGAAAGATTGTCAATCCTCTCTAAATTACTTCTTTCATTTTCCAGAATCACACTCTATTTAAAAATATAGGAAGAGGGGCCACTCTAGGGTTGTGAATAAAATACTTCTCTGTGGTTTTTCTGTCAATTCATCAGCTTCCACGGCAGTTTTCAGAGTCCGTCATCCCATCGTTTGACTTTCCTTCTTATGCAGCTTAAATTTGAGTCTATCATTACAATCGCTCTTTTGCATGTACCCAGTCCTTTGCCTTCTTGTTTTGACATAAAACCCTGGTAAAACACTAACTCTGGTTAAAGTCTACCCTGTTGTCTACTCTGTCCCTGAGGAGCCGCATATCCTTGGAACTAACACACAACCTTGT
Organism: Panthera leo; assembly: GCF_018350215.1. NCBI lineage: Eukaryota > Metazoa > Chordata > Mammalia > Carnivora > Felidae > Panthera > Panthera leo. Next base: position 63,338,610 of record NC_056682.1, read on the forward strand.
TGCATGATCTCATTTGTTTTTAGTGCTTCACTGCACTCCTTGTACATTTCCCTATCTGGTGGGTGTCGGACTGAAACCTGAGTCAGAATCACCCGTGTTTTACACGGATAGCTGGACCCTACCTTGAGTTTCTGATTCAATAGGCATATTAGCCATCTACTGCTGTATAACAAATTACTTCAAAATTTAGTACCTTTCAACAATTTTTTTTCTTTCTTCCTTCCCTTCTTCCTTTCTTTTTATCATTATTTTTTTTTAATGTTTATTTTTCAGAGAGAGAGAGAGAGCGAGCAAGCATGAGCGGCGGAGGGGCAGAGAGAGAGAGGGAGACACAGAATCCGTAACAGACTCCAGGCTCTGTGCTGACAGCTCAGACTCGGGGCTTGAGCTCACTAACCACCAGATCATGGCCTGAGCCAAAGTTGGACGCTCAACTGACTGAGCCACCCAGGCGCCCCCTTTTTCTTTTTTAATTTTTTAAAATGTTTATTTACTTTTGAGAGAGTACAAGTGGGGGAAGGACAGACAGAGGGGGACAGAGGATCCAAAGCAGGCTCTACGCTAACAGCAGTGAGGCCGATGTAGGGCTCGAACTCAGGAACCACGAGATTATGACCTGAACCAAATTCAGACGCGCAACCAACTGAGTCACCCAGGTGCCCCTCTTTCTTTATTTTTAAATTACACATCATTTCTAAGGGTCAAGAACTTGGGAGAGGCTCAGATTGATGACTCTGGCTTAGGATGTCAAGCACAGTTGTAGTCAAGTTGGTGGCTGGCTACAGTCTTCTGAAGGCTACAGTTCTTGCCACATGGGCCTCTCCATGGTAGCTGTTTTCTTACAGAGCAAGCGATGAGAGAGATGATGGAGATGGGGGTAAGGGCACGGGTTGTAGTCTTTTAAGCCTCTGTCTTATTCCTTTGGTCACAGCCCAAAGGACACAATTGTACCCTGGTATGATGTGGGAAGGCACTGATGTGAATACCAGGAGGCAGGGATCATGGAGGACCATCTTGGAGGCCGGCAAGCCTCCACAATAATCTAAGGTGGACCTGAGAATTTACATTTTTTTTTTTAATTTTTTTTTCAACATTTTTTATTTATTTTTGGGACAGAGAGAGACAGAGCATGAACAGGGGAGGGGCAGAGAGAGAGGGAGACACAGAATCGGAAACAGGCTCCAGGCTCCGAGCCGTCAGCCCAGAGCCCGACGCGGGGCTCGAACTCACGGACCGCGAGATCGTGACCTGGCTGAAGTCGGACGCTTAACCGACTGCGCCACCCAGGCGCCCCGAGAATTTACATTTTTAACAAGTTTCCACTGTGATGTTGATGCTGCTGGTCAGACAATCACACTTTGAGAACTACTGCCCCAGTCCATTCTCTCCTTCACTTTGCAAACAATTGGTTTCAAACTGCAGCTCACTAAGAATTGGACGCTCAAGTAATTTAAAGGGAATCAATTTCTATACCCTAAATGTCCATAGATTTATTTTGTAAAATTCATCTGCTTTAGTATGTTCCTGTGCAAGAGGAATAAGAGTTTCCTTTCCCTATTTCTTTTTCAATATGATCTTTCTTCTACTTACAGAACAAAATCATCTTTCTCTCTTTCTCTCTCTCTTTTTTTTCAGATTCTTACTTTGATGTGTTGCCCCAAAAAGGACAGTTAAAATTGTGGTGTCAGAGGAGATCCTTTAATGAAGGGATGCACTTCCTGGGGTGCTTGGCTGGCTCATTTGGAACAGTGTGCAACTCTTAATCTTAGGGTCATGAGTTCAAGCCCCACAATGGGTGTAGAGATTACTAAAAAAGATAAATTAAAAAAAAAGAGAGATGCTTTTCCAATAAAATTTTACATTTCACTTTGAAAATTTTTAATTAAAATTATAATATATTTATGTTGTGTGATACTGTGATTCATAAGAAATACATATTTAATCATTCAGATGACCAAAATACATTTCTCATATATAATTGGTTTTCATCCACTGTTCCTGGCTTACAGCTTCCAAAATCTTTGGAATTTCCTGAGTCATAAGAACAATGGGATAAGAGATAAGAGCAATATTTCATCTGTAGTCCTCAGTTCCTGAAGTCACTTCAGAGACATAAAGATCAAATGGATATCTTGTTCTTTTTAAAATTTTTTTTTTAACGTTTATTTATTTTTGAGACAGAGAGAGACAGAGCATGAACGGGGGAGGGGCAGAGAGAGAGGGAGACACAGAATCGGAAGCAGGCTCCAGGCTCTGAGCCGTCAGCCCAGAGCCCGACGCGGGGCTCGAACTCACGGACCGCAAAATCGTGACCTGAGCTGAAGTCGGACGCTTAACCGACTGAACCACCCAGGTGCCCCTGGATATCTTGTTCTTTATAACAAGCCTGTTTCCATGACAACTGCGTTATGTTAATGAGCTGACTTCTGGAAACCATCTTGGATGGGGCTGGTTGCTGGGGGAACCAACCTTGAATACAGGTTTGGAAATTTGAGTCCCACCCCCTGATTTCGAAGGAAGGGAGAGGGGGCTGGACATTGAATCAATCACCTGTGGCCAATGAGTTAGTTAACAAGCCTCCATAAACACACAAAAGCAGGGATTTGGGGGAGCTTTTGGGTTGGTGAACACGTGGAGATTCTGAGAGAGTGGTGCATTCCAAAAGAGCACGGAAGCTCAGTGCCTTTTCCCCGTACCTTGCCCCATGCGTCTCTTTCATCTGGCTCTTCCTGAGTATATCTTTTATAATAAACTGGTGACCCAGTGAGAAAAATATTTCTATAAATTCTGGGAGTTGCTGTAGCAAATTAATTGAACCCAAGGAGAGGGTTGCTGGCAACTCCAATCTGTAGCTGGTTGACAGGTGGTAGCCAGTGCTTGCAACTCATGCCTAAAAGATGGGGGCAGTCTTGTGAGATTGGACCCTTAACCTGTGGGATCGGATACTATCTCTAGGTACATAACTTCAGAATTGAATTGAATTCTAGAACACCCAGCTGGTTTAGGAGAATTGCTTGGTGTGGGGGGAAAAACCCTCCATATGTTGTACTTGGTGATTAGAATCTTTAGTTGTTTTTATTAATTGTGTATTGGTGATAATGATTAGTAAACTCAATACTGAATAATTTTTTAACATTTATGAACCTTATAAGAAAAAAATTGATTTAAATACTAGTTATTGTTGTAGAAATGATAAAGGTATGATTAATAAAAACCAACATAAAACATATATTTTAAATATTTTTCAAGTTTTATTTTTATTTAATTTTACACACACAGAGAGAGAGAGAGCAAGGGAGGGGCAGAGAGAGAGGGAGAGAGGGAGAATCTCAAGCAGGCTCCATGCTGTCCATGCAGGGCCCGATGCGGGGCTTGAACTCACAGACTTCAAGATCATGACCTGAGCTGAAGTCCAACTCTTAACCAACTGAGCCACTCAGGAGCCCCCGAACATAAAAATATGTTCAATTATGTAAGGGGGTGCCTGGCTGTCTCAGTCAGTAGAGGATAGGACTCTTAATCTCGGGGTCATGAGTTTGGGCCCCCAATTGGGTACAGAGGTTACTTAAAAAAGTAAATTAGGGGCATCTGGGTGGCTCTGTCGGTTAAGCATCTGATTTCAGCTCAGGTCATGATCTCGCATTTCATGAGTTTGAGACAGAGTTGGGCTCTGTGCTGACAGCTGGGAGTCTGCAGGCTGCATCTGATTCTGTCTCCATCTCTCTGCCCCTCCCCTGCTCGCTCTCTGTCTCTCTTCTCAAATATAAAAAATAAAACATAAAAATTTTTTTAAATAAAGAATAAATTAATTAAAAAAGGAATAGCTATTGAATTTCAAATATACATATTAAATTATAATAATTATATGGAGAAGGTACATAAAAATAGTATTTCAAGGAGAAAAAAGAAAAATGTAAACTATTCTGTTAAAGACTCATAAGTATTTTTTAAAATGAATGATTCTGGATATCAGATTATTATGCTATTTTCATAAGAAATAAAATCTGCAACATGCAAAAGGATGATCATATGGCTTTTCAATGTCATATTAACAGGAATATTGTCTAACAGGCTCAAACATGAAATACCTAATTTTCTAAAGCTAGTTCCTTTTTTGACCATTACATACTATTGATCAAAATACTTTGTAATTCTTTAAAAGTAGGTGCTATAATTGTAGAAAACTAATAGCAATGCAAAGATTCTTTTTTTTTTTTTTTTTAATAAGTTCTAGGACAAAAGTGGGGCTTGAACTCACAATTCCAAGATTAAGAGATGAATATTCTACTGACTGAGTCAGCCAGATGCCCCAAATGGAAAGATTCTTGTTCAGTAAAATTGCAAAGGAATTTTCTTCAGTAGAAATGTGAATGACTTCTATAAAAAACAGTTCAGAGTTAACATTTTTTAAAAATTTAATTTAATTTTTAAAATTTACATCCAAATTAGCATATAGTGAAACAATGATTTCAGGGGTAGATTCCTTAATGCCCCTTACCCATTTAGCCCATCCCCCCTACCACAATCCCTCCAGTAACCCTCAGTTTGTTCTCCATATTTATGAGTCTCTTCTGTTTTGTCCCCCTCCCTGTTTTTATATTATTTTTGTTTCCCCTCCCATATGTTCATTTGTTCTGTGTCTTAAAGTCCTCATATGAGTGAAGTCATATGATATTTGTCTTTCTCTGACTAATTTCGCTTAGCATAATACCCTCCAGTTCCATCCACGTAGTTGCAAATGGCAAGATTTCATTCTTTTTGATCGCCAAGTAATACTCCATTGTATACAAATATACCACCTCTTCTTTACCCATTCGTCCATCGATGGACATTTGGGCTCTTTCCATTTGTTGGCTATTGTTGATAGTGCTGCTATAAACATGGGGGTGCATATGTCCCTTAGAAAGAGCACACCTGTTTCCTTGGATAAATGCCTAGTAGTGCAATTGCTGGGTCATAAGGTAGTTCTATTTTTAGTTTTTTGAGGAAACTCCACACTGTTTTTCAGAGTTTACATTCTTAACTACTGGCATATTAACTAGTTTTATGTCTAATTTAGCAATCTTATTCCATTATACATCCTTTCAGAGACTATAAACACTCTTTCCTATAATTTTTTGAACCTGCTTTAGTTTCCTGCTGGTTCCCTCATCAATGACTTAAATAAATCTTCAGTACATTGTCATTTTATATTTCTATGAATCATGCTTTTAATTTTGTAAATTATACTTTGGCTGATTCCAGTATCTACATTTTTAAAAAGTAATATAAAGTTTTTATTTAAAATATCTGTATTTACAGGTGTGCCTGGGTGGTTAAGTCAGTTGAGTGTCCGACTTCAGCTCAGGTCATGTTCTCAAGGTTCATGTCAGGCTCTTTGCTGACAGCTCATAGGCTGGAGCCTGCTTCGGATTCTGTGTCTCCTTCTCTCTCTGCCCCTCCTATGCTCATGCCCTCTTAGTCTTTCTCTCTCAAAAATAAACACTAAAAAAATTTTTTTAAATACCTATATTTACAATGTACCAGACATTACATCCTTGGCAACTTTTTAAACTCCTAATGAAAAAATTTTAAATGTCAACTCAAAAATGTGTGAGGACATAGTTTTAAAAAATTATCTTACATGGTATTTAAGAAAAAAAAAAAGTCCTGGGTAATTATTTCATTGTTTCTTTCCCCTCAAACTTCCAACACCTTCCTCTCTTCCTCCTGCTTTGACTTCGTTTATTCACTATTTCACTGATTAAAGTAGGAGCATGAGCGGGGGAGGGGCAGAGAGAGAGACACTCAGAATCTGAATCAAGCTCCAGGCTCTGAGCTGTCAGCACAGAGCCGGATGTGGGGCTTGAACTCAGCAACTGCGAGATCACGACCTGAGCCGAAGTCAGATGCTCAACCGACTGAGTCACTCAGGTTCCCCAATAAGAGAATTTCTATTTTTCTTATTTATTAAGTTCCTATTGTGGTTTTTATTTGTCTAGATCCTGGGGGTAGTCAATAGTAAACAAGGACAAAAATTATTTAGAAATGCTCTATTTGTTCAGGGCCCGTAAATTCTAAGAATATAGGCAAAATTAAATACTTTACACTGTAACTAAGTAGACTTGATTAAAAACTCATAGCTGGGAGGAGGTTAGGTATAATCTAGTCTAGTGACCTTATTTTATAGATAAAATCTAGAAAGTTTAAAAGATTTGCCCCAAATCACACAACTAGAGCATATCATAGCTGTGAATTCTCTTCCCAGGACTTTGCCCTTTCTCATCAATCTTTCTGCCAAGTGGATCTATTAATGTAATTAAAGACAAGCGTTTGAATGTGTAGACTAGCTTTTTAAAGAAAAGTAAATAGATTCTTATGAATTGTGAATTGTCTGCGTGACTGAATTTAATTATACCTTCAACTTCCACACACATGATCATCTGTTCTGTGCAGTTCGCCGTTTATGTAGTATTTATGCTAATATCTTCATTTGAGGAATTAGAAGGGCTGTTTATCTTCAGAATTCTTCAGAAATGCTGATTCATTTCAAAAAGAAACAATTCATCTGTTGTAGCAGAAGCAGGCAGACTGCAGAGGGCCAAATCTGGGCCACGTGCCATTAGTTTTTGTATAGTCCGTAAGTCAAGAATGGTTTTCACGTCTTAAAATAATTGGAAAAAATGAAAAGAAGAATAATATTGTGTGGGTGAATGAAATTCACATTTTAGTGTCCATTTGCATAGTGTTTTTAGAACACTGCCATGCCCCTTTAAGTAACGTCAAAGTCTGCCCTCTCAATACACCACAGAATCGAACAGTTGCAACACAAACTGGATGGCCTGCCAAGCTTAAAATGTTTGCTGTCTGGCCCTTTACAGAAAAACTTGACTCATCCTTCATTATAGCAACAAGTATCACACCATACTTCCCTCTCTCCACACTTGTAAGACACTGAGATAGCTACTATTTCGTAAGAACCGGCTGCTTTCCTCAAAAAAATTAAAGTTTAAGGGGCACCTGGGTGGTTCAGTCAGTTAAGCATCTGACCTCATCTCAGGTCATGATGTCGAGGTCTGTGGGTTCGAGCCCTGCATCCGGCTCTGTGCTAAGAGCTCAGCGTCTCCCTCTCTCCCCCTGTCCGTCCCTTGCTCGTGGTCTCTCAAAAATAAATAAATAAACATTAAAAAAAAATTAAAGCTTACAAGTGATGTTTACATCTAGGTGGCATAAAAAGCTTCCTATAGCCTATCCACAAAAGGTCTGTATTGAAATCATTTGTAATGGTGCAGCAAGGAACAGGTCCCCATGGGATCTATCTGTCAACAAGGGAGGATGTGTTCTTTTATGATTAGCTACTATGTCTCCAGCTCCTTCTACTCTATGTTTAAATATTTAAAACTAAATGTTTTACATTAATTTAGAAGCTTAGGATTCTTTGACAAGGAAATTCTGGGCTGATAATAGAAACAGTCAAGAAACAATTTCTTGTTTTACTTGAGACTTCTTGGATTATTAAAACACATTTTAAAGCAACTTTACCTTTAACCGCACTAAAGTTTACTAACAATGCAGCGGAAAAAGTACACAAAATGAATACACATATGGAAGTGTTTACCCTCATCAGAAGTTAAATAAATGCAACTTGGAACAGTGATGAAATACGATTTTTCCTATATTAAATTACAAAGAAAAAATACACTTCCTATTATTGGCCATTCGGTAGTGACATAGTGAATATTGATATTCTTTTGTGGGACAAACCTTATACATAGACACTCCAGTGATTTCCAAAAAGGTGTAAAATGCCATCCAAAAGAATTCATTTGAGCATTTCAGGTTTTGGTGCTCTGTAAGAAAAACCAACTATTGCAGAAGAGGTCAATTCACATTCTAAATTGAATCCTATCTTGGATACAGGATTGTTACCTAATGTACAAATCTCACACGCCACTTCCCTGTTTAAAATCCTTTGAGGGGCCCCTGGGTGGCTCTGTCTGTTGAGCGTCCAACTTTGGCTCAGATCATGATCTCACTGCTCATGGGTCAAGCCCCACATTGGGCTCTGTGCTGACAGCTCAAAGCCTGGAGGCTGCTCCCGATTCTGTGTCTCCCTCTCTCTCTGCCCCTCCCCCGCTGGCTCTCTGTCTCTGTCTGTGTGTGTCTCTCTCTCTCTGTCAAAAATAAACATTAAAAAATTTAAAATAAAATAAAATAAAATAAAATAAAATCCTTTGAATGTTCCCAATAATCAGCTGAGTCAAATCCAGTTTATATAGAGGCATTAAAGTCTCTCATCTTAGCCTGGACCTCTCCTCTTCTTATTTTCTGTCAATCTACTTGTGTAAACAAATATTCTCCCTCTCTACCCCATTTAAACGCATCTTTCCAGTGACTGGCACCAAATCTCTGCATTATTATTTTCTCACCTTTCCTGAAGCATTTACAAGTGATCCTAGAACAACATGGGTTGTAACTGCGTGAGTCCTCTTATACAAAGATTGTTTTTGATAAGTACAGTACAGTATTGTAAATGTATTTTCTCTTCCTTATGCTTTTCTTTTCTTTCTTTCTTTCTTTCTTTCTTTTTTTTTTAATGTTTATTTATTATTAAGAGACAGAGAGAGACAGAGCATGGGCATGGGAGGGGCAGAGACAGGGGGAGACACAGAATCCGAAGCAAGCTTCAGGCTCTGAGCTGTCAGCACAGAGCCTGATGCAGGGCTCGAACTCAGAAACCAGGAGATCATGACCTGAGCCGAAGTCAGACGCTCAACTGACTGAGCCACCCAGGCACCCCTTCCTTATGCTTTTCTTAATAACATTTTCTTTTCTCTAGTTTACATTATTGTGAGAATACAGTATATAATACATACAACAACAAAATGTATTAATTTATTCTTTATGTTATCAGTAAGGCTTCCTGTCAACAGTAGACAATTAGTAGTTAAGTGTTGGGGGAGTCAAAAGTTATATGTGGGGGCGCCTGACTGGCTCAGTCCGTAGAGTATGTAATTCTTGATCTCAGGGTTGTGAGTTCAAGCCCTACGTTGGGAGTAGAATTTACTTAAAAAAAAAAAAGTTATATGTGGATTTTTGACTGTGCAGGGCAGGCTCAGCACTCCCCCGCCCCTCCCCACCATTGTTCAAGGGTCAACTGCACTTTCATCTTACAAGAAATTCAATCTGGGTCTCAGATACCCTCCAGCTACTGTCTCATTCTCTCCTTTTCTTTAAAACAAACTTTTTGAAAGAATTGCCTGTATTTTCTTAAATCTCTAATCTCTCTCCTTTTATTTCTTTTGAACCCATGCTTTTCTCTTTTTATTTACCTTTATTATTAAAAAAATTAAACACACGCACAAAGAAAATTGTGAAATAAACACCCATATACCCATCTTCCGGCTTCTGCCAGATTATTTCAAAGCCGATCAGAGATATGTGAACATATGTAAACAGCTTTTCAGACTCATCCTGACAAACTACTCTTGTAAAAGCCAACAGTGACCTTCACTTCATTTATTTTGTGGAGTAAAATACACACCTATATATTTTTCTCCCAAGCAATAGCTTGGATTGAAAATTTACATATTTATTAAAAATGAAAACAGAAAAAAAATCAACAGAAATGCTACCACATAGAGATGAGCATTATTAACAGTTTAGTGAATTTTATCCCAGATTTTATGTTATGTTTATATTAACATGTATTTTTAAAATAAGGTTATACTATTTAAAAATCTTTTATTTACTTGATGAATTATGAATGTGCCTTTTTATATTCAACAAATTATAGGTCTAGGAAATATTTTTTTTAAAGCTCCATAGCATTCCATCATTTTTATGTTTCATGATTTATTCAAAAAATCTTCTCTATTTGTATATTTTACATGTTTCTAATTTTAACTTTCATAAACATGACTATAGTGATTATCCTTATAAAGCATTTTTATGTACATGTGCTATATTTCTTCAGCATAAACTCCTAGAAGTGGAATTTTGAGTATTACATATTTTGAAAGCTACAAAGCAATGTTTTTTTTTTTTTTCAAAACCATAAGGATTTAATCCATAGAATGCTGCTAGCTAGCAAAAAAAAAAAAAAAAAAAAAAAAAAAAAAAAAAATTCTTACCTGTAACACGGGGTCATGGGATACCTAAAACAATGAGTGTGAAAATGCAGTGCTTCTCCAAATCTTATGCGATGTACCCAGAAGATTCTGTGGTAAATGGATGAGGATCCAGAGTTAGAGGTATGTTTCCTCTCAGCTCATACAAGTCTAATAGAGTAAAATAAGCTTCATCTATAAGCTGCCCAGATTTTTCATCTAATAACTGCTTGCCCCTTTCCTGAAGATGTATATTTGACTTTGATGGGAATGAACCATCAAAGACAGAATGGAGAACTCTTACAGAATGAACTAGTTTGGGAAACAAATTTTCAGCTCCATCTTCCATTTTCTTTTTTTTTTTTTTTTAATGTTTATTTTTGAGAGAGAGAGAGAGAGAGAGAGAGGCAGAGAGAGAGGGAGACAGAATCTGAAGCAGGCTCCAGACTCTGAGCTGCCAGCACAGAGCCCAACGCGGGGCTCACACAAACCACAAGATCATGACCTGACCCGAAGTCGGAGGCTTCACTGACTGAGTCACCCAGGCGCCCTTCTCCCATTTTCTGTTTTCAAATTAATCTCATTAGTCATAATTTATTTTATTGGTGGGGTCTTAAATATATAGTCTAGTTCAAAAAATGCCTAAGAAGATTTGAGAAAATATCAACAGTGCCTTCAAATAAAAACGGTAGACTTTAATATGGCAAAAATAAAATAGAAACAAAGATCGAAGGACTTGTCACCAAAAGATACCTTGTCACCAAAAGATAGCCTGTGGAAGGTACCAAGCTGCCCATCAAAGCCATCTGAGGAACTTCTCTTTGAGGAAAGAGAAATTAATTTTATTCAGGCAGAGGAAGCTGGATCTCAGTAGAAAGATCCAGGGCGAGCATATTTTACATACAAAAAATTCTCGGAAAAGTAACACACATTTCTAAGGAAAATAAACAGTTGTCAGGTATCACAAAAGCTGTTTATTCCTCTGACTTAAATTCTTAAATGACCCTCAATTCTGAAATCGTGGAAAAGGACCTTAACATTGCCAAATGTCTGACTGTCTACTCAGTATTTTCAAGAGTTAGAGAAGAGCCTAGTAACTGAAATTTTGCCCAGGGGTTTACACAGATAGTCGTTTCCATCTGCTTTCAGAGAAAGCCCTTGAAATGTAGAATGTCAAATGAGGCCTGGGCATTGATTAGCATAGTTTGAATGATAATAGAAACTTAAAAAAAAAAAATCAGTCAACAGTAAATCTGAGGGTTTCACTTTTATCTCTGCAACTACCAATTCGTGAATAACATTTTAAAAATAGGACAAACTACTTGTTAACTACATAATTTTACTATAAGGGATGTAAAAAATGGGATGTCTGGATTTTGTTTCTCCTAAATTGTTTTGATTTTGACTTAATTCTCTTAATTCAGGATATAATGTGAGTTTCAGTTCCTTGGATTAGATGGATTCTGAATTCAGTTTGGAGTTTACATAAGATGCTCAGTGAAGTCTTGAGTATTCAGCTTAACATGAGCTGACAAGTTGGTATGATATTCTAGAAAATGTTGTTGTTGTTTTTTTTAAGATTTTATTTTTAATTTTTTTTTAACGTTTATTTATTTATTTATTTATTTTTTGAGACAGAGAGAGACAGAGCATGAACGGGGGAGGGTCAGAGAGAGGGAGACACAGAATCCGAAACAGGCTCCAGGCTCCGAGCTGTCAGCACAGAGCCCGACGCGGGGCTCGAACTCACATACCGCGAGATCCTGACCTGAGCCGAAGTCGGACGCTTAACCGACTGAGCCACCCAGGCGCCCCAAGATTTTATTTTTAAATAATTTCTACACCCACCGTGGGACTCGAACTCACAACCCCAAGATCAAGAGTCACATGCTCTATCCACCGAGCCAGCCAGGTGCCCCATGATATCTTAAAAAAGGCTTTTGGGGGGAAGTGGTAAGCTGTTTCCTAGATTAGATATTATTAGGCCTTGCCAACCTGAACATTCTCCCAGTCAGTATACAAACTTCATGGTTAGGTGGGAAAATTAATAACTATGGTGGTAAATGGTGAGTCACAGTGCACCTATTCTGTTATCATTGAAACTTTCTGATGGCTCTAATAAGACTTAAGCCACAACTTTTCATAGAATTATAAGGCTGGTAGGTACTTTAGAGTTACTAGTTTCTTCTTCTACCAGTGGAAGAATTTCTTTTACATTGTACAAAGAGATGATCATCCTCAACTTTTCCAATGAGAAATTTATTTATTTATCTATGTATTAGTTATTTTGTCATGAAGAAGTCCATTGAACAGAGGTACATTTTTATTTTGTTAATTTTTAAATATTTAAATATTTAAGTATTTATTTATTTATTTATTTTAGAGAGAGAGCACACGAGCAGGGGAGAGGAGCAGAGGGAGAGAGAGAGAATCTCAAACAGGTTCCACACACAGTGTGCAGCCCAACGCCGGGGTCCATCTCACAATCCTGGGATCATGACCTGAGCTGAAATCAAGAGTTGGACGCTCAGCCGACTGAAGCACCCAGGCGCCCCTTTTAAAAACTTTTTTGTAAAGATTTTATTTTTTTTAAGTAATCTCTATAAAATATAAAATATAATAATATAATAATAAAAATATAAAAAATATAAAATATAAAAATATTTTAAAATATATTTTTATGGGGGCACCTGGATATCTCAGTTGTTTAAGTGTCCGACTTTAGCTCAGTCATCACTGATATCACTGTTTGTGAGTTCGAGCCCCACATCAGGCTCTCTGCTCTCAGCATAGAGACGGCTTGGGATCCTCTGTCCCCCTTTCTCTCTGCCCCTCCCCTGTTCATGCTCACTCTCTCAGACATAAGTAAGCATTTAAAAAAATAATAATAAAATAAAATGTCTTTTTAATTATAAAAATTTTAAGTTTCTACTAAAATTATTTTTTAAGATGATAATAAATTAGGTCTTTTTTAAAATATCTAGCCATTGCTTCTAGTTCTGAATGTTGTGGCATTCTAGAATAAATCTATTTCTTCTTTTAAAGCTGTATGTTATGAAAAATACCTTTCAGTATTTAGAGAAAAACTTTGTCTCTCACTGAGCCTTCCCTTCTCCAGCCTAGGCATCTCTAGTTTCTTTAGTGAATTTTTGTATGCAAGATTTGAATATTTTGTTCTTTGCCATTCTGGGAGTCTGTCCTTTGTTCCTGTAACTTTTCCTATGTAATGTCAAAGCCAGAAAACAAGGCTTTCACAATAGATATGAATTACTTCAGAACCATATTATTGGAAAAAATAATTCAACTAAGTAAAATTTAAAGGTCTTACTGGTTTTATTCAGTGATTCACGAATTGGGCAGCATCTAATCCAGCAGAATAAAAAGGAGCTGCAAAGAGTTATACACAGTTTGAGATTTTATAGGCAGAAAGGAGAAGGAAAAGGAAGTCAGTATAGGCACAAAAAAAAAAAAAAATGGATTGATTATCGCGAGGTTACTTTCCTTATAGGGGATTGCAGGAGTCTATTTGGCAGATTGCCGAGCTAATACTAATCAGGCAGCTCCTGATCCACTGGCTTAAGATTCCATTCCTGGGAAGCTGAAACTATAATAAAGTCTTAGCTTAGTTTTTTGGGGCTTAGAATAGGTGACTCCATTTGGGGCCTGTTGTTTCATCTTTGACAGTATTGGATATTTGTTGCTGTCATTTATGTGGTTGTGTATGCTACAAATATGTTTATTAGTACTGAAACTAATCCCACTATTTTCACTAACAAGTACGTCTCTATTTTTTTCTATTTGGGAGGAGGCAAAGATGTAGTTGATTTTAGAAGTTCACTTTTTTGGTTTCGTTTTGTTTTTTAATTTCATTTTTTTAAGTAATCCCTACACTCAGTGTGGGGCTTGAACTCACAGTCCTGAGACTGAATATCACCTGCTTCACCAACTGAGCCAGCCAGGTTCCTCAAAAGTTCACTTTTTTTTTTTTTTCTGATTAAATACATATCACATGCAATAAATGTTCAAATATTACAGAAATGTTGATTTAGAAATTAAATCTGTCTGTAATCTCTCTCCTTCTCACATACCAGTGGAAACAGTTGGTAAATATATTATTACAGATTTTTCCCCCCTGCGCATTTGTATTCAGTAATACATATAGGCAGAGAACTTATTAAGAGCTTGGGCTTTGGGAACCTTGGGTGGCTCAGTTAAGTGTCTGACTCTTGGTCTAGGCTCATGTCATGATCTGGGTTCGTGAGTTCAAGCCCCATATCGGGCTTTGAGCTAACAGTGTGGAGCCTGCTTGGGATTCTGTCTCTCTCCCTTTCTTTCTGCCCCTCCCCTGCTTGCTCTCTGTCTCTCTCTCAAAATATATAAATAAACTTAAAAGAGAAAGAGTTTGGGCTTTGCCGTCTGATTGCCTTAAATTCTGACTCTGCCATCCGTTAGTTGATGCTGTTTCTTTATTTCGAAAGTAATGATAATAATATGCCTATCTTATCAAGATGTTGTGATTCTTGAGTGATATAATACTTAAGATGCTCTGTACACATGGCATGATATTAAGTTTTTATTTAAAGTTAGCCACTTTTGGGGCGCCAGGGTGGCTCAGTCGGTTGGGCGGCCGACTTCAGCTCAGGTCATGATCTCGCGGTCCCTGAGTTCAAGCCCCGCATCGGGCTCTGTACTGACAGCTCAGAACCTGGAGCCTGTTTCGGATTCTGTGTCTCCCTCTCTCTGACCCTCCCCCGTTCATGCTCTGTCTCTCTCTGTCTCAAAAATAAATAAACGTTAAAAAAAAAAATTACAGTTAGCCACTTTTTATGTTTATATGATATGTATTATATGTCAATTTACGGGCATGAGAATCATGGAGAATTTTGTTTTGTTTTGTTTTTAAGATTATTTTATTTTTGAGAGACAGGGAAAGAGAGAGAGAGAGCACATGGTTGGAGCAGATAGAGAAGGAGACAGAGAGAATCCCAAGCACTGACAGTGCAGAGCCTGATTTAACCTAGGGGCTTTAACCTCGGAACCTTGAGATCATGACCTAAACCAAAATCCAGACTCAGATGTTTAACTGACTGAGCCACACAGGTGCCCTGAGAATTTTATTTTTCTTATTTAGTAATATCCACCTCGAAACTGGTTTATATTATATCAATGTAACTGTCAATTTCTATCACATTCTTTTAATGTTTGCACATTATGGTAGGTAGTATTGTAATATTATAGAACTGCACCTTAGTTTATTTAAACAATACTCGTCTGATGGACAAGGATTACAGTTTCAGTGGTGTGATGGAGGTTGCTTATACCAGCTCATAAGAATTGATTGTCACATCTTTTCCTAACTCTGTGTGCAGTTGATATCATGTTGGTATCTTGAAATCAGCCATGGTGAGAGTGTTTACAACCTTGAAAATTGGCCAATGTGACATGAAGACTCCCCTTCTCCACCCCCACCCACACACATACCATTTACCAGAACACCACTGTGTAGTTCTCTAAATTTTCTAATAACATATAATTAGCATTCTGGAACATATATATTTGCACATTGGTGAGGGAATTTCCAAAGAAATATCCTTAAAAGAAAAAGAAACAGAAAAAAAAAACCACCCCAAAACAAAACAACAAACAGTAGGCCTTTCCCCAACCAGGTTATGAGTCAGAAACCAAGGGAAAATGTTTTTATCCCTTCATAGGGCATCCTTTGCTTCCTGGCTGGGTCCCACCCACCAATGCTGGTCCTTGTGCCAAGGAATTATGGTAACTTGGCGTTAATATTGTCATTACTTTCAATTAATGTAGGGGCATATGTGCCCAGAAAGACTTGACTGAAATCTTTTGGCTTTAGAAGTCAATTGGCTTTAGATAGTCAATGGGGGAAAGAGATACTTTTCCAGACCTACTTCCCTTTAGTTCTTTCCTTTAAGTGAATGGATCACAGGGGGAAGGTGAAAGGAGATGTAAATTTGAACCTATACTAAATTCCTTTCCTATTCATATTATAATGAAAAGTTGCTAATCACATCACAAAAACAAACTTCTTTTTAACTTATTCTCTGAACACAAAGTGGGCTTGTAAAACGCAGATTAGTTCTTAAAGATACACAGAGATACACAATAGAGAAGATCTATCAAGGACGCATTGGGAGGGCGGATAAAAGATGAACATAAAAAAAGAAAAGTCGAACATAGAAGAAAGTAAACTAATCCCGAGTTCATTGTTGTCACCACCTTCCATCCTTGGACCGCACCTCGGAAGGTTTTGTGAAAGCAGGAAAAAACTGAATGGAAAACAAATGACTAGTTTGTGCTGAAAGGTTTTGTGCTATTCATATTTGCCCTGCTTATTTTGAGGAACTTAGATAATTTATTTGACACTTTTAGATAGGGTTGTCACTTAGAAGAAGAAAAGCCATATTCTAGGGTCTGGGTAAAGCCTGGGGAAAGACTCTGAAAGGAAAGGGGAACAGAGCAGAATAGAATACATTTAAACCTCAATTGCATACCAAAACTGCATAGTACAGCTGATTTAGTTAAAACCTAATGCACACAGTGGCAATTTTAATAAGAACATATATATTTAGTTGGTAACAAAATTCCAAATAAAATCTCCAAATTTTACAGAACAAGGGTAGGAATGTGACCATGAGCAAAGTCTTCTTTAAGTGAATATTAGAGCAGCTAAAGAGAAGAAACACAAAGAAAAAGAAAAAAAGAATAATTTCACGGAACATTTCCTAACCTCATGGAATAGTGCTAAAAGGATATCCCAAATATTTAATTGAGAAGTATTAAATTTTCCTATTATTTTTCTTATTTTTCCTATTTTCCTCTTATTTTTATTGAAATGCAAGTGACTTTTGTTCTCAAAAAGCAAAACCAACAGACTTTACTAAAAAATTATGATCTCCGCTTCTAATTGTTTGGAGAGCAAGAAAGTTAAAGTCAGAATGTGTTTACTTTGGGCTGAGGTGAATTTGAATAAAAGGGAATTGCTAGAAAGTTTAATAAATCAGAAAATTTTTTAAACATTAAAATTGTATTCATCTCCAGGCAATGTGACTTAGGACTTGGTTATCCATGGATTTGGGTGGGGGAAGAATGGGGACCTGAAACGCTAGTTACAACTTGAAATGAACATAGCTGAAGCATTTTTTGTTTGTGCTTGTAACTTCTCAGACTTTTCTTTTGGTTCCAGACCATGAAGTCTCATCCCCATGACCCTTTAGCAAGTTGAGTGGCTTCCAACAAAACTCAGTCATGGGTGATGTTTAATTAGGCAGGAGACGATGCACAGAAAACATTTAGAAAGCTGCAGTTTTCTGACTTAAGTTACACATTATCAGCATCTATTTCTCATGTAAGTAAATATAAATGTGTGCTTTGGTCCATCAACCTAACCATTTGGCAATAGTGTGATTTGGTAAAGCGTACTAATAACTTCTCAAGTAGATGTTAGGATTAGGACACGTTTTTTTGTTTTGTTTTGTTTTGTTTTTCAGCCAAACCAAAGCTTGTAAAAACAAAGAATGATGCCAAAAATAATGGTAGAATATCACTAAAAGTTTTCTTCATCAGCTTGTGACAGTGACAATTCCTGAATGATTCCCCTATATACACAAAATATATGCATAGTCCTGTATGGCTGCAGGAATAGAAAGGTTGCATCATACAATTAGTATGATTCTTTTGAATAGGAACTGCTTCTTTTGTTTTCGGGCTCATGTGTATTGCAGGTGCCATATTTTCATTTTCTTCTAAACCTCTTTGGTATAATTCTTTTCCTTGAGCCAGGCTTATTTTTAATGTGAATAACAGGATCCATGATGATAAAAATAGTGCAGGGAAGGCATGAAAGGATGCCAAAGTAAATAGAGCCATGGCCATCTCCAGGGGATGATCACAGCTCTAATAAAACCGCATTCCTATAGTTTAGGCTGGGAAGTTTGCAAACTAGCTAAAAAAGCACCTCTTTCTTCCTGTCATATAATCTACAATATAGCTGTCTTGAGAAAGATATATATAGTCCTAGCACCTTCGTCCTGTGAATAGTGCTCCCTGTTCCAAATAAAGTGAAGCTTCCTGTCAGAAGTTCTGCCTGGTTTTCATGCCCACTAAACAGGATTGAAGGCAGTTGATATTGGTATTGGGGGTCAAGGTGGCTGCCTGAATGATTTATTTCGATTGTGCTTTTCAGCTGCTTTCATATTTCCCAGGTCTTAGACGTAATATCACTTCACAAAAAAGAAAAGGAAAGCTTTCAACAGTGCTCACAAAGTATGGGACTGGGAAAAGGAGCTTAAGTTCTCTAGGTTTTGAATGATCGTAGGGGTCCTTTTGTGTGTCTACTATGTATGGCTAAGGACATTTTATTGCAACAATAGTGGAATAAAGAAATAGTTCTTCCCACCCACCCCCATCCCGCCCCCAATAAATAGTTCTAAAGAAGGATTTTATTTTTCTGGGGTTTTTTTTGTTGTTTTTTTGTCATATAGAAGTAATAAAGAATTTAAATAACGAAGTAGCCATGGGAACTGAATTTAAACCATACAAAAACTATCAAGATATTTTATAGGATGGATACTGATAACAGCTGCTATTTACTGATCTTTTCCTAAGGGCCAGTCACTGTGTTTCACATATATTACAGATTTTAAACTTCCCTATAGTTGTAGGAGCTAGCTGTGAATTATGATCTTGGTCTTCCCCATGATGAAATAAGGTTAGGTTGGGAGAGATTCAACAGCTTGGCCACAGTTTTAAAGACAGTAACTATTTAATAATTTATGTATTTTAAAATATAAATAGAAAATAGAAAATTATAAAAATTATTGTAAATAATAAAATACTATTAAAAAGCTGGTTTTGAGGATGTCAACCTTCTTTTTTATTTAAATATATATATTTTTTCAATGTTTATTTATTTTTGAGAGAGAGAGTGCAAGCAGGGTAGGGCAGAGAGAGAGGGAGGGCAGAATCAGAAGCAGGCTTCAGACTCCCAGCATCAGCACAGAGCCTGATGCAGAGCTCAAACTCACGGACCTGCAAGATCATGACCTGAGCCGATGTCAGACGCTCAACCAACTGAGCCACCCAGGTGCCCCCCCCCCACCTTTTTTAAACATTCTTAAATATTTTTTTAATGTTTATTTGTTTGAGAGAGAGAGAGAGAGTGTGTGAGCAGGCGAGGGGCAGAGAGAGAGAGAGTGAGAATCCCAAGCAGACTCTGCCCTGTCAGGGCATAGCCGGATGCTGACAAATTCACGAACCATGAAATTGTGACTGGATCTTAAATCAAGAGTTGGATGTTCAACGGACTGAGCCACCCAGGTGCCCCAAGGGTATGAACATTTTGGGAAGGGATGTGCTTTCCAGGAAGGGAAGAGTAATCTTTGAGGCCTACTTGGAAATCTCACATTTAGGGAAAATAGACACTTTATTATATAAGAAGTGTTTTGTATCTTTGTTCATGGTCCATGTAATGTCTTCTTTTAGTCAGAAATTAGGTCTTTAGGGGTGCCTTGGTGGCTCATTCGGTTACCCATTCAACTCTTGATTTTGGCTCAAGTCATAATCTCATGGGTCATGAGATCAAGCCCCATGTCAATTTCATGGGTCATGAGATAGAGCCTTGTGTCAGGCTCTGCTCTGACAGTGTGGAGCCTGCTTAGGATTCTTTCTCTCTCCCTCTCTCTCTGTCCCTCCCCTGCTCACTCTTTCTCTTAAAGTAAATAAGCAAACATCACAAAAAGAAAAAAGAAAGAAAGAAAAAGAAATTAGGATTTTAAGTGCATCGGGTTCTTTCTTGCTTTCTTAGGTTTTGAGGGGACCATTTGAGTTTTTGTATACATTAACCTGTGAATAATCTTCTGAAATTCTTTTTTTGTTTTTTAAAGTAAACTGTATGACCAACATGGGGCTTGAACTCATGACCCTGAGATCAAGAGTTGCATGCTCTAGGGACTCAGCCAGCCAGGCACCCCAGAATATCCAGAACTCTACTCTGGAGCCTGTTCTCCTGAAAAGCAATATATCCTTTTTTATAAATATTCAATCTAATTTAAATGCAAACTGGGAAATTTTACCTCACCCTTTTAGTTATGTACATGCTTTAGTATTGTCCCTTGTTCCCAAAGCTAACCTTAATGGGTTTGCTCATCTATTAAAGTCTAGCAAAGATTTCTGCATCTGAACTCTCTTTTGGGAAACTAGATATCTTTTACTCAATGTTTTATGGAGTTTTGCTGGCTTGCACAAATACTGGGAAGTTGCTTATGCTTAAATGAGAGAACTAATTTTTCTGAATGTGCTTTAGAGGTATGGATTATGTCCTCTATAAGCTTAAGGCACAATATATATATATATACACTGTGGTTATATGATATTAAAGCATCCACCATAAGAAGGAATAAAGTGATTAGAAAATGATTAACACTGTTAGGACATACTAGAATTCAGGAATTATTGTTTTATCTGTTTCTATATTCCCTGTATACAAAAGTCTTCATGGTTGATGTTAGTATGTGCTCATTTACTTTTTTTCTTTTTAAGTTTATTTATTTTGAAAGAGAACACGTGTGCACACAAGTGGGAAGGGGCAGAAAGAGAGGGGGAGAGAGAGAATCCCAGCAATGCAGAGACTGGAGCAGAGCTCACCCTCACCAACAGATCATGACCTGGGCTGAAATCAAGAGTCAGATGCTTAATCAACTGAGCCACCCAGGAGCCCCTGTGCTCATTTATTTTTTAATTAAGTAAATAAAAATAAAAGGTTTTTAAAGGAAAAAACCAGAAAATGCTTCAACAATTAACTTCTGGATTAAGTTATATGTATGTACATGTTGTCTGTGTTTCTCCCTCCCTCCCTCCCTTTCTCCCTCCTTCCCTCCCTCCTTCCCTCCTTTCTTTCTTTCTTTCTTTCTTTCTTTTTTCTTTTTAAGATTTTATTTTATTAAAAAAAAAAATTTTTTTTTAACGTTTATTTATTTTTGAGACAGAGAGAGACAGAGCATGAACGGGGGAGGGTCAGAGAGAGAGGGAGACACAGAATCAGAAGCAGGCTCCAGGCTCTGAGCCATCAGCCCAGAGCCCGACGCGGGGCTCGAACTCACGGACCGTGAGATCGTGACCTGAGCTGAAGTCGGACGCTCAACCGACTGAGCCACCCAGGCGCCCCGACTTTTTAAGATTTTATTTTTAAGTAATCTCTACACCCAATGTGGGATTTGAATTTACAACTTTGAGATCAAGAGTCACATCCTCTATCGACTGAGCCAGCCAGGCACCCTTATTACCTTATTTTTAATATTAATTTTTATTGAAAGAAATATTGAACAGGTGGGGTGCCTGGCTGGCTTAGTCAGTAGAACATGTGACTCTTAATCTCAGAGTCATGAGTTTGGATCCCATGTTGGGCATAAGGAATTACTTAAAAAATGAAAACACTGAACAGCTAAATAAAATTTTAGCATAATGTTTTCATTTTTTCTCCCCAAATGTATCTTATCTAAATAATCTGACATTTTCTGACATTCTAGAGCCATAACACATTTCCACATCACATATGACATTTCCTGTCTCTCACTGTAAGGCCTTGCAAGATTAAATAAGGTAGTGACATGTGTTTTAGCGTATGGTAGTTGGCAATGGTGGGTAAAATAGCTAATCTTGGTCTCATTAGAAATGACTGATTTGTTGATATTAGACACATTTTTAACTGCTGTGTACCTCAAAGTCAGCACAAAAAATGCCTTTGAAATGATTCTGTCATTACCATTTATGATGGTAATAACCACATTTTAAGAGATCTGTCCTGTATATTTTTGAAACTCATTTAATTTTCAGTTTCATGCTATACCTATGGATTACTTGAAAAATGACGAGTGATTACAAGCTGAGCTGTGGCTCTGGTTAAAGGCCTACGTGCATGGGTAGTTTCATTTGTTACAAATGAATGCTCTTATTTTCATTAGCTATTTGACATTTTTATTCCAAGAGTTGCTGATTTTAGTTCTCAGGTTATCAGTTATCAAACTTTGTTCTTTTTGTTCATGAGTCCTCACATGACTCATGACTCAATGTAAAATAAACATTTGGCAAATTAAAAAAAAAAAACCACAATGGTTTATTTGATAAATGATCAAAGCTTGGAAATTAAAAAGAAATTAAATACATTAACATTTTAAAAATTAGATTTCCATTAGTAATCTTGGTGATATTAGTATAATCTAATAACACTTATTGTGCATCCTCCAATCTGACAAACACTCATTTTATACAGACGTTAAAATAGAATGTGTTCTTATGTGCAGGTAACCCAGTTTTCAGTGATGTCTTGTTCAGATTATACTTATCGTCACGCTTTCAAAAAAGAAATAAATCTTCACAGTTCTTCCATACAAGTCAAACAAATGAATATGAATACTTTACCATCCAGTTCATTATTTGATATATTCCTTTAAGACATGATCCCAAAGCACAGTACTCAGAAGTACTTAATAAATTTACAAGTCAATTTACTGCTAGTGTCTAGAAACTTTAAACAACCTTCATTAAATTACTGAGGAAAAAGGTAAAGTCTATTGACCTACATTCCCAGACGTTTTGCCACTCATTTAAGAGACACTAAAACAATGATATGAGATTTATTTAACTATTCTCTCCTGCCACCATCATTCCCTAGAAAGATAATACTGATATACTGATAAGACATCAGTCTTACAGTTTTTTTGTTTGTTTGTTTGTTTGTTTTTTTACAAAAAGTCATAACTTTTACAAAAGTCTTGGCTCTTGGAAAAATTTCAGGACCTGATTCTTAGGATTCAGTAGAAGAGAAAGAAAACACTTCCTGTCCTCCTCCTCCCTGTATTCCTTGATATTCACACGTACACCTGATTTTCAAGGTTTGGTTGATAGTGGGTTGATTTCTTTAGATGTGCTTCCAACTCAGTAGATCAAACAACAGAGGGTCCATTTCCTAATTGGGGCTTATTTAACTGTGACATAGGGTAATGACAAGTTCCACAAGACTAGGCCCAGAGGAGTCTTCACACACTAGTTGGTTGTCCACATCTCTTTGTTCTGGCACATGAGTCTGGCAGACGTCTTCCCTGTGAGTCTCAGTTTGTTTGCATTCGTGCTTCTGCTCCTTCATAGGACAAAGAGGTTTCGGTGGATTACAAGTTAAAGACATGGTGTATGCCGCTATTAGCTTTACTTTTATCCAATGAAGGGTCTCATTGAATGCCTCAGAAAACAGAATCAAAAAGGTATTTTGACTTCACTCATGTTTCATACCCACTATGTGGAAAGTACCATTTTTGTCAGTGTGGCCAAAGTAAGATATCTGTTAAAACAAGCCCATCACCAGGAACTGCAAATAGAATGCCTTGGAGATTACTTCTTGGGGTCACAGACAAAGCAGGGGAGCTCTGACTGCAGAGTAACTGTGGCAACTGTGAAAGACCAACTAACATCTTTTGAACAAAGAACTAAAGATTGTTCCTGCCATTGTCTTACAGGTCCTCTGACCAGAAGCATGACTGTGATTTTCTGCATCACAGAAGGCACAAGGCACTGGCATCTCTGAAAAAGTATCTTCAGCAATAGGTCAATCAGGTACAGAAGGAAGGAGGAAAGAACATTTCAGGTGGAGTGAATTGTAAGCAGAAGGTCAACACAGTGTGGGGAGTATCTAAAGATAGATGCTCATTGGGGCCAAGGCTGGAAGTGTGCGAGCATGTTCTGAGACGCGGGTGGAGATGACCTGGCTGACTGAGTTGAGGGATTTGGGCTTTATCATAAACATAATGGAAAGATAGAGTTTAAGGTGTGTCTGTTATGGGATGGAGGCTGTTGGAGGAAGGATGGGAGGACTGGACGTGGGATGAGTGCTGACAAGTTTTTGAACAGATGTCTCTAGCTGGATGGTGGAGAACAAATAGAATGAGAGCCAGTACAGCTGGGGGCTTCTTCAGTTGTCTTGATGAGGAATGATTGTAGCTGGGACTCTGGCGGTGGTGCTAGAGGGAAGGGAAGTGATGGATTAGATCTTTAAGGTTCTTTGTAGTTTCAAAAGTTTACCAAAAGACAAAGGAGAGTAATTTGGTGGGGAGTGGGAAAAAATGCTAAAGGAAAAGTAGAAATAATTATGATTTGGGGGGGGAGGATGTGGAAGGAAGTTCTGGTTATTAATATGAAGTTTCTTATCTCTAATGCACAGGGGTAAAATGATATAATTTGTTTTAGGAAACCTGGAAAAAAGAACTATCCAACTCAAACCAGTTTATATCCAACATATTACACTGAGAAATTAAGATTAATGGAGTCTTTCTTTGTAGACAGTTAGTTTTATGTTCCTTATATGATTAGGCCAAGGAAGATAAATTTTGGTCTTTTTATAGTCTATTTATAGCAAAAGATATGGTCTATTTATAGCAATAGATTTAATTGGAATACTTCATCAAAATGGCAGATTTTTTTTTTCTGAATTCTTTGCTTACAACATGATGCAGAGATACAACTGGTGAAATCACTCCTATTTGACCCATAGCGTTAATGAAAATTCAAAGTTGAGAAGCTTGTATAATTTGGTCTACAGGGTACTGACATGTGTTCACCATATGGTCTAAGTTGTTTACGGTTACGTTATTTAAACCACAGCAAAAATAGTAGCAACAACAAAGTACTTGTGCATTTGCCTTTTTTTTCCCCTAAGTGCAAAGGAATTTTTCTCTTGATAGAAAGCATTTGCTCTGGCTGACAAGTCTTAATCAGTTTTTGGTCATCACTTGGTTCAGACCTTGTGCCTAAAAAGTACTTGGGAGTTTCCTACAGGGAACTGATTCCAGGACTTGGACCCTGAGGGGCACAAGGAAACATGTTCTATTTCTTTCCAGAAAATTCCAAGGTCATCCTATCTTTTTCAAACTTTTACTTAAAATGTACCTGTTGAAAATATAAGCTTTTTGTTATTCTCCTTTTAAAAAAAATTTTTAATGTTTATTTATTTTTGAGAGAGAGAGAGAGTGAGTAGGGGAGGGACAGAGAAAGAGGCAGACACAAAATCCAAAGCAAGATCCAGGCTTGAGCTGTCAGCATAGAGCCCGACGTGGGGCTCAAACCCACAAACTGTGAGATCATGACCCTAGATGAGGTTGGATGCTTAACCGACTGAGCCTCCCAGGTACCCCATATTCTTTTTTTAAAAACGTTAAAATGTACATGATTTCATCCTCCTCTCCCCTCCTCCCCATTCATTGCAGAAAATCACACTCATGCTTCTGGTCAGAGGACCTGTAAGACAATGGCAGGAACAATCTTTAGTTCTTTGTTCAAAAGATGTTAGTTGGTCTTTCACAGTTGCCACAGTTACTCTGCAGTCAGAGCTCCCCTGCTTTGTCTGTGACCCCAAGAAGTAATTTTGTTTTTAACTTTAACTCCAGCCTAGTTCACAGACATTGTTATATTAGTTTCAGGTGTACAATATAGTGATTCAATACTTCCATACATCACCCAGTGCTCATCGTGACAAGTGCACTCCTTAATACCCATCACCTACTTTACACATCCTTCCACCCACTTCCCCTCTGGTAACCATCAGTTTATTCTCTACAGTTAAGAGTCTGCTTCTTGGATGGCCTCTCTTTATTATCTTTTTCCCATTTGCTCATTTGTTTTGTTTCTTAAATTCCACATATGAATGAAATCATATGGTATTTGTCTTTCTCTGACTGACTTATTTCACTTAGCATACTCTATAGCTCTTTCCATGTATTGCAAATGGCAAGATTTCATATATGTATATCACATCTTCTTTATCTAGTCATTAATTGGTGGACACTGGGCTGCTTCCATAATTTGACTTTTGTAAATAATGCTTCAAGAAACATAAGGTTGCATGTACCCCTTCAAAGCTGTATATCTGTATCCTTTGGGTAAATACGTAGTAGTGCGATTGCTGGATTGTAGGGTAGTTCTATTTTTAACTTAAACATTTTTTTAATGTTTATTTAAAAAAAATGAGAAAGAGAGAGAGTGAGCAGGGGAGGGACAGAGAAAGAAAGGGAGACAGAATCCCAAGCAGGCTTCACATCATCAGCGTGGAGCCTGATGTGGGGTTCCAACCCATGAACTGTGAGATCATTACTTGAACTGAAATCAAGAGTCAGACACTCAATGGACTGAGACACCGAGGCACCAGGCACCGCTCTATTTTTAAGTTTTGACAGGAAATTCCACACTGTTTTCCACAGTGGCTGTGTCAGTTTACATTCCTACTAACTGTGCAAGAGGGTTCCTTTTTTTCCACATCACCAACACTTGTTTTGTGCGTGTGTGTGTGTGCGTGTTTAAGTTTATTCATTTAGTTTTAGAGATAGAGAGCATGAGCGGGGGAGGGGCAGAGAGAGAATATCAAACAGGCCCTGTGCTCCACATTGAGCCTGATGGGGGGCTTAATCTTGCAGACCATGAGATCGTGACCTGAACTGAAATCAAGGGTCAGCCGCTTAACCAACTGAGCCACCTAGAAGCCCCTTTGTGTTCTTGATTTTAGCCATTCTCACAGGTGTGAGGTGATGTCTCATTGTAGTTTTGATGTGAATTTCCCTGCTGATGAGTGATTTAGCATCTTTTCATATGTCTATTGGCCATCTGGATGTCCTCTTTGAAGAAATATCTGTTCATGTCTTCTGCTCATTTTTTAACTGGATTATTTGTTTTATGGGTGTCGGAGGTGTACAAATTCTTTATATATTTTGAATACTAACCCTTTACCAGATATGTAATTTGCAAATACCTTGTCCCATTTCATAGGTTGCCGGTTGTGTTTTAGTTTTGTTGATTGTTTCCTTTGTTGTCCAAAACCTTTTTATTTTATTTATTTATTTATTTATTTATTTATTTATTTATTTAGTAGGGTTCATATGCAGCGCAGAGCCCAGTGCAGGGCTTGAACTCATGACCCTGAGATCAAGACCCGATTTGAGATCAAGAGTTGGGTGTTTAACTGACTGAGCCACCCAGGCACCCAGAAGCTTATTTTAATGTAGTCCCAGTTGTTTATTTTTGCTTTTATTTCCCTTGCCTCAGGGGAAACATCTAGAAAAATGTTGCTCAATGTCAGAGAAATTACTGCCTGGGCTCTCTTCTAGGATTTTTATGGTTTCAGGTCTCACATTTGGGTCTTTAATTCATTTTGAGTTTATTTTTGTGTATGTTTTAAGAAAGTGGTCCCGTTTCATTCTTTTGCATATAGCTGACCAGTTTTCCCAGCACCATTTGTTGAAGAGATTGTCTTTTTCCCATTGGATATTTTTTCCTGCTTTGTTGAAGATTAAGTGACCATATAATTGTGCATTTATTTGTGGGTTTTCTGTTCAGTTCTATTGATCTATTTTGTGCCAGTACCATATATTTTGACTGCGACAGCCTTGTAGTATAACTTGGAGTCCAGAATTGTGATCCTTCCTGCTTTGCTTTTCTTTACTCAAGGAGTGATTTGACTCTCCTTTGTCATACATTAATTCTTTCAAAGACCTTGGATAATGTTATGAGATATTCATTTAAGAACCTCCTATCCTCCCACCCCCCCAAAACATGCAACTATATAATACCCTAAAATCATGCATGGGACATGTCCAAGGAACTGGATGAGGGGGTATAGAATACCCAAGATTAAATCTCTGAGGCTAAAATTTTCATCAGTTCCCTTGTAAACATACATTTGTGGTCTGAGATATTATGGACTGAAATTCATACCTACGAATTTATCTCATTTATAATCTTCTGAGCCAATTTCCACCTCTCCTTTGGAGAACGCCTTTTCTTCACTGAAAGGTAATTTGAAATAATAGATGTGGGTGGAAAGATTATTCTTATTTCATTAGTGGTTTGATTACTGTACTCATGAAGTCATTAAAATTTTTTAAATTTCTGAATGCAATTTTTACAGTCTTATGTAATCTGGCCCTTAAGTTACAGAGAGAGAGGGAGACACAGAATCGGAAACAGGCTCCAGGCTCTGAGCCATCAGCCCAGAGCCCGACGCGGGGCTCGAACTCACGGACCGTGAGATCGTGACCTGGCTGAAGTCGGATGCTTAACCGACTGCGCCACCCAGGCGCCCCAAGTTTTTTCTTTTTTTGAAGTCTTATATGGACAGTGACATGTTTATACAAATGTTTTCTTCCAGTGATGTTTTTCAGGAAGGAGAAGTTCTATAAAGCAGAGCTTTTTTTTTTTTTTTTTTTTTTTTTTTTTTTTTTTTTTTTTTTTTTTTTTTAAGTGGGCTCCATGCGCAATGTCATGCCCTGAGGTCAAGAGTCCGAAGCTCTATTGACTGAGGCAGCCAGGTGCCCCCAAAGCAGAGCTTCTTAAATTTGCAGCATAGCAGGGCTCTCCAGACTTTTCAAAAATGCAAATTCCTACATTCCACTTTAGATCCACTAAACCAAACTATTGCAGGTAGGGGTGGTGGGGAGGTGGTGTTAGAGTTTGCATTTTTTTGTTTGTTTTAAGTACGCTTTATGCCCAATGTGAGGCTTGAACTCATGAGATCAAGAGTCCCATGCTTTACTGACTGAGCCAGCCAGGCACTCCTACTAGAGTTTGCATTTTTAAAATGCTTCCCAAGTGATTCTGGTGTAACCATTCACTCATTTATGGACTGCTTTTAGGTGTCCTGTAAGCATTTTCTTGGACTGAATTAATTTACTTGGAAATCCTTTATCTTTGGAAGTGAAACCATTTTAGGAGGCTGTAATGGGCTCAATTTTGTCCCCTTTGAAACTCATACGGTGAAGTCTTAACCTCCAGTAACTCAGAAAGTAAACATATTTGGAGATAAGATCTTTAAATAAATGATTAAGTTAAAAGGAGGCCATTAGAGAGAGGTCCTAATTCAGAATGACTGGTATCTGAACAAGAGGAAGAGACACCGGGGTGCCAGGTACATGGCCCTCAAAGCTGAACTCAGAGCACTGTGATCTTGGATTCTAGCCTCCAGAACTGAGAGAAAGTAAATTTCTGTTATTCAGAGATACCCAGTCTGGGATACATTATTATAGCAGCTTTAGCAAATTACTGTAGATGTCATGTACCATTGGGAAGAGCCATGTAGTAGCAAAAATATAGTCTTTAATTTGGGTGTTACTCACAATGTTAATTTAAAAAAATTTTCAAAATCTATCAGAGGGCACCTGGGTGGCTCAGTCAGTTAAGTGTCCGACTTTGGCTCAAGTCATGACCTCACGGTTCATGAGTTAGAGCCCACATCAGGCTCTACACTGACAGTGCAGAGCCTGCTTGGGATTCTCTCCCTCTCTCTTTGCCCTTGTCCTTCTTGCTCTCTCTTTCTCTCTTTCTCTCTCTCTCTCTCTCTCCCTCTCTCAAAATAAATAAATAAACTTTAAAAAGTAAAAATCTATCAAGAATTAAATCTATTCCTATTGAGTTCCCAAGTATACCATTATGATAGAGTGGGATTAAACATTTAAAAAATGTGTCAAAGCATATTATGAGTTTTGACCTTAAATTTGAGAAATTAAATTGGAAACCCACTTTTATTTATTTATTTATTTATTTAGAGAACACACATGCAGGAAGGGGATACACACAGAGAGAGAGAGAGAGAGAGAGAGAGAATCTTAAGTAACCTCCATGCTCATCTGGACACAGGCTCGATCCCATAACCCTGGGATCATGACTTGAGCTGGAATCAAGAATTAGATGCTCAACTAAATGAGCCATCCGGGTGCCCTGCAAATCCACTTTTAAAGATTGACCATGATAGCTTAAACAATTGACTGTGGCTTGCTGAATTCAGATACCTATTGAAGGCATAATTATATAAATTTACTAGTATGTAATGTAGCGTGGTATAATTCTTGATACAGCCAAGAAAAAAAAAGCCATATCTCAATGCTATGAACAAATAGATAGATATAAACTACTCACTTTGTCAGCAGATTATAATCTTAATAGAAGCTGAGAGAATAATGTATGTACCAGGATAAGGTGTTAGGTTCCTTGAAAAGAAGTATGATTGACTTTGTAATGATAACTTCTTGGGACCTAGTATCATGTTCTGGGTTGCTGTTAATTATTTCAGGCAGAACTTTTGTAAGATATTCTTCCCATTCTCTCTTTTTTCCTCTCCTAAGTACTTCCAAAATCACTGTACTTTTTTTTTTTTTAATGTTTATTTATTCTCGAGACAGAGACAGAGTGTGAACAGGGGAGGGGCAGAGAGAGAGGGAGACACAGAATCTGAAACAGGCTCCAGGCTCTGAGCTGTCAGCACAGAGCCTGACACGGGGCTCGAACCCACGAACTGTGAGATCATGACCTGAGCTGAAGTCAGACACTTAACCAACTGAGCCACCCAGGTGCCCCATGTACTTTTGACAGCATATAAATTTATTACTTACTACGATCTGTTATAAATACTTGTTCATGATCCTTAGAAACTGTAAATTCCATGAAGGTAAGACGTCTACTTCTTCCTCCAGGCATTGCTCTCTACAATATCTGGCACATTTTAGATACACAGTAAGTATTTGTTTCATAAATAAAGGTCAACTGAAACAAATATAATTTATTATACTTGACTAAATAACATACTAAATAAATAAATATGTTAAATTTACTAAATAAATAAATCATATACAATTAGTAAAATCTTTATCAATTTAATCGAGTATAATTATGAAAAATACTGTGAAAAGCTTTTTGAGTTACTGAATATTCAGTGACAACTGTAGGTAGCTAAAAGATAAATTATATGAAAATAAACCAAGAATTATCAAAAGGTTGAAGAAAATTACATAAAGAAAGCAGCAAATTTTAAGGAAATTTCTAAGGGAATAAAAGATTATATTATATTTGCTAACTTAAATTGGATTTCTTTTTATGTTATTAGAACATCAACTTCATACAATTTGAAGAGAGAACATCAAAGGGCACTTCAGGGGGTTTGATTCAATGTTTTTTTTTTCTATTTTTCTTTCCTTTAGTTATTTTTATTTTTTATTTATTTATTTTTTAAATTTTTTTAACATTTTTATTTATTTTTGAGACAGAGAGAGACAGAGCATGAATGGGGAGGGGCAGGGAGAGAGGGAGACACAGAATCGGAAGCAGGCTCCAGGCTCTGAGCCATCAGCCCAGAGCCCGACGCGGGGCTCGAACTCACGGACCATGAGATCGTGACCTGAGCTGAAGTCGGACGCTTAACCGACTGAGCCACTCAGGCGTCCCCTTTAGTTATTTTTAAAATGCTAGTGAATGAAGATATAGTCCATACAAATCATAGATCATAATTTTCTTTGTTAAGCTTAAAAATTTTCATTTAAATAAATGATTTAAAAAATCATTTATACATCACATGGTTCAAAGTTCAAAAGACACAAAACACGATATATTGAAAAATCTCTTTCCCACCTTTGTTCCTCAGACCCTTAGTTCTCCTTATCAGGAGCAAGTAAAGCTACCAATTTCTTATTTATTCCTTCATAGATTTTATGTATTCACAAGCAATGATATATCTATATCATCTCCATCTACTTTAAACATAGATGATAGTACACATTATTCTTAACACTTGATTCAACAATCGTTTTTGGATATCATTTAAGATATATCAGAATGCAAATTATCTTGCCACCTCCTCTCTTACCCCCACGGTTCACACTAGTGTTCTTCTCTTGATTTTATTAAAGCAGTAGATACCTAACAAACAGGTCAACTGGAGTGATCCTTAAAAAAAAATTCAGATCATGTCCGTTCATCTGTTCTGGACCCTTTGATGGCTTCCCATCACACTAGGAGTGAAAGGGACGTTGTTTACGCTGGTGTAAAAGTGTCCTGTGCACTTTTCCCACTACATCTCAGATTTCATCCCACACCTCTACATAGTTATATACATATGTCTCCCCTCATCCTTTATATAGCTGCCACACCAGCCACCTGGCCATACCTTAAATGTGCCATCTCAGGGACTTTATATGGGAGCTGTATTGCTTGGTGGTTCTTTCTCCAGATATCTGCATGGCTAACTTCCTTTCTTCTTTCAGATCTCTGCCGAAATTCCACCTTAATATAGATAACTTCCATGACTATCTTAAGTAAAAGAGCAGCAATCTGGGCCACTACCTATCCCCCTTACGTTGTTTGGTTTGACCCCATTTGACATAATTTATTTGTTTATTTTTGGTATCCCATGTAAGAAGGAGCTTTGTCTTGTCCAATTTGTATCTTCTTTGTTTAGAAAACAGTTGGTGCTCAATAAACTTTTGTTAAATAAATAAAATCAATCAATAAATCAATAAAATAAACAAATGAGTCACCATATTAGTACATAAATATGTACCCGATTCTTTTTTAATGGTTACATAGTATTCCATTGGTGCATGGAAGGATGCCATTGGTGCCTGTACCTTAATATATATATATATATTTTTTTAATTTTTTTTAACGCTTATTTATTTTTGAGACAGGGAGAGACAGAGCATGAACTGGGGAGGGTCAGAGAGAGGGAGACACAGAATCTGAAACAGGCTGCAGGCTCTGAGCGGTCAGCACAGAGCCCGACGCGGGGCTCGAACTCACGGACCGCGAGATCATGACCTGAGCCGAAGTCGGCCGCTTAACCGACTGAGCCACCCAGGCACCCCTGTACCTTAATATATTGAACTAGCCTCCAACTAAGGGATATTTAGGTTGTTTTTAATCTTTTGGTAAAAGGACAATACTGCAAAGAATAAGCTTTTACATACCTCTTTTTCTAAATATTTGACTGATGTATATGTCTGGGATAATTTCCTAACAGTAGAAATAGTAGGTCAAAGTAATGTGCTTTTGTGACTTTATTAGCTATTGCTAAATTGTCTTCCATGGAGATTGTAGCAATACATAATCTCATCAGTCATATGTGAGTGTCTATTTCTCCACATCTTCAACATGTGTTAAATAGTCCATATTCACATCACATGACTTCTTTCCTAAAAAGATTATCCTATTCCCAAAAGTTGAATGAATTTCGAGGGACATATGGAAAAATAACATCTTCCTAATTAACTTCCTAAAAAAGGTGAAATAAGTAGAGTAAGGATAAACATGAAATGACACATCACATTAAACGAAAATCTGAGGAAGCTGATAATTAAATGAAAACATAATAGTCGCAGAATTATTGGAAATACTTACCAACATAAACTTCATGCAAATAGTATACCAGGAATGGGCAGAGATTATATTTTTACTTAGTGTTACCACCTCATTCAGGGTGAGAGTTTTTCTCTAGGTCACAGTTATTAGTTTAATTTTCATTCAGTTTTAGTTTTTATTCCCTACCCCCAAATTTGAAGTGGACTTTGAGAGAATCAGAGTTTCTTTCTTGGATTTTTTGCTTTAGTCATACACCAGCAGACTTTCTCAACTGTTATTCTCCGGGAGAATTAAGCTCCAATTAACTAAGGTGGTGGCTAATGAACTTTTCTATAAAGGACCAGGTAGTAAATTTTTTTGACTTTGAAGGCCATGTGGTTTTTATTCACAAAAACTTTATTTACAAAAACGAGTGGGCAACTGATTTTGCCCATACGGCTGTAGTTTGTCAACACCTTACCTTAGACATCAATTAATGTAACAAATGAGCTTATTTTCTATGCAATTAGAATGGCACTAGCTATCTATTACCAGTGGGGAAATTAGCAAATAGTCATGCAACTAATCTTCTGTATGGCTAATTCTTTTGCAAACCATAGACACCAAAGTCTGTGGGATCTAGAAAACCATCTTGTAATTGATGTCAACTGGTCCCTTTGAAACCTAAAAGCTGTGTCTCAGGAAGTGGCAGGCAGTGGTCCATGAAGCCCTCTTCATCTCTATTTAGCATCTTTAATCTGTGGCTTCTTTGAATCCACCTTGCCCCAATTCCTGAAGTCTGGTTTAAAGCACATATATTTCTACCTCTTGTGTTCTCTAATTCCCTAGTTTAGTCTGGATTTATGTTCTCATAGCTCAACTGATGCCAACAGTATTTTTAAATAAACATAGCCCCACTTATAGTTTGTGTAAGCTTTCTCCAGTGGGTAGAAAATGAAGGGATGGAGAGCTGGATGTATTTCTCACTCTAGGGGAGGTGACATGTGAGTTCTGGAAGAAAATCGAGGCCCAGAAGATTAATGACCCAAATGCAGTAACATAGCATGTAGGGTCCGGTCCAAGCACATAGGTTGGACACTGAAGAGTCACTTCTGGATTATGTAGGGCAAGATTAGTCTAGCCTGAGATTGAGAAAATCACAGCTCATTTGGTCCACATTTTCCTTTCCATTTTTATTTTCTGCAAGCCTTCTAGAATTTTCCTTATACTTTTATATCTTTTTTCAGAAGGATTTAAGATTGAAAGAGGAAAAAGTTAAAACCTCATCTAGTCAGTCTAGTTTCTGATTAGCTCTTCAAATAATAGATTAAGTTTGAGAGAAGCTCAAAACCATTGAGTAAAGTTGGCTTTTGCATTATTTGTAAACTTTAGTTATTCTTTCTCTATTTCCAGGTAGTACAAATAATGGATTGTTAGTTTTACTTTTAGAAAAATTTACTTCACTTTGCAAGTGATTACACAATGATTATTTTATTTGGGTGGATAAATGCAGAGGTAGCATTTTGAACCCATCTGTGTATTTTATCACTGTCATGAATGCTTGAAATACAAAGGTTTTCTTAGGAATAGAGTGACCCAGATTTCCTGTCCATGGCCTTTCTTCCCAAATCAGGTCAAAGAGAAATAAAATACTTTAGCCTTTAATCAGTTAAAATACTGATAGTTGGGAAAATAACAAACAGTAGCTTGTTTTCCTGCCTATTGTAAAGCAAAATAAAATGTTTACTTGTTGGAAACACTATATCTTCTTTGAGTGTCTCTCTCCCTCTTTGTCCTATCTTTTCCTTTTTCTTGATGGAATTTTTCTCTTATCTGAGCAAACATTTTTCTTTGTCTGACTCTTATTCTCTGAGTGGGCATGACAGCGACACATTAACTCTAACATGGGTCTGACTATTTCAAGAGTAGGAGTTTGAAATACATACAATTCTTTTCCACCATATTTCTCCAATTCTTAGCTCCCCTTGACTGCCTTTTAAACACGTTGCAAAATGAGAAACCTGTTGAAAAAAACAAAAAAAAAACAAAAAACCCAGCTAATTCTTTTAGAGATGTACAAGGAAAAGCTATGAAGAGAAGCAAGGTTTCTTTCTTTAGCATGTGGCTGCTTGAAAGTTGCTACTAAATCAAGAGGGCCTTTATGCCATATGATTAGAGTTTGAACAAAGCCTATTTTTAACATTCTCATTAGGAAATATACATAAGGGACCCAAATCTATTTATAACTTTCAGAGGGCATGCAGAAATTTAAACTTCCATTAATTGCACACATCAAAACAGGAGGCTTATGTGATGGGTACATTTCATGTACTTTACAAACTCTTTATCCAGAATCCAGAATGGGAAGCTGTGAGAGTAGGATTTTTTGAGAATACCTTTCAGTCTCTAGAAGATTTAGAAGTTTCTTGTTCAATTTATTATTACTCTAGCTATAAACCAGAAATGATAGAACACTTAGACCAACTAAAAGATGGAAAGTTTGTTAAAATATTCTTGGGGCTGGCTCAGTTCGAGGAGCATGTGACTTTTCATCTTGGAGTCATGAGTTCCAGCCCCACCATGGGTGTAGAGATTACTTAAATAAATAAATAAACCTAGAAAAATGTTGCCCTTGATTGGAATAAAATTTAAAATATGTTATGTATCTAAGACAGTTTACTTACGACCTATATGCAAACATGAAATGGAAACATTCTTATTTTCAGTGTTACACAATGACGGTTGTAGCAGTACAGAAGCAACTCGAATTAATTTGGTAGATTGGTTATGCTCTAAGTGACACAATAATAGCCTAGGGATTTGACAGTTATTCTAGTAAACATGTTAGGGAGATTTTATTTCATGTCTCTGCTTTCCCATCTGGCCTGAAATGTTCTTAATTCATTGCTAAGTGCTTCCCATTCCCACTCATTCAATATAATGTAAGATGAGTTAAGGGACTGAACTGGACAGCAGCCAAGTATTTTGAACCATGTTGTAGACTTTCCTGCTTTCCTGAAAACCTTATCAAGTAAACCTGAAGGTCTGAGGGAATATCAATGCTTTATAATAATAATGGCTAGCCTTTTTGAGCAACTACCTTAAGCGGTGAATTATACATTTGATATACATTGTATCTTATCCATTCATCAATTCAGCAAAGGTCTTTTTATCTTCTTCTTCTTTTTTTTTTGAGAACATCAAGTCTCAGAGAAATTAATTAATTTGCTAAAAAGACACAAAGGAAGATTGGAGTAGATTCAAACACAGATCTATTTGTCCTTAAAGTGTATGCTCTGTCCTTTTCTAACTCAGTGTGTCCCCCCACTTTTTTTTGAGAGAGAGAAAGGATGCAATAAATGAGGGAGAGAGAGAGAGAGAGAAGCAGGGCTCACCCAAAGCGGGGCTTGAGCTCACCCAATGTGGGACTTGAACTCACAAACTGTGAGATCATGACCTGAGCTGAAGTCAGTTGCTTAACAACTGAGCCACCCAGGCACCCTCACTGTGTCCTGAGAGACTTCTTGGTTAACTTTGCTAAACAATATGTTGACAATAATATGCATATCTACCTATGATAGGGAACTGCTTTTATTAACTCTTGCTTGAGAGCAAAATATATAAGGCAGGGACAAATAGAGATGAATTGAGTCTTTTACATATTAGAACTCGATAGCCAAAAGCATTATAGACCCAAGCTATGATTCTTACTAAAGGCATGTTAGGTATCTTTGGCAGTATTGTGGATTCCTTTCTGTCACTACAAAGCTACCCGTATTGATTGTGATGATTTAATATCTCTTTACAACTACAGAAAATTTCACTTTTAGGGGAAAAAAAAGTAAGCAGAATGGCCCTTTTTCCAAATGCTTACACACTATGAATTTGCATAGTACTAGGATCAGAAGTTTATAAAGACTCACGCCATTGTAAACCATGTTGCCTTGGAGAACTTCAAAATTTGTGTTTTAAACCCCACTGAAGCACGGATAGCATTTTCAGTTAGTGCAAGCAATTCAAAATTTCAACCTTAAGTCTATGAAAATATGTAGTGTTCTTTCTATTTCATGCTTATTCAGTTACAAAAGCAGTAATACAGTTAATTATAGTTTGCACCATCATGTGTTAGGACAGTTAAGTCTTATACATTTACCATATGAGTCTCAAGTTTAAACAAAATGATTAAAATGCATTTTTTTCCCTCTCAGCAAATTATAACGCATGTAATTTGGGCTCTTCTTGCTCTTGGTACCATATTAATATTGTTACTGCTTTGGCCATATTCCTCTGCATAATCCATTGAACCTGGCATGGCACATTGCTCTTAAAAAGCATAATAAATGCTTTTTAAATAAAGCTGAGACATGAAGATGTTATGAAGTCTTCTCCCCAGTTGCCTTCATTAATGGCTGTTACCATCATGTCTGGTCAGTAAATGCATCTTCTAACTTCCTCGATCTTCTCTTCGTCTTATTTACTGTAAGTAGCTCCTGTGGGTCCCTTCTTCCATCTCCGTAGCGGCAAGTATCTGTGGCTGTGACGTCATAGGTGGCAGCTTCGAGCCTAAACAGCTTCAATTTTGTGCTCTTTCTTTGGGAAATTTTTCTTCTCTTTAGACTCTCTTCTTTTCTTTTTCTTTTCCTTTTCCTTTACTTGGTGTTCTTCCTCTATAATAAAATAGAATTTAGAAACAAAAGATTGGGAATCAACCATTTGCTAAAGTGGAAATTAACTTTGGTTATAAAAGGACTTGGGTCCTCACTAATGTAGCGTTTCCTGTTGGGTAAGGAAAGGGAGTGGACCTTGGGAAAGGGGACAAAGCAAAGAGAAAGCAGAAATCTGACCACTGAGAGGAGACTGCCGAACATCACATCAGGTGATGTTTTTGTTTAGTACCACAAAGGCTAATAACATCCTTTAGAAGACATGAACTGCCTCTGAACTGTTTTAGCATTTAGGTTAATGTTAAAGTTAACTGTATGTGAGAAACCTGTCACCTGTGAAGACAGAGGGGTGTAGAGGGTTGGGGGATAGATTCTTAGATCCTTAGGCCTGGGGGTCATTGTCATGTGGTCTGGTGGCCGATCTCAGTCTGTAATTCGGTCCTTGGACCTAGTGTATGAGCTATCAAGATAACATGTCTTTCTTTTTCTTAGAGAGAGAGAGAGCGAGCAGGAGCATGTGCATGTGAGTGGGGGAGGGGCAGAGAAAGAGGGAAAGAATAATTTTTTTTAATGTTTATTTATTTATTTTTGAGAGAGAGAGAGTTTGTGTGCAAGTGGGGGAGGGGCACAGAGAGAGGGAGAGACAGAATCTCAAGCCTGCTCTGCATTGTCAGCATAGAGCCTGATTTGGGGCTTGAACTCATGAACCATGAGATCATGACCTGGGCCAAAATCAAGAGTCTGACACCTAACTGGCAGAGCCACCCAGGTGCCCCCGGGAGAGAGAGAATCTTAAGCAGGCTCCACTCTATGCCCAGTGCAGAGCTCCACACGGGGCTTGATCTCACAACTCTAAGATTGTGACCTGAGCTGAAATCAAGTCTGTCACTTAACAGACTGAGCCACCCAAGTGCCCTGAAATACCATTTCTTTAAGCACTAGTTTGCATTTGTAGGGAGAAGTAAATCAATCACCACTTAGACATAATTATGACTGTCTTCCAGAGCCTCAAGAAGTCTTGGTTAAACCTCAAGAATAGGCAAGAGAACTAGTGAAGACTGGGGAAAACCACTTAGGTTTTCGAGATTTTCTTTACTTTGCCATGAACTAACAGTACAATTTTTGATAAATCTTTTTATTTCTCTGGTTCTATTTTCAAAAAAATTTTTTAAATGGGTTGTCTTGGGTGAGCTTTAAAGCACCTTATGGGTTTGGGATTCTATTTCTATCAACATTAATCATTCATACTGTCCATTTATAGTATTTAATGCTAATGTCAATGAGTATCATTAATCTTCATGTATTCATTCATTCAACAATTATTACCAAGCACCAACCATGTATCAGGCTCTGTGCTAGATGCTTGGGATACATCACAGAATAAAATTGGCAAAGATTTCTGTTGTCTTCTCCCTATATGCCCCAAGCTCACATTCTTGTGGACAGAAATAAGCAATAAACAAACAAACAAACAAAAAAGAAGATGTATATTATAGTAGTAAATGCTATATATAATGCTATATATATAAAAAAAGTAGAATATGAGAAGGAGGATCAGGAGTACTGAGGTGAGGAGATTAACATTTAAATGAGGTAGTTAAGATATTCCTTACTGAGAAAGTGACAATGAGTAAAGATGGTGAAGAAGTGAGCTATATGGATATTTGTTAGCTGTAAGAATGATACAAGCAGAGTGACCAGTGGGAAGGCTCTAAGGCAGGAGCATGCCTGTGTGTTCCAGAAACAGCAAGGACAGCAAGGGAATCTGGGGGAGAAAGATAGGGAAGGAGGTCAAAAGACTAGGGGAGAGGTGCCTGGGTAGCTCAGTTTGTTAAGCACCTGACTCTTGTTCTAGGCTCAGGTCATGATCTCACAGTACCTGGGATGGAGCCCCGAGCTGGACTCTGTGCTGGCAGCGAGAAGCCTGCTTGGGATTCTCCCTCACTCTCTCACTCTGCCCCTCCCCCTCTCATGTGCATGTGTGTGCGCACTCTCTCTCTCTCTCAAAATAAATAAATGAACTTGAAAGAAAAAAAGGCTAGGGGAAAGACATTTGGCTCTGTAGACCATTGTAGGAATTTTTGGCTTCTACTGTCAATGAAACAGGAAGCTATGACAAGCTTTGAGCCAAGGGACAATATGATCAAATATCGTACTATTCCAGATAAGACAGGATGGTCGCTTGGACCAGGTGGTGTCAGTGCAAGTTTAACAAGATGTGATTGAATTCTGCTCATATTTTGAAGCTAGAGCTAACAGGATGTACTGACAGTTTAGATATGGAGTATGAAAGATTCGTCTTGAGCTACCGGAAACATCTAGCTGTCAGCAACTTCGGAAGGAAAATTGGCAGGTGGAAGAGATGTAGGGAGTGGTATCGGGAATTAAGTTTGGGTGTTAAGAGTTTGAAGTAGAGATGCTGAGCAGAAATGAGGTCTGGCTGGGGATATGTGCCTGTGAGTTTTCAGTTTAGCAATGGTGTTTAAAGCCAAGACTGGCTAAAAGAGATCACCAACAGGGTGTGTGCACACAGAGAAGAGAAGAGGTCCCAGGATTGAGTCTTGGTCCCTCCATCATGAGGTGGAAACTGCAAAGGAGATGAGAAATGACAGGGGAGGTAAGGGAAAACCAAGGGTGCATATTTATATATTTCTCATTACTGCAGGAAGTCAGATTTACTATCAAATTTACTACAGTAAAACTATTGGCAGCTGGGAATGAATTTGACATTTCACCAATTGAAGAAAAAGAAAAGAATGAAATGTGATACTATAGGATTTCATTTTCACAAGGTGGATTGAAGACAATAGTAACAACAAATATATACGTACTGTTGGACATTTGGAGGTTTACTCAGAAGGAATGATTCAAATTCATTTACATGTTGGGTAGGCCAACATGTAAATGTTCTAAGCCTGTTCTAAGCCTGCTGAGAACTAGCCCATGAGCTGGGCATGTCTATAAATTTAGGAAAATATTGCACATTCTCAGAGCCCATTGAAGATGTCACTGGGGGGGATTTCTTTGCGGTGTGTCTGAGGGTGTGTGATCAGAAGCTAAATGAAGAAAACTGAGATGTTACACATCATTAGACTGTGCTTTCTGTGAGGGCAGAGACTGTTTTTTGTCACCTTTCCATCACACAGACCTAGGATGTTGCAATCAATCAGTAAATAGTTATTACATGCATTATTAACTGCTTATAATGAAAGATTATTGATTGCTTACAACATGCCAGGGCATGTGAATATAAAGTGATTACAGTACAATCTTAATTTATTTATTAATCATTTGCTCTTCTCAATAATCCTATGAGGTAGATATTATTAAACCCTTTTTATAGATAAAAAAAACTGAAGCTTAGTGATATTGTGCATTTTATCCAAAGAGTCAGAAATCAAATTTCTAGATCTTTCTGTTTCATTTTGATTTCTTCCTTTTTTTCTTTCTCCCTGCTCTGTCTCTGTCTCTGTCCCTCACTGTCTCTATCTCTTTCTCTTTTTCTTTTTTTCTCCAATATTCATTAAATATGTTCCCTCTGGTAGAAGTGGAGTAAATTAAGCCTTTGCAGAAAGCTACCTGAAGATTTGGAAAAGTGGTATTCTAAACTCTGCTACTGATTGAAGCAACTTAGGGGTATATAACTTTTCCTTCCTTCACTTTTCTACCTCTAAGCACATTTTACTCTTTTTATTATGTAGATGTATAGGATGAGATATTTAGAAATGCTTCATAATCGTTCGGGAATTTTTTTTAATTGTGATTAAAAAAACCACACACATACAGGGACACCTAGGTGGCTCAGTCCGTTAAGCGACTGACTCTTGATTTTGGTTCAGGTCATGATCTCATGGTTCATGATTTTGAGTCCTGCATCAGGATCCATGCTGATGGTGCAGAGCCTGCTTGGGATTCTCTCTCCCTCTCTCTCCCTCTCTCTCTCCCTCCCCCTCCCCTGCTACCTACCCCCCTCGCACTCTCTGTCAAAATAAACAAATAAACTTAAAAAATTTTTTTAAACATACACACATATGTAAATTTACCATCTTAACTATTTTTAAGTATACGGTTTAGTAGCATTAAGTACATTCATGTTGTAAAGCATACCTCTGGGGGTTTTTTCATTTTGCAAATTTGAAATGCTGTCCCTATTAAGAAACAACTCCCTTTTTCTCCCCAACCCCAGCCCCTGATAACCACCATTCTACTTTCTATTTCTATGAATTTGATTCTAAGTATCATAAGCGTAATCATACAGTATTTGTGTTTTTGTGACTGGCTTATGTTACCCAATGTCCTCAGGGTTTATCTGTATTGTAACATGTGACAGGATTTCCTTCCTTTTTACTTTTTTTAATGAAAAAATAATTGGCACAAATATTGTTTTATTTTTTATTTTTTTAGTGTTTATTTATTTTTGACAGAGAGAGAGAGAGAGAGAGAGAAAGCATGAGTGGGGGAGGGGCAGAGAGAGGGAGATACAGAATCTGAAGCAGGCTCCAGGCTCTGAACTGTCAACACAGAGCCCGACACAGGGCTCGAACTCACGGACAGTGAATTTGTGACCTGAGTCGAAGTCAGACGCTCAACCGACTGAGTCATCCAGGCGCCCTGGCATAAATATTGTTTTAGTTTCAGGTGTACAAAATAGTGCTTCGATACTTATATGTATTATGAAATGGTCACCCCCTTCTAGTTACCATCTATCACCATACAAAGTTATCACTATGTTATTGACTATATTCTTATGCTATGCATTGCACCCCTGTGTCTTATTTATTTATTTATTTCATACCTAAAAATTTGTACTTTTTAATCCCCTTCGCCTATTTCATCTACTCCCCTACACCTATTTCTCCCCTCCCTGCACCCATAAGTTTGTTTTCTGTATCTGTGCATCTATTTCTATTTTGTTCTTTTTTTTTAGTTTTCACATATAAATGAAACCATACAGTATTTTTCTTTCTTTGTCTGTCTTATTTCCCTTCGTAAAATATCCTCTAGGCCCATCCATGTTGTCACCAGTGGCAAGATTTTATTCTTTTTTGTGGCTAAGATTACACTGTATATGTATACTACATCTTTTTTTTTTATTTTTAGAGACAGAGAGAACTCGAGCAGGGGAGGGGCAGAAGGAGAGGGAGAATCTTAAGTAGGCTCCAAGCCCAGGATGGAGCCCAAGGCGAGGTTCAATATCACAACTGTGAGATCACGACTTAAGCCGAAACCAAGAGACGAACACCTAATGAACTGAACCACCCAGGCACCCCAATACTGTATCTCCTTTATCCATTCATCTCCTGATGGCCACTCAGTTTACTTCCGTATCTTGGCTATTGTAAATAATGCTGCAATGCATATAGGGGTGCAGATATATTTTTTGAATCAGTGTTTTTGTTTTCTTTGGATAGATACCAAGAAGAAGAATTGCTGGGTCATATGGTAGATCTATTTTTAATTTTTTGAGGAACCACCCAACTGTTTTACATAGTGACCGAACCAATTTATATTCCCACCAACAGTGCATCCACATCCTCACCAACACTTGTTATTTCTCTTGTTTTTGATAATAGCCATTCTAAGTGGTCTGAGTGATATTTGTGTGTGTGTGTGTGTGTGTGTGTGTGTGTGTCTGTCTGTCTGTGTTTTAATTAAAAAAAATTATTTTAGGAGTGCCTGGGTGGCTCAGTCAGTTCAGTGTTCAACTTTGGATCAGGTCATGATCTCACAGTCTGTGAGTTAGAGCCCTGAGCTGGGTTCTGCACTAATAGAATTCTCTCTCTTTTTTCTCTCTGCTCCTCCCCGACTCATGCTTTCTCTCTCTCTCAAAATCAATGAATAAACTTTGGAAAAAAGAAGAGTCACTAAATTCTACTTTTGAAACCATTATTAAACTATATGTTGACTAGCTTGGATTTAAGTAAAATTTAAAAAATTTTTACAAAATGAAAAAAAAAAAAAGAATGACTAAACTTACCA
The DNA here is from genome assembly GCF_018350215.1 of Panthera leo. Taxonomy (NCBI): domain Eukaryota; kingdom Metazoa; phylum Chordata; class Mammalia; order Carnivora; family Felidae; genus Panthera; species Panthera leo. The sequence goes on from NC_056682.1 coordinate 63,382,501, forward strand.
AAATAGAATTTTTAAAACTCAGTGATTACAATGTCATGCCTTGTTTCATATAAGCAAATAAATTTGTTTTTTAAATAGAATTAACTATTTAATGTCAATTTAATCTACTTAATGTAGTAAATTTACTGAAAATAAGAAAAAATAATCCAAGATAACATTAGAAGTAAGTATAAATTAATAATGGAAGTGGGTGGAAATTACACATGATCAATTTATATATAACTTTACTATTTGTTCATTGACCTCATGTATTTTGCTTTGGATCAATAATATTCTAAAAGTTGTTAAGACCTTTAATTTTAATTTAATATCTTGAGATAACATAAATGGGTTTTTTTTTTTTTTTACATTAAAAGTATTTACTTATCCATCCTTTTCAATGTGGAATCTAGACTTTTTTCCTAATGAATAGCATTAATAATTTGACCAAATAATATTAACCCTAAGTATTTTAAGGGTTGAGCAACATTTACTCCTGAATAGTCTATAAAACACAAACAGAGCATTTCATTTTATTATTTATATAAAGTTGATTTGTTACCTTAGGTTTTCTGTTTTTCATCTTTCAGAAACAATGTATACTAAAATAAGGAGAGTCAAATCTGATGCTTCTTTACTTTATTTGTAGCCATAAGAATATATAAATACTGGGTGCCTTGGTGACTCAGTCAGTTAAGCTCTGACTCTTGATTTCAGCCCAGGTCATGATCTCGCGGTTTGTGGGATTGAGCCCCATGTCAGGCTCTGCACTGATGGTGTGCAGACTGTTTGGGATTCTCCCTTACCTGTCTCTCTGCCCTTCCCACTGCTCATGCACTCTCTCTCTCTCTCTCTCTCTCTCTCTCTGTCTCTCTCTCTCAAAACACAAAAAAAAAACTGAAAAAGAAAAAGAATTTGTAAGTAATGTGTGAAGTCACTTAAAGCAAGCACTCTTGTTGAAATTTCTTGCATTACTTTTTTTCGAGTTTTTATTTATTGGGGTGCCTGCCTGGCTCAGTCAGTAGAACATGTAACTTTTGCTCTTGGGTTTATGAGTTTGAGTCCCACACTGGGGGAAGAGATTACTTAAAAAAAAATAATAATTAAAAAAAATTTTATTTAAGTAATCCCTACACCAACATGAAGCTCAAACTCATGACTCTGAGATCAAGAGTTGCACACTCTTTTGATTGAGTCAGTGTGTTGCCCCTGTTGAGTTACTTTAATAGGGATTTTGAAATCTGTAAAATAGGCAAATAATTCAAATTTCAGAGTTTTTTTTTTTTAAATACATGCTTCCTCACCCATTTCAAAAGATTAAAAAAAATTTTTTCTTAATGTCTGTTTATTTTTGAGAAAGAGAGAGACAGAGAACAAGCAGGGCAGGGGCAGAGAGAGAAGGAGACTCCAAGGCAGGTCCAGGCTCTGAGCTGTCAGCATAGAACCTGATGTGGGGCTCGAACTCACGGACCATGAGATCATGACCTGAGCCAAAGTCAGACACTTAATTGACTAATTCACCCATGTACCCCAAAAGATTTTTTAAATACAGTTTAAATGATTTTCTAAATCATTCAAGTGAGTGATAACAGGAAAAGAAATTGTTTAGCTTGAATTTTTCAAATTTCTTGATTAGGTGTTTTAGTCATCATAGTATTTCATGTATTTCTTTTAATTTTTTTTAAAGAATTTTATTTTTAAGTAATTTCCACACCCAACGTGGGGCTGGAACCCACAACCCTGAGATCAAGAGTCCCATGCTCCACCAACTGAGCCAGCCAGGTACCCCTCAAGGATGTTTTTCAAAGTAAGGGTTTTGCTTAGCAGAAGAATCCTGGAAGGATTCTGCTGCTGTAGTGGACTATTAAAGACTATATATTTATTGTTTATCTGATTACCTTTTATTTATTGCGAGAGAAAAGTAGGGAAAGGGAAACTGAGAGTGGTCTCCAGATGAAAAAATGGGTATTTCAAGAGAGTCCTTGGGGCACCTGGGTGGCTCAGTGGTTGAGCGTCTGACTCTTGATTTGGGCTCAGGACATCCTCTCATGGTTCGTGGGATTGAGCCCCCCTACATTAAGCCCTGCATTGGGCTTTGAGCAGACAGCATGTAACCTGCTTGGGATTCTCTGTCTCCCTTTCTCTCTGTGTCCCTGCTTGCATTCTCTCTTACTCTCTCTCTCTCTTTCTCTCTTAAAATAAATAAATAAAGTTAAAAAAAAAAAGTCATCTTCTCAGCAAAGCTAGGTTTCTAGTCCTTTGCTTCTTTGGAAGGAACATTCTGCACAAAAGTGTTAGACTAGGTTGATATATCATGAAAATGACTAAGAAGTGTCAGAGAAGAGGGAATCTGAGAGAGAGAGAGACATTAACTTCAGTTTTTGTCAAGAAAAGGATAAAGGATTAAAGAAAGAACTTTTTCTCAAGAATAGGAACCATCTTGCCGCACTGTTATCTCTGAGATGGAGAAAAGCACTATAGTGATACAAACACACTGGTTCTGAAGAAGCATCAGATTAATAAAGATTTAGTTAAACTCTTCTGTCTCTGGTAATTACTATCAGGTCAAATTGATTTGCATTTCACTCTTTTCTAGATATAAATCCTATATGTAAACAGGAGTAAAACTCGAAAGGTTAAAGAACCACCAATTACGCACTGGGAATATCACGCCTCCACAGGGTGAAGTTTCTCACACAGCTGACAAATAAATTGGTAGACATGAATGAAAAGTGTAATTATTTTAAAAGTTCATATTAAATGCCAACACGTCTTCATGAAAGTATGAAATTATTAAGTTATTCCTTAGTCCGATCCCTATAGATATTTGACCAAATTTTTGATATTACGTCTGGAATGTCATTCTAGATAAGGGAGAGACTCCAGCTCTTCACCTGACTGAATTCATTTCTACCTCTGTTATCCTTGATTCTCCCTCAACACCCTTAACATCAGTGTTGTTGACAAACCTATTTCTGCATTCCAGGACTGTCAGCTAATTATTTGCAGATCCTTGGAATCTGCAAACATTCAGAGAGTAGCACTGAAGTTAATTGAAAAATTCCTTATGATAATCAAATTATTCTTGAATTCTTGCTGTATCTAAGGAAAAAAAGACTTCCAGAAATAGTCCCTTTTGAGATTTTTTTTTTCCAGATCACATAGAAGTTTTCAGGTAAGAACATCAGGATCACACACAAACAAGTGCTTTGTGTCAATTGCTCCTTAACTCTCAAGTTGAATTGATGTCTCAGAATTCTCCAAGTTTTGTTAAAACATAAAATCAAATGCATTTTACTTGCTGAACGGATGGATTTTATACCTGAGATAGTAAATAAGGATACCACAGGATGCTATGTGAAATGATTTGAAGTTTCTGAATAAGACATATAAAATATTGGATGTTTTTCTTTAAGTGGACTCAAGAAACCGTCTTAAAAATGGGGAGACAATGAATTTTATAGATTAGGATTGGCCGCTAGGAGTTGGCTGACCTGAAAAGTTGTTTCATCAGTACTATGACTAAGACACTAATTTCTGTTACTCTGTTTCTCCTTTTATAAAATGGAAATTCTAATATTTTCCATGGACTTAAAAAGTTCTAAAATTGAGATATAATTCACATATAACATATTAGTTTCAGATGTACAATGTAATATTTTGCTACTGTATACATTGTGAAATGATCACTGCAATAAGTCTAATTAACATCTCTCACCGCACAGAGTTGTACAGTTTTTTTAATGTGATGAGAACTTTTAAACTCTTCTTAAGTTTTTAATTTTTTTCTTCCAAGATTTTATTTAAGTTCCGTTTTGTTAATATATAGTAATACAGCACTGGTTTCAGGGGTAGAATTTAGTGACTCATTACTTACATATAACCCCCAGTGCTCATCCCCTATTTAGCCCATCCCTATACCTCTCCTCTAGCAACCATCAGTTTGCTTTCTATAGTAAAGAGTCTCTTAAGGTTTGCTTCCATCTCTGTTTTTACCTTATTTTGTTTTTCCTTCCCTTCCCCTACGTGCATCTGATTTGTTTCTTAAATTCCACATGTAAGTGAAATTATATGATCTTTTTCTTTCTCTGGCTGACTTATTTTACTTAACAATACAGTCTAGTTCCTAAGCTTTTTTTTTTTAAATATGTATTTATTTTTGAGAGAGTGAGTGTGAGTAAGGTAGAGGCAGAGAGAGAGGGAGACAGAGGGTCCATACTATTATATTGTCAACTACTTTTCTGAATCATACGGACTACACAGTATTTAAAAAGTTCTTCCAAATCAGAACAAATGTTCAATGAACATTGGTGATATTTGTATTATTTCCCAAGAACAGCAAAGGTTTGAAAAGACACCTGAAAAGCATTGTGCAATCCAAAGTCTTCCCATAATACAAGAGTGAGGATGGTAGGGGTCTTTGAAAAAAAATGAATTAAAGGGCTGGGCAATGAGCCTAGACTGGGAACGATATTATAGCCCTGGAAAATTGACAATAACACATGCCCCAAGGCGGTACGCATGGACATAAATACATTGCCAAAGATGTTAAAAGAACAAGTATGTGTCTAGATGAGAACTTGATGCTATATTCAAGGACCTTCTCTTAGATGGTTAACTTCTTAAAGCACTAAAGAGACTAGAACAGAACAGGACACAAAACAGACCTATATCCTTGGGAAGCTGACAGTGTACATTTGTTTATATAAAATGCATTTTCTAAAGAGGGAGGGATTTGGAGGTCAAGATTCAGAGATGTAGAATTTCCATTACTCAAGTAAAGTGAGTTCTAGTTCATGACATTTGAGATTCAACTGTCAAAGCAGAAAGAGCGCAAAGAACACTAGGCTTACCCTGATTTTATCCACTAGTTTTAACTTTGTAAAGAAAAGGCCCAAATGCTTATTTTTAACTTCAAACAAAAAGGAAGATATAGAGAAAGGGAAACAAGAGAGGAAGACAGGAGGGAAGGAAGGGAGGGAGATTAAAGTACCAGAGACATTGTATGTTTATCCTGTGAACATATGCATTTCTTTCTCTAAACAACTTGTAGTAATCATAAAAATCTTGGCACACCATTTAGCAACCCTCCCCCCTTATTGTCTAGGGAATTGTAACATTAATTTCAACTTACTACAAGTACCATTATCCTATTTTTTTTAAGTAGATTTAAGAATTATTTAATGAAAACTCTGAGATGTAAGTAAAGAGCACTGAAAAGTATTAAAATAGAACCATCTACCCCTGAGGGTAGGACTTAATGTTACTTCTTTCCCTTAATTTTCTGTCCTCAAACATTTCTGGAAAATGTTCTTTGGTTTCTGCAAAGAATTGTTGGTGTTAATTGTAACCTCATGGTTTTCCTAGAGATTCCAAGAACAAAGTTTGAGCTATGATTCCTATGGTTTATGGGTGCTAATCTAAGGTATAAAGATACTTTTATCATAAATATCCTATACATACCCATTTACATTTTACATCTGGGTGAAGTCAAGCAGGCTCTAAACCTCTAAACCCAATCTAGAGTATCAGAGTGTTCAAACAAGGCAGTGACAAAGCCTTTTGGGCAAAATTCAACCAAGCTTTACTGGTTTGGATATTCTACCTACAAAACCTTGCCACTAACATCTAGGCTCAAAAGAAGAAACACATCAGTAACTAATGTGTAAGAACATTTTCTAGATAATCAGTCGCTGGCCCAAGAATGTCAGAATAAAGCCCTAGAATTCTAGAAGGAAATATACACATAAGATAAAATAAATATTCAAAATTAAAATAAAAATTAAAAAAATAAAACACATATTCAAATGAACAAATATCAACCCCTCCCCCTCTCTCTTTTTCTCTCTTTGTATTTTTATTTAATTTTTATTTTTAAAAATATTTATTTTTATTTATTAAAAAAAATTGTTAATGTTTAGTTCTTTTTGAGAAAGAGAGAGACAGACTGTGAGCGGGGAGGGGAAGAGAGAAAGGGAGACACATAATCTGAAGCAGGCTCGAGGCTCTGAGCACACAGCCGGATGCAGGGCTTGAACCCACAAACGGTGAGATCGTGACCTGAGCCAAAGTTGGAAGCTTAACTGACAGAGCCACCCAGGCGCCCCAAAATGTTTAATTTTGAGAGAGAATGAGAAGGCAGGGGAGGTTCAGAGAGAGAGACAGGGAGACATGAGGTCTGAAGCAGACTCTGCACTGACAACAGCCAGCCCAATGTGGGGCTCAAACTCACAAACCGTGAGATCATGACCTGAGCTGAAATTGGAAGCTTATCCAACTGAGTCATCCAGGTGCCCCTCTGTCTTTGTGTTTTTAAATCCTAAGGTTTCTGGCAATAATTCTGACCACTGAGTGGCAGAATATTAACTGCCCATTAAAAAAAAAAAAAAAAAAAAAAAATTAGTTATCAAGGTTTCCAAAAAGATGTCATTGATGTACTCTTTCACCTGTAATATAGACCAGGCCCTGGGAATAGCTTTCAGGTAGCTCTTGAATGGAATTTTCAAGATCTCTTAGGACAATCTAATTGTAACCCATTAGTTAAAACTGGAGCCAAAAAGGCTGTCACTACTGGTGGGTGGAGGTTGGTTTACAGGGCAAATAATTTAGCGAACATCCTTCAACCAGGATTGAGTTCCTGGGAAACTGTGTCATAAAAATAAATTCTCCTACTTTCCTCAAATCTGTAAAGTTGATTTTTCCTTAGGATTATAATTTTTAGATGTAAATTGGATATTGGTTTATTGTACACACATACTTTCTTTAAAATGCTTGGTCTCTTGACCATCTCAGACAGGAAAACCATAGCTTATGTGGTCTTTAGGGACAACCACAATCTGTCATTGTACATAATTTTTACTATCTACAAATTGAAGTTTGGGATTGGATTTAGAGAACTGAGAGGTTCTGTGGTATCTGTAGCCATGATATTTAACAATCTATTCCAAATGATATTCTGCTTCTCCCCCGTCCCCCCCCCCCCCCCCCCGCCTTTTAAAAGTTTATTATTTTGAGAGAGAGAATGAGGGCTAAGGAGAGGCAGAGAGAGAGAGAGAGAAAATCTCAAGCAGACTTCGCGCTGTTAGCACAAAACCCAACACTGGGCTCAAACTCATGAACTCATGAGATCATGACCTGAGCTGAAATCAAGAGTCAGGTGTTTAATGGACTGAGACCCCCAGGTGCCCATCTGCTTCTAACATTGTAAGAAAGTGTCTGATCTTACAATTCTTGAGACATAGGTTTCCATTTGTTAAAGAGAGATATATAACAAGGTTATGTAAAGTATACATTGCATATTTGGAAGCTGGATCTCTGTTTCAAGAATCCATTCATTAATAAACAAAATATTTTTTAGTGCCTATATAAATAATTCCCTGAATATGATTAGTATTTTGTAGTTCCCAAGGTTTCTCGAGCACATCGTGTCATTGAATCCTCCCGCCAGACAGGCTAGGTGATGTTGTGTCCATTATACAGAGTGAGCGATTGAGGTTTACAATGTTTGATGAACGACCTTGAATTTCAGAATGAATAAAGTTTTTGAGAAATAAAGCAGTGTAAACCAAGGAAAATAACTAAAGAAACCCATTTTGGAGTGACTTCTAAAAGATTCTGTCCTGAAGAAATCTTTCTTCCTTTAGTAAATGTTGTTACAAGACTGAACTACTCAGGGAAATTAAAGAAAAAAAAAAAAAAAGTCACCCTTCACCTGCTCCTCACCCCTGGGGAGACAGGGAGCCCTCAGTAGCAGCTTCATAGCAAAGATCTTTTTGTCCAAAGACACAGTATTTCAGAAATACCCATGACACTCTGTATAATCAATTGAGATGGTTTCATCCCAATTCTTGTTACAATTCCCAGGTGTGTAAGTAGGATGTAGGTCCCCCAAACCAGCCTTTTCGTTGCATCTCAGCATCCGAGGAAGTAAGCTGTTTGTGGGTCTTGTTTCTCCCAAGATCTCTTCTCATCTCTTAAATGGTAGTCAAGAAACAATACTCTTGAATTTACTGGTTTACTGCTGGATTTCCAGTCCTTTGAAATTCATTATGTCATATCTAATTCCACCTATTTGTGGGTTATTTTGCCATCTTTTAAAAAATGTCTTATACCCATCAAATGTCTATTTCTGCATTAAAAAATAACTTTATCTGGATTTGTGGAATTTTCTATTATCAAGAACTAATGGCATCAGCAATCATTTACCAACAACGTATCAAACTGTTGCTTGACTCAGAGTTCAAGCAAAAAGGCAGCTAAGGTTATTAGTCTATAACTTAAAGACAGTCTTGAGAGCTAAGCTTGGAATGTCTTTTGTACGCTAATCATACATTTTACATCTCCCCAGGCAGTGGTGAGAAAGTCATGATGTCCCCTGATGGCTCCCACACTATTAGTCTCTTCTCCTGGCCCTGGCCTCTGCTTCCAACTTTTTCTTCATAGTTACTGCTACTTCTAATTTTTATTTTTAGGGCCACGATTCTTATTTTGCTTTTCAGCAAATGGTGTGTGAGCAGCAGAATTTATTATGCCCTGGTGAGGAGAAATCATGCCTGGAATCCTTGTCTTTTCCAAGTTACAAAAGCGATGCTTTGATAGTTAACTAAAAAAAATTTTATGTCATAAAGCAAATGGCTCCTTTATTTTCCATTTTCTGAGGTTTTTCTGTATAAGTAGCTATGGAGAAATGTATGTAAGTGAAGTAAAAATGTCTGTATGGGTAAAAAAATCTTTTCATTTTTACATGATGTATTATAAATGCATATCTATATGTGTAAATATATGAAAAATATACTTTTCTATATTGGCAGACAACTTTCCATTCAGAAATGAATTTAAGATATGCAATAAATTAATTTTGTTGAAATGATTACTGTGAGGAAGCTATTATAATGTCTTTAAAAATTATCCTGTATATACAGATATACACACTTATTCATAGATTAAAGAACTTTAAACCTCGCCATACTGTTTATATGCTTTAGAGTCACTGGTATATTACAAATATTCCCTCATATTTGACATGAAAATGCAGAACTCTCATTTAATGCTGCATTAAATATTATTCTTCTTAAGTTTATATATTTCAACTATGATATTTATTGTATATTGCTTTAGAGATAAAGAAGTGTTTTATGTGCGTTTTAAAATTTGTTTTTCAATTTACATAAAACAAAATTCACTTTTTTTTGGTGGACAGTTCCATGAATTTTGCGAAGACAAAAACATCACTGTCATCGGGATACAGAACATGACCCTTTATTCAATTTCCCTCGTGCTATTTCTTATAGTCAAACCTCCCTCCTATCCTTACCAGCTGGCAATCACTATTGTTTTCTGTCCCTATAGTTTTTTTGCCTTTTGCCAAATGTCAAACAAATAGAATCATACAGCATGCAACCTTTTGATTTGGCTTCTTTTGCTTAGCACAGTTGTTGTTCATGGAGGGCACCCTTGGTCCCCACAGAGGACATCTGACAGATTTGGAGACGTATTTGGTTGTCAGATCTGGAAGTACTCAGGGAGTGCTACGTGGATCTAATGGGAAGAGGCCAGGGATGCTGTTAAATATCCTACGATGCACAGGGCAGCCTCCCACAACAAAGAAGTATCTGGTCTCAAACATCCATCTATAACACTAGCTTAGCATAACGTATTTGAGATTTGTTCATATTGTTGCATAGATCAGTAGTTCATTCTTCTCTGTTTCTAGGAGTCCTGTGTTGTATGGATGTATTACAGTCTTTCTCCATTTACCCACTAAAGGACATTTGGGTTGTTTCTCGTCTTTGGCACTTCTGAAAGTTTTTGAGTGAACACAAGTACTGGGAATAGGATTGCTTGATCATATGGGAAGTGTATGTATAACTTTATAAAAAAAATCCAAACTGTTTCTCAGAGGAGCTGTAGTATTTTATTTTGTGTTCCCACCAGCAACATATGAGACTTCCCGTTACTCTGCATTTGGGGCAGCACTTGGTATTGCTTTCTTGTTCTCTTAATCATTCAGTTGGGTATGTGGTAGTGTCTCAGGGTGGTTTTAAATTGTCCACCTGGTTAACTTTTAGAATTTTAGAATTTAATGCACATTTTCTGAGATTTCAAAAATAGTTTTACATAAAGTATTTAATAGTTGGCACTAAATTATGAATCCCTTTGTAGACTTTTATTCTGTTCTTCCTAGTTGTAGAGTTACTGATCCTTTTATAGGATCCTTTCTATTTTAAGAGAATCCCAGTTTACCAATGTTAGGATTCACTGACCTACAAAGATCTTTCATATATGCCTGGCCCAGGCTACACAGACTGAGAAAAAGGGAAGGAGGAGGAGAAGCCATCCGCGTTTTATTTTATTTTTAATGTTTATTTATTTTCATGGGGTGGGAGGAAGAACAGAGAAAGAGGGAAACAGAGAATCTGAACCAGGCTCCATGCCATCAGTGCAGAGCTGGACATGGGGCTCGAACCCATGAACAGTGAGATCGTGACCTGAGCTGAAATCAAGAGTCAGACACTTGCCCAACTGAGCTCCCCAGGCACCCTTGCCATCCCTATTTTAAATATAATTAAGGGATTATTTGTAAGAGTTGCATGTAGTTGTCATAATTCACTGGTGAAAGAGACAAAACCTTGATGTTCCCATTGTTTAGCATTATCCTTGGCATGAAGCAAATTCCACAGAGGCAGGTCTTGAGCACAATAGAGTAAAATTATTTTCTCTTAGATTCCAGTGTTTGTAAAACATTTCCCCTTACTTCCTGGCCACTGAAATTACTTCTGGGAATCACATAGAGGAACTAGTTTGTTACCCACTCTCACAATTTGTTATATTTCCACCTTTAGCAACCCATTATTAAATGGTTTCTTGTGTCTTTTCCTTCTTTTTAAATAAAAGATCCCCACCATTGATCCCCACTACTTCCCTGGATTAGGTGTGTCTGGAGTATTGATGCTGGGAGGATGTTATGATTTTGTTTACAACAAGCTTGAAATTTGCCATCAGAAGTAACTAACTGTATCCCTGTATCATTCGTCATGGTCAAGTCTTCCAAGTGAGAGAAATAGGAGAACCTCAGTCCCACTAATGGCATGCCTTCTTAACCTTGGACAATTTGATTCATAAGTGCAGAAGGCTCACAGCATCCAATGAGAACAGAAAAATGGCAGAAAATTAGTCTTAGAACTATGTCTAATAAGAGTGCATCTACAGATTGGCCAGCAATCTAGATTTGGTCTTTTTGCTAAGAGGGGCTTTCCTCACTTATGAAGCGAGGGCAGAGGCAGACAATTTGGGATCCAGACATGTTGGCATTTTATTCCCAACAATTTAACCAGAAACCTTGGTGCCTGTGGCCTTTGGCACCCAAAGCACTATGTTGCGAACCATTAGTTCAGCATGTTGAATAGTTCACCCACAAAGTACGGAAATAGCCTGGGGTGGCCAAAATGTAAACCCAACTCTAATTACTTAAGAACTGGAAATGAACACACACAGTCCTCATCCATGGTCTTTATAAGACCACACTGTTTCAGTTATACATATCCTAATGTGAACTTCTCTGGGATCAAAAGACATTTAATTTATGTTTCCATTTAGGTAATTTACATTCAAACTCAGGTAATTGCAAACAGCCCTTGAAGGCAGCTAATGAAACCCTCATTTGAAGATGAGGATTCTCTGGATTTACATTTGTACCTTCCACTCTCAATATCATTTTACATTTTCCTCAGGGTAGGAGGTCGTTTTTTTCCACAAAAAGTTCACTGCTATAGTAAACAATGGTGGCTTATCTTTGCTCAAGGACTCTTGAATTCAGAAGTGAGGGTTAATTTGGCAACTCGCTCTCAATCACACAGTTACTTCTGAGCGGATTCCCCTTTCCACTCTCACATCTGACTCAATTGTGCTAATTAAGAACATGAATCATGATCATGCACTTAGACCTAGAACTACATTTTCCTGAATAGGACCTTGAGCACATTGTTTCTGGGAGTTTCCTTTTCCTCATCTCTCAAGTAGAGGTAACAATACATCCCTACTTTCTAATGTGGTCACAAGGATCAGATGATGATTAACTATGTCAAGTGCTTGGCATGCAGTGAATACTCAAACTATTGTTATTATTTTCTCTGTGGCTACCATCAACTCTTGAAAATGCATTTTTTTGCAGATAACTCAACTTGTGTACAAAAGAAAGCAATCTTTTATCCAGTCATCTAGTATAACTCCCTCAGTGTATGCTGCTGTCATTGAATTAATTTAGTATTATTAGAGGCATATATTTATTTTTTTGTTTTGGGTTTACTGGTTGTTATTGTTGTTTGGAAAAAGGTGTATTGATATTGGAGAAAAAAAATACCTCCCCTCATTTACATGGGTAAAATCGACATCCTCCTTACTGTGGTTTTGCATCACCACTCTGACGACTATAAGGTTTATGTCTTATGACTACTTGTTGACTCTGATTTATGAGCCAGGTCTAGAAACAGTAGGAATTTCCTTACATGACAAATGGGTTTGGTGATGTCTGATTAACATGGAATCACTGCAGTGGTGATTTCTTTTAGGAACAGATAATTTTATTTTATTTATTTATTTATTTATTTATTTATTTATTTATTATTTATTTTTACATGCAACATATTTATTTTGAGAGAGAAAGAGACAGCATGCACAAGGGGGGAGGGGCAGAGAAAAGGAGAGACAGAATTCCAAGCAGGGTCCATGCCATTAGTGCAGAGCCCAGTGTGGGGCTCCAACTCACAAACTGAGATTAGGACCTGAGCTGAGACCAAGAGTTGGCTTAACTGACTGCACCACCCAGGTGCCCCTGAACAGATAACTTTATTTATTTATTTATTTAAAAAAAAATTTTTTTTAACGTTTATTTATTTTTGAGACAGGGAGAGACAGAGCATGAACGGGGGAGGGTCAGAGAGAGAGGGAGACACAGAATCGGAAACAGGCTGCAGGCTCTGAGCGGTCAGCACAGAGCCCGACGCGGGGCTCGAACTCACGGACCGCGAGATCATGACCTGAGCCGAAGTTGGACGCTTAACCGACTGGGCCACCCAGGCGCCCCCTGAACAGATAACTTTAAATCAAACTTTCATGACTGGCAGACCCATAAAACTTATAAAGCACAGAAATTTGTTTTAAGATCAGAACCGTATTCACTTTATGCTCATCTGATTTCATGGGTTTTGGAATTCTTTTTTTATCTTTATTTTTTAATAAAATTTCTTTCAAAATTTCGGTGGTGCTGAGGGGAGACACATTCATTGTTCCTCATCTAGGCCACTTCTTGCCTGGGTGGCCTCCATATCATCTTCTTGCTTATTTTCCTGTCCTGTCCAGCATTGTCTTTCCACTCTAATCTGATTGATCTTGTAAAAAGATGTATCTAATTGTGTCTCTCCCCTGCTTAAAATCATTAATTGTTGTCTTTTTGCTTATGGAATATAATCAGAAATCCTGACCCTAGCTTCCAGCCCACCTACTTACCTTGTCCCAGTCACCCTGCCTGACCCTCTGTGATCAAACCACATGGGGCATCCTGTTAGTTCTTTGTGCTTTTATTAAATGGCCTGCCCGTTAGGTCTTCCACAGATGGAATAACAGTTCTCTTTCTACCCACCCCCACCATTGCCTTACCCTCGTCTCTGTCAATGCTCAGCCTATATGTCATTTCTCAGAGACATTTTTCTGGGTCTCTCATGTGGTCAGATTCTCATATTGTATGTCTCTTCCTAGCACTTATCACAACTGTAATAAAATAGTTATGTGGTTAGATACTCAATTTCCCAACATTATGTATGTTCGCTTTATGAGGGACATTTATTTATCAAAAGAGTCAACTTCTGCCACAGTGAATCAATATTTGTCTAATACATGATTGAATGACATGTCCAGTATCATATTGTCAATGTCTAGAATATAGCAGATACGCAATAGCGTGTGATGACCAAATGAAACTTTTGTCTATTCAGAAAGAAAGGTGGGGGGCGGGGCTTCAGTAGTGTGGAATGAGTCTTAGTGAATCACAGTGAGAGGCCTGTGTGAGGATGATGAAAACCCAGGGAGAAAATGTCATGGATTATTTGGATAATTATCAGCTCACCAGAGTTTTTGTGCGTGTGAAGAGTTCCTCCAGTTTTGCTTGTTTAAGGAGTTTAGAGGGTACTGCATTTATGTCCGGATGTCAGGGTGTATGTTCTGTCATTGGCTGGCTATGTGACTTCAGAAAGTCACACACTTCCATTTCCTAGATCAGGAAGGACACAGGGATCTTCCTGCCTCCCCAGCCAACATCGTAGGTTTATGAGAGTCCCTTGAAACAAGTGCAAGTACTTTGTAAACTGTAAACAGCTATGGATGTATGATTATTCAACAGTGGAAGGAGTGTGTAACACGTTGTTGGTAAAAAAGTTCAGTCCATCAGTTTAGAAGGGCATAGAGTCCCCTCTCCCAATTCTTCTCTCCAGAGTTACCCACTTTTGCCGGTTTCTCTGTTTATTGTCCTTCAAGATATGATCAATAGATTGGTTGATCTATGTGTATGTATGTATATGTATATATGTGTGTGTATATGTATGTTTATAAGCACACACAAATATGTAAACCCCAAAACACAAATCAGATCACAAGGCTGCTCAGCAACGTATTTTTCCAAGTACTGCATCTTGGGCATTTTAATGATGGTGCTATTAGCTATTGCATAGTATTCTATTATGTGCAGCTACCATGATTTATCTTATGTCTATACTGATGTGTGTATAACTTGTTTCTGTTTTTTACTGCTGTAAACAATGCTTCAGTGAACATCCAATTTGATTTCTTATCGTCTCTATTTAAAAATCACTCAATAGCTTCCTATCTCTATCCTCTGCACTTATATCTCATGCCATGTGGTAGGAGCCTAGTGCTTACAGAATAGCAGTGCAACTGGAGCTGTCTTTACAATATTATCCTTAGTTTCATGGTAGTTTCAGACTTGTTTCTAGTGTAGCTTCCTGCTCTGGCAAGGCTGGCCTATTCACTGCATGTGACTTTCTTATCTTTTTACCTTTACAGATACCATGCTTAAACATGTTCCTATAACTCTCTTTAGTTTTTTTTTTAAAGTTTATTTATTTATTTTGAGAGAAAGAGAGCACAAGAATGAGGCAGGGGCAGAGAGAGAGGGAGAGAGAATTCCAAGCTGGCCCCATGTGGTCAGTGCAGAGCCCGACGTGGGGCTCCATCCTGTGACGGTGAGACCATGACCTGAGCCGAAATAAGAGTTGGGCACTTAACTGACTGAGCCATTGAGGTGTCCCACTAGTTATTCATTGGATTGTTATGGAGTCCACCTCACTACACCAGAAACAAAAGTGGATATATGTACTTTGTAAGATTTCTTTTGTTATTCCTTGTTTATAAATTGTCACTATTTAAATTAACAATGGCTAACAGGTGTGCCCTAGCCTACCCTTAAGAGCTTTACTGCCAAATTCTGTTCATCGAAAACTTTGCTTTTGCACCTGCTGAATGCACATGGTGCTGTCTGTGAGATGGTATGATATGGTTAAGTGGGATAAAACCGTTCTTTGAAAGAAGTCAGAGGAATTCCTTAACATCAGGTCAGTATCGAAAGATTATGTGTTTACTGAAACGTGCAATACATTTGCCTCATGAATATTTAAAAGGTTGCGTTCAGGGCAGTGAACCCGTTACAGTCAACAGTTACTTGCATGGAGACCAGCTGTTTAGTGAGGAAACTATGGAGGCATTTATAGGCCTTGTAGGAGATGATTCGGCTAGAGCCCTGGTTGTGTTGTAACAATTTCTATTTGTTGACACTGTTTTGTATTTGCTCAGTGTTCCTTTAAGGACACAGCTGCCCAAATTCCAGAATTCAAACTTGTCCTTGCAACAATTTTTTGCCAGTCAGAAGGTCTTTCCAGACTAAAGGAGGTGTCTTTTCTTATTTTGAAGAACTGTAATGTCTGATACAGAGATGAGTAGCAGGTACTCAATCTCTCTCTCTCTATATATATATATATTTTAAGTTTAAATACCCAACGTGGGACTCAAACTCAATGACCTCAAGATTGAGAGTCGCATGTTCTTTTGACCGAGCCAATCATGCACCCTAAAAAATACTTCTTTTATCATTTGGCACCCAGTGTCACCAAGAAAACCAAAGCCCAAACAAAACAAACAAACAAAACAAACCGACAAACCATAAACAAAACAAAATTAGAACTAGCTTCTAAGTCACTATAGAAGTGAGACTTCCTTCTACATAACTCTGCTTTTTTGGAGTGAATAAATAGTATGCATAGAAGAACCACCAAGGGTATTCTATTAACAACAGCAAACGGATCAACCTGGAAGACACCATAGCTGTTAGTGTCACAGAACCATGAATAGCAGGTTATACGCGCAAACCAAAGGACAGCCTGGACAACATCAACAAAAATAGCAAAATAATGAAAGCGGCTGCTATGATTTAATTCTTGCAATAGGTAGCGTTTGTTTTAAATATATTATCATATTTTAATTTTCACAGCAGCCTTACGTGGGTAATTAGTATTATATAAATGAAGTGAGCCTCGAAGAATTCATACCATTTGCTCAAGTCACATTGAGAGTAAGTAGTGGGGACAGGATTTGATCCATTTCTATCTGACTCTAACACAAATTTTCTAACCATTATTTTCTACTGACCCATCTATCTAGTCCCTTGGTAGGAAGTGTGGGAAGGAGTGCAGGCCTTTTTGGACACATCGGCACAATTGGATTACCTTTGCTGAAGCATCTAAACAAACTCCTAATGGGTAAAAAGTTCTGGAATCTAAGGAATCCCAAGATAATTTAAAAATTTATCTTATCAGGGTGGGAGTCCATCCCCCACCTAATTTCTCTCTCTAAAGTTCTGTGCACTATGGACAAAGTCACCAGGGCTGTTTACCTGGCGGTCCCACAGCCGTCCTGGAAGGCAACGCCCAGCCCAGGGATGTTGCAAGGCTACTGTCTGTCAGGAGGCTGAACACACCTTTGATGAAGGATCATTACCTAACCAGTGCCTCCTTATAATTCCCTGATGGGTCACTTACATTTTATCACTTCCTACGGTCATTAGACCAGACGGCTTTCAAAGACAGGGCCTGGTGAGCAGGTGGGCAACAGTGTCATTCAGGCAGGAAGTAGCTGGGGCTGCATCACAATGTGCTGGTCTCTAAAGATATAAAGAGGCCGTGATACCAGCCTCTTCTAGACTGATGCTGTAGTTTCACAGTGTCCAGTTTAAAAACTGAAGAACGATGGCATGGATGGAAAACAATTCTTCGTAATTCAGGGAAACAAAAGGAAGCCAAGGTCTGGATGATAAAAAAGGGGAAATCCACCACACCATTTATGTTTGGCTACAGCACGCATCCCATAATTTCCTCTGTCCCGCAGGCACACTCGTCCCAGCTAGGTTTTATTTGACTGAGGTTAAAATACGGTTTCAGTTCATGGATATCAAGGCTGACCATCATAACGGGTGATCAAATGTATCTTGAGTACTGTCATGAATAGCCTCTGTATATTGAGCTGTAGTTTGTGCCGCATATCACTGGTTTTCAAGAAGGAGGTTTATAAATAGTTCGGATGTTGACTTTGCACACACACAAAAGCCCCATCGTGGCCATTCAGCTCATGTACTAGTTTAGGGATTTTATAGACAGGATTCCAGTGGGCAGTCTTGGCGGATTTTAGACACAATATAGTAGAAGTATCTGCTTCATAAATTTAATATGAAGTTTAAATGATGAATATACACAAAACAGTTCGAGCATTAGTAGTAGGAGTAGCAAGAGCTATAGAATGAGTGAGAGAGACAGCATATTATGCTAATAGTATTTGGAATTCATCTGTGGAGCTTGTCTAAAGAAATAAACTGCAGGTATTATTTATTGGCTTATTCAGTAATGAGTTACTGAGAGCCACCCTTGTCCCAGGCAGTGCTTTGTAAGTGCTGGGATGAAGCAGTGACCAAATAGACCAAACCTCTGTGTTACGGAGTTTACATTCCAAGGGACATGCAAAGTGGTTCCGCTTATTTTCTTTAAAACATCGCTTTTGGTGGTTTCCTGCCTTACTTTCTTGACTTTTCAACAAAAGCCATCACATGGAGATGAAGAATTTTATTTTTATGTGAACAAAATTATTGTGTACTTTTATTTACCTACTTCCTCCGTCCTATAAAACTGGAGATTAAGCACAAGACTGGTGATTGGGTAACGTGTTCTTCTCACCCCACCCCTAGCACAGTGTCTTCTTGTAAATGGTATGAAATAAACGTATATTTGTTGGATGGTCAATTAATTCCAGTAACAGATTATGGAGCTGTGTCTCATTATTTTGTGGTCACACTTCCTATACAAGCAAAGGTTATTAATAATACAAGGTGAAAAGGAGAAGTGCCAAATTAGTGATATGTAACAGATGTGCTAAAAGAACTCATTCTGGGTTCGAGTGATTATAAAAAGAGGAAATGGCCTTAAAGAATAAGTAAGATTCAAATAGAAGAGGAAGGCATTATTAATAGGTAAGTGGAAATTTACCTCTTGGAAGAAAACCAAGAGCTTTAGGAATTTTTACTTTATTTTCTTGGCAATGGTAAATTAGTGAAGGTTTTTGCCTGAGGGATTAACACGTAGCTTGTGAAAATCGTCTTCCCAGCTGTATTTGCTGCTATTGCCTGGATTTAGAGTTTAGAAATGATTAGAATTTAGTGGAATGTAATAGAATTTAATTAGGATTTAATGGGTCATGTAGTCTATCACGAGGGCTGCTATCAGCATTAAAAAAAAGAAGAAGACAAAACAGAACATAAAGTATTAAAGTATGTCGCCTGGGATCTGGTGAAGTATTATCTTATGAAACTCTCATTTCAGTTTTACACACATGCGTGTGGTGGGGGGGGGGGCAGTCAGGGAGGGATCTGGAAGTGGATTTCAGCCAAAAACAGTTCAAAGCCACTGAACTAGAGACCCTCTGGAGATTCTTACTAGTGAACACTTCTTTTTCTCTCCATACTAGAAAAAGTTGTATTTCTTCTAGCCACTATACTATTTATTTTTATCGTATACATATCAGATTATCATATATAAGGACTAGATTATGTTTTCCAAAGACAAAACTCAAGTGAAGATATTGATCTTATTCAGGCTATGGAAATAGGGAGAATACTTCAGACAGTGTCTCAGCAGGGTGGTTTTACCTTAGACAACTAGAGACAGGAGTAGAAAAGTCACAGGTGAGTGCTTTACAGTTGGAATTGTTTTGTGATCAAAGAAAGTCTGTCAGTTAGCTATGTAGGAAATGTTGATCTCTATGCCTAGTTAGTTTCAGGAAGACAAAGAGCTCTTTTTTTTTTTTAATGTTTAATTTATTTTTCAGAGGGAGAATGGGAAGGGCAGAGAGAGAGAGGGACAGAGGATCCAAAGCTGGCTCTGCGCTGACAGGTCTATGCAGACAGCAGCATGACGCAGGGCTCAAATTCACAAACCATGATATCATGACCTGAGCTGAAGTTGGATGCTTAATTGACTGAGCCACCCAGGCAGCCCCCCTTTTTCTAATTTTATTTTATTTTTTACGTTTACTTATTTATTTTGAGAGAGAGAGAGAGAGAGAGAGACACAATCCAAGCAGGCTTTGCACTGTCAGTGGGGAGCCAGACTCAGGGCTTGAACTCATGAACCGTGAGATCATGACCTGAGCAGAAATCAGGAGTTGGTAGCTCAACCGACTGAGCCACCCAGGCGCCCCGGGGAAGGCAAACAGGTCTAATCTCAGTTAAATCATTCATGAGACAAAGAACAGGGAGTTGGAGGGTCTATGTCTGTCCTTGTCAGCAGCTTCAGGCAAAAGGGGAAAGGTCTATGTTTGGCCCTGTCATTGGTAAACAAAGAAGTCATAGAGAGTCTTACAGAAGTCATGAGAAAGAATGGACAGTCTTATCTACGTCATATGGGGAAAGGTGGTTCTTTGTGGTAAGCCATTTCCCAGAACACAAGAGTCAGGGGATTTTGGAAAATAAAAGTTGGGACAATTTCTTAACTATAGCTGTCTTCCAGCAGCACAGAGCTCAGGTACATGAACATTGTCAGTTTTCTCTTCTGGGTTGACTTTAAAGAAAGCATAGGATCAAAATTCGGACCCACTCCTTCTGGTGGGTAGACTTGACAGCACGGATCCAGATAATTTCTTGGATAATAACTGATGGTGGCTAACACTGTTGAGCATATACTCTGTAACAGGAAATTTCTTTTTAATCTGAGAATAACTGGTACTGGAAAAGTTAATTTAAACTGAATCTACTTTCAGGGCAAAATTTAACAAGAGATAGCAACAAAGGTTTGAATGGACCTCTACCTTGAAAAATAAAACGTAAAATGACAAAAATAAATACATCGTCTCATTTAATAAAATGCAAATTGTAATTCCAACTATAAGCTAATTTCAGAACAAAGAATGGATGAGATGTTGGTTTGGAGGGCACTTCTTTCCTGACACACTTGTATCACACACGGCTCCATACACTACTCTTCTCTGCCATTTTCATAGGACAGTTTTATAGAGGATATCATTTGCAAAACAAAATTCAAGGTTTCATCAATCTTCTTAAATGTCTTTCAATTCTTTTGTATTCACTTTATTCTTTTTTGAAATGCCTGTGTATCCTCCTCTTTTTCATTTTTCTAGGTCTAATTCAATCAAATACTCGTTTGTGAATGGCTTTGCCTGAGTAATTCCAGTAGTCCTTTCCCTTCCTTTACATCAGATTGATACCTTTTGTATGTGATGTCACCTTGTAGTCGATTTATACTGAATGGATTGTATAGCCAGATATTTAAAACAAAGACATTTACCAGGTATGTGAACAGTTTATGTGAATACAAATTGTGTTGGTTCTGTAGTAAATGTTTTCCTTTGCTTGATAAAGACCTTCATTGCCCTCTCTAAATTCCTAATATTGAAGACTTCAAAAGAGAAAACCCAATAACAGGCACCCTTCTGTGGTTTATATGTTTTATTTCATGAAGTTCTCACTTCAACTCTATGAGGCAGGTGTTATTACCATCCCCGGACACAGATGAATAAATGGAGGTTTTGAGAATTTGTGTAATTTGTCCTAAGTTACAGAGTCACCAAATGACACAGCCAGGACATGAATGAAGGAATGTTGAATAACTCAGTTTGTACTCGTTGCTGAAATGGTATGCTAGCCTTCTTACCACCAGACCACCCATTTCTGTTTCCCACCCTTACTTTTCCCTTTGTCTAGATTCCCTTATCTACTTATTGGAAATTTAGTTTTATTTTGTTATATATATTTTAGCCAATTAAAGTCCTTTGTAGGAATAAAGACAAGTATATATGCATTTTCTTTTCTTTTTTTTTTTTAGTTATAACTATTTCCAAGTTTGTTTATTTTGAGAGAGAAAGAGAGAGAGTAAGCGGGGTGGGGGGAGAGAGAGAGTGGGAGCGAGAGTGAGAATCCTAAGCAGATTCTGCACTGTTAGCACAGATCCTGATGTAGGGCTCAAACCCACGAACTGTGAGATCATGACCTGAGCTGAAACCAAGAGTCAGATGCTTAACTGACTGAGCCACCCAGGCACCCCCCCTCCTTTTTTTTTTTTTTTTTTTTTTTTTTTTTAAAGCAAGTATCTTTTTCAAGGTAATCTGGAAAGAAAGTATGCTGGTTACATATATAGATTCTCAAATCCTATAATCCAGAGTTCAACTTTGGCTCTGTCGATTATTAGCTGAGTGATCTAAGGTTAAGGTTTAAAGCTTCAGTGTCCTCACTTGTAAAATAGTGAAGTTATTATTACCCATCTTCTAGGATTGCTTTAAAATTAAATTAAATAATACATCTAAAGTGTTTAGCATCCTGGCGTTTATGTGGCAGGCATCATTGTCATCATCATTGTTTTTATGCTGACAGTGAGAAGGTATAGTCTGGACTGGTAAAACAGTGTCCTAGACTGGGAGGAAGAAGTTCTGTCTCATTCTAAGTTCCACTTCTATGATGTAACTTATATTTTTCTCTATTTTTAAGTCATCAAAATGAGATGGCAATTATGTTTTTTCAGGTTGACTAGATTCTTAAAATATCTTTGGAAAGGCACTGTGTAAATTAATTCTCTTAATCATTAAGCTACAAGTATTTTATTTTAGTATTTTTAAGACAATATAGCAGTGAAGTAGGCACCCATGAATCTCAAAGGAAAACTGTAATAGTCTTGAGATAATGTGTTTTGGGTGCTTGTGTAATGCCAGAATACGTTAGTGTAAGTTTGAGGTCCACGAAAGGACTTTTGATCATGGTGGTGTTAGATGAAGCTTCATTGAACAGCCAAGAAGATTTCTTTGGGGCTTCATGATTTTCTACAGTGACTAAATTCTGTTCTGTTTTGAATTTACAAATTTACAAATAAGAGCTATATGTATTTTAAGTTTTCACTTTAAATTTTAAAACATAGGTTATAGTCCAGAACAAAAGCAACATTCTTTAGTAACTCTTAACGGTCAGTGATCCATGTAAATTTAGTTAGGGATCAAAATAGCCAGACCTTCCCTTCCAGTGAGAAGATTGCTGGATTGACAGTGTTTGAAAAAAGTTTTATCTGGAGACTCCTTATGGTAACAAGAACAAAAATGTGGGTTATTGGTCAGTTTCTCAACAAATAAATTCTCCTGAAATATTTAAGGGTTTTGTCATACCTTAAACCATCTTCTTCTTCTTTTTTTTTTTAAGCTTATTGATTTATTTTGAGAGAGAGAGAGAGAACACATGCATGTGGGTAAGGGCAGAGACAGAGAGAGAGAGAGAGAAAGAGAGAGAATACCAAGCAGGCTCTGCACTGTTAGCATGGAGCCTTATGTGGGAGCTCATGAACCAGAAGATCATGACCTGAGCCGAAATCAAGAGTCGGATGCTCAACCGAGCCACCCAGGCACCCCTATGACACCTTCTTTTAACAAAGAAAATTGTCTTAACTGTTTCCTTATTTCTTTATCTCTATAGAGAAAGACTATTGAGAATAGTAATTACAAATGAGATAGTGGATTCATAAACTAATAAGAGTTGCAGAAATCTTGTGATACTAAATTATTTTGATTTTAAGGAATGTCTGTGAATTTTCTAGATATATAAAATATTTTCCGAAATATAAGCCCACCCATTCCTGACATTTGTAGGGCCTGATGCAGGAATAGAGTGGAGGCCTGTGGTCTCTTTTCTCCTGCTTTGGTCTCTGTTCTGCACCATGTAGGGCCTTGCTTTCAGGCGAGTGGACAGCCCAGCCATATACCCAAGCTCTCTCCTTACTTGTTGCATGCAGATGATCTAGGCCACCCTTGGAGCCTAGGAATGTGTATATCAGTGGCTTGACTTATCTTCTGGAGCATTGTTATTACCTGGAAACTTACTAGAAATACAGAATTTCAACCCCTCATGTGAACCTACTGAATGATAGACCATTTATTGAATTCTTCTCTGTTATGTAACTGAATCCCCACTACACTATCAGGTAGGAACTGGGTCTTATTCATCTTTAGATCCTCCATTAATAATAGCTTAAGTCCACTAGATTTTTAATAAACATGCGTGAAATTAAATCTGCATCATTTAAGTTTATTTTTAATGGCTCCTGTAATTCTCTGCTGTGCTGTGAAAGGAAATTAAAATAGCCTTGCTGTTTTAATGAAGGTAGATTTTACTCATAAGTCTTACCACATTTAGGGAAGTGTACACCTTTTGCTTCTTATGTAAAATTGTGCTTATGTCTGTTCTGGCAGTCATGAAGATAAGTGAGTGCTAGGCCAAAGGTGTTCTTTGATGGGAATCCTTGAACAGCTAGTTCTAGTCCTGTTAGTATGATAGTATTCAGATGAAGGAGTAGCTTTAGCTTGGAAAATAAACATTAGATATAGGAAGAACAGAGTTGGAGAAAAATAAGATTGTGAAAAATGGAAAATGAAAACGTAAAGGGAAGGTAAAATTCTATGACTCTTCTAACCCTTTGGCTCCTCGTGCTCATGGATTATAACTAGGGACGCAACACAGTGTACTAAGATGGGGCAGTGAGCTTGGAATTACGGGGCCTGTGCTCTAGTTTTGTCTCTTCTTCTTATTAACTGAGCACCTGAGAAACTTACTGAACATGTCTGGGTCTCTGTTATCCCATCTGAAATGTGAACAGCAGAGATGAAATTTAGAAGAATGTGGGGAGCATGTGTAAAGACACATGGTCAAGTGTAACACCTAGAAATGCATATTCAGTAGGTTGTGGTGGACCCGAAGCATGTGTGTCTTTCTGATATTCGTTTCTGGATAAGAATCAATTGATTAGATGCTCTCTTCACGTTCCTTCTAGTTCAAATGTTCCATGACTTAAGGACTATTAGCCCCATAATAAATGCAGGGTTAGGAGCCTATGTGTCTGGCAGACATTGCTGGTTGTGCCCTCTCTTCTTCCTTTAGGAACACAAACCCAAATTTTAGCTTAGCACATGCCTTGCAGAATAAAAATTACACTTCCCAGCTTCCCTTTGGGCATGGCCATGGACTAAATTCTGGCCAAAGGGAAGTGGTATGTGTGAATTCCAGAAGTACCCTTAGAGGAAAGAAGTGTGCGGTTCTTCCTTCTTTTTGCTGCTTGGGCTGCATACATGATAGCAAAAGATGGGTCAGCCTCATTCGTCCGTGACACGGGAGCTGAAAGCTGAAGAAGAGAGAGAACCAAGAAAGGACTAGCCTGTCCAGGACACCAAGGAGCACTGTGTCAGCCATGAACTTACTACCTCCAGGCTTCCTTTCAATGTGGGAGAGATACATTATTATCTAGTTAAAGTAGCTTCTATTTTGGTTTTACTCTTTCTTTCAGCCAAACCCATCTTAAACTAACATAATGTGGAGTGGGAAAAAGACTTATGGACTCCAATTATGTTTCCTAATCTCATGTCAGTATGAATTGGATTATCTATTCACTGTGACTTCTGTTTTCTACTTCTGTTAAATGTTGTATGTCAAGACAGAGAATAATATTTTATTTCACAGAGATAGCTTCTTTTAAAGCCAAAAATTGATGGATGGGTATCACAGTTGTAGGAAATACAATTTTCTTTTTATGATTTTTATCTTGTTCTCTACAAATATGTATAACTTCCTTGGCATATTATATATATGTAAACTTTTTGGTCTTAAAAATGGCCAGTTACCATCAATTTTGTATCAGGCAATACTATAAAATACCAAGCACAACCATTTAAATCGTTAACAATTGTTATTATTGGCAACGGGAAAATATGTGGTGAGTTTTTAAGATACTTTTATTTTTCAAATGTTTGGGCTTTGACAAGAAATCATTAGAAAAAACTCAAATCCTTTTCCTTCCCATGTATAGTTGAATACACACACACTCTATAGTATACTATACTATAATGCAATTTGTTTCTGATAAATTTGTGTTTATCTCGTAAAAAAATACCTTTAAAACTTTTTAAAACATTGAGCTTTTTGTACATTTTAAATTTCTGTTTTAGGGACAGGGATGGGAGGATGGTGAAAGTTAAAATTAGATAAACAAACAAACAAGCAAACATATATATCTATGTATATTAGGTTCAGGGCATAAGATCTGCCAAATTCTGGGATTAGAAGTCATGTGATGAATTTTTCCGTTTCCAAACTTTTAAAAAATATTGGTAAAGTGCCACAATAGCTCTTTTATGCTACTTAATAAGAAACTCTCTTCCCCCCCCTTCTCACAGACACACACCACACCCCAAAACAAATGCATCCTCACATACAGAATAGAAACTAAACCAATCAGATCATACAAAAAGGTGATTGGAAAAGAAAGGAAATAGAGACTAACCACAAAGAGCTTTCTCTTTTTACCTTCATTCCTCTCGTCTGGGTTAGTGTAGATGGAGGCCAGAGTAAATAAGGAAAAGATAACAAAAGCCAATAAAATGAATGCCATTTCCAGGCTGGTGAATGGAAGCTCCATGAGCCGCCACAAACTTCTTCCCCTGAAACAGAAACCAAACATTGACTTAACACACTCTAATCCAGAGAGAGCTGGTTCAACAATTATTTCTTTTAGAATTAAACACTTGTGAGATTTGCTGAAACTTCTTGAAATACTCTTGTGCATCTGGAAAAATACAATTTGGCACTGGCAAAAATGGAGCAGGCTGTCAGTTTTTGAAATTTGGCATAACGATTGGTACAACTGAACTGACACCTTTACTCTGCAGATTGGAAGAGAACATGAACGTCTGAATAACAGAGTCAGTGGTTTATACGCATTTGTGAGTTTCTTGGACACAACTCTAGGAGTAAAAATACGGGGTATTTCATTTCATAAAGGAATACGTAGTAATGTTGATATCTGTCTGGCATGACTACACCAAGTTTCAGAGTAAAGTCTCTTTGGTTCATGTGCCTGAAATGACCTCGCATCTGTTAGGCAGGAGATAAATACACAATTGAAGCAATTTTTAGTGCAAAAAACCATAGACTTCAGAGTAGCCCGATCAAACCTAATCTAAGACAAATATGTTAAAAGTTCGACCATTGAACTTCCAATTTCAGACTCAAAGAAACAGAGCTCGTGTATTTAGAAAGGAAATAGTTACTCCACTGGGGGAAAATGATGGCATTAGCTAGTTGGAAGTAATTCCTTTTCTGTCCTTCTGTCTTTTGGTGTTTGCTACACAAATGCCAAACGTTGAAACCACTGCAGACGTATGTGGGAATGTTATCATTTTAAGAAGTCCCAGAGAGTGAGATTTCACATCCTTCTACTGTAACTCATCCCAAATTCATCATTTACTGTTTATTTGGCAGAAATGATTTACTGAGGTCTTGCACCAAAAAGCTGTTTCCTTTGAATTTGATCTGATTACATCAGATCCTGTAGAGTATGCCACATCAGAACAGAAGTGGGTGAAGGAATCATAAGTTCTTAAAAGTTGGTTGGTTTTCACAGATTTCTTTTCTTTTGAATGTATATATTTTTTAAATATTTATTTATTTATGAGAGAGAGACAGAGAGAGAGAGAGACAGAGAGAGGATCCCAAGCAGGCTCCATACTGTCAGCACAGAGCTCACTGCAGGGTTCCAACTCCCGAACCAACCTGAGCTGAAATCAAGGGTCAGACATTTAACTGACTGAGCCACCCAGGCACCCCTGGACATATTTTTTTTATATTTGACAATAGTATGGGAAATATTGACCAGAGTTCTACAGCTTTTCGTGTTTTGTAGGACAGAATCTTGTACACAGAATTTCTGTGTCATAGGTATGCATGTTTTAAAATATAACATATAAAGCTTACTACCAAAGGGGGGTTAAAATATATCTTAAAACCTTTTAATAGGACTGCATGTTGGTCTAGTTTAGTTTATTCTGGTTAATGGGAGCCCAGCTTTCGAGAGTGTGACTCCAGTATTATGTGTTTAACCACTCTTGAACTGATGGAGATTTGTGCTCTAATTTTTTTTTATTACCAACAAGGCAGCAGAAAATTTTTTTTTGTAAATATAACTTTGCACACAGGTTTTCTCTAGGAAAGATTTATAGAAGTAGAACTGCTGGATCCATACAATTTTGAAATACTATTTCTTCATAAATTTCCCTGGAATTTGTAACCATACCAGTATACAGTATGTAAAGGATTATTTCCCCAGTCCTTCCCCAATGCTCTCTTTAGTGTTTTTTCAATTTGAAGTTAAAAATAGTATCTCTGTTTAAATTGGCTTTTTACTCATTTTAGTGAGGTTGAATATTTTTTCATATGTTGATTATATAGTCTGCTCTGGGAAAGGCTTGTTCATATCCTTTAAAACTGGAGATTTGTAATTTTCCCACTGATTTGTAGACGCTCGTGATGTATTTTGGATATATATACTATTACCTTCTATCTACTTTATGTCTTCATTTATGGTGTCTTTTGTTATTCAGGTTTTAAAAATATTTAATTTTGTGAAGTTAAATCTATCTTGACTGAAAAACCGTTGTCCACTTCTGGTCCTATTCCTAGTTCTTTCTGGGGTCTTGCCATCTCGGGGGTAGGAATTTGTAGTTAAGTATTACTTATGCCTGCCATTGCACTATTAAAGAACTGGAGATGCCATACATATTGCCTCACCATTGCTCTTTGTCATCCCGGCCACATTAAAACCCAGGCTCACAGTTATATTCTGAGATTGGGAAGGCATAGGAAGGAGCTGTCCAACACAGTAATTAAGAAAGTAGAAATGGGAAATTAGAAAGTAAGAAAAAGTGAATAAATTATTTTGTGGTGTATCCAGTACCTCTGATCATGGGTGAATTCTATTTGTTTCTCTATGAGTGTATTGAGGTGTTTTTTGTGCCACTGTTGTGTTTCCAAAACCCAAGGTGTGTGACTGTGAGTACAGACAGAATTGCTAAGTCATGTTGACATGAACAGTCTAGGAGGTATTATAGGAACTGGCTGATATTAAGTCAGCTTGGCATAAATAAACAGACTCTAGTGATTTATTCAAAGGCGTGATTCTTTGTGATAAGTAAAGGAATGTTGTGTGATTTTTGTAGTAACTCAACATGTTATTGGCTGCTTC
This sequence comes from Panthera leo, assembly GCF_018350215.1. Taxonomy (NCBI): domain Eukaryota; kingdom Metazoa; phylum Chordata; class Mammalia; order Carnivora; family Felidae; genus Panthera; species Panthera leo. Next base: position 63,411,141 of record NC_056682.1, read on the forward strand.
CAAAGTCAGATACACTTTTTCCCCCTCTACATAATTTTGTGTTGTTTTTTAGAGAAAGCATGCAAGTGGGGGAGAGGAGCAGAGAGAGAGAGAGAGAGAGAGAGAGAATCTTAAGCATACAGCCCGATACGGGGTTTGATCCCATGACCCTGGGCTCACGACCTGAGCCAAAATGAAGAGTTGGACACTCAACTGACTTGAGCCACCAGGCACTCCCTTAATTTTAATTTTTTAAAATAAGAAATATTGAACAGATAGTACAGAGAATTCCAAATATTGTCCCTTCTCCCCTGCTACTTCTCTTATTATTAACACCTTGAATTAGTGTGGTACATTTGTTACAATTAATGAACCAATATTCAGACATTATTATTAGCTGAAATCCGTAATTTACATTAAGGTTCACTCTTTGTGTTGTACAGTTCTAAGGGCTTTGGCAAACTCATTCCAACCTCATGACAACATCACGCAGAGCAGTTTCTCTTGTGCTTCACTTATTCATCCCTCTCTTTCCTCTTTCTCAACCCGTGGCAATCACTAAACTCCTTACAATTGTCATATAATTGGAATCATACAGTACGTAGCCTTTTCAGATTGTCTTCTTTCACTTATCAATAAGCATTTAAAGTACTCCATGTGTTTCAATGGCTTGATAGCTCATTTCCTGTTACCACTGAATAATATCCCATTATATGGATGTGTTATAGTTTGTTTATCCATTCATCTATTGGAAGACATCTTGGTTGCTGACAGTTTTTGGTGATTATGAGTAAAGCTGCTATAAACATTCTAGTGCAGGTTTCTGGGTGGAAATGATTTTTCCATCTATAAAGGAATATTTTTGATGGATCATGTGGTAAGACTATGTTTAGCTTCATAGGAAACTCCCAACTTATCTTCTCAAGTGGCTGTACTATTTCGTATATCCATTAGCAATGAATGAGCACTCTTATTGCTCTGTATCTTTGTACATTTGGTATTGTCCTTTTTTTTTTTTTTTTTTGGATTTTAGTCATTCTAATGGTAGTATGTCATTGCTTTAATTTGCAGTTCCTTAAGTATACACGATGTTGAACATCTTTTCATGCAATTATTTGACATCTGTATATCTTTTTTGTTCCGATCTTTAGCCCACTTTTAAATTGGGTTCTTTCTTATTGCTGAATTTTAAGAATTCTGTGTATGTTTTGAAGTCCTGTACCAGATAAGTGTTTTCCAGATAGTTTATCCCACTGTTTTGCTTGTCTCTTCATCTTCTAATTATAATAAATTATAATTATAATAAAGCCCAATTGATAAAAAAATTTTTTTTTTCTTTTGTAGATCATGCTTTTGATGTTGCATCCAAAAACTCATTGCCAAACCCAAGGTCATGTAGATTTTCTTCTGTTATCTTCTAGAAGTTTTATAGTTTTGCATTTTATATTTAGGTCTAAAATTCAGTTTGAGTTAATTTTCGTAAAGGGTCTGGGTCTAGACCCAGACCCTTTTTGTAAAATCTGGGTCTAGATTCTTCCACTTCCTCCTCCTCCTCCTTCTGTCTCTTTTTCACATACGGATGTACAATTATTCAAGTACCATTTGTTGGGAAGACTATCTTTTCTCTATTGTATTAACTTTGCTACTTTATTGAAGATTAGTTCACTATTTGTGTGTGTCTATTTCTGGGCTCTTTATTCCGTTCCCTCTCTCTCTCTCTCTCTCTCTCTCTATATATATATATACATGTATATATATGTATTAAATTAAAGCAATATATATATGTGTATATATATATATACACACACACATATATCTGTATATACATGTATATATATACACACACATGTATATATATACATATATATATCCATTTTTTCATGGAAACTTATTTTGTGGAGACTGCTTTATAATGCTTTAAGCACTGATTTTATGTCCTCAAAGCCACCTTCATATTAATTATTTTAAGATAGGAGGTGAGATACCTCAACCAACTGAGGCCAGCTCTTAATCCTGTGTTAACAGATCTGTTCCTGGAGAGCCTCTGTGCATGTCCTCTCTCATGGTGTGTAAAAGGAGCCCTGAAATCCAGTACTAAACCAAACCAAACTTGGTCTTTGCTAAAAGGAAATTCAGGTGGAAAACAAAAATTGGGCAGTAGGCATGAAAATAATTCTGGGGCTCCTGGGTGGCTCAGTTGGTTGAGCGTCCGACTTCAGCTCAGGTCATGGTCTCACAGTTCCTGAATTTGAGCCCCACATTGGCTCTTTGCTGTCAGCACAGAGCCTGCTTTTGGGATCCTTTGGCCCCATCGCTCTCTGCCCCTCCCCCACTCCTGCTCTTTCTTTTGAAAATAAACAGTAAAATTAAAATCTAAAAAGAAAAATAATAATAATTCTGTAACACTTTAACAAGACCCTTCTATTCTAATTCTATTTATCTTTCACTTCCCAACTGGAGTTGCACCTCTTCCTCCAAGTCTTTCCTGACTACTCCGGCCCTAAGGGTTCTCATTCTTAGCACTTGATTTCTACTTTCTATCTTTACTTTTCATAGCTAACGCATGTTAGTAAATATTAACTGCGCCATCTTCCGTCTTGTTTTTCTCTGTGAGAGGGTAAAGCTCTTGCAGGCAGAGGTTCTTCTTTTGCCCTCCCATGGCATTCACTATGATTTCTGCCCTGAGAAGGTTAAAATCTAGAGTTGGAAATTACAATTAAAAGACTGATAGAAAGCACACATTAAGAAAAAAATTCAAATAATAAAAAAAACATTAAACACACACAGTTGTATGCATGAAACATAAGAAGGTTTCAGAGAGAGTATTGGACCTTAAGCTTGGCACTAAAGAAATCCCAGCTTTCAGTAGAGAAAGGAGGCAAAGTCAAACCAAATAGAAGGTATTAGGGGTGCCTGGGTGGCTCAGTTGGTTAAGCATCTGGCTGTTGGTTTCAGCTCAGGTCATGATCTCATGGTTCCTGGGTTGGAGTCCCTTGTTGGGCTCTGTGCTGACAGTGCAGAGCTACTTAGGATTCTCTCTCCCTCTCTCTGCTCCTCCCCTGTTCACATGCATGTGCTCTCTCTCTCTCTCAAAATAAATAAACTAAAAAAACCAAAAAACAAACAAAAGGGATTAATTAATTCAACATGTTTTTTGAACTTGGCATTCTGCCAAATTGCTTGTGTGATGAAGTGAGATGATAGGAGGAGAGAGAAGCTAGAGCAGGACACAGGTGACAATTAATGGGTACTTTGAACAGGTCAGATAGTTTCACAAGCTTCACAGCCTTTAACTCCTTGAATCTTCATGGTAACTCTATAAGGTAGATAGTTATTATCTTCATTTCATAAGTGAGGGCAGTGCAGCATTGAGATATGAGCTAATTTATTTTAAACTATAAACCTGGTGTATGGGGGCATCTGGCAGCCTCAGTCAGTAGAGCATGCAACTCTTGATCTCAAGGTCATGAGTTCAAGCCCCATGTTGGTGGTAGAGATTACTTAAACAAAATAAGAAAAAAAAAAAAAAAAAAAAAAACACCAAAACCCTAGTATATGGCAGGGCTAGAATAACCACTCTGGCAGCTTGATTCCAGAAATCCTCACTCTTAATCAATATATACTATACTGGCCATCAACCAACCAACGAAGCAAGCAGGCAAGGAAACAATCCAAAACCTATACTTATAGTTAGAATCTTATTTTGCAGAGCATTGTGTAGATTAATTGGAAAGTTTTTATATTAGGTAGCAGGAGAAGACAATATTGGCTAGGTAAAGGACAACTGAAAGAATTTAACATCAAGGTGAGAGGTTAGACTTAAATGCTGTTAAAATGTAATATAATGTCATTAATAGTACAAAGTCATGGGGCACCTGGCTGGCTCAGCTGGTAGAGCACGCAACTCTTGATCTTGGGGGTCATGAGTTTGATCCCCATGTTGGGGTGTAAGGGATGACTAAAAAAATAGCACAATGTCATGATTGATCAGTGTTTTGAGAATATTAATTGCATTTCCAAGTGAAGAATAGATTGAAGAAAAGAATTCTAACTGGAAAAACTGGGAATGAGATTCTTAGCTCTGTATTAGGTTCCAGCCTTGCAGAGAGAAGGGGTGAAGTAAGAACCACTGTAAAAGCAAGGATCTTAGAAGTTTGCTGGCTATATGGGGTGCAGTGGGTACCGCAAAACTAGTTAAAATGCAGTACAAGGAGGAAGAGAGGTGAGAAAAAGATCCATGGGATCCTGTAGGAACTCAGCAGTAGAAATTATTAATTCCTTAAGCTTCCTCATGGTCAGTAGAGATATGCTGTTGTACATTCTGCAATCCATCAATATTTGGAAATTAGATTGACTATGCTCTTCTTTTTTCAGACTATGAAGACTGCTAAGTTTGTTAAAGCAACTCAGAGAACCAAAAATCATTTTTATTGCCAATATCCTGTGAATACTGTTTCCTCAGGTAAAAATAAAACAAGGCGAAGCAAAATAGAAACAGAAAAGAAAAAAGAAATGGTGCCATCTAGTGGTGACTGAGTGCTATAGGTTGGAAACAAATGAAATAAATTTTTCAACCTCTCTGTCATATTTCATTCTTCCTATATGGTATCACACACCTATGCAAAATAGTTTCCCATATTCTTCAGTTTTGTCCCATGCTCAGAACACTCACTGATTTTAAGGTAGCTGTTTCTAGAAGGAGGAACCCATTAGTGTTTCCTATACATGTAGATCATATGCAATGAGCTATTTCTAGCTCATCATACTGGATGCTGTTATTCTAGGCATAAAAACCATAAAGTAGGAGCACCTGGGTGGCTCAGTCCGTTAAGCATCCAACTTGATTTTGGCTCAGGTCATGATCTCACTGTCTGTGAGACTGAGGCCCAATACGGATCCATGCTGGGGGTGGAACCTGCTTAAGATTCTCTCTCTCTCTCTCTCTCTCTCTCTCTCTCTCTCTCTTCCTGCCCCCTTGCTCACGAGCACTCTCTCAAAAACAAAACAAAACAAAACAAAACAAAACAAAACAAAAAAAAGCCCACAAAGTAATGACCCTTGGATTGTCAGTAGAAATTGAAAGTTGGGTAAAAAGAGGTAGTAGGGTAACATTTATTGTCAGATGATGTAGTGGGGTAACAGTCAAATGATGTCATGGGATAATAAATCCTGTCAAATAGCTATCTATGGCTATTGAAAATGGAACCTAATTATCTCCTTGTTGGTGCTCAGAGCAGAGAGCCCTTAGCCAGAAACTTTCTACCATCATGTGCTTAATTCCAGAAAACAGTGGCTTCATGGCCATCTTCTGGGTCTCAAAGCCAGTCAAAAGTTTATTGTCTGAAGGCAGAAATGATGCCTTTAGAGGATGATGCTGTCTGTGCTCTCCCCACTGTGGAGTATTATTGTGGGAGCATCTAAAAAACAATTGGTTGTACAACCTGCTTTTTTTCTTGGGTTGTGTGCCTAAAGTCTGATCTCTGGATACTTTTGTCCACCTCGGTTTACCTGATATATAAATGAATCACTTTCCCCTGTAGCTTCTCACAGGGTAGGAATAACTGAATTTATTATTTAGTAGCAGACTGTAGATAACACATACTTATTTTTACATATGAAAAAAATAAATCGTACTCCTTTTATCATACTGAATATCGTATCACATCTAAGCATATCTAAGCTTACCTAAGCTGATTTAAGTTACAATATATAGTAATAACTAAAGCATGGTTACCTTGATCTGTCATTATTATTTAGAAAATCCCTAGAAACCAATTTAGCTCATACATTATTTCTCTATTTCAGAAGGGAGCTGGGTCATTAGATTAATCTTAGCCCACGATCCTACACCCATGCTGTCCTCCAGCAACTAGAATGATCCTTGTAAGTAAATCAGACTTCGCTGCTCCGCTGCTTAATTTGCAAATGGCTCGGCTGAGAATAAAGTCTTAATTCCCAGCCCTTCCCTACAAGGTCCTGGGTCACGTGCCCCCAATCTCTGTGATGATGGTGTCTGTGATACTGGCCATGCTCCTGCACGCTGACTTTGTTTCTCTTTCTGGTCATACCCAGCGATCACACCCTACTGAGCAAGACACAGAGCTCTTTCCCTGCCAGGGCCTGGAGTGTTCCTCCACATTTCCCCGGATCTGGTTCTTGGGCATCATTTCCTGTTCCGTTCAATCACTCGCTACCCACAGAGGCCTCTCTTGCCTCCCATCCAAACCCAGCTCTGAGCACTCGTCGTCGTCCTGTTTTCTTTTCCTTGTCGTTTCTTACCCATTGCAATTTTTTTTTGTTTATTTGTCTGTCTTCATAAAATAAAACTGTATGAAAACAGGTCCAGAATTCTGATTGTTTACCTCTGTATCCGTAGAGCTCCCCAAAATGGTATGCCCTAAATATTTCTATAAATGTTCATGAAATGAATGTAAGTGAATAAATGAGCGAACATAAAAAGCATATAAGTGGGGCACCTGGGAGGCTTGGTAGGTTAAGCTTCCGACTTAAGCTCTGGTCACGATCTCACAGTTCGTGAGTTCAAGCCCGGAGATGCGCTCTGTGCTGACAGCTCAGAGCCTGGAACTTGTTTCAGATTCTGTCTCCCTCTCTCTCTGCCCCTCCCTCGCTTGTGCTCTGTTTGTCTGTCTCTGTCTCTGGAATAAATAAACATTTAAAAACTTTTTTTTAATTAAAAGAAAAAGCACACAAGCAAGTTGATGCAGAGATCCAAATTTCATAGCTGTGGGAAAATCTGGGTTGTAGGTATATTCAGAAATCTTGGCCACATCAAGTGCTCTATTACTTGTGCAAATCCCACTCAGAGCACAAGGAGTATGCTTTGAAATGGTCTTAAGGATTTAATAGAATGGACGGCCTTGTTAGGATGGACGGTTTTCCTTGCTGCCATGATTGCTGGCAAGGTGGGGATGTGTTCCTGGTGCAGTGTTGATTTATTTTCTCTCTGGTGGTGGCTTGCTGCTCTAGGCTTTTCTTATGTCTCATCCATTTATTCCATGGATGTTGGAATAAACTCTTGAGTGCTGTTATGATCTCTTGGGGACTGTGCGGAACATCCTCTTTTTGTTGAATCACCTTCCTCGTGTGAACGCCTTGTGTTTGCACTGAGAGCTGAAGGGAATGGGTCAAGCGACCGACTTCATCTGACGAAAAGTCTGCCAGACCCAATACAAAGGGCTCATTCACAGTAAGTAAATAAACTTTTCTGGGCACCAAGGACCTTTTTAGTATTTTGAATTCTTAAACCAACTCTATCAGAAAGCTATAGGCTAAAAAAAATTCTATGAGGTTCTGCAGTTCCTCCTCTTGTTTTCAGAGGCCATGGGGGAAAAGTCTGAAAGCCATACTATTTACAGATATTCACATGGTCTCACTTTTTTTATTATTTTTTTAAAAGTTTATTTATTTATTTATTTTTGAGAGAGAGAGAGTGTGTGAGTGGGGAGGGCAGAGAGAGACAAAGAGAAAGAGAATCCCAAACAGCCTCCACACTGTCAGAGTGGGGCTCGAACTCACAAACTGTGAGATCATGACGTGAACCGTGAGGTCATGAACTGGGCTGAAATCAAGACTCTGAGGCTTAACCAACTGAGCCACCCAGGCGCCCGCACATGGTCTCACTTTAAAGCACAGGCTCTGGCCACTAACCCAACGCCCACACCATTCCCCTTGCCTGCTGCAGTTGTTTGCTCTTTGTGTTTTGGAGACAAAGTGTCTCTGTCCCCTTTAAAATTTCTGAACAACACTCAGCTGCTGCATGGAACAATTGCCTTATTTAAATGATCTGAAATCAATTGCACCTCTTTCTGTTGTGTTTGTAGGAGTGAAAATGGTCACGTATATGTTTCTGTCCTGGTGTAAATATCATCCACAAAACAAGTCCTTGAACCTTAATCCTTTTCCTTTCTGAAACAACACCACCACGTTAGTTTCTGTATTATATGTTCCTGAACTATCTCTTTACTTTGTAGGCTCGTTGTTATGGACTGAATGTGTCCCCCCAGACTCCTCATGTTGAAATCCAGTCCCCCTAATGTGATGGTTTTTGGAGGTGGAGCCTTTGAGAGGTGATTAGATGATAGGACTGGAGCCCTGATGAAAGGGATCAGTGCCCTTACAAAAGAGACCCCAGAGTCCTCCCTGACCCCTTCTGCAACATGAGTACACAGTGAGGAGATAGCTGCCTATGAACCAGGAAGCAGGACCTCACTGGACCTGGGATCTGCCAGTGTCTTGATCTTGGGTTTCCCAGAATCTAGAACTGTGAGTAATAAATGTTTGTTGTTTAAGCCACCCAGTCTGTGGTATTTTTGTTATAGCAGCCCAAACGGATATGCATACTCTTGGCTGCATTGCTGAATGACAAATGTGTTCCCAGCTCTTGTACTGTTGTTTCTACTTTATGTTTCAACGTTCTAAATGTCTCCTTGATTGATTTTCTTAATCTTTATTTTGGATTCCCCATCATACTGATCTCTCCTGTCTTGGGCAACTCCGTATTTCAAGCCATCTTTTCTTCAAACTTTAGCTAAAAAAGCCATCTTCTTCCTGAGAACTTTCCCCTAAATAAAATTACAGGTTTGGAAAGAAGAAAGGACCACCTTGCTTATACACTACCTGATGATTGAATTCTCCCTAAACTGTTTTGGCAGAACAGATACTCAGCCTAAGCTTGAATTCCTCTAGTGACAGAGCACTCACTACCTTTGGAAGCAACTCATTTAACCTTTGGCTAGCTCTCTGCTCATTAGCAAACTCTTTCTTTAGATGAGCTGAATTCTTCTCATCACAGACATTACAATTCAGTTCTTAAATGCAGAGCTAGTAAGTTCTTCTTTCATATGAGGGCTGTTCAAATATTTGAAGACAATGAATCTATAACATGTCGTTCCACTTCCTGTCTTGTCTCTAAACAAATAGTCCTCATATGACACAGTGCCGTGTCTCTTTTCCCTTGTGATTTCTCTCCTTAGATTCCAAGTCTTTTAAGTGATGTATCCAAGCTGAAGACCATGTTTTTTAATAGCTTTCCCAGAGTCCAAAGAGCAGTGGTAGTGTCCACTGCCTTTTACCTGTTCTCTTTCATCAATGATCTGGTTCCAAATCAGGCCTAGTTTTTATTTATTTGTTTATTTATTTATTTATTTATTTATAAAGTTTATTTGTTTATTTTGAGAGAGAGAGAGAGAGCACAAGTGGGGAAGGGGCAGAGAGAGGGAGAGAGAGGGAGAGAATCCCAAGCAGGCTCCATACCACCAGTGCAGAGCCCGATGCAGGGCTTAAACTCACGAACTGCGGGATCATGACCTGAGCCAAAGTCGTAGGCTTAACCAATTGAGTCCCCCAGGCACGCCAGGCCTAATTTTTAAAAATATTACACTTACTGTCAGACTAAACCCTCCATGTCTTTTTTTTTTTATCTGCATTATTTCCAAATTGTCAAATCATAGTTCTTATATTAAATTCTTTTATAGTTGGTTGTTTGGTTTTTATAGCTTTTATCCACTAAATTACATATTTTTAGATTTAGCCCATCTATCTACCTGTGTAAGACTGTTTTTGGATCCTTCTTTTATCATCCCACATATTTGCAAATTCTTTCAGCTTTATGTCACCTATGCCAATGAGTTAGTTTTCTACGATGGCATTTAAGTCTTGGGTGAAAACACTGCTTGGAACAAGGTTATTGGCTCAATAAGAACAGGACAAATACACTGTGGTTATTGGATTTGCTTAATCTACACATTTAGGGAGTCCACTTTTTTGGAGTTTTAGGGGGAATCATATGGGATAAAGTACCTTCAATATTGCTTTTACATTTGGTGGGTGCTCAGTAAATTAGTCATTGAGATTTATCCCACTTCCTGAAATTCTCTTTTTTTTCACACATTCTTTTTTTCTTTTTTCTTCTTTTCTTTCTTTCTTTCTCAAAGTTTATTTATTTATTTTGAGAGAAACAGAGAGACAGTGCGAGTGGAGGAGGGGCAGAGAGAGAGAGGGAGAGAATTCCCCCCCCCCCCCCCGCCCAGTGGGGCTCAAACGCACGAAACCGTGAGATCATGACCTAAGCTGAAACCAAGAGTTGGACGCTTAACCTACTGAGCCACCCAGTGCCCCTGCTTCCTGAAATTCTTAAGTTTAATTTGCCTCTGCAGATCTGTTCTTTGTAAAAAATAAATCCCTTAATTTTAATCTGTGTCTCTATTTGGTCCATCTTCAAAAATTCTCAGGTTTTAACTACATACTTATTTTAAAGAGATTATTTTCATCCCTCCTGATGTATTTATTGGTTTCCAATTTATTTAATATCATTTTCAGGATTTCTAAAGGGTAACTTAAAGGTAACATTTACTGATTTTCTTAGTGATTATAAATGTTATATTTGTTGGAGAATTTTGGAAAATAAAGAAAAATAGGGGAAAAAATCCTGGAAAGTTCATGTTTTCATTTTGATATTCTCAAAGAATTCTTTAGGCAGTAGATTTATACTGCTGAAGGAAGCATTACCAAATTTGTGATTCTCAAAGGTGTAGATTTCCTAAGGTTTTTTTTTCTCTTCTACCTTCTAAGGATATATATATATATATATATATATATATATATATATATATATACATATATATTTAACTGTATTTGAGCTGTATTTAACTCAAGCTCATGCTCATGCTAAGAATATGAACTTTCATTTTTTTCTTTACTCTTTCATCTCTAGTTAGATATTCATCCTTTACTCAAAAACAGTCAGAATCTCTTTAGGATTGAAAAATAATAGATCTCCAAAGTCTTTATTAGTTCAGGGCCATTTGAGGTCTATTTTTAGTCCAAGAGAGCATTAATGCAGGTATCTTTAGATTTTCCTCTTTGCTTGTTCTTCAAAGTGTTTTGCTCTTCTAGGCGGTGTGGAACCACATAAGTCCATCCACAACTGAGTAGCTCCAATGCTTTTAAACCTGAGAGAGTTTAGATGAATTATGCAAACGTTTTGTATCTTATTTTATGGCCGTATTGTTGGCTCTGCTTAGATGCTGTTAAGTGTTTTCAGTCACTGTGGTTGAATTAGACATTCACTCAATCATTTTGTTTGTGGTAGATAGTTAAAATAGAAGAAAGACATATAGGGCATTATAGCCATGATCCAAGCACCTTGAATTCCAGGTGATGTCTGGTGTGTCTCTAGTCTTTGGGCTTCCCTAAAACTTGGCAGGAGCTAGCCTATTTTTTTTTTTTTTTTTTTTTTGCCCGTGTTTGTTGCCATTTTAGAGCAGACATATTTATAGTCACCTCCCAATCAAACTTCACATTGAAAAGTGTCTATTTAAAGTTAAAGACAGTTTCCTATTTTGTGACTCCTTTGCCCTGCAGAGCGTGTGTTGTGTGACTGTGGTGACTGGTGAAGTCTGGACAGATTGAGGTGGCTCTCTTGCGTGTTCTTCCTGTAAACACTGCTTGAGCTGGCCAAAGCCCTGGAAGTGGGAGCCAAGACAAAGCATCAGATACTTCATTAAATTGAGTCTGCTGTCCAGGCTGGAGGTTACCTATCACATCTCAGGCATAACTGTGATGGTGGGCCGTGGGGCTGCTGGACAGCACAGTCTTACTGACCTAACACTTTGCAACTACAGATTCTATTTTGGAAATGAGTAATTGGCCATAGCTTCTTTTCCTGTGTGTCAGTGCTATGATTTCTAGATCCCTAGATTCCAAAGGGCAGAAAATAGAAGCAGAGGAAAAGAATTCCCAATTATTTTACGAGGCTTACATTAATTGTGGTAAACAAACCTGATAGATATTAGAAAAACAACAACAAAAGAAAACTGCAGACTAATATTCTTAATGAATATAAACAGAAAAATCTGAACAGAATAAGAACAGAATAAAATCCAGTGGTGTACATAAAAGGATAGTAGAATGACCAAGTAGTGTTTATCCCAGGTTATCCTAAGGTTGAAAATTTGACATTCAATCAATGTGATTTCCTATATTAAGAGAATAAATAGAGGCCCCTGGGTGGCTCAGTAGGTTAAGCGTCAGATTCTTGATTTGAGCTCAGGTCGTGATCTCATGGTTTGTGAATTGCAGCTCCACATTGGGCTATGTGCTGACAGCATGGAGCCTGCTTGGAATTCTCTCGCTCTCTCTGCTCCTTCCCCACTCTCTCTATCTCTCTCTAAAAATAAATAAATTAACAAGGGCTGAAGAGTGGGCTGCACAGATCAAGGGACATGAAGGCTGCTGGGGAAGACAGCTGGCTTGACACAGCAGGGCCTCACTGAAGTAGGGTGGGGTCAGCTGATTCCAGCTGCAGGGCACATACCTGCTCCCTAAGAATAGTGGCTGGGGCTGGAAAGACCCCTGGGCCATGGGAGAATTGGAATTGTCACTGTCATGAGGGCTTAGCTTTTTTTTTTTTTTTTTTAATTTTTTTTTTAACGTTTATTTATTTTTGAGACAGAGAGAGACAGAGCATGAATGGGGGAGGGTCAGAGAGAGAGGGAGGCACAGAATCTGAAACGGGCTCCAGGCTCTGAGCTGTCAGCACAGAGCCCGACGCGGGGCTCGAACTCACGGACCGTGAGATCATGACCTGAGCCGAAGTCGGACGCTTAACCGACTGAGCCACCCAGGCGCCCCTTTTTTTTTTTTTTTTTAATAAAGGTGATTCCTATCCCTTTCTTGATTTTCTCAATGATAGGGAACCCCTGTTCTACTTTCTGTCAGAGTACCCTTTCACCCAATAATCCTTACCCTCTAACCCAAAGAAAAACCCTCCTGAGAATAAATCCCATTCAATTAATTATTATTGTTCTGAGTAGTATTCCATTTTATGAAAATCCCACATTTTGCTTATCAATTCATCTGTTGATATGCATATTTGGGTTGTTTCCAGTTTGGGACAATTATGAATAAAATTTCTATCACCATTTATGTAAAAAAAAAAAAAAAGAAAGGATCTCTACATTTAAAACTGCAAAACACTTCTGAGAGAAATCAAATAAGATCTAAATAAATTGTGACATACACCATGTTTATGGGTTAGAAGACTCAGTATTGTTAAATTTATTCCTAACTTAACCTATAAATTCAAGGTAATCATGGTCATAATCTTACCACAGTTTTTTGCAGAAATTGATTATCTGATTCTAAACTTTCTATGGAAATGCAAAGGAGGTAGCACATCCAAACATTTTTGAAAAAGAAGAGTGAACTTAAAGGCCTCGTATTACCTGACTTGGCAACTTACTATAAAGAAGAGACAAATAATTTAATGGAACTGAATCAAGAATCCAGAATTAAGATCTACCCTTTATGGTCATTTGATTTTCTACAAAGTATCTGAAGGAATCCAGTGGAAAAGGGTAAAAAAAAATTTTTTTTAGTTTATTTATTTATTTTGAGAGAGAGAGAAAGAGAGAGAGAGAGAGAGAGAGTACAAATTGGGGAGGAACAGAGGGAGACAGAGAAAAAATTTTTAAATAGTGGCAGAACATTAAAAAAGAAAGAAAAGAGCTTCCACTCTTGTTTCACACCAAACACAAACACATAGTTTTAGAGCTGAATGTAAAAGCCAAAATGATGACGTCTAGGGAAAAAGGAAAAACAAAACATAGAAGAGTATCTTTGCAACTTGAGTTGTAAAAAAAAGACTTTTAAAAATAGCATACACAAATTAATAACCATGCAAAAATAGGTAATTAGACTTCATCAAACTTTAAAACTAGTGCTTACCAAACCACACCTTTAAGAAAGTGAACGAGCAAGCCACAGACTGGGAGAAAATATTTCAAAATATGTATCTGACAAAGGATTTGTAGCTGCAATATATATTTACAAAAATGCCTCCAACTCAATAATAAAAAGACAAACAATCTATTTTTTTAAATGGACCAAATATTTGAATACACATTTAACAGTGGTATGCAAATTACCATGGGAAAATGCTCAGCAACATGAATCATCAAGTAAATGCCAATAAAACCACAATGAGCCAGCACTACCCAACCACCAGAATAATAAATACTGAATGAGCTGACAACCTTAGAATTGACAAGGATATGGAGCAACTGAAATTCTCACACAATATTGGTGAGGGCGATAAAATGATACAATCACTCTGGAAAAGGCTCTGGTAGTGTCTTATACAACTAAGATTATTACTACATTATGACCCAGCAGCATATGTCCAAAAACGATTTGTGTAAGGATGTTTATAACAGGCTTATTCATAATAGTCAAAAATTGGATAAAGCTCAGGTGCCCATCAACAAAAGGATGGATAAACAAACCTTGGTATATTCATACAATGGAATATTGCTTATCAATAAAAAAGCAATGACTTACTGATACACACAAAAACATGAATGAACCTAAAAAAAGCCATCATGCATACGTACTGTATAAAGGACAGGCAGGATGCTTCCCCTGACTAGGCAGGGGAATAAAAACTTTCTAGATCTGGAAGGATGATGATGTTTTATGTCTTGACAAGGGTCTGGATCACACAGATGTATATATTTATCAAAACCCATCAGATAGTATACTAAAGATTTGGGCATTTTACTGTACATAAACTTTATCTCAAGGAAAAAGTTAAACAACAACTGAACTCTAATTAGTGATCTACATACCTAAATGTTTAGGTAAAGTATACTGAGGTCTGCAAATTTATTTATGTATTTATTTATTTTTATTTTTATTTTTTTTAACGTTTATTTATTATTTTTGAGACAGAGAGAGACAGAGCATGAACAGGGGAGGGGCAGAGAGAGAGGGAGACACAGAATCTTAAACAGGCTCCAGGCTCTGAGCTGTCAGCACAGAGGCCGATGCGGGGCTCGAACCCACAGACCGTGAGATCATGACCTGAGCCGAAGTCAGACGCTTAACCGACCAAGCCACCCAGGCGCCCTGAGGTCTGCAAATTTAAAATGCATCATAGAAGTAAAGAAGATGGAGCCTCCAGGTTGGTGAACATGTGTTGATTTGGGGGCAGTGGCACACCTGGACAGGACACAGAAGCTCTGTGCCCTTTCCCACACCTCACCCTGTGCTCTTCCTGAGTTAAATCTTCTTATTTTAAACTACATGTCTCAAAACATGGGACTGCCTGGCTGGCTGGATAATGAGTGAATGAAAGAAGGGTGGATGGATGGTTGGATGGATGGATGGATGGATGGATGGATGGATCTGGCTCTTCTGGAGTTATATCCTCTTATTTTAAACTGTATATCCCAAACCATTAAAAACTATCCAAAAGAATAATCCAGAAAGAAAGAATTGAGAATCTGGACTTCATTAAAATTAAAAACTGCTTTGTGAGGAGTTCATGTTGAGAGGGTGAGAAGATAAGCCACAGACTGAAAGAAAATACTTGCAAAACCCATAATCTGATAAAGCAGCATTTTCCAAAATATACCAAGAACTCTGAAATTCAATAGTAAGAAAACAAACAACCAATTAAAAAAAAAAAACAAAAACGAAGGCCTTTATTGACATCTCATCAAAGAAGATACAGATGTCACATAACATATGAAAGGATATTTCATATCATATATCATCCGGAAAAGGCCAATTGAAGCAACGATGAGATACCACTACACATCTATTAGAAATCCAGCGCACTGACAGAATCAAATGTTGGTGACAATGTAGATAGAAACTATCATTCATTGCTGATGAGAATGCAAAATGGTACAGCCATTTTTTGATACAATTCGGCAGTTTCTTACAAAACTAAACATAACTCTTGCCATATGATCCAGCAACCACTCTCTTTGGTATTTGCCCAAAGAAGTTGAAAATGTATCTCGTGCAGAAACTGGCACACAGCTTTATTTATCACTGCCAAAATTTTGAAGATGTTCTTCAGCAGGTGAATGAGTAAATAAGTGGTGGTATGCCCAGACAATGGAATATTATTCAGCTCTCAAAAGAAATGAGCCATCATGCTACCAAAAGACATTAAACAGTCACCTGGGTGGCCCAGTCAGTTGAGCATCTGACTTCGGCTCAACTCATGATCTCATGGTTTGTGAGTTTGAGCCCCACGTCCAGCTTTGTACTGACAGCACAGAACCTGCTTCAGATTCTCTACCTCCCTCTCTCTCTGCCACTCCCTCACTCACACACACACACACTCTTGGTCTCAAAAATAAATAAACATTAAAATTTTTTTTTAATTAAAAATAAAAATAATATTTAAAAAGACATGAAGGAACCTCAAAATGCCTATTACGAACTGAAAGAAACCAATCTGAAAGGTAACATACCGTATGATTCCAACTACATGATATTCTGGAAAGGGCAAAACTATGGAGATGATGAAACCATTAGTGGTTGCCAGGGATGGGGGAATAGGCAACACCAAGAGTGAACCCTCCCATAAACTATGGACTTTGGGGTATTATGATGTGTCGATTTAGGTTCATCAATTGTAATAAATGTACTACTCTGGTGGGAGAATGTTGATAATGGGGGAGGCAGTGCATATATAGAGGCTGAGGCGATATAAGAAATATTTGGATTTCAGTCTTAATTTTGCTGTGAACCTAAAAGTGCTCTAAAAAAATAAAAGTAAAGAACATGAATAGATGGATGAATAGACGGAGGGGTATTGGATAGTATGTGAAGAAGCCAATGCAGCAAGATGTTGACTGTAGAATCTATGTGGTAGGTATTTGGGTGTTCATGGTATAATTATTTTTCTTTTTTGTATGTTTGAAAATTTTTAACGATTAGGGAACAAAATGTCTTTGCTGCTAAAGTCCTAGATAAAAACACTCTTAGTTGGACTTGAGAATATGAAAAGCAGCATTTTGTGTGTGTGTTTCTGTAGATTAATTGTAAATATTGCATCCTGGAGAATTTTTGCTTTTAATTGTTGATAATGTAATTGCTGCTCTGTCCCAACAGAGAGAAAGAAACCCTATGAGACCGGGTGGATTTTCTATACCTTATCACATGAACAATAGGCAACTCAATAGCCTCAGTTTGCCCCAATTTGAATTTCTGAGGCATATCTTATAACATTTTTACCTCAGAATGCTGGCTGAATATCTAGAACAAAATAATGTTGGTTACAGATTGCTATCATCAGATTTGTGTTACAAAAAGTCTTTAGAAATATTCAGGAGGACATGTTATCATTTATCTGCTTTTAGCCCTAAATTAAAAATAAAGAAGGCATTATTTAACTATGTCCCTCAGAAATGTTTCTCTTGAAATCGTTTCTGGCTTTCACCAAAATACAGTATCATAATTTCAACAATAGTACTTTTCAACAAAAGTACGAGAACTCAATGAGGTCCTGTGATTTAGTTTGCTTAATTCTACCTAGGAAGTAAATGAAAATACATTTCTTCTAACTTGGGGGACAAAATACTAGCACAAAGAAATCAATCATAGAGAGCAAAGAGAAGAAAAATATCCTGAAAGGGTGTTCCACAAAGCTCAGATTTCTTCTTCCTCTTTTTAGCCATATTTCTTTCATGCTAAAGAAAAAAAATCTCCAGGAAAGAACAAAAAGTGGAATTTCATATTTGTGGCAATGAAATATATTACTAGTCAATATGGACTAATTTAAACAAAGTTTCATTTTGAGGTAAAGAAAATAATGAGAATTTTATAAAAACTTACCAGAAGCATTCCTGTCCCTGACAGTGGCTAGGAAGAAACCCATGAGTCTGATTCAAACAGAGTCTTCAGTGTCTTGGGGTCAGGACAGGACAGGACAGGCGGTGTCCCTTAATAAACATTTTCACTGAACTCTACAAGGCCATGAAAACGTTGGTGCTTCCTGATGCCAATTCATTAACCAAAGTTTACTAATCTACCTGGAATTTTAATTAAGATTTGTCCAAGAAGAATATGTACTTCCAAAGGAAAAAAAAGTCACCCCCTCCTGAAGAATCAAGAAGGAAACAGGAAACTGAATAAGTTCAGCTATTTACTTTTTCTATCACATGCCCTTCTGTAAATACTGCTAATATATACAGCTTTGAGCAAGCAAAGGCTGTTCCCTCCGCTCAGCACACTTGAGATTCAACAGGTGGTTTATAGGAGTGACGTGTCTGAACACAGGTCAATTTCTATAGTGTTCTTTAACAATAAGTCAGGCTGAACAAATGAAGAGTTTGGTAAACAATTAACTTTCCAAGGTACTGTTTATCTTGGGACTTTGTCTTGATTTTTATTGTATTGTAAGTAGCCCTTTTGCTATTTACTCCACCAGGAGATCTCAGTATTTTCTCCTTATCCATTTTTTTTTTTATTTTAGAAGCATTAACTAATTCATTAACTAATTAAGGAGTAAGAGCAACACTTCTGGAGGGACTTAAGCAATAAATGAATACTCCTGAACTGAGGCCTTTCAGTGGAGGCTGCTAAATTCGTATGTCCAGAACATTATTTACAGGTTGAAAAATCTTGCTCATATGTGCTCTTTGGTCTTTCAAACACATGAAGATTCTGTGGTTAGTTGGCCATTAAAAAAATAAGCTTTTAGAGCAACTAATGTTGCTGAGTAACATGCTTTGGCAAGTGCTATTTAACATTTCTTCTCTTGGTCATTTTTCATGGCTGTATCATTTCATGTGTGTGACTATCCAAATCTCCACGGCCAGTGCTGAGCGTATTTGTTCTGTACCTCCAACAATTTGCTTTCTAGTTTACATACATGTGTTGTTGGTTCCTTAAACTATTTTTAAAGCACGCTAATTTCTCCTAAATTCAATCTTTCAGTGTTGTTCAATACATTAGCTGCCAGTCACATGCGACTATGGAGCATTTGAAAGGTGGCTAATCCAATTGAGTATGAAATACACATTTATACTTTGAATTTCTACATTGAAATGATCATACTTTGGATGTATTGGATTAAATAAAATATATTAAAATTAATTTTGCCTTTTTCTTTTTGATCTTTTTTTCAGTTTATTTGTTTACTTTGAGAGACAGAGTGTGGGCGAGGGCCGAGAGAGGGAAAGAGAGACAATCCCAAGCAGCCTCCGCACCATCAGTGCACAGCCCGATGTGGGGCTCCAACTCACCAACTGTGAGATCATGACCTGAGCTGAAATCCAGAGTCCGACCTTTAACCAACTGAGCTACCCAGGTGCCCGTCTTTTTGATCTTTTTTTATGTGATTATTAAAAAATTTAATAGTATGTATAGACCTCTCTTATTTTTACTGAATAGCACTACTCTATTCTTCCTTGTATCTCTCATCCAGGATCAAAATCTGATACCATCTTGGGTTTCTCTGTTTCTTCAAGTCCAAGGTTGTTTTTTCATAATTTCTCTCAGATTCAGCCCATCCTTTCATTGCCATTGCCAGGATTTAGCCTTGTGATCATCGACCCTGGAGAATCTGTCCCCAGATTCTCATTCTTTCCCTTTTATTTCATCTCTTTTGCTCTGACATCCATTAATATATTCAAAGTGTGTTTCTCTGGCATTCTTTTGGAGCCATAGCCACATGCGTATAGGAAGTCACATTTTTATATCTTCTTATTTAATAGATCCATCAGTAGATTTTCCATGTACAATTTTCTCTTCCATCTGATGCCTGTGTACTTCTTTTCTCTATTCTTCTTCTTCTTCTTCTTTCTTCTTCTTCTTCTTTCTTCTTCTTCTTCTTCTTCTTCTTCTTCTTCTTCTTCTTCTTCTTCTCCTTCTTCTCCTTCTTCTCCTTCTCCTTCTCCTTCTCCTTCTTCGTCTTCTTTTAAGGAAACTACTCCCAGTTTGGGGCTTGAACTCACCACCTGGAGATCAAGAGTCACATGCTCCACGAACTGAGGCAGCCAGGAGCCCTCCATTCTGCTTTTTTTTCTTTTTCTAAATTTTAATCAATTTGTTGAAGTATTTTTATTTTATGTACAAATAATTACCATTAAGGTAGGAATGTTGGATATCTGCAGTGAATCTTGGATTCAAGGAGGTTCACTTAATCCAACCCACTGAGCCTCCATCCTTTGCGCACTAATGGAAACACTGGTGGAACGTGTGGAGGCAGTATTTCCGGCTCAGACAACGAGGGTTTGAGCAGACGCGGCAAGAACCGGAACCCAGGCGGGATTTCCTGGGAGGGCTCCAGTAGAGCTGCTGGTGTCCCATCTTGCTCTCCAGGACGCAACGAGCAAAAGCCTTTTTTTAACAATTTTTATTTAAAGTTGTATATAAGATTATTTTATTCTTTCATCTTCTCAATTGTTTCTTCCATGTATTGGCCTGAGCCAAAATCAAGAGTTGGACACTTAACTCACTGAGCTACCCAGGCATCCCATGTATTTTGAATTTTCCATTTAATATATCAGAAATTTTTCTAAGAGATGAACTTTTAAAATAAAGTTATAAGGATTTGTTCTCTTGAATGCCATGTTAAAAACAGGTTTTTTTTTTTCCTGTGCTGTAGTTACTTGTTTTAATTTTTAACTTTCATTTAATTTTTTCTAGTTTTTATTTCAATATTAAATTATTATTAAATTTCATGTTATTTTAAAGTTAAAATATTTAAAAAGCTTACACCACTAGATGGTGCTGTCATCACAAAGAAATGAAATATATACATATTTAAAAATTAATTTGCACATTTTAAGGAAAAAAACTCAACTACTATAGAACTGTATAAAGTAAAAAGTATAAACTAAACTTCTAAGAGATATTCCCCAAAGGTAGTCACTGATGACATGGGATTTTTCTTTCTTCTCAATTAGTTTATCTATATATCTGTATATTTCTATATATTATTTTTCTATATATTCTTTTATAAAAGCTATCATACTGTACATTGTTATTTTGAAACTTACTTTTTTTTAACCTAATCATATATAATGGCATTCTTTCCATGTCAGTACATATGATTAATTTCATTCTTCAATAAAATTTGAGTGAATTGTTTTAAATGGTGAAAACATTGTTATAATTATTCATACTTTGTTTATTTGTATAACTATTATAATTTTTTAATGTTATATGTATTTTTTTATAGTTTATTTCACTTCTCATAGTATATATTTAGATAGCTTCTGGATTTTTGCGTATCCACACAAACACCCTTGTACATTCACCCTACTACACAGTAGGTGTAAAGTCAATGTTGACATTAGTTTCTCTCAGAAATTTATAGGCATGATCTCCTATGAATTAAAACTTCTAGTATTGCTGTTGAGTAGTTAAACATAGTATTTTTAATCTTGATTCCTCTTAAACTCTTTGAATCTCATCTGTTCTCTCTCTACCATCTTCCCCATTTCTCTTTCCTCTGCTTTATGGATCATTTCTTTTGAACACCCTTGATAATGTCCCTAGGTGCCATTTTTGTTTCTGAACATTGTTTTGGGCCCTCAGTGAGCCCTTCCAGTCTGGAAACATGTGGCCATCCATTCTGGAAAATGTCCTTGCATTAGTTCTTTGATAATTTTCTCCTCTGTATGTTCTCTGTTTTCTCTTTGAAGAATTCCTATTATTTGATGATCTATTTCCTAGACAGATTCTCTATTTTCTTAAATATTTTTTTAACTTTATAATGTTTTATACTTTATAATGTTTATTTATTTTGAGAGAGAGAACAGAAAGCAAGCAGGGGAGGGGCAGAGAGAGAGGGAGACACAGAATCTGAGGCAGGCTCCAGGCTCTGAGCTGTCAGCACAGAGCCCAGTGGGGGGCTCGAACTCACAAACCGTGAGATCATGACCTGAACTCAGGTCATGGATGCTGACCTGGATGCTGACCTGGATGCTGACCTGGATGATTGGATGCTCAACTGATGGAGCCACCCAGGTGCCCTGACAGATTCTCTATGTTTTTTTAAATTTTTTTTTTAACGTTTATTTATTTTTGAGACAGAGAGAGAGCATGAACAGAGGAGGGGCAGAGAGAGAGGGAGACACAGAATCTGAAACAGGCTCCAGGCTCTGAGCTGTCAGCACAGAGCCCGATGCGGGGCTCGAACTCACGGACCGCGAGATCATGACCTGAGCCGAAGTCGGCCGCTTAACCGACTGAGCCACCCAGGCGCCCCCAGATTCTCTATTTTTAAGAAATATGTTTTCTCTGCTTTTATTTTTGTCTCTGTCTCTCTTTTTTTTTATTTTTTGAGAGGTGGGGAGGGACAGAAAAAAAGGGACAGATAGAATCTCAGACAGGCTCTACGCTGTCAGTGCAGAGCCCAATGTGGGGCTCAAACTCCCGAACCTCGTGAGCCAAAATCAAGTGTCAGATGCTTAACTGACTGAGCCACCCAGGCACCCCTATTTTTGTCTCTTTGTTCTACTCCTCCTTTGTGCCCTCAACTTTATTTTCAAACTCTTCTATTGATGTTATTTCTGCTGTCATATCTCTTTTTTAAAAGTTTATTAATTCTTATTTGCTACTTTATAAATGATATTGAGAATGAAAATGAGGAGAATCAGACTGCAGCACTAAAATAAGGTTAAAATAATGTTTTTATCATTTAAAAAATTTTTCTTAATGTTCATTTATTTTGAGAGAGAGAGAGAGAGAGAATGTGAACAGAGAAGGGGTCAGAGAAAGAGAGAGACACAGAATTTGAAGCAGGCTGTAGGCTCCAGGCTGTCAGCACAGAGCCTGAT
The DNA here is from genome assembly GCF_018350215.1 of Panthera leo. Taxonomy (NCBI): domain Eukaryota; kingdom Metazoa; phylum Chordata; class Mammalia; order Carnivora; family Felidae; genus Panthera; species Panthera leo. The sequence continues at coordinate 63,433,727 of NC_056682.1, forward strand.
GTGGAGCTCGAACCCATAAACCATGAGATCATGACCTGAGCCGAAACCAAGAGTAGGACACTCAACCAACTGAGCCACCCAAGCACCCTGAGCATCCAACTCTTGATCCCAGGGTCATGAGTTCACACTCCAAGTTGGGCCTGGAGCCTACTTAAAAATAAAGAAAAGAAAAGAAAAGAAAAGAAAAGAGAATTCTTGAATGTTATTTATGTGCTTTAGTTTCTTTATTTACAAGTATATAGAATAAGTATAATAAATATAATAAAAATATTTTTTATGTTTATTTTTGAAAGAGATACAGAGTGCGAGCAGGGGAGGGGCAGAGAAAGAAGGAGACATGGAATCTGAAGCAGGTTCTAGGCTCTGAGCTGTCAGCACAGACCCTGATATGGGGCCTGAACTCACAAACCTGAGATCATGACCCAAGCTAAAGTTGGATGCTTAACCGACTGAGCCACCCAGGTGCCCTAAAAATACCTATTTCATATGGTAGTTTAGAGGAATTCATGAAATAATGTATGTAAATTGCTTAATAGAATACCTAGCAATTTATCAGGGCTGAATAAATATTAGCTATGATTATTACTCTTCTTTTTCAAATTTTTTAGAACTTCATAAAGACTTATAATTCCATTACAGAGTTCATTAAAATGTTCTTTCTATGAAATTAACTGATATGTTTTTGTATCTTTATTCTATTGTTAAAATGTCTTTGGAGTGTTTTAATGCTCAAAATTACTTAGACTGAATATATTAAATAAATGTTTGCTTAGACCTACAATCCTTTAGAGAAAGCCCATGGGTCTGGATGTGATAGAAAATCTGTTTTAGACATGTTAGCAGATTCAGGTACCCTGTGTTATATAACACTCCCAGAGGAGGGATAGAAGAACATGCAGTTATCAAATATTTTAACAGTTCTACAGTAATTTATGAGTATTTACACTAAGAAGAATATAAAATGACTAAAAGTAGTCTCAATACAGGTCATGTTTCATTACCAAATGAATCAGGTCAGGTCATGTTTCAGTGCCAAGTGAGTTATAGAAAAACATTCTATTTTCAGAGTAGTTATTTTTTTAAAAGTTTATTTATTTTGAGAGAGAGAGAGAGAGCACAAGCAGGGGAGGGGCAGAGAGCAAGGGAGAGAGAGAGAGAGAGAGAGAGAGAGAGAATCCCAAGCAGTTTCCACGGAGTCAGCACAGAGCCCAATGTGGGACTCAAACTCACCAACTGTGAGACCATGACCTGAGCTGAAACCAAGAGTTGGATGCTTAACTGACTGAACCACCCAGGTGCCCCCAGAGTAGTTATTTGACCTCGGAATTATAAATAATGGATTATAGACCAGCACACATTCTTTGTATCAGTTCTGGGGATATAGCTGTGGAGATTGGTCCATAATTAGTAGTTGGTGTGCAGAAATGAATGGACTTGCCCAGTAAGATACGCAAAAGGACTAGAAACCATCAGCATGAGGTTCTTGCTGGGTTTCTTAGAACATTTATTTTTTAAAATTGCATGTTTGTATGTTTTTCTTCTTATTTTGGTTTTATTTTTTTCATTCCTCATGAGACTGTTTTTTCCCCCCAAAATAAAGCAAACTAATGCCTAAAATCAGTTGCTGAAGTTCTGTCTTAAAGAACAACATAAATGCAGCTCAACCTAGGCAACCTAGAAGATTATTAGACCCAATGATTTAGATAGTATCACAAACCTGAAAATAAATTGATTTAAAATATGACCCAAGGGGAGCCTGGGTTGCTTAGTCGGTTGAACATCTGACTCCAGCTCAGGTCATGATCTCACAGCTTATGAGTTCGAGCCCCACGTCGGGCTCTGTGCTGACAGCTCAGAGCCTGGAGCCTGCTTCGGATTCTGTGTCTCCCTCTCTCTGTGCCCCTAACCCACTCACATTGTCTCTGTCTCTCTCAAAAATAAATAAACATTAAAAAAAAATTAAGAAAAAAATAAAGTGTGACCCAAAACGTCCTGGAAAAAGACATAGGGAACCTGCTGAAAATGCCAATTCAGTGATTTCTTAGTAGCACCAATCATTAACAAAATACAAGATAATGTACATTGGATAGAGGATTGTAGCATCAGGAATATTCTTCCTCAAATACCTAGATTTAAAAATATAGAGTCACAGTCTTGTGAAATTTGGGGGGGGGGGGGTATTATTAAAAGGATGGCCAGAGCTTTATGCTTGCCTCTTATCTTATGGTTTCGAGGAAAAGTTGGCAAGAACAATCTATTCGGATGGGTGTGAATAAGGTGGGGGAAGATCAAGGGGAAATAACCAGTCGGAGAGGGAGAAATGTGATCTCTATGTTTTTAGTAACACATAGAGCTAGAGAAACAGGTTATACTTATTTAGAAATAACAACAATAACAGTTGTAATCATTAAACTTTTCATCCCAGAACTTGATTACAACTATGGATCATCTCCCTTATAAGATGTATTGATGCATGTCCGCCCAATTTTGCACACTGTTTTAGATGATTTACATATTAATTAACTCATCCAGTGACCTGGATGCCTGCTTTAAATAAAATCTGATTTTTATCCAAGCCAAGATACAAATACTTGCCTTTGCTACAACCTTAGGATAACAAAAAGGAAAAGATATGAGAGATTTAAATGGCTTTAGCATTTAATGATAGTTTATTATGGCTTGGTTTTAGAGTGTTAGGATATCCTGATTGCTTTTAGCTATTGGAAAGGGATTAAGAGGAAGTTTCTTTTTAGATTATCATTTTTGTTAAGTTATAGAATTAATATAACATTATAGGCAATTTAAGAGGATGGAAAATTACTTGATGGGATTACTGTGCCCACTCTGATGCATTTCCTTTTAGTTTTTTCCCTCAATTCAAAAAATAAACATTTCAAAATATATAACATTTATTTATTCTATTCTAATTTATTTATTTTTATTTTAGAGAGAAATTGAGACTGGGGGAGGAGGCAGAGAGAGAGAAAGAGAGAGAGAGAGAATCTTAAGCAGGTTCCACACTAAGCATGGAGCCCAAGCCGGGGCTCCATCTCATGACCCTGGGATCATGACCTGAGCTGAGAGCAAGAGACAGATGTTCAACCAACTGAGCCACCCAGGTGCCTCAAAATTTCAAAATGTATAAAAGTAAAGAGACTATGATGACAAATCCCCAACGTCCATCATATAGTGTGGCAGATGTTATTAAAAGATGCCTGGAACAATAATTCTATTTCAAATGCTATTCTTACAATGTGACCTTGCTTGCCATTCTGCAATTAAACGGTGGAGCCTGTGGCCCTTCCACTTGCCCTGAGCAGACCATTTATCTAAGATATAACTGAAGCACTGCTGAGTAACGTCTAGCCAGTAACAAAGAACACACAGCTCCTGCTGGTTTCTACAGGGACACTTGCTCAAGGCTTCCACTACCATGTAAGAAGTCTGTTTTCTCTGCAGCCACCAAGTGTAGAAACCACCTGAGAAAGAGAGAACGAGAAGAGGTGGGAGAAGAGGAGGAAGGAAGGACACACTTGAAGAGCCCAGTTCTCCCAGGCCCCGTCTGCTTGAGTGAAGAAGGAACCCAGATGCAGCCACTATCTGACTGCAGCTGCAAGAGACCCTGAGGGACACCTGCCCAGCTGATTCGAGTCAACTACCAAATCTGAGAGCAAAAAAATGATTGCTATTGTTTTGAGACCCTGTAGACAGTGTATTAAAAAGCAAAGGATAGTGGGAACACTTAGATATAAAATTATTAACAGATTTCCATACATTTCTATACATTTTATCTGATTTTTTTCTTTCCAGGAGAAATTTATTTTTTATTTTCTTTAAAAACTTTATAAAAATATTTATTCATTTTTTTTTTGAGAGAGAGAGAGAACAAGCAGGGGAAGGGCAGAGAGAGAGGGAGACACAGAATTCGAAGCAGGCTCCAGGCTCTGACCTGTCAGCACAGAGCCTGATGCGGGTCTTGAACCCAAGAGCAGCATTATCATGACCTGAGCCAAAGTCGGTCACTCAATCAACTGAGCCAGCCGGGTGTGCTCTTTCCAGGAGAACTTTAAGGCAAATCTCAGATCATGATATTTCATCCCTAGTTTATTTTCTATTCCTAATAATTAAGGACGTCTTTTTCCACATCATGCAAACTGTAAAATATATTTACATAAGATAATAACTAGTCCATATTCACAATTCTGATACTGTTCCTAAAATATTTTTTACACTTATTTTGTTTAAATCAGATCCCAAGCAAGACCCACACTTACATATGATTATAGCTCTTATATTTCTTTTCATATTGAAAACCCCAATTTTTTTTTAGAAAAAGTCATTGACTTGTAGAAAAGACCAAGTTTATATTTTAAAAATACTTAAAAATATAGTGAATACAAATTTTGCCAAGCACCCTGTAACATAATGAATATTTTTCATATTGTTACATCTTCATAAATATACCTGTTAATGCCTACAGTATACACAATTGAATTGCTACACTTTGGTTTGCTCACTGTTCCCCTAAGTTTGGACATTTGAAGAACTACCTGTACCTATTCCTTTGCCTATGTTTTCACTGCTATCAACTTTATGAATAAATCTTTTCATTAGACTCTGAATTATTTCTTTAAGAAAAGCTGTCAGAGATGAACTTATTAAATCAAAACTTATTTAATATTTTTAGAACTTGTCAAAGAGAAATTGTACCAGACACTTGTTTTTAAAAGGGAAGATAGGGCACCTGGGTGGCCTAGTTGGTTAAGTGGCAGACTCTTGATTTTGGCTTCAGGTTGCGGGATCCAGCCCTGTGTCAGGCTCTGAGTTGAGCATGGAGTCTATTTAAGATTCTATCTATCTCTCTCCCTCTCCCTATCTCTCTCCCTCTGTCCCCAGCCCCACTCATGTGCACTCTTTCTCTCTTAAAATAAAATAAAATAAAATAAAATAAAATAAAATAAAATAAAATAAAATAAAATGACAAGACAGGTTTTATTCGAACTATTGTAGTAGAGGAGAGAGACTTTGGTATAAAGCTGACCTCAGAATGCAGCAAGGGCAGCTAGGGACTTAGAGCCAATGGGCAGAGTGGGAATCATTGGACAGAAAATTACTAAGAGGAACTTGATTAAACATTAAGGGTGAGAGGAAGAGAATCTGATTTGATGTTGATAGCAGAAGGGATGAGGAACTTGATTAGGTATGAAGGGCAGGGCAGTTCTTGCCACACCGGTTTCAGCAGGCCAAGGACCATAGGCCAAGGATGAGGCTTTATCAAAAAAGATAGCTCAGAGGAGCCTAACTAAAGTTTGGTCAAGAAGGGAGTCCTTGTGGACTCTTAGTACATATTATCAAATTTCTTTATAAAACTGGGATACTAGCAATAGAAGACCATTTACCAGCATTACATCATTAAGTTTTAAAATCTAACTTATTAGATAAAAATGATACCACTTGAAGTTGCTACGCAGAAGAGCCTTCAAAATATTACTAAATGGGGGTGCCTGGGTGGCTCAGTTGGTTGAGTGTCTGACTTCAGCTCAGGTCATGATCTCACAGTCCGTGAGTTCGAGCCCCGCGTCGGGCTCTGTGCTGACAGCTCAGAGCCTGGAGCCTGTTTCGGATTCTGTGTCTCCCTCTCTCTCTGACCCTCCCCCGTTCATGCTCTGTCTCTCTCTGTCTCAAAAGTAAATAAACATTAAGAAAATATTACTAAATGAAAGAAGCAGCCACACAAAACCATATGTTATATGAAATGTCCACAATAGGCCATTCTATGGAGATAGATTAGTTGTTGCCCAGGGCAGGGTGGTTTGGTTAGAAATATGGGGTTTCTTTTTAGGGTGATGAAAACATTCTGAAATCAGTTGTGGTCATGGTTGTGCAACTTTGTAAATATACTAAAAGCCATTGAGTTATACACTTTATTTATTCTTTTTTAAAGTTTATTTATTTCTTTAAGTAATCTCTACCCACCATGGGTGGTCTCAAACTCACCACCCTGAGACCAAGAGTCACAAGCTCCTCTGACTAAACCAGCCAGGTGTCCCAGATTACACACTTTAAATAATGAGTTGTGAGGGGTGCCTGGGTGGCTCAGCTGGTTAAGCCACTGATCCTTGATTTCAGCTCAGGTCATGATCTCACGGTTTGTGAGATCAAGCCCTGAATCGGATTCTGTGCTGACAGGATAGAGCCTGCTTGGCATTCTCTTTCTCTCCCTCTCTCTCTGCTCCTCTCCCACTCTTGCACATTCTCTCTCTCTCAAAATAAATAAATAAACATTAAAAAATAATGAATTGTGTGGTATGTGAATTATGTCTCATAAAGTTGTTACATAAAAAAAGGTGGTATTCGCTTCTTGAGTGTTTTTGAATTTTGTTCATTATTAATAAGGTTGAAAATATTTCCATCTGCTTGCTTTCTAGCTGTATTTACACTTTATTATTTATTTATTTTTAATGTTTATTTATTTAAAAACATTTTTAATGTTTTTATTTATTTTTGAGACAGAGAGAGACAAAGCACGAGCAGGGGAGGGGCAGAGAGAGAGGGAGACACAGAATCCGAAACAGGCTCCAGGGTCTGAGCTGTCAGCACAGAGCCCGACGTGGGGCTCTAACTCACGGACTGTGAGATCATGACCTGAGCTGAAATCGGACTCTTAAAAGACTGAACCAACCAGGTGCCCCAATGTTTATTTTTGAGAGAGAGAGACAGAGTGTGAGCAGGGGAGGGGCAGAGAGAGGGAGACACAGAATCTAAAGCAGGCTCCAGGCTCTGAACTTTATAGATGTCTATGTTTGGAAATATTATTTGGAATAAAAATAACAAGGAACAGAAACCAGAGGCTTAGGGAGGGAGGAACTTCATGGGGTGGAAGCTTAACCTCAGAGCTTCAGTGATTGCCTTAAGGAACTTAAAACAAAATTATTTCTTTTACTTACTTTGCAGGTTTATCAAGTGGTGTCATGTGAAGACTCTGAGGGATGATATTTATCCAATAATCAGATATTTCAGTGCTTTTTGAGGTACTGCTTGGGAATATGTAACAACTCAATCTCCTGCTTTATTAGACCAAACCCCCAGGTGACAATAAATCCCACACAAATCTCTTCAGGGTATTTTAAATTTCATTTAATTTAAAGGAATCAGGAAAAGTAAAGAATGGATATTTGCCTAATATGGGAATTAGACATTTCAGTAGTAGTTTTAGGAAAATAAGGCTTTAACAATTTGCTATTCATGTTAGAGTTCTAATTTCAGGAGATACTCGCCGTTCTCTGCATTCCACTCCCTCCCCATCCGAGTTCAGAATGGATGTGAGGGTAGACAGAATTCCAAGATTTCCCACCCTACTAGTGTATACGTACTGCATAATCCCCGGGGCCATGCATATGATGACCTCCACTCCAATGATTAGATTATGTCATAGGGCTCTGTTGGCCTTTAAAATATGAGATTATGTGTGTTGGCCTAATCGTTGAGTCTGTTAAAAAGCAGTTTTCTCCAGCTGGTCACAGGAGGGAACTTAGAACATGTTCCACAGAAGGGAACATGCGAAGAACATGACACGCTATGGCTGGCCTAAAGATTGCAGGAACGGGGAGGGTGGGGGGAGAGCGGGACACCTGGTGGCTCAGTTGGTTAAGTGTCTGACTCTTGATTTCAACTCAGGTCATGATCCCACGGTGGGATCCAGACCCATTTCAGGCTCTGTGCTGACAGCATGGAGGCTGTTTTGGATTCTTTCTTCTCTTTCCCTTCCCCTGCTCATGCTCTCTCTCTCTCTCCTTCAAAATAAATACATACACACACACACACACACACACACACACACAAAAATTGCAAGAACCAAGTGGCACAGGATTCAGAGTGGCATCTAGGAACTGAGAGTGGCTCCAGGCCGAGAACCAGCAAGGAAATGGGGACTCAGTCTTACAACTACAAGGAACTGAAATGGATTTTCTTCCAGGGCCTCTATGTGAGAACTCAGTCAAACTGATACCTTGATTTCAGCTTTGTGATGGATGCTTTGAGTAGAAAATCCAGTCATGCCATGCCAAACTTTTGACCTATCAATGTGAGCTAATAAATTAGCATTGTTTTTCTTGTTTTTTTTTATTTGTTCTCCAAAAATTTTAAATACAAAATAATTCAAACATACAAGGAGATTCAGAAGATGATACTACTCATCACTCCGATCATTTTTGCCATATTTGCAGGAATTCTTTTTTTTTGTTTCCTTATTTATTTATTTATTTATTTAATTTTAAGTGGGCTTCACTCCAAACATGGGGCTCAAACTCACGACCCTAATATTAAGATTCCTGTGCTCTACTGACTGAGCCAGCCAGCTGCCCCAAGTTGTTTCCCTTTTTAAAAATTGTTGTAAAAATTGCATAATATAAAATTTGCCATGTTAACAATTTTTAAGTATTTATTGATGGATAGAGAGAGAGAGAGTAGGAGAGGGGGCAGGAAGAGAGAGCGAGTAAGAGAACCCCAAGCAGATTCTGCGCCGTCAATGTGAAGCCCCATGTGGGGCTTGAACTCATGAACCATGAGATCATGACCTGAGCTGAAATCAAGAGTCATATGCTTAACTCACCGAGCCACCCAGGCGCCCTCATCGTCTTAACCATTTTTTAGTATACAGCTTAGTAGTAGTAAGTGTATTCACGTTATTGTGAAACAGATCTCCAGAACTTTTTCATTTTACAATTTTGAAGTTTTATACCCATTAAACAGCTCTCTATCCCCGACCCTACCCCCCAGCCCCTGGTAACCCCTATTTCACTTTCTGTTTCCATAAATTTTACTACATTAGATACTTCATATAAGTGGAATCACACAGTATGTGGCTGGCTTATTTCACTTAGCATTATGCCCTCAAGGTTTATCGACGTGTTACCATGTGACAACTGGTGGTGTTTTAAGCCACCAACCTGGTAATTTTTATCCAGTGAGAGAAAACGAATACAAATGCTTATCCATTTTTGCTTTATTAAATGTCTGTCTCTGATAAAAAGAAAAACGTTCCAGCAGTTTGATTTGTAGGCCACCTAACATATTTCACGGCAGGAAGCAGGCCTGGGCCAGGAGCGATACCATCTCCAACTAGAAAGAACCCGCTGCCACTGTAGGACCTCACAACGGGAGCGAGAGCACACACAGAGCTTCCAGCGTTGAAACCGGTTTTTAGACATCTTGCAGGCAGTACTGCCCTCATTAGTTACTTCAATGTGTATGCATTTAACACATCTGTGTTTTCAGATTTGGTGCTTAAGGCATAATTCAACATCAGGAATGACATAGCAATTGGTTTTCTATCCTGTAAGTACAAGTATATTTTTTTCTGGACAAATTTCCAGTGGTGATGGGTTTTTCCTTTAGATGTTATCAAGCATTTATTTGATATTTTTAAAATGCTTAAAATCTGGGATGAGGTACTGTATCCTTTCTCAAGAAATTCTTAAAAATGTTTTATTTATTTAGTTTTGAGACAGACAGTGTCCAAGCAGGGGAGGGGCAGAGGGGGGGAGGGGGAGAGACAGAGAATCTGAAGCAGGCTCCAGGTTCCTGGTTGTCAGTGCAGGGCCCTACGTGGACTCAAACTCACAAATGGTGAGATCATGACCTGAGCTGAGGTCGGACACTTAACTGACTGAGCCACCCAGGTGCCCCCTAGGTATTGTATCCTGAAAAATCTTTGAAAATGAAAAAATAAATTGACGTGAAAGTGTTTTTTTTGACAAAAGCTGTTAACATCAACCTAAACTATTGCTGTTTTGTGTGATAATCTGAAATGGTTTAACTTCACATTAACAGATTTCTAATAATTTACTTGGGCAGATATCTACACATATTGGTTAGTGAAGAGGCTCGTGTTTACTCATGAATGTCAATGTTCATGGGGCATTAATTTTGGGGTATATATCATATTCTATGTACTCATTGTTGCTCCTATTAGTTGGAACAGAAACATATGTAAATGTATTCTTTTTTTTTAACTTGTTTTATTTTTTATTTTTTTTTAATGTACCTCCAAATTAGTTAGCATATAGTGCAACAATGATTTCAGGAGTAGATTCCTTAGTGCCCCTTGCCCATTTAGCCCATCCCCTCTCCACAACCCCTCCTGTAACCCTCAGTTTGTTCCCCATATTTATGAGTCTCTTCTGTTTTGTCCCCCTCCCTGTTTTTATATTATTTTTGTTTCCCTTCTCTTATGTTCATCTGTTTTGTCTCTTAAAGTCCTCATATGAGTGAAGTCATATGATTTTTGTCTTTCTCTGACTAATTTCACTTAGCTTAATACCCTCTAGTTCCATCCACATAGTTGCAAATGGCAAGATTTCATTCTATTTGATTGCTGAGTAATACTCCATTTTGTGTGTGTGTGTGTGTGTGTGTGTGTGTGTGTGTATATACATATATATATATATGTATATATATATATATATGTATATATATATACCACATCTTCTTTATCCATTCATCCATCGATGGACATTTGGCTCATCGATGGATATTTGGCTCTTTCCATACTTTGGTTATTGTTGATAGTGCTGCTATAAACCTGGGGGTGCATGTGTCTCTTCCAAACAGCACGCCTGTATCCCTTGGATAAATGCCTAATAGTGCAATTGCTGGGTCGTAGCATAGTTCTATTTTTAGTTTTTGGAGGAACCTCCATACTGTTTTCCAGAGTGGCTGCACCAGCTTGCATTCCCACCAACAATGCAAAAGAGATCCTCTTTCTCCATATCTTCACCAACATCTGTTGTTGCCTGAGCTGTTAATGTGAGCCATTCTGACAGGTGTTAGGTGCTATCTCATTGTGGTTTTGATTTGTATTTCCCTGATGATGAGTGAAGTTGAGCATTTTTTTTTTTTTTTTGGGACAGAGAGAGACAGAGCATGAACGGGGGAGAGGCAGAGAGAGAGGGAGACACAGAATCTGAAACAGGCTCCAGGCTCCGAGCCATCAGCCCAGAGCCTGACGCGGGGCTTGAACTCACAGACCGCGAGATCGTGACCTGGCTGAAGTCGGACGCTTAACCGACTGCGCCACCCAGGCGCCCAAGTTGAGCATTTTTTCATGTGCCCATTAGCCATCTGGATGTCTTCTTTGGAGAAGTGTCTATTCATGTCTTTTGCCCATTTCTTCACTAGATTATTTGTTTTTTGGGTGTTGAGTTTGATAAGTTCTTTATGGATTTTGGATACTAACCCTTAATTGGATATGTCAGTTGCAAATATCTTCTCCCATTCTGTCGGTGGCCTTTTAGTTTTGCTGATTGTTTCCTTCACTGTGCAGAAGATTTTTATTTTGATGAGGTCCCAGTAGTTCATTTTTGCTTTTGTTTCCCTTGCCTCTGGAGATGTGTTGAGTAAGAAGTTGCTGTGGCCAAGATCAAAGAGGTTTTTGCCTGCTTTCTCCTCGAGGATTTTGATGGCTTCCTGTCTTACATTGAGGTGTTTCATCCATTTTGAGTTTATTTTTGTGTGTGGTGTAAGAAAAGTGGTCCTGGTTCATTCTTCTGCATGTCTTCTGGTGCTGTCCGGTTTTCCCAGCACTTGCTGAAGAGACTGTCTTTATTCCATTGGATATTCTTTCTTGTTTTGTCAAAGATTAGTTGGCCATACGTTTGTGGGTCCATTTCTGGGTTCTCTGTTTGGTTCCATTGATATCTGTGTCTGTTCTTATGCCAGCACCATACTGTCTTGATGATTACAGCTTTGTAGTATAGCTTGAAGTCTGCGATTGTGATGCCTCCTGCTTTGGTTTCTTTTTCAAGATCGCTTTGGATATTCAGTGTCTTTTCCGGTTCCATACAAATTTTAGGATTATTTGTTCTAGCTCTGTGAGGAATGCTGGAGTTATTTTGATAGAGATTGCACTGAATATGCAGATTGCTTTGGGTTATATCGACATTTTAACAATATTTGTTCTTCCTATCCAGGAACACGGAATCTTTTTCCATTTTTTTGTGTCTTCTACAATTTCTTTCATAAGCTTTCTATAGTTTTCAGTGTACAGATTTTTCACCTCTTTGGTTAGATTTATTCCTGGATATTTTATGGGTTTTGGTGCAACTGTAAATGGGATCGATTCCTTGATTTCTCTTTCTTTCTCTTCATTGTTGGTATATAGGAATGCAACCGATTTCTGTGCATTGATTTTATATCCTGGGACTTTGCTGAATTCATGGATCAGTTCTGGCAGTTTTTTGGTGGAATATTTTGGGTTTTCCATATAGAGTATCATGTCATCTGTGAAGAGTGAAAGTTTGACCTCCTCCTGGCCAATTTGGATGCCTTTTATTTCCTTGTGTTGTCTGATTACAGAGGTTAAGACTTCTAATGCTGTGTTGAAGAACAGTGGCCAGAGTGGACATCCCTGTCTTGTTCTTGACCTTAGGGGGAAAGCTGTCAGTTTTCCCCCATTGAGGATGATATTAGCATTGGGTCATTCATATATGGCTTTTATGATCTGGCGTATGCTCCTTCTATCCTTACTTTCTTGAGGGTTTTTATCAAGAAAGGATGCTGTATTTTGTCAAATGCTTTCTCTGCATCTATTGACAGGATCATGTGGTTCTTGTCCTTTCTTTTATTGATGTGATGAATCACATTGATTGTTTTGCAGATATTGAACCAGGCCTGCATCCCAGGTATAAATCCCACTTGGTTGTGGTGAATAATTTTTTTCATGTATTGTTGAAGCCGGTTGGCTATTATCTTGTTGGGGATTTTTGCATCCATGTTCATCTGGGAAATTGGTCTATACTTCTCCTTTTTAGGGGGGTTCTGTCTGGTTTTGGAATCAAGGCAATGCTGGCTCCACAGAATGAGTTTGGAAGTTTTCTTTCCATTTCTATTTTTTGGAACAGTTTCAAGAGAATAGGTGTTCAAGCTTCCTTAAATGTTAGTAGAATTCCCCTGGAAAGCCATCTGGCCCTGGACTCTTGTTTTTTGGCAGATTTTTCATTACTAATTCAATTGCTTTACTGGTTATGGGTCTACTCAAATTTCCTATTCCTTCCTGTTTCAGTTTTGGTAGTGTATATGTTTCTAGGAATTTGTCCATTTCTTCCAGATTGCCCATTTTATTGGTGTATAATTGTTCCTAATATTCTCTTATTGTTTTTATTTCTGCTCTGCTGATTGTGATCTCTTTCATTCTTGATTTTATTTATTTGGGTCCTTTCCTTTTTCTTTTTGATCAAACTGGCTAGTGGTTTATCGATTTTGTTAATTCTTTCAAAGAACCAGCTTCTGGTTTCACTGATTTGTTCTACTGGTTTTTTTGGTTTCAATAGCATTAATTTCTGCTCTAATCTTTATTATTTCCTGTCTTCTTCTGGTTTGGGGTTTTATTTGCTGTTCTTTTTCTAGGTCTTTGAGCCATAAGGTTAGGTTGTTTATCTGAGACCTTTCTTCCTTCTTTAGGAATGCCTAGATTGCTATATGCTTTCCTCTTATGACTGCCTTTCCTGTGTCCTGGAGCTTTTGGTAGGTGTTGTTACCATTTTCATTGGCTTCCATGAAATTTATAATTTCCTCTTCAACTTCTTGGTTAGCCCATTCATTCTTTAAATTTTTTTTTTTTAAGCTCAGCAAGTGGTTTATTAAGCAACTGCTATGGCAAAGTCATTGTGCTTAGGCAATGAGAAACCCAAATATCATGTAACCAGAGCCCGTTTGTCCACAGGACCTTCTCATATTGTCTGTGTGCCTAGTGGACCCACCAGGATGCTGGGCGGCTCAAGGTAAGAATGGAAAGGAAGAGCTGGCTGTTACATTTTGTGAAGGTTATCCATTTAAATAATGATCCAAGTTTTGAAGCATCCTGTGTGGGCCTAAGTCAAACCATAACAGATTCTTTAATTTAAAAAAATAACTTAAAAATCAGCCTTGTCTTCTGATAGGATATCAACATTCTCCAAGCTGCCCTTCCTTAGTTTCAGCAATATTGAGCCCAAAGGAACTGAGTGAGGACCATTAACATAAGAACATCACCCTTTGGGAAGGCCAAGTTGAGGAGACCAATGTGTCTACAAGTCAACTAGCTTTTGTCTGTTCTGGGGAACTCTAGACTCCATGCTTTACTCCTGGAACCAGGCATTCGCACACGAATTTACACAAATAGGTCGCTGCTGAGAAAATAACTCAAATTACTTAAGTTATTAATGTTGTATCAGTAAAATCAATTCTGCATTAAGAAGCCAGAGTATTTTTCCACTTCACTTAAAACATCAAAAAAGAAAGAAAAACAAAACCCCACACATATATACATGCAAAAACCGTACATATGAAGAAGTTTTAAAATTAATTCTTTTCTTTCAAAGAAACACTGAACTTTAGTAACAACACATGGGTCCAAGTTAATAACCAAGAACATAAGATAAAAATCTTATAAGGATTTCCCACAGTTCCTAGGTTTCTACACAGCAGCAAAATAAATTCAATTTTGGGTTTACCTTTTATTCAAAGGATAAATACAAAATTAGGAAGCATAAAAATTTTTTTCAAAGTTTTTATTTATTTTTGAGACAGAGAGAGACAGAGCATGAGCAGGGGAGGGGCAGAGAGGCGGGAGAAGAGGAGGAAGGAAGGACACACTTGAAGAGTCCCAGTTCTCCCAGCCCCTGTCTGCTTGAGTGAAGAAGGAACCCAGATGCAGCCACTATCTGACTGCAGCTGCAAGAGACCCTGAGGGACACCTGCCCAGCTGATTCGAGTCAACTACCAAATCTGTAAGCAAAATAATGATTACTATTGTTTTGAGACCCTGTAGACAGTGTATTAAAAAGCAAAGGATAGTGGGAACACTTAGATATAAAATTATTAACAGATTTCCATACATTTCCATACGTTTTATCTAATTTTTTCTTTCCAGGAGAACTTTATTTTTTACTTTTTTATTTTCTTTAAAAAAGTTATAAAAATATTTATTCATTTTTTTTAGAGAGAGAGAGAGAGAGAACCAGCAGGGGAAGGGCAGAGAGAGAGGGAGACACAGAATCCGAAGCAGGCTCCAGGCTCTGAGCTGTCAGCACAGAGCCTGACGCGGGGCTCGAACTCTCGGACTGTGAGATCATGACCTGAGCTGAAGTCAGATGCTTAACTGACTGAGCCACCCAGGCACCCCATTCATTCTTTCTTTAGTAGGATGTTCTTCAGTCTCCAAGTATTTGTTACCTTTCCAAATTTTTTCTTGTGGTTGACTTCAAGTTTTATAGCGTTGTTGTCTGAAAATATGCACAGTATGATCTTGATCTTTTCGTACTTGTTGAGGGCTGATTTGTGTCCCAGTATGTGGTCTATTCTGGAGAATGTTCCATGTGCACTGGAGAGGAATGTATATTCAGCTTCTTTAGGATGAAATGTTCTGAATATATCTCTTAAGTCCATCTGATCCAGTGTGTCATTCAAAGCCATTGTTTCCTTGTTGATTTTTTTATTAGATCATCTGTCCATTGCTGTGAGTGGCGTGTTGAAGTCCCTTATGGTATTATTCTCAATGAGTTTCTTTGTGTTTGTGATTACTTGATTTATATATTTGGGTGCTTCATATTTGGTGCATAAATGTTTACAATTGTTAGGTCTTCTTGGTCTATAGACCCCTTGATTATGATAAAATGCCCTTCTGCATCTCTTGATACAGTCTTTATTTTAAAGTCTAGATTGTCTGGGGGTGCCTGGGTGGCTCAGTCGGTTAAGCGTCTGACTTTGGCTCAGGTCATGATCTCACAGCTCATGAGTTCGAGCCCCATGTCAGGCTCTGTGCTGACAGCTCAGAGCCTGGAGCCTGTTTCAGATTCTGTGTCTCCCTCTCTCTCTGACCCTCCCCCGTTCATGCTCTGTCTCTCTCTGTCTCGAAAATAAATAAACGTTAAAAAAATTGTTTTAAAGAAATTGTTTTAAAATAAATAAATAAAAATAAAGTCTAGATTGTCTGATATAAGTATGGTACTCTCGGTTTCTTTTGCTGACCATTAGCACGATAGATGGTTCTCCATCCCCTTACTTTCAATCTGAAGGTGTCTTTAGGTCTAAAGTGGGTCTCCTGTAAACAGCATATAGATGGATCTTGTTTTCTTATCCATTCTGTTACGCTATGTCTTTTGAGTGGAGCATTGAGTCCATTGACATTTAGAGTGAGTACTGAAAGATATGTATGTATTGCCATTATGTTGCTTGTAGAATTGGAGTTTCTGGTGGTGTTCTCTGGTCCTTTCTAGTCTTCACTGCTTTTGGTCTTTATTTATTTGTGGGGGTTTTTTTTTCATCTTTTTTCCCCTCAGAGAGTCCCCCTTAAAATTTCTTGCGGGCTGGTTTAGTGGTCACAAACTCCTTTAGTTTTTGTTTGTCTGGGAAACTTTGTATCTCTCCTTCTATTTTGAATGACAGCCTTGCTGGATAAAGAATTCTTGGCTGCATATTTTTCTGATTCAGCACATTGGATATTATCATGCCCCTCCTTTCTGGCCTGCCAAGTTTCTGTGCATAGGTCTTCTGCAAACCTCATCTGTCTTCCCTTGTAAGTTAGGGACTTTTTTCCCTTGCTGCCTTCATGATTCTCTCCTTGCCTGAGTATTTTGTGAATTTGACTATGATATGCCTTGTTGATGGCCGGTTTCTATTGACTGTAATGGGGGTCCTCTGTGTTTCCTGGATTTTTATGTCTGTGTCTTACCCGAGGCTAGGAAACTTTTCTGCTATGATTTGCTCACATAACCCCTTACCCTTATTTCTCTCTCTCTTCTGGGACCCCTGTGATTCTGATGTTGTTCCTTTTTAATGAGTCACTAATTTCTCTAATTCTTAAATTGTGATCTTTTGCCTTAATCTCCCTCTTTTTTTCTGCTTCATTATTCTCTATAAGTTTGTTCTCTATGTTGCTGGTTCTTTGTTCTGCCTTATCCATCTTTGCCGCCGTGGCCTCCATTTGAGATTGCAGCTCAGTTATAACTGTTTTTATTTCATTCTGACTAGCTTTTACTTCTTTTATCTCTAGGAAGGGATTCTAATCTATTTTTGACTGCAGCTAGTATTCTTGTTATCATGATTCTAAATTCTGGTTCAGACATCTTGCTTGTATCTGTGTTGGCTAAGTTCCTGGCTATCATTTCTTCGTGCTCTTTCCTTTGGGGTGAATTCATTTGTTCGTCATTTTGAAGTAAGAAAAGGAATTAATGAGGTAGAAAAAACTAAAATTAAAATTAAAACATTAAACACACACACACACACACACACACACACTTGAATAAATGATGCTAGATCCTAGGTGTGTTTTGGTCTTGGTGTTGAAAGGGGCTTGACAGGTTAGAGAAAAAAGGGGAAGGAAAAAAACAGGAAGTCGTTTGAAAAAAATGAATACACTGAATTAGACTAAAATGAAATGATGAAACTAAAATAGAATTTGAAAAATTTTACACAAAAGTAAAAAATATAGTAGAAAAAAATTAAAATATTTTTAAAAAAAATTGAAAATAAAAATGATTTTTTTTCTCTTTCTGTATTCAAGAAAAAGAAGAGAAACGAAAAAGAGAAAAAAGAAAAAAGAAAAAAAAGAATGTTGAATAGATGGACTGGTGAACAGACTGAAATACTACTGAAATTACTTCGTTTTCCCCTAGAAGTCAAACTATGAAGCGCTTTATAGTCCCTAAACTAAGCAGGTGGAGAGACTTGTATTTGTGAAGAGCGAGGTTGGCCTAGTTGGGTTGGCCTAGTTGGGCCTAGTTGAGGTTTAGTGTAATGACTCTGTTCTCCACTAGATGGCACTGCTTAGCTTACTGGGGTGGATTGTTGTGACACTTGTAGGTGCATATGCGCCTGTGCTGGAGTGTTGAAAATGGGTCACTCAGCTACCCAGTCTCTAGTATCAGAACTCTGTTCTCCTTGATCAGCAACCATGCATCCGTCCTTTGTCTTCAGTTTCCATCCTCACCCTGCTTTTACACAGTCCATGACCAAGCCCCAGGCAACACCTCCCTCCTGAGTTTTGTCTCAGATGTGGCTGTTTTTCCTGACCTCTTACTTCTGAGGGACTGTGGCTTTGACCTGTTCCTCCCCTCTGCAGGAGGGTCTCACCAAGCAATGGCTGGATGCTCGCCGCACCCAGGAACGTTTGCAAGACCATGCTGCTGCCGATGCCCAGAGACTGTGGCCAGGTGCCAGCCCACCCCAGAAAAAGTTTGCAAGACAGTGTAGCAGCAGCGTTTCAGTGATTATGGAAAATCACAACACACATCTGGCACCAGACTTCACCCTTAATGACCTTGTTCCAGCACCAGTGAATGTGATTGTTCTCCTGGGTCCACTGGGGCCTTGCCTTTGGGGCACCCACACAGTCCCTACCAGATGTCCTTCTCTCAGGGGAACTGCCCCTCCCCATATGGCCTGAAGAACCCCGAACTCCACTCTGCTCCTGGGGATTCGCCCTTCCCATCAGAGCACCTCCAGGTATCAAGCTGCAGAGTTTCAGACTCTGTGCTCCCCTTGTTTATAGTCTTCATGGAATTTAAACAATCTCCTTTCTCCCTTTTTAATTCAGTCCCTGTGACTGTTTCCACTTTTCCACCCTCTCTCCAGCTGCTTTTGGGTGGGATGGTTTCCCATATCCCACTCCCCCCATCTGTGTCCTCTCTCTGCACACAAAAGCAGCTCCCTGCCCTCCGCAGCTTCTCCTCCCCCAGTTCACCTCTCCGCACCACGTACCTGCTGACTTCTGTGGTTCAGGTTGTGCAGATGGTTGTGTTAATCCTCAGATCAGTTTTCTAGGTGTGCAGGATGGTTTAGTGTTGGTCTGGCTGTATTTCATGGACATGAGACACGCAAAAAACTTCCATGCTGTTCTGCCATCTTGGCTCCTCCCTTCAGGCCAGACCGCTGCTTTAATTGTACATCTTGCAGTTCAGAATAAAAGACATTTCTAGCCACCCCTGCAGCAAGGTGTGACCATGAGTCCATGTTATGGCCAACAAGATGGTGTGGGTGTACTGCTTGGGACTTAAGAAAAGATATCTGAAAGGGTGCAAATTCAGTTGGGAGATGTCCTTTATGTTCATTCTTCTTTCCATTTCCTCCATCTTATAACTGTTCAGGGAATGTGATGCTGGGGCTTCAGAACTTCCAGGAGCCATCTTGGATCTCAAGTCATCAGCTTGGATAGTGGACAGCAAGAGAGGAACCTGTCCCCTACTGATGCCACAGATCTGCCATAATAGCCATGAACTCTTCACCACTAGATTTCTCTTACATGGGAGAGAAACTTGAGTCTTCTAAAACAGACTAATATTTTAGGTTTGTGAGAGGCACTTGTACCTAATCTTAATTACCATGGAATAGAATCTAGGCTTTACCCTGAGAAAAACTCTTCTACCTTTCTTCTTCTTCCCCTGGTGAATTGTTACTCAGCCTTCATGTCTGAGCTCAGGTGTCATCTCCACTGAGAAGCTTCTCCTGCTTTCCTCAGTCTGGGTCATGTGCTTCCAAGGTACCTTATACACATCAGTCAACACAGTGCATCAGCACTTTATTATCACTCCTTAGATGATGAAATCTTTTAAGGATGAAAATAGTGTATACACATATGTACATGTATGTTTATTTTATTTTATTTTATTTATTTATTTAAAAAAAATTTTTTTTAACGTTTATTTATTTTTGAGACAGAGAGAGACAAAGCATGAACAGGGGAGGGTCAGAGAGAGGGAGATACAGAATCTGAAACAGGCTCCAGGCTCTGAGCTGTCAGCACAGAGCCTGATGCGGGGCTTGAACTCACGGACCGCGAGATCATGACCTGAGCCGAAGTCGGCTGCTTAACCAACTGAGCCACCCAGGCGCCCCTATATGTTTATTTTATAATGCTTAAGTATTTTTTATTAATCTTTGTTTTTTTTTTTCAGTTTTACTGAGATATAATTGAAATATCCGAATCTTTTTCTTTTAAATAAACTTTACACCCAATATGGGGCTCAAGTTCATGACTCTGAGATCAAGCGTTGCATATTCTACCAACTGAGCCAACCAGGTGTCCCTAGAATGCTTAAATACTAATAGGACTCAAAGATTTATTGAATTAAAGTTTTATCATTTACTATTTGCATGAATTCTGACACTAATTTCCCTCTTAAGTAAAATAGAGAAGTTGATACAACAATACAATAACAACAATAAACTTACATGAAGCACATTGCCTTGCATTTGGTGAGTGTATAATAACTATTAATTCCTATCATCTTCTTTTAAAGGAGCAAAATAGTTACACATATATATGTATTTATAACACTTCAATAAAACAAATCAAAATAGAAATTCAAAAACCTCCATTTCCTAACAAAAGATTTCAGATACTGTCACAAAAACAAAGAAAACACAAGAAATACTGCGGGAAAAGTCAACCTCTGGTGGCATTTTTGGATTAGACGATCATGGTCAACGATCGTCACATATGAGAACCTCTTAAACATATAAAATAAAGGGCAGCAGAATTCTTTCACTTAAAATGAGTGCTGAGAATATAGAACCTCCTAGAACCACATATTACATCATCCATCTGTGAGGTGCATTGACAAAACATCCTCACAAGAGGGCACCATTGCAACTCCTATCACCTCCGCGACAGCAGACACTATTTTTGCAGTGTTACTTGATGTTTCTAACCTTTTAGTAACTGGCACAAACTCTCAGCCTCTGAGGGACAGACTTTTCAGAAAATGTATCAAATTATTAGATATAAAATCAGCATTAAAGGGTACCAAAGGGAAGCCAAGAAGTTGTTTCTGTAAGACGGTTCAGTATGAAAACACTTTTCTTTCGTATATACATACATATATATATATATATATATATATATATATATATGTATATATATATATATATTTTTTTTTTTTTTTTCCCCCAAACACCAATGCAAAGTTTCTGTTTTTACCAACCGTTCAACTATCAATATGGTATTGTTCAATCAGAAGAAAGCTGATGAAAAGTTGGTTTGAACCTTAGGCAGATTCAACATACATTATTTTTTGTTGTTATCTCCAGAAAACAGAACTACAACTAAAATTTATAAAATGTCATATATAGTTTTAGAAAACAATTTTACTGGGCGCCTGGGTGGCTCAGTCAGTTAAGCTGCTGACTTCAGCTCACGTCGCAATCTCACGGTTTGTGGGCTTGAGCCCTGAATCGGGATATTTGCTGTCAGCACAGAACCCATATCAGATCCTCTGTCCCACCCTCTCTCTGCCCCTCCCCTGCTCGAGTTCTCTCTCTCTCTCAAAAATAAATATAAAATAATTAGAAAGCATTTTTACTTATTAATTCCTATAGTTCTAAGAAGTAGGTTTTCCAGCTATTATTTCAGGTCATTTTATAGAAAGCTTTAGATAGGTTAATTAATGTGTCCAAAGACTGACAGCAAGTTTGTGGCAGAATTAGGACCTGGGCCCAATGGAGCAGAGCAAGTTTCTGCCTTTTGTTTTGTTTTGATTTTTAAATACATAAATTCTTCATCCTCACATAAGATGTGCATCATTGTTTCCCGAAGGAGGTTTCAGAATTCTGTAAACAGGTCTGTGCCACATCTCTTGAAAATTCACAAGGCCTGTGCTCACATAAGTGTGACCTATTGTTAGCTCACTAGTAGGGCTTTCCCACTTACTCCATCAAGTGACAGTCTAAGCTGCGTATATATCAGTAATATCATCAGAAAAGAACATCAATATGTATAATTTAACTATAAATGCATTACTTACCACTGATATACCAGGGATGTGAAAACACTTTGCTATGGCATCCAAGAAAAAGATGAAGGAAGAATGGCACTTGACCCCCAGATCATGCAGTCTTATGAGAGAGAACTGTCTGCTGCTGGGTTCTGGGTAATGAATCTTTAAGCTAAGTATCATGACAGTAACTCAAAAGTTCTTTTGAAATTACGTCAGAGGTCACAACTTCAAATGCCTTTAGGTTCTTAAAGGATAGCACGATGATATGGGACAGGGGTTAAAAAAATGTTTTTCCATGAAATACTCAATCCTCTTAGTAGTTTTCATTTTCCAACTCTCAGTGGAGATGGTAGTGTGTGAGAGATTTCACTTTTCTCTTCCCTCTACTCTAAAAAGGACAGACACACAAACATCAAGACAGTGCTACCTGAACTCTAAGAAGGGGAGACAGCATGGAATGAGGGTTCTATGGTCACCTGCACAGAACAAGTCCATCTAAGAGGGAAGCTACTCCGTACGCCCTTACTCTTTCCTCACTTGAGGCAATGAATGTGGGTTTAATTTTACTACAGTTTCAATTTTTTTGAAGAAAAAAGCTGAAAATACGGATTTTTAGGTGCAGTGTCCTCGTGTTTAAAAGTTATTAGCGGACACAAAAATTAGCCAGGGGTGCTGACTAAACAACTTTGTGGGCAGGCTTTGGCATGTGATTTGCAACCACCTAATGGTGTCTTAACTTTTAAGTGATATCTCTCTCCTAAATTCCTGACCTGGGTAATCAGTGAACTACTAGCCTTCTCTACTGAGACGTGTACAGTTCTCATATGTTCAACATATGTATTCAGCCACACCACGGTCTTCCCCGTAGACCCCCCCCCCTCTTCTGCCGTTACCGCATCCAGCCAACAACAAACCTACCCACTTGTTTGCTTCAGTTCGTAACTGAAGTTGCTCTTGACTTCTCTACCTTGCCACCCACACCTGATCAATATGCACATTTTATTAATTCTTTCTCTGTCAAATTATTCCTCATTTCTCCATCTTCACCGCCCCCACCATGCCCACTGCCACCATCTGTGGTGTGGTCTGTCACCTCCATATGCGCGATGACTTCCTCACAGTTTTCCAGCATGCCATTTTGCCGTTGCTTAGTCTTCCGCCAGTATGATCTTTGAAACTGAAATCCGATCATGTAGCTTTCTAGCTTAAGCATTTAGACTTCTGACTGATGTTAGAATGGAGTTGAAAGTTTAACCTGGTTTTATGGCCTCCACGATCTGGCCCCCATTCAATCATTCACTTGACAAATATTTGTGGAGCACCTGGCAGACACATTTTAAGCTTCAACACCCAGCAGTGAAATAGACCAACATCTCTGCCTTCGTGTTGCTTTCTGAGTGTGACTCTGGAAGCACGGTTTATTGTACAAATACATTTATCAATTGATTTTCTATCCTTTATCTCACTTACACTTAAGACCTATTATGGCCCAGGTAGTATTCTAGGTACTCAGGAAGCGAAGGCTAATAAGACACAGCCTCTGTGGTCTTTGCCCTAGTGCTATCATTTACACCTGGGACAGGAAAAAAAATATCTCCATGACCGACATTCCCATCACCAACAGTGGGCTGGTCTTCTAATATTTTCTTTTTCTATTTTGTTAGAAATTTTGGAAAATGTAGCTTTCATTAGTATGAGTCATTTCAAAAGTGTGAGTCTTTTTTTTTAAAGGCAGTAAAAATTGATTTTATTTTTTTAATTTTTTAGTTTATTTTTTAAATTTTTTTTCTAAAGAATAATTTTTTTTTTATTTACGAGAATAAGATCTGTAACACCAACAAACATTGGTCTGCATCATATTATTTTGAATTGCCATTTTCAGCCTTAATGAGGTATAATTAACAAAAACTGTGTAATCAAGGTATACAACTTGATATTTTGATATATATACATTGCAAAATGATCACCACAAACAAGCTAATTAACATATCAATTAGCAAATTTCAAGTATACAATACATATTTTTTTTCAATATATGAAGTTTATTGTCAAATTGGTTTCCATACAACACCCAGTGCTCATCCCAAAAGGTGCCCTCCTCAATACCCATCACCCACCCTCCCTTCCCTCCCACCCCCCATCAACCCTCAGTTTGTTCTCAGTTTTTAAGAGTCTCTTATGCTTTGGCTCTCTCCCACTCTAACCTCTTTTTTTTTTTTTTTCTTCTTCCCCTCCCCCATGGGTTTCTGTTAAGTTTCTCAGGATCCACAAGAGTGAAAATATATGGTATCTGTCTTTCTCTGTAGGGCTTATTTCACTTAGCATAACACTCTCCAGTTCCATCCACATTGCTACAAAGGGCCATATTTCATTCTTTCTCATTGCCATGTAGTATTCCATTGTGTATATAAACCACAATTTCTTTATCCATTCATCAGTTGATGGACATTTAGGCTCTTTCCATAATTTGGCTATTGTTGAGAGTGCTGCTATAAACATTGGGGTACAAGTGCCCCTATGCATCAGTACTCCTGTATCTCTTGGGTAAATTCCTAGCAGTGCTACTGCTGGGTCATAGGTTAAGTCTATTTTTAATTTTTTGAGGAACCTCCACACTGTTTTCCAGAGCGGCTGCACCAGTTTGCATTTCCACCAACAGTGCAAGAGGGTTCCCATTTCCTCACATCCTCTCCAGCATCTATAGTCTCCTGATTTGTTCATTTTGGCCTCTCTGACTGGGGTGAGGTGATATCTGAGTGTGGTTTTGATTTTTATTGCCCTGATGAGAAGCGACGTTGAGCATCTTTTCATGTGACTTTTGGCCATCTGGATGTCTTCTTTAGAGAAGTGTCTATTCATGTTTTCTGCCCATTTCTTCACTGGATTATTTGTTTTTCGGGTGTGGAGTTTGGTGAACTCTTTATAGATTTTGGATACTAGCCCTTTGTCTATGTCATTTGCAAATATCTTTTCTCATTCCGTTGGTTGCCTTTTAGTTTTGTTGATTGTTTCCTTTGCTGTGCAGAAGTTTTTTATCTTCATGAGGTCCTAGTAGTTCATTTTTGCTTTTAATTCCCTTGCCTTTGGGGATGTGTTAGGTAAGAAATTGCTACGGCTGAGGTCATAGGGGTCTTTTCCTGCTTTCTCCTCTAGGGTTTTGATTGTTTCCTGTCTCACATTCAGGTCCTTTATCCATTTTGAGTTCATTTTTGTGAATGGTGTGAGAAAGTGGTCTAGTTTCAACCTTCTGCATGTTGCTGTCCACTTCTCCCAGCACCATTTGTTAGACTGTCTTTTTTCCATTGGATATTCTTTCCTGCTTTGTCAAAGATTAGCTGGCCATACATTTGTGGGTCTAGTTCTGGGGTTTCTATTCTATTCCATTGGTCTATGTGTCTGTTTTTGTGCCAATACATACTGTCTTGATGATTACAGCTTTGTGGTAGAGGCTAAAGTCTGGGATTGTGATGCCTCCTGCTTTGGTCTTCTTCTTCAAAATTACTTTGGTCATTCGGGGCCTTTTGTGTCCATATGAATTTCAGGATTGCTTATTCTAGCTTCGAGAAGAATGCTGGTGCAATTTTGATTGGGATTGCATTGAATGTGTAGATAGCTTTGGGTAGTATTGACATTTTGACAATATTCTTCCAATCCATGAGCATGGGATGTTTTTCCATTTCTTTATATCTTCTTCAATTTCTTTCATAAGCTTTCTATAGTTTTCAGCGTACAGATCTTTTACATCTTTGGTTAGATTTATTCCTAGGTATTTTATGCTTCTTGGTGCAATTGTGAATGGGATCAGTTTCTTTATTTGCCTTTCTGTTGCTTCATTATTAGTGTATAAGAATGTAACTGATTTCTGTACATTGATTTTATATCCTGCAACTTTGCTGAATTCATGTATCAGTTCTAGTAGACTTTTGGTGGAGTCTATCGGATTTTCCATGTATAATATCATCTCATCTGCAAAAAGTGAAAGCTTAACTTCGTCTTTGCCAATTTTGATGCCTTTGATTTCCTTTTGTTGTCTGATTGCTGATGCTAGAACTTCCAACACTATGTTGAACAACAGCGGTGAGAGTGGACATCCCTGTCATGTTCCTGATATCAGGGAAAAAGCTCTCAGTTTTTCCCCATTGAGGATGATGTTAGCTGTGGGATTCTCATAAATGGCTTTTATGATGTGAGTGAGTCGTTTGAGGTTTATTTAGGTTGTGGAAATATAATCCCCTACTGCCAATATGGAGATATTGTTCAGATTCGCAAAATGGCCTTGACTCCCCAAAGGGTGTTGTTTGACTAAAGGGATGAATAAAAGATTGAATCCATGAGTGCCACCTGAGCATCATGGCCAAAGAGCCATTGCTGCTCTAACTAGTGGAGAACACACATCAGACTTCTTTCAGCTCCACACTCTGCCCTGTGAGCCATTCACCCTTTCTTTCTTTTGGAATGTGAGATTCTTAAGCAAATTTTTCTGTATGCCTAGTATTGGAAAGACAGTGCTCAGCGAATCAGGATGATCATGAGCATTGGACATAAGGAGGGAGGCAGATGAGGAAGAGATACTAAGACTGCTAAGTGCGTGTAGAGAGAGGGGGAAAGGCAGTTAGATCCAACCGAGGAGACTAGAACATGTGTATTTGACCTGGTGCCTACCAAACGTATAAAATTTCAACAGGCGGACAAAAAGAGAATTCCAGCTGGATGGACTATTCAGAGCAGATCTGAGCCGTGTGAAGGTATGTCCCGTACTCAGGAGACAGCACCGTCTGTGAGATGCCTGCAAGGGCTGGGGAGGGTGTGGAAGTGGAAAGACAGTGTGGGATCCAGGCCAGGCTGGGGTCAGATCATGTTACAGAGCCTGGAGAAGAAGGTCATAACGAGAAGTGAGAACAGGAGACACATTTGGGGATTTCTGGGTAGACATCTTCAAGCAAATCAAAGTAGCCATTGTACGTCTACAAGACCCTAGCTGCCAGCAACTCTCCTGGCCTGCAGTCCTTAGGCATGCAGTTTTTCTTTTTGAGTTACAGCATACTGCTAAATATCAATCCGGATAGAATAAACAGAAATATCCTTCTTGACAGAAGCCACTGACATGAATCATAGGGTAGTTCCCACGCATGATCTGTGTGGAGCATCCTGGTGGTCTGGCTGGTTGGAGGACTCCGTGGAGAAAGAAGGAGAACAAAGGAGTTAATTTGCTCCGTGAGGGTTCTAGGAGCACGGGCTTTGGCGGGTTTTAATAACAGAATTTACAGCTTTAATAAAACTGATAAAGTCTTTCTCACTTTTATACGTTGAAATATGATTTGATATTCACTGGAGATAAAGCTGATATAGTGAGAGTTTCCCCAGGGCTCCTGCTGGAAACTGAAATGGCATCATCTGTAATGAACCCAAGGATTCATCTTTGGATTAGGATCTGGGTGAGTTGGAGGAGATGAGGAGTAGGTCGAGGGTTCAAGCATGAGGAGAACAAATATGAAATAGAGTTTAAGTCAGATGGCCATAAGCATTTCTTAGTTGCTCTTATGCATCTGAAAATCTGGAACAAAGTAAGAGAAGGGCTTAAAGGGGCCTTAGCTGGCCCACCTCCATCACTCACAGGCTGCAGGGACCCCCACGATACCTGACCCTGATTCTAATAGGGCTACATGTTCATTTACTGAAAACAGGATATAAAACAATGTGCTATTTCATCTTCCGTATTTATCTCTCCCAGATCCAGCGAGAAGCAAATTTGCACATAATGACAGATCGCAGGCATCTAGCCCCAAATAGAGTGCCTGGTTGTGATCCATCATCATGACGTTTCAGCTTTAGCAAACATGGCTGCTCACAGAGGGACACAATCCCTGAGTGAAATTGGAGGGAGAGGTTTTTAGGAGCCATACATCAATAGAAGAAGGCATGAGGGAGCGTAATGATGGGATTCATCCTCCAGCAGTGGGCAGCTGCATGATTTCACCTCAAGCTCAATCAAAAGTCCTTTACATTGTATTTTTTTTTTCTTTTCAATGAATATCCAAAGATCGTATATCTTTGTCACTTGGGAATCATATGGAGACTTACATCAGATGAAATCTAAGTTAGTGGTTGTTTCACCAAGATAGCCAAATCTTCCTTAAGGGATAAATCAGAGAAGGGGAGCATAGGGGATTTAATTTAATTAGTTGGCTATAAAATCAAACGGAGTGGTTTTTGTTTGTTTGTTTTTTGGTGTTCTTTGAATTTTTGCCAGGGTTTGGATTATCACTGGATCAAATTTGGAGAGAGACCACACAAAAATTAGTTGTCATATACTTCAGTTATATTTTCAATCAAGGTAGAACCATTACAAAATCTTGCTATTGAAGAAAATATGAACAGATTCAAAATTTAGGCCATCTGTAAAGTGTTTATTTGACTAGCTTAAAAATAAAGACGTACATATTAAAGAATTAAGGCTGAAAGCTAAAAACTAAAAAGAAAACAGAAACATCAAAATTACGAGTGAGTAGAAAGTAATTGGAGAAAACACTTAAAATAAGGTATTTACTCTAGTCAGATCCTAACTGCCAAGTTAGGTGAGTCAGTGGATATGCAAATGACTCAGGTCTCTAGCACTCAATATCCCAATCGAGGTGCACCACCTGAGTCTTTAGCTTGAGTTGCTCAGATAACTGCTGAACCCTCTGGGGTACTCGCCACAGAGTTAGGAGAGAGAGTCAAACTTGCATCCAGTACTAGTGAAATCACCACCCCCCTCCCCAAGTTAAAAAGCTACTGGGAGGTGATCTAGTTAGAGTACTCATTGGTTCATGCAAGAACACTGTGCCATCTGGTGAGGGGGATGGTCACTACATTTCTTCTTCAAGACACGTCATGCTGATTGATTAGTGGTTCTTTCCTATTGCTCCAGGAAGCAGTCAAATACAACCTCTCATTTTGGTAAAGTAAAAAATGAGGCATAGACAGTGTAAGCATTGATTTTATGCCATAAATGAAGACCACATTAACATGAAAGCTGTAACTTTTTCTGACTTTAGGCAAATAAATAAGCCCCCAAAGTGTTGTGCTGTTAGAATAGAAACTCCATTTGAACAACTACAGTTAAAAGGGAAGGATACTAGGTCTCTTGAGACTTTAAGAGCAGGCATTCTGCATGGCCTTTGGAGGGCCAGCATGAACTGGAGTGCTGTAGAGACCCGTGAAACCCCTCTGTGCATATATTTTATTCTCCTTTTGTTTCTGCAGATCACTTTTCTCTGTTTCCCAGTCCCCATGGTAGTTTCAAGTACATTAATGAAGGCCCAAGAGTTAAATACAAGGACTGGTTAAAGATATACTTAAGAAAATCCAGAAAGGTGACACAGGATTCTGGACGTCAGTGGATGAGAGCAACCATAATGGAAGCGGTTAACATAAATTCATAAAAAGAACTTAAAACAGCACAATTAACCAAAACAACAAATATTACAAAATCCAGAGATGGGTAAGAGAAGGTGATTGCTTGCTGAATTTTAGCACTGAAATGTATGCAATCCTTTTTTTATTGTTTAATGCCTTAGGGATCTACTTTCACTGGAAGAGTTTAAGAGGGGACACTGTATCTCCAGGGAGAAACCAGACTTCATCTATGGTGAGGAAGCAGAGTGATTGATCTCTGATGAGTACTGTTCATAATTCTGCGGTGCAAGCATTTGCGGAGACGCTATGTGGGGTTTGCATAAGAATGCAAGTAAACAAGAGACTTCTACAGACAGTTGACCTTTCCCATCAATCTTTTTTTCTTTCTTCTTTTGTTTGATTCACTTTTATTATTAGGAGCAAAAAGTGAGCAGATTAGAATTTTATTTCCTTTCATAATTCATAAACATGATAGACATGACTAAATAGTTTGGAAATTTTCCATTTCAACAGGTATCCTGTGTTGAACACAAGAATCTTCCATTCAGCCACATTATTATTGAATTTCCATTGGTTTTTCATCCAGAAGACATGTTTGAGTGATCTATATTGTACTGTGTGTGATCCTCAGTACTTATTAGCACAGACCATGCAGTGCTAACAGTGTCCGGCACTGTTCTAAGAGCCTCACCCACGTGACTTCATGTAATCTATATCCACATCCAGCCACATTGACATTGTTAGTTACCTGTTCTTTTGCTAAGGAAACTGAGGCACAGAGATATTAAACAATGAGGCCTGGGTCACACAGGAAGGAAGTTGGATGTGAATGTCAGCATGGAGTCTCCAAAGCCTTTTCCTTAACTTGGTTATCTTTCCAAAGGTCACAAATATAAATATCTACATTAAGGAGCAGTTTATGATACACACTGACAGAGTGGTTTTCCAAAAGTAGAGAAGGCATTGCTGATTTCCAGGTGTTTGACCTGGCCAAAAAAAATGTTGAATGATGGAGAATTATGAATGTTGAACTTAACTGTTAGACAATGGGGACCCACTAAAGAATTAGAGATTTTGCAGCAAAGAGGGAAAACCAAAGGTTTGATGCTTTAGTGGGAAGACAATTTGGCAGCCCTGTGAGGGAGATGGTTTCATCGGGGAGAACTGGGCCCTGGGATCTAGGGTGTTAGGGCCAAGGTGAAAGACTTCAGGAATAATCTCGCAATTGTGTAGGTATACAGGATTTGGGCTTACACCAATATGATTTTAGGAGACATGGAAAAGATAAAAAAGATAAACCATAATACTTTCCCTTTTTCTCAGCTTTCTTTCCTTACCACGAGTACACTTAATTTTTCTGTTTTGTTTCCCTGAGAGAATTTCCCAGGGCAGCAAAATAGTCATGTTTTGCCTTTGATATCTGAGTGCTAATCAGATGTTCAATGGCTTTGTTCTGCTGTTTATGACTTGAAAGGTAACCATATGGGACAAATGAAAGCATGATCCTCAGTCTATACTCTGTTTATGGTAGATCCAGTACAGTAGCTTCAATGGCTACGTTTGAGGGACTCTGAATATTTAAACATAAGCAAAGCCTTTGAAGGCCTAGATAATGTTGATCAGTGTCTAGAAAATGACAGGGATTGACACACGCTCCCATGGATTTACATAACAGGGTAAGATGTATCTTAAGCTCTTTACACTTCTGCCCTTTATATTAGAGGGTTGCCCTCTTGAGGAAAGGTCTGATTCCTTTATATCCTTCAGTGCTTTGCATTTAGATTTGTATTGCTTGACTTTTTTTTGCCGGTAATTCTTACTAGGACCTGTTGGAGCATGTGGTTCTTTGTGTGTTTTTTTGTTTTATTTTTTTCATAGACCTCAGATCATCTCTTTTTATTTTTTAAAGTTTATTTATTTTGAGACACAGAGCACAAGTGGGAGAGGGGCAGAGAGTGAGAGGGAGAGAGAGAATCCCAAGCAGGCTCTGCCTGACATGGGGCTTGATCTCACAAAGCATAAGATCATGACCTGAGCTGAAATTAAGAGTTGGACACTTCACTGACTAAGCCACTCAGGAACCACAGTCAGACTATCTCTTTTAAAAAATGAGTCATCCCTGGGGCCCCTGGGTGGCTCAGTTGGTTAAGCATCCAACTCTTGGTTTTGGCTCAGGTCATGGTATCACGGTTCGGATTGTGAATGTGAGAACTGTCAGTATTTCTACTGTCTGTGTGGAGCCTGCTTGGGATCCTCTCTCTCTCCCTCTCTCTCTGTCCCTCCCTTGCTTGCTTTTTCTCTCTCAAAAAATAAAAAATAAAAAATAAATGAGTTATCCCAACAACATACTAAGTGAACTAAGTCAGACATAAAAGGACAAATAATGAGTTTTTTCATTTGCAGAAGTTACTTAGTATAGTCAAATTCATAAAGACAGAAAGTAGAATAGTGGTTACCAGGGGCTGGGGTGGGTGAGGGGGAATGGGGATTGTTTAATGGATACAGAGTTCCAGATCATTCTATGGGACGATGGACAATTTCTCAAAATGGCTAGTGGCGATGGCCACACAACAATGTAAATGTAGTTTATGTCACTGAAACTTACACTTAAAGATGGTTAAAGTGGCAAACTTTATATTGTATATATTTTATCATGACCAAAAAGAGAAAGAGTCATACTAACTTATCCTAGTTCCCCCTTTCAAGACTGATATGTTGGTGGCTATGTTCCAGGGAGCTCACTAATAATTCTATATTGCTTGAAATTCCTTTTTTGAAATGTGCAATCTGAGAATTTATTAAAAATGGGGCAGGCCCCATCACTTACTTCCATCCAGGTAAATAATTGATCCTGTTTGCCTAGTGGCACTTCACAAGCCATATTCTCTTGAAACGTAGATCTACAAGGTGTTAATAAATGTCACTGAAAAATAATTGAGGGAATTATAGAGCTTGAGAAGCTGTGAGTTAACAGTACTAAGAATCTTTCTTACTCTCAGACTTCTCTCAAATTTTAGCATACTAATGTGCATAAAGAATATTCGAGAGAGTAGCAGAGTATGCATATCTCCCCCCAAACTTCTGGCCACACACCTGTCTAATAACAGAAAATATTTTGGGACTAGAATTCCTTGGATAATAGTTTGGGGGAATGGAGAGTGGCAGGATAAAGTCCAGCTATTTAGTATGGATTCCAACATCTTCCATGGCGATTCCACTAAAATTCCAACCTTCTACATCCCCACCCCTCACTCAGATAGTGCGTAGCCATGTTATACTTCTTGATTAGTGTAATTTGCACTCTTGGCTCCCATGTACTTGTTCAAGCTCAGTCTGGTATGCACTCCTCTCCTGTTTATCCTCCAGAGAAACTTGACCTCATTCAAGTTTTTCTTGGCTTTCTAAGTGTGAAGGCGTTGCAAATGTCTTATTACACCTTTTGAAGCATTAATGCATACCTTAGCTACTTACGTGAGCAATTATGACATTTTACCTTTATTATTGCTAATTGTTCACAAGTCTCTCTTATCTACTACATGTTAAGTTTCATGAGTGCAAGGCAAGGCCATGTCTTATTCATCTTCGCATTTTCCCCACCCTGTTGTCATTCACGTCAAATAGGTATTCCCTATGTATATGTTTGCAAACTTGAATTTCATTACTTAGCAGTACCTATGGTGCATCAAGCATCCGAACCAGGTTTAATTGGTAGGATTAAAAAAAAATATTAGTCACAGTTTCTGTTTGTTAGCAGATAGGAAACCAACACATGCAGAGCTGAAATAATTTTAGAAAAATTATAAAGTGAAATTGCTGATGCAAATGGGGGAAAAGAAATAGAATACGTGAGTGAGGAAAAGCAAAACCTTAAAGACTAATGTAGTTGGCTGGGTTGAAGGATAGCACTTGAGCTGAGTTTTAAAGGACGTGATGGGGGGCTCCTGGGTGGCTCAGTCGGTTGGGCGTCCGACTTCAGCTCAGGTCACGACTTCAGCTCAGGTCACGATCTCACCGTCCGTGAGTTCGAGCCCCGCATCGGGCTCTGGGCTGATGGCTCAGAGCCTGGAGCCTGCTTCCGATTCTGTGTCTCCCTCTCTCTCTGCCCCTCCCCCGTTCATGCTCTGTCTCTCTCTGTCTCAAAAATAAATAAAACGTTAAAAAAAAAATAAAAAATAAAAATAAAAAAAAAAAATAAAGGACGTGATGGACATGAATTAGTGGAGAGGACCAGAAGTGCTGCTTTCCTTTGTTGTCATCCTAATTTACATCATCAGCATCTTTATCAGAACTATTAAAACCCACCTTTCCTATCACCATTTTGTTATCAAAAAGCTGTCCATGGATGGTGCTGTCTGTTGACCTTTTCACATCTACCTGGTGTAACCGGACTTCCTTGGCTAAGACGATGTCTATTTCTATAGTTTAGCATCTCACTGGTGGAGTTATTTTTTTCCTTTGATCCTGTGGATGGTGCGTAAGAGACAAAGGGAAATGACAGAGGTGTTTTTATACTCTAGCAAGTCATAGTATATTAACCACATGACATAACTGTTGTTTTATGTATCATGACCTGAACCTTAATGCCATGTTGCCACCATATTCTGGTGGGAAAAAGACTCAGAGGCTTTTTCTGCTTTGGTATTATCTACTTAAATAATTCTGATTTTTAAGACTCCAAGAAAGTTGTCACAAGTCTTGCTTTATGGAAACCTACGGAAGGAGATGTTGCCTAACTGACGTCAGCCCTTGCTAATTACTTGGCAATCACTTGGCCTTCACAGGTACCATGGACGTTTCTGCCATTGCTGACAAATGGGAAGGGGCATGTAGTGACGTTCATTGTGCCACAGGCCGTCAACAGCAGGGAAAGACTGATTTGGCAGCTCCAGCGATGGAACTTCAAAAGGAAAAAATGTTGAAAAATTTAAGGTGCCTAGTTGGTTGAATTATATCACAGAAATAATGGGAACATTTAGGCCAGGCGAAAAAGAGACACATAACTGCATTTAAAGGATTGCCATATCATTCTACAAACCTCCAGCAGCCTACTTTCTCCAAACTGAGCATGCGGCTCTCTTACTAGGTGAAAGTCCAGCCGGGCATGTCTGCTTTCGTGAGCATTCAGCATGAGAAAGGCCAGCTCTCTTTAAGATTACAAACCACTAGGGGCGCCTAGGGGCTGGGTCAGTTGAGCATCCAACTTCCGCCGAGGTCATGATCTCACAATTTGTGGATTAGATCCCGGCCTCTGACTGTGTGCCGACAGCGTGGAGCCCAGAGCCTGCTTCAGATTCTGTGTCTCTCTCCCCTTCCCCGCTTGCGCGCGCTCTCTCTCTCTCTCAAAATAAATAAACATTAAAAAAAAATTACAAACCACTAACATTTCCTTTCATTGGGATACTTCTTTTGAAAGAGATATTAAGCTGTTACATTTAACCAAATAGTACATGGGAAGGTGCTTTGTAAACAGTAATTTCCAGCAGCAATAACAGAAGAATATTTTATGCATTATAATATACTTCTAACACTCCATTCTATATGTGAATACTCTTATTTTCATTATTTGAGGCAATTTCTCATCCTGGAATTTAGAGCTTACTTGCATTTGGTTTATAAGACAGATTTCCCATTATCATTTGATACAGGCGTGAGAGACAGAAGGAACATCGGCAAAAAATGTTAAATATGAACAAGGGGCAGTGGTGGTGGGTGGTTGTGGTTATGGGAGTAGAAGGAGGTCATGATAGTAAGGCCTGTCCTGAGAATCAGTATCATTCAATTGCTTGAATTTATGCTGCCATAGGAGCAAATGTCAATGCCTCATTTCAGAGGCGTAGCTTTGGACTACACTAATGGGCAAAATCACAGGGGAGAGGAAAGGAAACTGCAAGGGAGTAGCTGTAAACAAAACGATCGTTATTGAGTGGATCTGGCACTTTTGTTTTTGTTGCCCATATAAATAAAGTTAGAAATAACTCTAACTTCAGACATAAATTTCAGTCTATTCTTGAGATTGTATCTTGAGATATTATTTATTAAGCGGTTCTTTCCTCTAACTTCTTTCCCCCTGGTTAATCAGAGACTTCCATATTGCCCCAAGAAGTAGGAATATTGTAAAAGGAATAAAAAGAACTAGAAAGAGTCAGTGTTCAGTTTCCTTGACTTTCAATATAGGGCTTTGAGATTCAAAAGGGAAAACCTAAACCATTTAAGGAACAATTTACACCTGGAAGTAGAATGAATGAGGAAGTAGAAAATGAGATTATGCTTGACTAGGGTCGCCTCTACCCTGCCCCCTGGTGGGAAGATAGAGGAATGACACAGGAATAGTTCGGGAGATTTCAATTAAAGACTTGGGCAATTTTGGAAACCAAATCATTGATTCTTTGCTGAGGGAGTCTTGCATGCAACCTGTATGAAGGAGGTACGACAGTGGCCTATCTTGTCCCTGAGGGTCCTTTTAATATTAGCTGTCTACATATTGCTCCCTTGTCAGTTTGCAGAAGGATTTCAGGCTGTACCTAAACTGCCCCATGTAGATAGATACCATCCTACCCCGACCTCTTTAAATAACCCATTACAAATTCTCAAGTTGACTAATATGCCTAAGGGAATACAGCCAGTCTATTGTTAGTATTCACCCCAAACATACAGTTAGGGTTCAAACTCAGACTATTTCATGCAAGGAACGAGCTCCATTTAACCACTAGGAATTACAGAGAGATCCAAGGAACTGAGTCATAAGAACTGTCATCAGAGGATGCCGAAACTGTGACAAGTTTACCTCTGAATTGGGCAGCCTGCTGCTTAGTAGGACACTTTCCACTAGTCATAATCTTGTGAAAAATAAAAACAAATCTTTATTTTATTTATATTTAGAATGGCTTTTTATAGATGTTAATGATCATAAACTCGTATCTTATTTGTACCCTACTCAAGAAATGATCAACAACCTTCTGTCTTTTGTTTTTTTCTGAGGTTAAGTTTTTTTTCACTTATAAAATTAAATAAAACACTACTATACAGGGTTACGAGGATTAAATTGGGTAACATGTCAAATGTCGAAGCACTTAGCACAGTGTCTGACACATACAAGACCTAGAAAACTTTAGTGATTGTCTTAGAAAAAAAGAAAAAGAAAAAGAAAAAATGTTCTAGGGCTATTTTTATGTATTAACCACATAAAAAGGTCAGGTGCCAAAATAAAATATGTATCATTTCTATTTAATGGCTCTACCTCTTAATTTCCCTGGGAGATTTACCCAAAGGCACTTTTTCCCTGATATTATGATTCTGTTGAGATCTTGAGGAGGGATTTCAGTGATTTCACTGATGCAAATGAAATAAGAAGCAGGGGAGCCCATTTTCATGATCCTTTGTAAACTTCATTCTGCATGAGCTAGGGTATGTGCATATCATCCTGTCCCAAACATACCCTAAGTCTTTGTCCCCATGACGGCCAGAGCCAGAGCTCAATGCCTATCTTTGAGGAGACTGTGTTTTGAGTCTCCCAAACCCACATATCTGATTTCTTTAAGATTGGTATACCTCTGTACAATCTTTCTTCTGAAGAACTCATGGCATTATCATTAGAGAATGTTATCCCATTTCATTCTTTGGCTTGCAGAATAGAGGAGAAACCGTTATTTGATGTTATACAGGTTATTTAGCAAAATCCTGGTCTCTCTAAAGGGTAGCTCGGAGTTCACATAGGAGGAAGTTTGATGCTACGCAAAGGGGCATCTCTGGTGACGAAGAGGGCCATTGTATGTATTTTTTTTGTGTGTGTGTGCTTAATTAGGATAATCACTTTTCATTACCTGCTGCTTAATTCAATGTTTCTAAAATTCAAGGCCCATATTAATCTCATTTAACACAATAGCAACATTCATTAGAAAACATTTCTTATTTAGTCTTGATGGGCTCTTCACAATTGTCATATTATAGATAATGTAGTAGGGATAATTTTGTTTCAATGCCTAGACCTATAGTCCCATCATTTTTGTTGTTATTGGTGCAGATAATAAACTGCTATTAAATCCCAATATTCTAAAAGATTGCTAAAATGACTGAGCATCTGTTAGTTTGAGCTTTTTTCCTCCAGGGCAGCAATTTGAATTTTTTGTAAGCTAGCTTTTGCTTGGTTATTTGTGTTTGTTGAGGCAGGAGTATTTAAATCTTGATACAACTTTTTTTTTCTTCATGTGAAGGAACTCCAAAATAGTTTATATTCTCTTTCCACCTCCCATCTGCCCTCCCTTAGGCACCTAAAAAGATTCTGGTAAGGAAAACTAGAATCTTCTTTACTTTGTTGTAAGAGGCAAGAGACAAGCCTTCTGGGGGAAGAGAAGGGCTTGGCATTGATAATATTTTCCCAGTCTTTTGGCTTAAGCCCTCCTAAAATAAATAATTCAAAATGTTAGGGATGTTTCAGTGCATATCAATCCAAGGTGCGGAAGGGTGTGTCTGGTCTTTGCACAGCCAACAGCTAATCAAAGACTCGCTTATCATAAATGTATTCATGTAGGAAATAAGAACCTGATCTGTTTAAATCTTACAGAACATACAAGACCCAGTTCACAGCTTTGAGTAAAATTCCTGACTCCCTTTGATAAGATTGTGGGGACAAATGTGAAATATTTTTAGAAAAGTAGAAACATCGTAAAGACTGCAGGTACTTCACTGGTGTGTTTCTGGAATTTTCTGTCAATAGCATTGCTAGAATTAATTGATTATATACAGCTACATTACTGTCCCCTCAATTCATCTGCACACATGTTACAATCACCTGTCTTGATAGAAACAAGCAATTGCTTCAGGATTGTTTTCTATACCAGTGTTTAGTAGAACTACTCTACCGGTTAGAATATTTCCTTACTCTTTGAATTTTGAGGAAACCATACATTATACTTTATTTTACCCAGAATGTCTCAAAAAAGTGAAACAGGTCATCTTCATAGTTTCTTGTTGTCTCTTTTTTTTTTTAATTTTTTTTTTAACGTTTATTTATTTTTGAGACAGAGAGAGACAAAGCATGAACGGGGGAGGGTCAGAGAGAGGGAGACACAGAATCTGAAACAGGCTCCAGGCTCTGAGCTGTCAGCACAGAGCCTGACGTGGGGCTCGAACTCACAGACTGCGAGATCATGACCTGAGCCGAGGTCGGCCGCTCAACCGACTGAGCCACCCAGGCGCCCCTCTTGTTGTCTCTTAAGGTTTACAAAGTGGAGGAATTCATATGACTTGGACGAAATGTGCAGCTATTGGTTTTGAGGAGTTTGTTAAGTGCTGGTTTTATCCTCCAGTTTATTTGGGGATCTATTTATTTCATATAGAGGAAAGGAAAGTGGATTAGGGCACTGTTATAGGAATAGAAGAAATTGTGATTTTTCTCCTCTCAAGTGTTGAATGTTTTGTATACATTTTCAATGGTATGCACCTTCCTAGTATTTCTCTGTCAGTTATATATCTTTTACACTCTTATAATGTAGCCTGCAAATCTCCTCATGCAAACACAGAACTCAATGAGTGAAAATGCTAACCACCCGAGGGCCAGGGCTGAGAGGTGGGAATTAATTTGTCTTTACGTTTCCTCATATTGAACTTTACTAGATGGACAGTGCTGACCCTTGCTCTTATTAATTCATTGACCTTACATTATCCCATAAAAAATTACTTAAGGAAATTTTTATTTGACAATTTGAGGATGTTATATGACTGTCAAAAGCAAATTATACAATTTCTCCTTCTCTAACATTTATGCTTTCTTGCAGTTTTTAAGTTTTGTCAGTCAACATACGTTTCACTAAGTTCCTTTTGTGGGTAGGAGGCTTCTAGAATTTTCTTTACAAGGGACAAGAGGATGCATGAAACATAGTTCCTTCTTAGAAGAGGTTTTAGGGGGAGCTAAGGTAGCTACTCTAGAACATTAAACAGTCATTCAGATAGGTGCGCCTGGGTGGGTCAGTCGGTTAAGCATCTGACTTTGGCTCAGGTCATGGTCTCATGGTTCATGGGTTTGAGCCCCGTGTCCGGCTCTGACTGCTTGGAACCTGGAACCTGCTTTGGATTCTGTCTGTCTGTCTCTCTCTCTCTCTCTCTCTCTCTCTCTCTCTGCCCCTCCCCCCCCCACACACACACACACTCTCTCTCTCTCTCCCCAAAATGAATAAACGTTAAAAAAAAATTAAAAAAAAAAACAGTCATTCAGGTATTGTTTGGTTAACTACCATGGAAGTGACATAGAGAATTCATGTTACCCTTCAGAGAGAGGGTTGTCAACAGGCTGGAGCAGTTGAGATATGGCACTTGTCCTAGGCTTTAGAAACAGTAAGGGGTGCCTGGGTGGTTCAGTCAGTTAAGCATCCAACTTCTTGATTTCAGCTCAGGTCATGATCTCAGGGTTGGTAAGTTTGAGCCCTGTGTCTGGCTCTGGGCTGACAGTGCGGAGTCTGCTTGGGATTCTCTCTCTGCCCCTCCCCTGCTTTCTTTCTCTCTCTCCCAAAATGAATAAACATTAAAAAAAAAAAAAAGCAGCAGCTATGGTGTAGGGTAAAAAAAAAACAGTAAAACGGGCTAAGCAGACCTTGGTTCTCACTTTAGACTAGACTTGAGTGAGTTATACAATCACCCTGTGTCTCAGTTTTCTCATCTGTAAAATGAAAAGCTTAGATATAATTTTAGTGTCTATCTAGAACTAAATGTAATTATTTGGGTGAGAAGGACTCTTCTGGGTAAGGCAGCTTCTGCAGTGTCTGCCAATGATCCCTGCCTTCTGTTATTTATGGCAACATTGAGGGAATGTCACTTCAATGATTAGATTATGAAATATTGGGACTTTTTTCTTGCTAGCAGGCTCCCTCTATTGCTCTTTTGGCTTGTGTGTTGATAAAGCAAGTTGCTGTGTTGGAGAAGCCCCGAGGCAAGAAACTGAGGGCCACATCCAGACAAAGAACAATCGATGAATTGAGGTCCTCCGCCCAACAGCCAATGAAGAGCTGAACGCTTCCAACAACTATTGAGTGACATGCTTCCCCAGGAGAGCCCACAGATGAGATTGCATTCACTGAGCCAACACTTTCACTGCAGCTTTGTGAGAGACCATGAAGCAATGAGGACTCGGTCACGTCCAGATTCCTGACCTACAGAGACTGGGGTGTAATAAATGGGTGTTGTTTTAACAGGCCATATTGTCGGATAATTTGATACTCAGTAATAGACAATGAATACACCCATTTAACTAAAATATATTGTTAGGTATCACAAATACTGTTTAGTTATTATGGAACTTTTATTACAATGTAAATAATGTAGTTAATTTTTACTATAACGTAGATGAGCAAAGGAGGTGTCTGTACGACTTTCTATGTTGAAATAAT
Source organism: Panthera leo (assembly GCF_018350215.1). Lineage (NCBI taxonomy): Eukaryota > Metazoa > Chordata > Mammalia > Carnivora > Felidae > Panthera > Panthera leo. The sequence goes on from NC_056682.1 coordinate 63,474,252, forward strand.
CCCTGGTAAAACCTTGATAAAGCCATTAACCATCATTAAACCTGTTGGACCTCTTTCAGCGTACACGTGCATGTGGTTTTGTTTCTCCATGTATCATTTGGTGTCATCTGTTTTCTTTCAGGAATCTTTCTTTCTTTCTTTCTTTCTTTGTCTCTCTCTCTTTCCCTTCCTTCCTTCCTTCCTTCCTTTCTTCCTCTTTCTTTCTCTCCTTCTTTCTCTCTCTTTCTTTTTCTCTTTCTTCCTTCCTTCCTTTCTTTTTCTTTCTTTCTTTCTTTCTTTCTTTCTTTCTTTCTTTCTCTTTGTCTCTCTCTCTTTCCCTTCCTTCCTTCTTCCTTCCTTCCTTCCTTCCTTCCTTCCTTCCTTTCTTCCTCTTTCTTTCTCTCCTTCTTTCTCTCTTTCTCTTTCTTTCTTTCTTTCTTTCTTTCTTTCTTTCTTTCTTTCTTTCTCTCTTTGTCTCTCTCTCTCTCTTTCCCTTCCTTCCTTCCTTCCTTCCTTCCTTCCTTCCTTCCTTCCAATACTGGCTGAAAATGAACTCATATTACCTTTACGTATGGACGACTCAGCAGTGCACGCTTAGCCTGATTTGGTGCCAATTCTTTAGCCTTTGCCTTTTCCAGCTCAGCAACACAAGCCACTGACTTTGGACCCAGGACGATGCCTCCCCAGAGATGGTGGATCTCATCATATTTGTCATTGTCATTGGTCCTCATAGCTTCCACCTGCTTGGACAGACCTCCTTTGTCTTCTGAGTGAACCTGTGTGAGGTTTTCCTGTGGACCAGATGCCCAGCTTGGCCTTCCTCTTGATAATGCAATGGGGAACACCCACCTTATGACACAGGGCAGACAGGAAGACAACCAGCTCAGTGGGGTCCACAGAATGTAAAATCACTATCAGCTGAGACTTCTTTTCCATTAAGGTGGGGACAGTATTAACCCCCACTTGAAGAACAGGTGGCCTCTTAATGGGGTCATCCCCTTTGCTAGCAACTTTGTTCTCAATTCAGGCCAAAATTTCCTGCTTCTTCTCTTGCTTGGTCTCTGGTCTGAATCTGTAGATGAACTTAAGCAATTGAATAACTGTTTGGTGGTCCAAGGCCTAGGTGAACTGGTTAATGACAGAAGGAATTTTCAGATGTTTAAAGGGAAGAGCCTTTGCCATTGCAACCAGATACAGAGGGGACATTTCACAGAGTGAAGTCCCTTTGAGGCTGGATGTCCTGTCCCTTGTTTTAACAAGGGACCGACCACCTTTTTTGGCCTCTGGCTTCTTCCTGACAGCAGGGTCCAAGACCGCCTTCTTCCCTTTAGCCTTCTTTCCTTGTGGCAGCTGTGATAGCTGGAAGAGAGAGAAAGGAAAAGGAATTATCTCTTTCAGGAATTTCTTAAAATTCCTGTTCCATTGGTAGTACTTTTACAAAATACATGGATTTTTACAAAATAAAATTATTTATGTCATTGTTTGGGTTTAGGGTTGGTTGGAAGGCAGATGTTTGTGCTAGATCATTCATTCTTGCTGGTGCTTTCTTTTCCTAAATTCCTTCTCTCCTGGGTTCAGTGGCAATTCTGTGTCTAGCTTTTCTCTGGCCCTTTTAGGTCCTGCTTCTCAGTTCAGGCCAGGTTCTAGTCACCCTTGTTTGCTTTTCTTTTTAGGTTCACTTCTTAAATATGAAGGTTTTATTTTTAGAACTTTCCTGTTCTAAATCTGCATTCTCAGAGTTTATCTAGCTTGTACTTATGGTTTAAACTAGCATTTCCTGAAGTATGGGATAGGAATCACTGCCAGAATGGAATGATTTGGGGGGTTCATGCTCATATAGGTAACTAATACTGAATCACATGTTGAAAACCTTAAATCCATTTTAATGCTTTTTCTATCCAGAGTACATCAAGTTAGGTATGAAACTTGAACACTCTTCTAATATAGGCTAACCATCCTTGGTAATAAAGGAATGCAGTCCTTATGAGCAAATTTATTTTTAGGTAAATAAACCTTAAAATATGGTTTGTTTCTTTCTTTTTCTTTTTTTTTTTTTTTGTTTTTGAGGATTTCGGGGATCTATCAGGCAAATTACTTAACTAACAATAATCAGGCAATTTCTTTCTTTCCTTTTTTTTTTTTTTTTTTTTGGTCCTGTTTTATTTTATTTTATTTTTAATTTAAATTTTAGTTAGCATACAGTGCGATACTGGTTTCCAGAGTAGAAGTCAGTGATTCATCACTTATATACAACACCCAGGGCCCATCACAGGTGCCTTCCTTAATACCCATCACCCATTTAGCCCATCCTGCACTCACCTCCCCTCCAACAATCTTCAGTTTGTTCTCTATTGTTACAAGTCACTTGTGGTTTGTTTCCTGCTCTTCTTTCCACCCCCTTCACATATTCATCTGTTTTGTTTCTTTAATTCCACATATGAGTGAAATCACATGGTACTTGTCTTTCTCCAGTTGACTAATTTTGCTTAGCATGATACACTCTAGCTTCAACCATGTCATTGCAAATAGCAAGATTTCATTCTTTTTGATGGCTGAGTAAGATCTCATTGTATAAATATCACATCTTCTTTATCCATTCATCATTTGATGGACATTTGAGCTTTCTCCATAGTTTTGCTATTGTTGATAAGGCTGTTAAACATTGGGGTGCATGTACCCCTTCCATCTGGGTTTTTGTATCCTTTGGGTAAATACCTAATCGTGCAATTGCTGGATTGTATGGTAGTTCTATTTTTAGTCTCTTGAGGATCCTCCATACTGTTCTTTAGAGTGGCTGTACCAGTTTGCATTCACATCAGCAGGGCAAGAGGCTTCTCCTTTCACCACATCCTCACCAACATCTGTTGTTTCTTGTGTTATAAATTTTAGACATTCTGACAGGTATGAAGTGATATCTCACCATGGTTTTGATTTATATTTCCCTAATGATGAATGATATTGAGCATCTTTTCATGTGTCTATTAGCCATCTGGATGTCTTCTTTGGAAAAGTATCTATTTATGTCTTCTGCCCATTTCTTACCTGGATTATTTGTTTTTTGGGGTGTTGAAATTGATATGTTCTTTATAGATTTTGGATATTAACCCTTTATCAGATGTGCCATTTGCAAATATCTTCTCCCACTCCATAGGCTGCCTTTTAGTTTTGTTGATTGTTTAATTCACTGTGCAGAAGCTTTTATCTTGATGAGGTCCCGATAGTTCATGTTTGCTTTAGTTTCCCTTGTGTTTGGTGATGTGTCTAGCAAGAAATTGCTGCGGCTGAGGTTAAAGAGGTTGCTGCCTGTGTTCTCCTCCAGGATTTTGATGGTTTCCTATCTCACATTTAGGTCATTCATCCATTTTGAGTTTATTTTTGTGTATGGTGTAAGTAAGTGGTTCAGTTTCATTCTTATGCATGTCGCCATCCAGTTTTCCCAACATCATTTGTTGAAAAGACTGTCTTTTTTCCTTTGGATATTCTTTCCTGCTTTTTTGAAGATTTGTTGCCCATATGGTTGTGGGTCCATTTCTGGGTTTCTATGTGTCTGCTTTTGCACTTGTACCATACTGTCTTGATGACTACAGCTCTATAATATAGCTTGAAATCTGGAATTATGATACTTCCAGCTTTGCTTTTTTTTTCAGGATTGCTTTGGCTATTTGGGGTCTTTTGTGGTTCCATACAAATTTTCGGATTGTTTGTTCTAACTCTGTAAAAAATGCTGGTGGTATTTTGAAAGGGATTGCATTAATGTATAGATTGCTTTGGGTAGTATAGATATTTTGACAATGTTCTTCCAATCCATGAGCATGAAATGCTTTTCCATTTCTTTGTGTCTTCTTCAATTTTTTTCATAAGTGTTCTACAGTTTTTAGAGTACAGATCTTTTCCCTCTTTAGTTAGGTTTATTCCTAGGTATCTAATTGTTATTGGGGCAATTGCAAATGGGATTGATTCCTTGATTTCTTCTTCTGCTGTTTCATTATTGGTGTATAGAAATGCAACAGATTTCTACACATTGATTTTATATTCTGTGACTTTGATAAGTTCATGTATTAGTTATAGCAATTTTTTTGGTGCAGTTTTTGGGTTTTATACATAGAGTATCATGTCATCAGAGCATAACTTTTGACAAATAAGGGTAGAATCTGACATTGTATTCTTCTTTGCAGTTAGCTTTTACTCACAGCAAGTGGTACTTTCTGGTGATGGTAGTAATATAAATTTGTCCTTTAATTTATTAAAATAAAAAAGGGAATTTATTTAAGGAAAAACGTTAAGTAAATAATATGTGTGTACAATATGTGATGCATGGTTGGAGCAGAATTATGAAGGTAGTAACTGTGGTATGAGAATTTGAGAAGTGGTACACTAGAGATCTAGAAAACCACAAATGCATCATTATCCTCAATTGATCTATTTAATGGTTGTCAATGAACTGAGCATGGTTCTAAAAGGCACAGTATGGATCTGGATAATAAAAAAAGAATAATAGATGTTATTAGATGTAAGAGCACTGAGTTGGAAATGATCCTACCTACATTCTCCTGATTGCCTCAGTTTCTTTGCTGGAGAAATCTTGTGCATGGCCCAAAGCAGTGGTTCTCAGACTTTAGGTAGGGGAATCAAATTCACATGGAAGTTTCTTAAAACATAGATTAGTCCCTTGTACCTTAAGAATTTCTGCTTTAGTAGGGTCTGAGAATTTGCAGTTCTGAGTTACTAGATCTGGAGACCATACTCAGTCTAAGCTAAATCTTGGACAAAATGCTTATAACATTCTGGGGGCTCAAATTTCAAAGGAAGCTTTTGGTTAAATAGCATAGACTTATAGGGTTTTAGAAATGGAAGCAATTGATCCTATGTGTCCTAAAGTGTGGTATAGTTTTCATTGCTGGTATTTAAGAAGACTTAGATGCATTTTAATTTTAATTTATATGTGCTTATATTAAGGTGTAGTAGAAAAGCACAGTGTATCAAACCTATTATTTTTCTGCTTAGCATGAGGCTTAATGTGAGTCAATAAAAATTACTGAGTAAAAGATAATAGTGGGTTTTTCTTAGATTGTGATGGAGAACATGAATAATGGAATTGGGAAATGCTGATTCTTTTTTTTTTAATTTTTTAGTGTTTATTTCTGAAAGGGGGCGGGGAAGTGCGAGCAGGAGAGGGGCAGAAAGAGGGAGACACAGAATCCAAAACAGGCTCTGAGCTTTCAGCACAGAGCCCCATGCAGCAATCGGACTATCGAACCCGAGATCATGACCTGAGGTGAAGTCAGATGCTTAACTGACGGAGCCACCCAGGCATCCCAGGAAATGCTGATTATTAAAGCCTTACCTCTTGACTGCACCTCCACTTTCATCTCCATTGGTTGCAAATAACCAATAGTTTCTTGATTCCTTTCCATGGTTTTAGTTAAGAGCGTTGACAACTCTTTCCTTGCTCATAGTGTTTCCTAATTGTTTTTTCTTCTACTCCATTCATTGTCTACACTGTTTTCAGTGACATCTCCCTGAAACACAAACTGCAGCATGTTATCCACCCTCCCCAACCCCCCCCCCCCCCGCCCCAAATCCATCAATGGCTTCCGAGTGGCTCAGAATACAGTTCAAATTCCTTAACATCTTACACAGGCCCCACGATCAGCCTTCTACCATCACCCTCCACTCTTCTACCATATCCACCTAGGATTTGCTTTTACCAAACTACCACACATAATGAATACCTCTCCTCCTCCTAGACCCCTGTGCCTTTGCACATGCTAATTCTCTGTCGTAAGTGCCTTTCCTCTGCTATTCTGTCTGACTGATTCCTGCTTAGTTATTAAGTCTCAGCGGGTCCCATCTCCCATGGTTAGAAACTGCATATGTCTATCATAATATCTATCATGCTATTTTTTAAAAAGTCATAAAATATATGATTAGAGATTTTTCAAATATTACAAAAGTGTAAAGAAAGTCCTCCTTCCCAGCTTTCCCCAGCCTCACCTTTCTCCCTGAAGGAAACACTATAATAGTCCAGTGTGTTTTTTACACCTTTTTAATCTGGATTTACAAACATACATATAAATAATGAAATCTATCTAAGACTATGGTTTAAGAGGTTTTGTTTTGTTTTGTTTTTTTCATTTCAGATCTCATGGGCATCTGTGCACATCAGGGCTTGAAAATCTACTACTTTTTTTTTCTTTTTTTAGCAATTGCCTTTTATTTAAGGAGAGATCAAGGAAAGAGACTGACTTTCATGTCTCCAGGGTTTTTTTATAAATGTTAGAAAATCTTCATTTTATGCAGCAACTTGTCTTATTTTTATCCTTATTTTATGTCCTTGAATAAAAAATATCTACACTGTTTTCCAGGAGTGATTTCAAGCAAAACTTAGTAACCGACATTTCTTATGTTATTTATCTATGTAGTCATTTATTTTTATCATTACTCTTATCCCATCTGAATGTTTTTTGTCCTTATAACCCTTGCCACACTTCTAGGACCCATTCTTTCTTTATTTTTTTTATATTTGAATGAAACACTTGAGTGTTTCAGAATATTATTGAATTTGATTTTCACAGTGACTCTGAGAGCTAAGCAGGACAGAATCATTCCTCTTTTACAAGGAGGAAGTTGAGGCATAGAGAAAGTGGTCTAACTATAGCCTGAGCATTCTGTCCTACATCAACAACATGTCCTCTGTCCCTTGCTTGCTCAGGACTCACCATTGTGATGTCCCAGCAGATATGCTCTGAATCTATACTCTTTGAAATAAAAAAATCTAGTCTGCTTAGTTTTCCTTAGATGAATTAATTTACACTAAAATATTTGCAGTAATTGTGACTTATTGTGGTACCACTCCCAGATATGAGTGATTATCATAGGAGCTGGTGAGTTAATCTAAATGAATGATAAATCCCAGTAGGAACTGTTGGAGAAAAGAGTTTTAATCAGAGTAGACTTTTTGGTGTACTCCAAACAATTTTATATGAAAGATCCTTTGAATCCACATCTCCGAATGAAATCATACCTATTACTTATGTTTTAGGAGGACACAGCCAGCTCTTAGCAGACTTCTTTTTTTCTTTTTGCATATTCTGCTTTATTTTTTTCACATTTTTTCCCCTCTGATCCATCTCAGCCAGTTCTTCAAGTAATCCTGAAAGGAAAGTCAGACTTGCCTGGTTTCTTTGAAAACTTTTCTTCAGAATAGCTGACAAAGTTTTTGAACTGTTGGTATTCATTTTTCATGATAACCCTTCATGAAAATGACCAAAATATTTTCAGAAAGTAGACTACTGGGGGACCTCTTTACTATGCATTTGCCACTTGACTCTTGAGATCTCAATTTAATTCTGTGAATTGAGATTTTTATTGCTACAGGGTGATTAGAAAAATTAATAGCAATTTCCTCAAAGCACTTTGAGGTCCTAAGGGGCCATTTATTGTTTCAACAAGATATTCTCCTCCTAATGTGTGCGTATTATTGTTTATGAAACAATGAGGGCCCAATGAAGAATAAGATTTGTTGTTGCAAAGAGTTTGCCTTTCTTCCTTATCTGCATTGAAACATGATTTTTTTCAAGAAGGATATTAGCACTGAAATCTCTAATCTTTATTCAGAAAGATGGCTTTATTTTTTTTAATAAAGGACTAGGCTGCATCTTTATCAGCCTGATTTTTTTCCATCCCTGTGGTGCTTTTAAATATACATAGAAAGATGGTCAGAGACTCTAGAAAGAAGGCAGAGCAGTTTCCTGATGGGAGTGAAGGAAGGTCAATAACATCTGTCCTCTGAATAGGGAAAGGGAGCTGCAGGTAGTGTAGACAAGGGTCTGAGCAAATTAATTAATACATGAGAGGACATCAGGAAATGGCTTCTCTGGTTTGCTGTAAATGGGATTTAATGAACTTTCGAAAACCAACAAAAAAAGAAAATCTGGGAATTCCTTAGAAATAGATCTCCCAGTTTCCCCTATTATCTCAATCTGTGAAACAATAAATTATTTGTCTTATAATGATTTCTATTATTAGTAATAGTAGAGATGATCATATAAAGAGTATCCACAATTAGCTCTGTGCTATGCATGCTACCTACATATTGATTCTTTTGTTTTTTGGTTTTTTGGGGGTTTTTTTGTTTGTTTTTAGGTAGGCTTCATGCTCAGCACGGAGCCCAGCACAGGGCCAATGTGGGACCCATCAGGGAGCCCAATGAGAAGCCCAAAGTGGGGCTTGAACCTATGATCCCCACATCAAAACCAGAGCTGAGATCAAGAGTCAGATGCCTAATGGACTGAGTCACCCAGGTGCCCCCAGATTGATTCTATTCAATCCTTCACATGGTCTTTGAGGTAAACGCTGTGATCCTCATTTTACAGATGAAGAACCTGAGTCTCAGTACTAACAACCTGCTCAAAGATGAAGAGCTAGTAAGTTCAGGAGTGTGAGCCAAACCAGGTTGTAGTCAAACTAGCCAAACACATCCCCTCAAGTACTTTAATGCTTCTTGACCTTTCCAAACTGTGGACTGAGTTGCAATGTTCTTCACATGAAATGACAACAATGGAAAACCAGAGTTGCAAATGAGGAACTCCCTTGGCATGCCAGAGCTGAACACTCTTTGCAGCATTTACAGTAGTACTAATAAAATAAATATTCCTGGGGGCAATGGTTTGATGTTTTAGTATATTCTCTGTGCTATTTCTCATTTAGTCAACCAAATTTAATGGACATCTGCTTTGTGAAACTGACTTAAGTGTTGTGTGCACTTGCAAGGGAAATTGCAGATTCCTGACCGATGGCCAGAAAGTTGTGTTGAGATGGTAATCCTGGGGAGGTGGGGAAGACGTGAGGAGATATAAGAAGATGGGACGAGTGGATCAATGCTTTTCACATTTATGTTGTTGATGATGAGAACATTCTAAAATTGGTTAGTATTGCATAAAACAAAGCAACATGTGGCGATTGCTCAGTTAATTTCACCACCATCACCACTTTAACTGAGTAAGCTTTGTGATCTGAATTACCCTGTGTGACTTCCTTATCATCTTCCCCTGCACACCCTCCCCAATTTCTACCTCCATTAGCTTCCCCTCTTCCTTCTGTTTGTTTGCCCTGATGGAAAGAACACTGAACTACAAGTGAGGGGCCATGAGCTGTGCTTCGATTGCCACATACTACCAGTGTGATCTTAGGAGAGGCATTCTAGGGCTGCAGTGGATGGCAAAGATGGCCATAGATTTATCATCTTTTACATTCACACCCTTTGCTTATATCCTCCCACACCGATTCTGGGCTGGACCATGTGACTTGCTTTGAACAAGGGACTTTAGCAAATGTGACATACACAGAGACTTGCAACATGCTTGCACATTTGGCATGTGCTTTTGCTGCTCTCAGAACTCTGCTACCGTCACGTGAAGAAGCCTGAGTTAGCCTGTAGAATGATGAAATATGTGTGGCCCAGTTGTCCTGTCATCCTGTCCGGACAATGAGTGAGTGAGGCCATCCTAGGTCAGCCAGTTGCTGGCTGACTCACTAGTGAGCCCAGCTAAAATTAGCTGAACTAGCCCAAACCAGAGGAAGCTGCCTAGCTGATTTGCAGAATTGGAGCTTCATAAAGGTTGCTTCACTAAGTTTTGGGGTGAGTTATTCATAGCAAAAGGTAACTAATAAAAAATCCAATTAAAAAAACGCTCAAACAATGAATAGCAACATATCCACTGCTTACCCTGGAAAATTGTTGGAGATTATAAGGGATAATGAAGTAACTATGCCTATGATAGGCAAAGCTTCTGAGGAGCAGTACCCAGCGGTGTCTTGTGTTTGACCAGCAACTCGATGTTCAGTGAAGAAATTACTGGATAATAAGCTACACAATTATAAGGTGGCAGTAGCAGCAGCAACAGAATAATACAAAATTTAAAATAATTTTTTTAATGTTTATTTATTTTTGAGAGAAAGAGAGACAGAACGTGAGGTGGGAGGGGCAGAGAGAGAGGGAGACACAGAATCCGAAGCAGGCTTTAGGCTCTGAGCTGTCAGCGCAGAGCTGGACTAGGGGCTCAAACTCATGAACTGTGAGATCATGACCTGAACTCAGATGCTTAATTGGCTGAGCCACCCAGATAAATTTAATTTAATATATCAGCTACATAGAGAGAATTGAAAAGAACAAGAAAGAGCAGGAATGGGCAATCTAGGCCACCAGTGCTCTGGTCACAGGCAGGACAGCAGCCTGTAGCCCTTAGGGTTTTGGGTTTTCTCACTGTTGTCGGTAAGATACTGCCAATTGTTATCCTTCCCATTGGCTTTAAAATATTCCCAGTTATTTGACTTTTTTCTTTTTTTATTATAGCATGTCTAGATTCTATCTGGATATCATTCCCATGACAATAGTTAGTCTCCATAATGAAAAGTTTCTGAGAGCCAAATTTAGAGGTATAGAGAAGCATTTCTAGCCTATAAAAATGCAAAGACTACAAGATAAGTAAATCAAAAGAATTCTAGTGGGAGCAAGTATTTTCTGAGCTAAAGGTAATTGATCCAATGGAATCTATAAGGAATAAGGTTATGTACTTTGATTCACATTTATCTAGTGGAAACATTTTTTTTTCCAATCTGGTTATACTGTACAGTAAAGCCCATGTAGAGAAAAGTATGCAAAACCTAAAGGTACCATTTATTGAAAAATTATAGGGGCACCTGGGTGGCTCAGTCAGTTAAGCGTCCAACTTTGGCTCAGGTCATAATCTCACAGTTTGTGGGTTTGAACCCCACATCAGGCTCTGTGCTGGCAGCTCAGAGCCTGAAGCCTGCTTCCGATTCTGTGTCTCTCTCTCTGATCCTCCCCCACTCATGCTCTCTCTCTCTCTCTCTCAAAAATAAATAAACATTTTTTTTTTTACAGGAACAATTACAAAGTGAATACCCATGTAACCACTACCCAGGTCAGAGATGGAGCCTTGCCTGAACACCAGAACTCTCTTACTATTCTCATTTTCTCCCTCACACTTTCCCCTTCACTTACCCTGTTAAAATGACCACAATGCTTAATGATGATCAAGTCCTTGTGTAGCTTTAGAGCTTTACCACCTCTGCAGAGTTAACCACCTATGTGTGTAACTTTAAACACTACAGTTTTGCTTGCTTTGAATTTTCTATAAATGAAGTCATTCTGTATATACTCTTTTGCATCTTGCTTCTTTCGCTTAATGCTATTACTTGCTTTGTGTAGTTGTAGTTCATTCAATTTCATTGACAGGTGGTCTTCCATGTATGAACACACTAGACAATGTACTGTTAAGATACATCAGTAGCTTCCATCCTGTGGATCATTATAAGCAATGTAGCTGTGGCTGTCCTTACGTACCTCCTCCTGCACATGCATACAAGTTTCTCAAGAGGGTGCCTTTTTTGGGTCATAAGAGAGGCATATCTTCAAATTCAGGAGAAGAGGCCAAAATATTTCCGAAAGTGGCATGACCATTTTGCCTACTGCAAGCGGTGTGGGTGTTCTCAGTGCTCCGTGTCCTTGTCAGCACCTGATACTGTCAGTGCAGTAGTCAGTCGTTTTTGCCAATCTGGCAGATGTGTAGTGGAATCTCCTTCTGACTCACGTTTGCGTTTTCTCATTATTTATGAGGCTGAGCATTCTTTCACATATTTTTAGCCATTCAGTTTCTTTTTTATGAAGTGTCTGTTCAAGTCTTCTGTCCTTTTTCCTTTCTTCTTTTTCTTCTAATGTTAATTCACTGTTGAGAGAGAGAGAGAGAGAGAGAGAGAGCATGAATGGGGAAGGGGCAGAGAGAGAGGGAGACACAGAATCCCAAGCAGGCTCCAGGCTCTGAGCTGTCAACACAGAGCCCGACGCAGGGCTTGAATCCAAGAACCAAGAGATCATGACCTGAGTCAAAGTCGGACACTTAACTGACTGAGCCACCCCGGCACCCCTTCCGTCCTTTTTTTCTAATGTTTGTGACTTTTTCTAATGTTTTGTAGGGTTTTGCTTTGTTTTGTTTTTAACATGTTTTGCATATAAATGTCTCATTTTACATGTTACAGTAGCTTTTCCCATTCTTGGGTTTGTTTGTTTTGTTTTTCACTCTATTAATATGTATCTTTTAAAAATGTTTATTTATTTGTTTTGAGAGATAGAGCGAGAAAGAGAGCATGAACAGAGAGAGGTGCAGAGGGAGAGGAAGAAAGAGAATGTTAAGCAGGTTCCATGCTCCGTGTGGAACCTGATGCAAGACTCAGTATCACGACTGTAAGATCATGACCTGAGCTGAAATCAAGAGTCGGATGCTTAACCAACTGAACCCCCCCCAGACATCCCTTAATATGTATCTTTTGATGAATTATAAGTTCTTAATTTTAATATACTTAAATAGATCTAATTTCTTCTCTTTTGATTGCTTTTTATGTCTTATTTAAGAAAATTTTTCCTATCCTGAAGACACAAAGAAGTCTCCTATGAGCTCTTAAAAGCTTTACAGCTTTGTCTTTCACCATAAGTGTATAACATACAAGGTATGATTCTTATCTGCGTATGAGTTAAAGCTGTGACTTCACTATTTTCCATATGAATGCATACTTCTTCCAGAATCATTGATTGCAAAGGACATTATTTCTCCACTGCCTTGCCATGACATCTTAGTTATAAATCAAGTGCTCAGGATGTGTGGGTCCATTCTTGGACTCCTTATTCTGCTTCATTGGTTTACTTCTCTATTGCTGCACTAATGCCATATTTTTTTTTTCCTTTCTTAATTTTTTAATGTTTTTATTAACTTTTGAGAGAGAGACAGAGTGAGTGGGAAGGGGGCAGAGAGAGATGGAGACACAGAAACTGAAGCAGGCTCCAGGCTCTGAGCTGTCAGCACAGAGCCCAACACAGGGCTCAAACCAGGTTAGAGTGGGAGAGAGCCAAAGCATAAGAGACCCTTAAAAATGGAGAACAAACTGAGGGTTGATGGGGGGTGGGAGGGAGGGGAGGGTGGGTACTGAGGAGGGCACCATTTGGGATGAGCACTGGGTGTTGTATGGAAACCAATTTGACAATAAATTTCATATATTGAAAAAAAAAAACCTCACAAGCTGTGAGATCATGACCTGAGCCAAAGTGGGACGCTCAACTGACTGAGCCCAGGCACTCCCACATTTTCTTAATTATCACAACTTTATAATAAGCCTCGATATCTGGTAGAACGAAAGTCTTTACACTTGGTTCATCCTCAAGAAAGAGGGTTAGCTATTGCACCAGGGAAACCAGAGAGACAAGTTTGGAATCTACTGGAATCATTAGAGCAGAAGATGATGAAAGCCTGTATTAGGATCATGGAAATAGCAATGGGGAGAGGGGCTGGTTTTAGAGCAGTTCAGGAGATCGCTGGAAAGAATGCCAAACAATTGCTTCTAAATGATGTAAGGAGATAAGCTTTGGTGGAAAAAGATTATATGAATAGATCAAAGAGAAAATAATGAATGGACAGCAACATCTTCAAAACAGGCTACCACAGGCTCTGTGGAAACTTTTACAACAGTAAAATTTCAGAAAGTTAAAAAAAAATAAAGACGAAAAATCAGAAATTGTAGAGAACTTTGAAGGAACCAGAGACCTGCAATTGATATGAAACTGGTGATTGATGATAAATATATTAACAGGAATTATGCATGGCTCCACTTTGTTTAATATTATTTTTCAGTTTTTGACATTCCTTGCAATAAGTTTTTCAATTTCTACATCTGGTGCCTTTCAGGTAACTTGATTTCAGTTTGTAACATCATAAGTCTTGCTGAAAATGCATTCAATATTTCCCAGTTGATAGTATCTTCTAGGGCTTGACTCAGCCTGTGTTTTCTAACAAACTCTCTTATCATTTTTTCTCCTATACTGAATTTTTTCTGATATGTTCTTTAACAAGTTCAAGAAAAGCAGATCAAACAATAACTAGACTAGTGTGGTCAGACTTCATATTTTGTGTCATTCCTGTTAAGAGATTAATTAATAAGATACATACTAGTTTGTGACTACCAGTTGATTACTAGAGAATTTTCATTTGCTTTGAAATGTAGGAACATTTAATGTAGTAATTCACAGCTGAATATTTCACACTCAAGATCACACCTTCTTATTTCTATTCCTTGCCCTTCTGAATTTTGCACTTTTGAAAGAAATGGGCCCTCTGGAGCATGACAAATTTGATTTAAAGGTATTTGCCACAGGATGTTATTTTCTGTCAAAAGTTAATGTAACAGTAGGTTCTCTCTTCTTAGTTTGGAACTCATGGGCTGGGGAACTGCTAATGTAAATTCTAATCTTAGACCTGTTGGCATGGCAAATATGGAAAAAAACCCAGATAATTGTTCAAGAGGTATAGATTAAGAAGGCTGCAGGACCTATAATTAAGACATTTTTGAATTTAGTGAATTATAACCTGATTTTCAAAAGTAATAGTGGCATTTGCAAATGAGAGAAGAAAAAAATGATAGGATGTAGGAACAAATGCAGCTAGAACTCAGATGTACCAAACTCTGTGTGTGTGTGTGTGTGTGTGTGTGTGTGTGAGAAAGAGAGAGAGAGATTGGTGTGGGTGAAGAAGGTTGTTTTAACTTTTTAGCTGTTAACACTTCAGAGTGAAAGATCAAATCTCTGAAGCATGGCGATAGAATGTTTAGAGAAGAAAGAAACAGACCCTGAGTGCTCCCTTGGAATGTATGGCATGTTAATAAACATGCCTACAGATCCAGAAATTCCACTTCTGGATATTTATCTGAAGAAAACGAAAACACTAACATGAAAAGACATCTCTACCTCTATGTTCATTGCAGCATTATTTACAATAGCTAAGATACGGAAGTAACCTAAATGCCCATCGATGGATGAATGGATAAAGAAAATGTGGGATATATATGTGTGTGTGTGTGTGTGTGTGTGTGTGTGTATACACACACACACACACACACACACACACATATATATACACACACATATATATATACACATATATATACATATATATATATACACACATATATATATACATATATACACACACACAAGCACGCATATATACACACACACACACACACACACACATATATATATATATATATAAAATGAAATATTATGCAACCATAAAAAGAAGGCGATCCCACCACTTGCAATAACATGACTGGATCTTGAGGACACTATGCTAATTGAAATAAATCAGAGAAAGACAAATACCATATGATCTTATTTATATGTAAATATAAAAAAAAACACCTTAGACCAGAACCCACCCCCCCCCCCAATACCCTGAGCTCATAGATACACAGAAGAGATTGGTGGTTGCCAGAGGTAGGAGGTGAGGAATGGGCGTAATGGATGAAGTTTGTCCAAAAGGGCAAGCTTCCAGTCATAAAATAAATAATTAATGAGATGTAATGTACAGCATGATGACTATAGGTAATAATACTGTATTGCATATTTGAACATTGCTAAGAGAGTAGACCTTAAAAGTTCTCATCACAAGAAAAAATATTTGTAACCATGTATGGAAATGGATGTTAACTGGACTTGTGATCATTTCACAATATATAAAAATATCGAATTCTCATGTTGTACACTTGAAAGTAATATAATGTCACATGTCACATGTACCTCACTAACAAAAGTAAACATGCTTACATAGTATGAAGGTGTATCATCTCAGTTCAGGTTATAGTGAAAGTTACAAAACTTAGACTCAAAGCTTGATTATGTTTTTGGATGTCTCATTTCATCTCTGTGTTTTGCCTTTCATAGAAAATGATTTGCTCTGTATTTGTAATTCATCCTTTACTGTTTACTCAGCGAGGAATTGAAGGAAATTCTTTAGTCATTTAAGATCTGGTTTTGAATCTATTGCAGACCCCTATGGAAGTTATTCTATCTGCCCAATGTTCAGCATTCATAAAGTGGGTGTTTCCAAGGAGTGAAGAAGTGACATATTCCTCTGAGAAAAATGGTGTTAGGAGTGGAGTTTAGTAGACCAAACTACTTCAAAGAGTCTGTAACAGTCTGGGTCTAACTGGGAGATAGAAACCGCATAGTAGGTTAAAGAGGAATTTTGATATAAGAATTTGTAACTCTAATAAAGAGTAACTATAAGACAGAGGAAACTTTATATAGTACATAAGGGCTGAGGGGGAATACTCAAGGAAAGACATGTTTGGAAGGAGTTCAGGCTTCTTGGATAAAGTGTGCTGTGGCCACCTAACAGCAGGCAAGTTGGCAGGAGTGGAGTTGTAGGCAGACATCAGGCAGTCCTCCAGGTGCATGCAGGTGGGGAGCAGACGATTGGCAACAGGTGGTGTGGGCATGCAGTGGGGGTCTTGATGTTAGCAGGGGCAGAAGGCTTTCCAGATGTAGGATGCGCTGGGAATGGGGGTGGGTGAGTGAAGGTTTTCAAGAGAGGACGAGTTATCACCAGGCCAAGCTGCAAGGTCGTGAGGGATCATGTTCTGGTTACATGGCTTGGGCAGGCTCCATCCAGACAAGGCAAACACCCAACTGTCTCCCCTACCTGTGCTGAGAATTTCCAGAAGCCTCTTCCTCTTGCATTGTCTCTTCAGCACCCTCTGTTGGGGAGGCTTAGTATCATACCCTAAAGGCAAAATGCTTCTAGGAATTCCTGGGTGGTTTATCATAAAGCGTTATATTCAGGGATGTGTTTGGCAATGAACTGATAACCAATGCAGAGTTCAAGGGCAGTAAAGAAGGCCAATACTGGCATTACAAAAAAGACTGGTGGCTCTTTTCAGTCTGTGAAAGGAGAGCCCTTAAGGGAATGCAGGCAAACAACCTTTTTTTCCTGTTGACAAAAGACTCAAACACTTTGATATTTTTTCAACGTGTTATGGCATATTAATTTGTGCATTTAGATAAAGTGGAGCAAGTTTTTACCTGTTATTTTTAAATTAAAAATTTTTAATGTTTATTCATTTTTGAGAGAGAGAGAGAGAGAGAGAGGAGACACACACACACACACACACACACACACACACGAAGTGCGAGCGGGGGAGGGGCAGAGAGGGAGGGAGACACAGAATCTGAGGCAGGCTCCAGGCTCCGAGCTGTCAGCACAAAGCCCAACAAAAGGTTTCAAACTCATGAACTGGGAGATCATGACCTGAGCCCAAGTCGGACACTTAACCACCTGAGCCACCCAGGCACCCCATTTTGTCTGTATTTTTAAAGACAAATGCAAACCTTAGAGACAGTCATATTCAAATAAGCGTGTCCAAATAACCACAAGTACTAAAGCACTCAGCCCCTGGAAAACAATAAAGGGGACGCAGTTCATAAACCCAGGGAGCACTTCTCATGTCTCTTTTCCATCTTCGGCCTGATTCTTTTTCATATCATTTTATGCTGGAGCCTCTCCTCTGTGACCCTCCACTCCCACAGAAAAAAATCCTCTTTTTCTCTGAACCCCATGACTTACTTTTTCTCTCCCATTATTCTCTTTCTCTCTCAACTTTGTCTCTCGCTTTCTTCTCCTTTTCCTTTTCTCCTTAGGCTTTCCTCTCTGGATTCTTAGCTTCAATTGTCCTCTGCTCATTTTCTAATTCAGCCTTGCAGGATTCCTTGAATTAGTTTGTCAGAGAAGCTCCTCAGAAGGCAGAGGAGTGAGGGGTGCCTCATTCTCTTCACTGAGGTGGGTGGGGAGGCTGGGAACATTAACAGATTATAAATCCTGTCCCCTTCACACTTTCTCCTCATCAATCTTTGTTGACTCCTGCAAAGAGATATTCAATGTTCAATATTTAAATGTTCTTCCAGAAGTTCTTTGAATTTACAGCCTAAGGCCACCCTGTTCTTTGTTCTCTTTACAGGGCTGTACATCATTTCTCTTGGTTCCTTGGAAAGGACAGCCAGGTGAAGTGTGAGCATGCAAGCACGTGCACACACACACACACACACACGCACGCACATTCACACATCATTCTCCCTTCTGGAAACCTTGAACATCCATATTAGCATTTAAACTCTTTGCCCTCTAGCATCTCTGCTCCTTAAAACTTGCAAAGAAAATGTATTCCCTACGTAACCATATTCACAGTTCGATGTTCTTTTTAGGTGCTCTTCTGCATAAGCAAGCATCTGTGTGAGTGCCAGGGAGTGGCCCCCGGTGGGCACTGAGACACTATTTACATACAACCCTGCCAGATTAGAGGCACATGAGAAGGCACAAGAGTTCATGCTGAAACTTCAGGCAGCTTTTACTTACCTGCAAACCAAGAAAATAAAGTTGCTAGGGTTTAAATACATCTGAGTTCATTATTCTTTTAAGAAGTATATAGGATTTTACCGTTTTAATGGAAATCAGCTAGGATTTACTTGCTAAAGGTGGTAGTCATAGTCTAATGGTGTTATTTCATAAATATCTCAGTTTCCTTTCTCTTCTGCACATGTAATAAGATTGTGCTGCCAGTGGATCTGATGACTGGAATTTCCAAGCCAGAGCATTTCACTGCCACTGCAAGACTCTGCAAAGCTGTCTTTCTTCTTTGGCATGGTGACTGGTCACATTCAAGATGGTGGCTACTCTCTCAGTAAGGCTCTAGTGTGTGAAGCAGAAAACTCAGCCACTCTGTGATGGACATGTCATCTAGGAGAGAAATAAGGCTTTGTTGTTCTAAGGTACTAAGATTTGGGGTTTTTTGTTACTTAGCATAATCTTCTGCTATTTATGTAACTTAGCTCATCTTGACCAATTCCCTAAGCACAAATATTTCTCCTTGCCCTACTGGCAATATTTTTTTGTCTTGGATAAGCATCTTGACTTACTATAGAACATTGGAACTATTGTGCCAACTTCTCTACTTTGTGATATTTCTGTCATTGTTTTTTGGAAGAAACATTTATGAACTTAATAAAAATAAAATTATTTTTATAGCAAAGATTCCCATATACAGGTCATGAATTTAATGTATTAAAATTATTGGAAAGAGAGAGATTTTCACTAGTGTAGGTCTTATCTAATTTTCTATATTAACTTCTGTGTGATTTCTTTCATTTGCTCTCATTCACTCATTCATTCATGTATTTATTTATTTATGTTTTTGTTCAATAAACTGTATTGAATGCCAGGCACTGAGCTAGGGTGGAGATATCAGTATGAATAAGAAATATTCCCTAATACCATTTTTATACTCAATAAATAATTCATGTCTTGTTTCGAAAAAACTAAGGATAGTTAAAAGTAAAACACAAGGTCACTTTAAAATAATTTTCCTTTTAATATGTGAATACTTTCTACATAATGAGCAGGTTTAAAGCTGTTTCAAACTATTATGAAACTGTTGTATATTAAACAGGCAAGGAGCCTCTTATTAGTTCCACCTACTTTTAACTCTTACAAATTTAAGATAGCTAACTTGAATTATACTCTATTTGTGATACTAATTTGTATGTGTATTTGGTATAAGTGAAATAACTGATCTAGAGATACATCAAGAGTGTTGTTTATCCACAAGTAAGTTGTGGAGGTGGATGACTTCTATTGTGAATTTATTTCATTTGCACAGACCAAATGAGATGATGTTGCATATTTTCCCATATGTAAGGGTGCTTTAAAAATGGTCCTACAAGCGGAGAAATGGTGTCCTCCAGTGGTTGAAATTATTCATTTAAGGGGTATTTGGCTCTCATGGGATTATCTTGGGAGTATCTGGTGTATTCTGTCACTGGATAGCTCCCCACCATTGAGTATTGAGTTTGGTTTAAAAAACTGCAGATGGGGAGGGTTCCGGAAGATGGCGGCGTAGGAGGACGCGGGGCTCACAGCGCGTCCTGCCGATCACTTAGATTCCACCTACACCTGCCTAAAGAACCCAGAAAACCGCCAGAGGATTAGCAGAACGGAGTCTCCGGAGCCAAGCGCAGACTAGAGGCCCACGGAAGAGGCACAGGGGAAGTGCACTGCAGGTCCTCACCACGCCAGGGACTCTCCAAAATGACCAAACGGAAGAATTCCCCTCAGAAGAATCTCCAGGAAATAACAACAGCTAATGAACTGATCAAAAAGGATTTAAATAATATAACAGAAAGTGAATTTAGAATAATAGTCATAAAATTAATCGCTGGGCTTGAAAACAGTATACAGGACAGCAGAGAATCTCTTGCCACAAAGATCGAGGGACTAAGGAACAGTCACGAGGAGTTGAAAAACGCTTTAAACGAATTGCAAAACAAAATGGAATCCACGATGGCTCGGCTTGAAGAGGCAGAGGAGAGAATAGGTGAACTAGAAGATAAAGTTATGGAAAAAGAGGAAGCTGAGAGAAAGAGAGATAAAAAAATCCAGGAGTATGAGGGGAAAATTAGAGAACTAAGTGATACACTAAAAAAAAATAATATACGCATAATTGGGATCCCAGAGGAGGAAGAGAGAGGGAAGGGTGCTGAAGGGGTACTTGAACAAATTATAGCTGAGAACTTCCCTGAACTGGGGAAGGAAAAAGGCATTGAAATCCAAGAGGCACAGAGAACTCCCTTCAGACGTAACTTGAATCGATCTTCTGCACGACATATCATAGTGAAACTGGCAAAATACAAGGATAAAGAGAAAATTCTGAAAGCAGCAAGGGATAAACGTGCCCTCACATATAAAGGGAGACCTATAAGACTCGTGACTGATCTCTCCTTTGAAACTTGGCAGGCCAGAAAGGCTTGGCACGATATCTACAGTGTGCTAAACAGCAAAAATATGCAGCCGAGAATCCTTTATCCAGCAAGTCTGTCATTTAGAATAGAAGGAGAGATAAAGGTCTTCCCAAACAAACAAAAACTGAAGGAATTTGTCACCACGAAACCAGCCCTACAAGAGATCCTAAGGGGGATCCTGTGAGACAAAGTACCAGAGACATCACTACAAGCATAAAACATACAGACATCACAATGACTCTAAACCCATATCTTTCTATAATAACACTGAATGTAAATGGATTAAATGCGCCAACTAAAAGACATAGGGTATCAGAATGGATAAAAAAACAAGACCCATCTATTTGCTGTCTACAAGAGACTCATTTTAGATCTGAGGACACCTTTAGATTGAGAGTGAGGGGATGGAGAACTATGTATCATGCTCCTGGAAGCCAAAAGAAAGCTGGAGTAGCCATACTTATATCAGACAAACTAGACTTTAAATTAAAGGCTGTAACAAGAGATGAAGAAGGGCATTATATAATAATCACAGGGTCTATCCACCAGGAAGAGCTAACTATTATAAATGTCTATGCACCAAATACCCGAGCCCCCAGATATATAAAACAATTACTCATAAACATAAGCAACCTTATTGATAAGAATGTGGTCATTGCAGGGGACTTTAACACCCCACTTACAGAAATGGATAGATCATCTAGACACACAGTCAATAAAGAAACAAGGGCCCTGAATGATACATTGGATCAGATGGACTTGACAGATATATTTAGAACTCTGCATCCCAAAGCAACAGAATATACTTTCTTCTCGAGTGCACATGGAACATTCTCCAAGATAGATCATATACTGGGTCACAAAACAGCCCTTCATAAGTTTACAAGAATTGAAATTATACCATGCATACTTTCAGACCACAATGCTATGAAGCTTGAAATCAACCACAGGAAAAAGTCTGGAAAACCTCCAAAAGCATGGAGATTAAAGAACACCCTACTAACGAATGAGTGGGTCAACCAGGCAATTAGAGAAGAAATTAAAACATATATGGAAACAAACGAAAATGAAAATACAACAATCCAAACGCTTTGGGATGCAGCGAAGGCAGTCCTGAGAGGAAAATACATTGCAATCCAGGCCTATCTCAAGAAACAAGAAAAATCCCAAATACAAAATCTAACAGCACACCTAAAGGAAATAGAAGCAGAACAGCAAAGGCAGCCTAAACCCAGCAGAAGAAGAGAAATCATAAAGATCAGAGCAGAAATAAACAATATAGAATCTAAAAAAACTGTAGAGCAGATCAACGAAACCAAGAGTTGGTTTTTTGAAAAAATAAACAAAATTGACAAACCTCTAGCCAGGCTTCTCAAAAAGAAAAGGGAGATGACCCAAATAGATAAAATCATGAATGAAAATGGAATGATTACAACCAATCCCTCAGAGATACAAACAGTTATCAGGGAATACTATGAAAAATTATATGCCAGCAAATTGGACAACCTGGAAGAAATGGACAAATTTCTAAACACCCACACTCTTCCAAAACTCAATCAGGAGGAAATAGAAAGCTTGAACAGACCCATAACCAGCGAAGAAATTGAATCGGTTATCAAAAATCTCCCAACAAATAAGAGTCCAGGACCAGATGGCTTCCCAGGGGAGTTCTACCAGACATTTAAAGCAGAGATAATACCTATCCTTCTCAAGCTATTCCAAGAAATAGAAAGGGAAGGAAAACGTCCAGACTCATTCTATGAAGCCAGTATTACTTTGATTCCTAAACCAGACAGAGACCCAGTAAAAAAAGAGAACTACAGGCCAATATCCCTGATGAATATGGATGCAAAAATTCTTAATAAGATACTAGCAAATCGAATTCAACAGCATATAAAAAGAATTATTCACCATGATCAAGTGGGATTCATTCCTGGGATGCAGGGCTGGTTCAACATTCGCAAATCGATCAACGTGATACATCACATTAACAAAAAAAAAGAGAAGAACCATATGATCTTGTCAATCGATGCAGAAAAGGCCTTTGACAAAATCCAGCACCCTTTCTTAATAAAAACCCTTGAGAAAGTCGGGATAGAAGGAACATACTTAAAGATCATAAAGGCCATTTATGAAAAGCCCACAGCTAACATCATCCTCAACGGGGAAAAACTGAGAGCTTTTTCCCTGAGATCAGGAACACGACAGGGATGCCCACTGTCACCGCTGCTGTTTAATATAGTGCTGGAAGTTCTAGCATCAGCAATCAGACAACAAAAGGAAATCAAAGGCATCAAAATTGGCAAAGATGAAGTCAAGCTTTCGCTTTTTGCAGATGACATGATATTATACATGGAAAATCCGATAGACTCCACCAAAAGTCTGCTAGAACTGATACATGAATTCAGCAAAGTTGCAGGATACAAAATCAATGTGCAGAAATCAGTTGCATTCTTATACACTAACAATGAAGCAACAGAAAGACAAATGAAGAAACTGATCCCATTCACAATTGCACCAAGAAGCATAAAATACCTAGGAATAAATCTAACCAAAGATGTAAAAGATCTGTATGCTGAAAACTATAGACAGCTTATGCAGGTAATTGAAGAAGATATAAAGAAATGGAAAGACATTCCCTGCTCATGGATTGGAAGAATAAATATTGTCAAAATGTCAATACTACCCAAAGCTATCTACACATTCAATGCAATCCCAATCAAAATTGCACCAGCATTCTTCTCGAAACTAGAACAAGCAATCCTAAAATTCATATGGAACCACAAAAGGCCCCGAATAGCCAAAGTAATTTTGAAGAAGAAGACCAAAGCAGGAGGCATCACAATCCCAGACTTTAGCCTCTACTACAAAGCTGTCATCATCAAGACAGCATGGTATTGGCATAAAAACAGACACATAGACCAATGGAATAGAATAGAAACCCCAGAACTAGACCCACAAACGTATGGCCAACTCATCTTTGACAAAGCAGGAAAGAACATCCAATGGAAAAAAGACAGTCTCTTTAACAAATGGTGCTGGGAGAACTGGACAGCAACATGCAGAAGATTGAAACTAGAACACTTTCTCACACCATTCACAAAAATAAACTCAAAATGGATAAAGAACCTGAATGTGAGACAGGAAACCATCAAAACCTTAGAGGAGAAAGCAGGAAAAGACCTCTCTGACCTCAGCCGTAGCAATCTCTTACTCGGCACATCCCCAAAGGCAAGGGAATTAAAAGCAAAAGTGAATTACTGGGACCTTATGAAGATAAAAAGCTTCTGCACAGCAAAGGAAACAACCAACAAAACTAAAAGGCAACCAACGGAATGGGAAAAGATATTTGCAAATGACACATCGGACAAAGGGCTAGTATCCAAAATCTATAAAGAGCTCATCAAACTCCACACTCGAAAAACAAATAACCCAGTGAAGAAATGGGCAGAAAACATGAATAGACACTTCTCTAAAGAAGACATCCGGATGGCCAACAGGCACATGAAAAGATGTTCAACGTCGCTCCTTATCAGGGAAATACAAATCAAAACCACACTCAGATACCACCTCACGCCAGTCAGAGTGGCCAAAATGAAGAAATCAGGAGACTATAGATGCTGGAGAGGATGTGGAGAAACAGGAACCCTCTTGCACTGTTGGTGGGAATGCAAATTGGTGCAGCCGCTCTGGAAAGCAGTGTGGAGGTTCCTCAGAAAATTAAAAATAGACCTACCCTATGACCCAGCAATAGCACTGCTAGGAATTTATCCAAGGGATACAGGAGTACTGATGCATAGGGGCACCTGTACCCCAATGTTTATAGCAGCACTCTCAACAATAGCCAAATTATGGAAAGAGCCTAAATGTCCATCAACTGATGAATGGATAAAGAAACTGTGGTTTATATACACAATGGAATACTACGTGGCAATGAGAAAAAATGAAATATGGCCTTTTGTAGCAACATGGATGGAACTGGAGAGTGTGATGCTAAGTGAAATAAGCCATACAGAGAAAGACAGATACCATATGGTTTCACTCTTATGTGGATCCTGAGAAACATAACAGAAACCCATGGGGGAGGGGAAGGAAAAAAAAAAAAAAAAAAAGAGGTTAGAGTGGGAGAGATCCAAAGCATTAGAGACTGTTAAAAAACTGAGAACAAACTGAGGGTTGATGGGGGGTGGGAGGGAGGGCAGGATGGGAGGGAGGACAGGGTGGGTGATGGGTATTGAGGAGGGCACCTTTTGGGATGAGCACTGGGTGTTGTATGGAAACCAATTTGACAGTAAATTTCATATATTAAAAAAAAAAAAAAAAAAAACTGCAGATGGTGTTTACTAAGATAAAAAAAAATATGAATTACAGAAAAGCAACACAAAAAGAGTAGAGCGCTTCCAGGTCGAGCCCTAGTAGAGAAGAATATAGAGAAGAAAATGTATTAGAAGATGTTTATGTGTAGGGGAGGAGTTTTCAAGATAAGAAATGAGGTGGTTGGGTCAAGGGCATGTGATAAGAAGTCTCTCTCAAAACATGCATCCTAGGCTGATTTTTAGGGAAATGCTTCTATTGAGGCTGTCATCGTATCTTCAGTGAGGTACATTGTGTGTGTGTGTGTGTGTGTGTGTGTGTGTGTGTGTATCCCCTCATCTCAATGATAATCCTAAAACTTTCTGAAATATGACATAATATATTCTATAATGGATACCTCAATGTCATATTAACATTTGGGAAGAAAATATCATTCTATAGTACTACATTGAAACATTTATATGTGAAATAAGAATTTATTACTCTTTTTCTACATTTGCCACCAGGGATGCTCTTGATTTTTCCAGTGAGTTTTTAAATGACTTTTTATCTCACATTCCTGCCAGTACTTCATGTAACAGTTTGTTAGCTCATAAGTTCAGGAATATCACAGGGTAGACTAGGTCCTCAGGGATATAGCAATGAAATACAGTCTATTATATTGATGTGAATCTTGTCCACTGACACTAGAATTATAAAAGCATTATATTACAGTAAATTTGGCTCATACCAGTTAAGTACAAGTGGGAAATATAGTATAAAGGTCATGCTGTTTCCTACTTATTTTTTTGTCTAATAAGCCTATAGAGAAGCAGTTTTGATCATGGAGAGTGAGAAAGATGGGGAGAAGGACAGAGGGCCATGGCAGAGCATTGGTAATATCACTCTTCTGATGGATGGCATTTTGTAGAAACCAAGAAATTGTTAATATTTCAATATATATAATATTTACTATCTACTAAAAGTAGGATTTAATTATATTAGAGAAATATAAAACTATCAGGAAGATCATGGACCTTTTTGAGAGCTATGGATACACACTGGTAATGATACCAAGTGAGAGCCACAGATGAATGAAAGAATTTGATTTAATTTCCGGCTTCTTTTTAGAGAAAGCCATTTGAATACACACACACACACACACACACAAGCACATTCATTAACCATCTGCTCTAAAATCAAGCAGCATAAACATAAGCCTTTAGCCAATATATCCAATAAATGCTAAAAAGCACATTTCAATCCTCTGTGGGTACCATTTAAAGGCGAGAAAGAACATCGGAAATGAGAGAAGACACAAAGCTCTGTGGTGTCTAATGAGCAATGTTCTCATTCCAGCTGGCTGGGCTTGGAATTCAAGCATTACCTAGTACCAATGCAGATGGAAATTATGGCTTTCTCATTGAACTTTGCTCATGGTTCTTTAACTAATATTATTCTTTTTTAAAAAAATTATTTATTGTCAAGTTAGCTAACATACAGTATAGTCTTGGCTTCAGGAGTAGATTCCTGTGATTCATCACTCACATACAACACCCAGTGCTCATCCCAATAAGTGCCCTTCTCAATGACCATCACTCATTTTCCCTGCTTCACCAACCCCTCACCCCATCAACCCTCAATTTGTTCTCAGTGTTTAAGAGTCTCTTATGGTTTGCCTCCCTCTCTGCTTGTAACTTATTTTTCTTTCCCTTCCCCTATGGTCTTCTGTTAAGTTTCTCAAATTCCACATATGAGTGAAGCATATGATACCTGTTTTTCTCTGAATGACTTATTTCATTTAGCATAATACCCTCTAGTTTCACCGATGTTGTTGCAAATGGCAAGATTTCATTCTTTTTCATTGCCGAGTAGTATTCCATTGAGTGTGTGTGTGTGTGTGTGTGTGTGTGTATACATACATACATACCACATCTTCTTTATCCATTCTCGGTTGATGAACATTTGGGCTCTTTCCATAATTTGGCTGTTGCTGCTAGTGCTGCTATAAACATTGGGGTACATGTGCCTTTACAAATCAGCACTCCTATATCTTTTGGATAAATTCCTAGTAGTGCTGTTGCTGGATCATAGGGTAATTCTATTTTTAACTTTTTGAGGAACCCCCACACTGTTTTCCAGAGTTGCACCAGTTTGCATTCCCACCAACAGTGCAAGAGGGTTCCCCTTTCTCCACATCCTTAACTAATATTATTAAGTTAAGAGGCTACTTTGAAAAGGATAGTTTCAGTCAGCCATCACTCATGGAATGTATTTCTTGTGTATACTGATTTTGATACAGGGATACCATGTCACCGGACACTTGCAAAGGGTGGTTGACCTCAAAATAAAGGTGGGAAAAGGTAGATAAGCTGAAGATCTCTCCTAACCCCCTTCCAGACCTGCCCCTTCTCCAGTCTATGGACCATCTAATGGAAAATTCTTGCCATAAGAATGAAAATTTTTGCTGTGTCCATGTTCCAGCAATGTCACAGTCACTCTTGGGGGTGGACTGGTCTATTTATACTATAAAAAATGGAAGTTAATAATGGTGCACTTTCTTGCTTGCTGTATCATGTTGTTATGTTAAAGCACTCTGAGTAGCTTTAGAAGTCTTTAAGATGCAAGGTCATTCCTAAATCAATATTACCTATGTACATTATTCATAATTTAACGATCCACAGATATATACTGAGTGCCAAGTATGTGCCGGGCACTCTGTGAACTGTTGGGATAAATGAGTGAGCAAACATAGATATGTACATTTTTACCTCTGTGCTTTTCCTAGGCTGGAAAGCCTTCCATCTTTCTCCCAGTATTTGTTCTATCTGAACTCCAAGTCCAAGCTAGAGTCTCCATCTACCCTATAAAGCTTTCATTCACTACTGCTTCTTAAAGCACTTTCTCTACCACATATTGGTATTTAATTATATGCTTTCTGAGCTCCCTTCATGTCTCCTACTTCACCTAGCACAGTGTTGGCCATGTAAATAGCTCAATAGCTACTGGTGATTGATTACTTTCTTCTCTACACCATACTATTATCATAGACAAATAAGATAATAAAAAAAGAAGGTGCTTTGGACACACACAGATGAAAAAATGCAGTTACAAATCTGATATCTGGTAAGAATTTCATGATCTATAATAGGAAAGAAAAAATAACTTGCCTGTCAAAGCAAAGTAACAAAGGTTCTGCAAGCTGCTACAGTTTTGTAAGAAAGATAATGGTCTTCTCTAATTTGGTTTGAAAATTCTACATTTGTACCTGAACTGTGTTTAGTTTAGTTGCAGCCTCTATGCGTGAAAGTAGACAGTATCTCCCAGCCTTACTCTTTGTCTTTTGACTCTTTTACTAAATGACTGCTGCATGCAAATATGTTTTCTGTGCCCAAAGCAATAACTAGATGTTTAAAAAAAAAGATACCCCTGCCAAAAGAATTCTGCTTAGCTGTCTATCACACAAATTAATTCCTCTGAAAACAGGCTATTTTCTCATTTGTTTTAATGGTGCTCAGAACAGGTAGTTGTGATTTTTTGCTAGGTCTTATGCTCATGCACCCTATGAGCATTTTGTTTTGTTATGGACCATTAAAGAGTGGGGATGATAATGTTCCATCATTAGGCAGTCATGCAGAAGATAAATTTCTCTTTCAGACAAATGGAGTTAAAAGACTATTATTCTTTCCCCACTTTCTTCCCCCAGTCATAGATCATTCAAAAGCCATTGGGGTATAACACTTTAAAAATCTCTAAGAAACATTTTTAACAACGATAGTATATTCTTGCCCAATTTATAACCAAAAAAAAAAAAAAAAAAAAAAAAAAACAGAAAGAAAAGAAAAGAAAGAAAAGAAAGGCATAAGAAATCTTAGGGGAAAGTTTTCACGTTAGTGATTTCTTCTTTGTTCTTCCCCAGGGTGTGGTTCTGCCACAGCATTCAGTGGAACCCATGCAGGCTCTCCAGTGTTGGGAGAAGAATTTGCAGATTTCTGATTGGGTATTACAATCATTAAATCTATAAAGATAAGCCAGACTACTTGAATTAGAATGAATAAAGTACTGCAATTGTCAGACTTGCCCATTTGTATTTAAACCAAATGAATAATAATGAATTAGCATAATTCAAAAAGATTGAAACTAAGAAAGATGATTTGGCCGTTTCAATATTTCCTAAGTGAAATAAGTCACTTTCAGGACAATACTTTGCATTCATATTCAATGGTTTTGAACTTAGTGTGTTTTAAGAAAGGTTAAAAATAGTATTTTCACAGTGCCTTGCAACTATAATATATTAGACGCTTAATATATTTCTTAACTCAGGAATATTCTCCTTAGTGAACATAGAACTTGTCAGAGAGAAGTTTTGAATAGTAATGCTGTGAAGAGCACAGACGCTGGGGTCAGACACCAGGAATTTGCCCCTTACTACCTGTGCGGACTGGGGGAAATTGTCCAGCATCTGTAACGGGCTGACTGGTGCCCCCAAAAAGATATGTCCACGCCTTAACACCCGGAATCTGTGAATGTGAGTTTATTTGGAAGAAGAGTTTTGTGGAGGTACTCAGATTAAGGATCTTGAGATGAGATCATCCTGGATTATCTGGATGGTCCGTAAATCCAATGACAAATGTCATTATAAGAGAAAGGCTGAGGAGGGATATTTGAGAGAGACACATAGAGAAGGTGATGTGAAGACTAAGGCAGAGATTGGAGTTATGCATCCATGAGCCCAGAGCCACCAGAAACTGGATAAGGCAAGGAAATGTTCACCACTAGAGTGTTCAGATGGAGTTTGGCCCCGCTGACACCTCAGTTTTGGACTTCTGACTACCACACCTGTGAGAAAAAGTTTCTGTTGTTTTAAGCCATAAAGTTTGTGGTAATTTGTTACAGAGGCATTAGGAAACTTCCCTAAACTGGAGTTTCTTTAGCTACAAAACAGGGATAATCCTAATATAATAACAACCTCAAAGGGTTGCAATGTGGACTGAGTGAGATTTGTAATGTAAGAGCTCTGCACAGGGTAAGGCATATAGTCAGTATTCTTAGAAAGTACTGTTGCTACTGTTCAACGAATTGTTGTTCAGGTGAATTAATTTCACACTAACTAAATCTAAGAATGACTAAAATGTACAAACTTTGATAATCTTAATTCTTCTTGTACAAAATATTCAGAACTTCTTGGTCTGACATTTCTTTTAGAAGCCATTGCCCCACTTATGTCTGGAGTGTACAAATAAGTAATATCACTATTCTCCATTATAGCCCTCCATTAATATTAGAGGCCCAGAATTAGGAAGAAAATATTAAAGTTTTCTGACTCCCTTCTACTGTTATAGTCTATAGATTTTGTGATAATCAGGCTCAATGGGAAAAAAATTTCACCCATTTTTCCTTTACTTCTCTTCTTGGAGCAACAAGTTTTTTACCTGTTGGAGTATGTATATATAATATATACTATTGGAGTGTATATATATATATATATATATATATATATATATATATATGTTATAATATATATATATATAAATTTTAACTATATAAAATTATAATTTTATATATGTCCCTTTCTTCCAGAGATGCCATTTACTAGAGGAGCTTTATTTTATTTTATTTTATTTTATTTTATTTTATTATTTCATTTCATTTCATTTTTTTAAAGTTTATTCATTTATTTTGAGGGAGAGAGCGCATGTGTAAGCAGGGGAGGGACAGAAAGAGGGAGAGAGAGAATACCAAGCAGGCCTTGTGCTATCAATGCATGAAGTCCAACCTGGGGCTCATCGGGGTGCTTGGTGCAGGGTTCCAACTCACAAACCACTCACAAGCTGGAAAATCATGACCTGAGCCTAAATTGAGAGTCCAATGCTTAACCGACTGGGCCACCCAGGTGACCCTAGAGGAGCTCTGTTTTTGTTTTTGTTTTTTAAAGAATATTTCATGTTTATTTATTTTTGACAGAGAGAGACAGAGAGAGATGGAGAGAGAGAGACAGAGACAGAGAGCATAAGCAGGGGAGGGGCAGAGAGAAAGAGAGACACAGAATCTGCAGCAGTTTCCAGGCTCTGAGCTATCAGCACAGAGCTAGACCCGGGGCTCCAACTCACGAGCTGTGAGATCATGACCTGATCCAAAGTTGAACGCTTTGTCCAGCATCTGTAACAGCCTGACTGGTGCCCCCCCAAGTGCCCCAAGGAGCTCTGTTTTAAAAGGAGGCTATTCTCAGGGCATCTGGGTGGCTCAGTCACTTGACTCTTGGTGTCAGCTTAGGTCATGATCTTGGTTCGTGAGACAGAGCCCTGCATTGGCCTCTGTGCTGACAGTGTGGAGCCTGCTTGATATTCTCTCTCTCTCTCTCTCTCTCTCTCTGCCCCTCCCCCTCTCTTTCTTAAAAAACATAAACATAAACATTTAGGAAAAAAAAAAAGGATATTCCCAAGCCATCACACAATACATTTGCTAACAATCACTGACCAGTAAGAGATCATTCACTATTCTCATCTACTCTTTCCATTTGAGTTCCTGGACAGGATATAATAAATCTAACATCCCAAGATTGAGAGCTATGTAATCTTTGTGTTATACACTCTGTACTCACAATATACAGCAGGGTATCTGGCCACTCCATAAATGTCCTTTGAATAGACACATTTGGGAAATCTATGGTCTGGTACAAGAAACCACTGTTTCTTTTACTGTTTTTATCTCTAGGGAAAGCATAGACAGGTTTCCTTTTGCTTTTTCTGCTTGTGGATTATGATCAATATCCATGTCTTCTTCAACAAAATGGGAACACGTATGAGCTATGTTAGGACAGTTAGTTTTTAGGCTTACTCTAAGAAGAAAGAAGTGGATTATCTTTGGCCATCTCTTTATATATGTGGGGAAGACAGCATTCCTATTAAGGGTCAGCTGACTTGGGGATTCAGAATTGAATTCTGCGGTCTTTTCACCTGGGGGCTGAAACATGGAAATCACAGTTATGAGGGAGCTTTGAAAAAGATAGGAGACACAGTCTTGTCTGTGGGACAAGCTGAGCCTTTATCTTGGTGCCTAAGGCCATGCTTTCTTCCTTACTTTTCAAGTCCAGGCCAAGATGCAATAGAGAACATGGACAATCATCTCTTCTGGATTTGGATGTATAAAAATAACACTCACATGGGTGCTAAAGGATAGTTCAGCTTGATGCAAGTCAAGAGAGATGCTACTAAATTGAGGGAAACCACGTGTTTGTACAGTATAAAATATTCTGCATTTGTGGAACATGAAGATCTAAAGTCCCTGGGAGGTGTAGAAATACGTAGGTAATCAATTAATAGAAACAACCAAGATGTCCCTCAATAGATGAAAAGTTTTAAAAAATGTGATAAATCCACACCATGGATTACCTACTTAGCAATCAAAAGGAACAGATTATTGATAGATACAACTTGGATGAATCTCCAGGGAATTATGGTGAGGCACAAAAGCCAATTACTAAAGTCACATATTATGTGATTTCATTTATGTAACATCACTGAAATGACAAAGTAATAGAAATGGAGAACAATTTAGTAGCTACCTGCGCTAAGGAGAGGTGGAAGGAAAGAAGGCGTGCCTAAAAAATGCAACATGAGAAGTCCTTAGGGAGATGCAAATGTTCTAGTTCTTGACTGTATCAATGTCAAAATCCTGGTTGTGATATTGTGCTATAATTTTGCAAGATGTTGCCATTGGGGAAACCTGGGGAAAGATTACATGGAATCTCTTTATTATTTCTTATGATGGATATGAATCTAAATGATCTCAAAATAAACAGGTTACTTCTAAAAATTAATAATGATGTGAAGAAGAAATACCACCAAATGGAGTAAGTAGATTGTCCTCTACTTCTTAGCTATAAGTAAAAGTGATAATTGTATTAAGCATTGCTTTACAGTTAAAACAATAGATGTGAAATGGTATAGAGTGGGAAACTCAGGTGTCTGATCATATTGATTCTGGCAGGGACAGAAGATTTATACACATAATTTCAACTGTAGCCAAAGTAAGACAGGACCGTAGCATGATTAAATAGCATAATTATTGTGCCTTATTGTGGATTAGCGGTATTTTTAGCTGCTTAATACTCTGCCATTTCTCTTCTTCACTTTATATAGATAAAAAGCACTAGTGGTCCTATTGTACGAGAGGAAATCTTAGTTTGAGGTATATTTATAATAGTACTAAGTCAAACTGAAATGATGCAGAACTGGGGATTATTTCTAAGACACTTCTACAAAACTGAGGAAAATATAATTCTATTGATTAAATATGATTCTATTTAATCAAAAGTCAAAATGATGTGGAGCAATTTGAATTTGAAGGTTATTGCCAGTATAAGTGATGTTGCTGGTTACATACAGTTTAGGGTGCAGGGATGGGATCTGGCAATACAAAATGGGCTCATAACCTGCAACTGACTTTTGGGATATATGATATTTAAAATTTATTTTTCAGATAGAAAATAATGTATTTAAACTTTAGTCACAATATCATACACAAACATGCACTCGACATAGAAACATCTATACATCAGGGAGAGATTATTTGCATTTATAAGATACTTGGATCTTTCTAGGGCAAAAATTAAGAAACTCACGTGGTATGATTGCTTACAATATAGAACATGCAATGTTGAAACATACCAGTGTCTGAACTCAGAAATAAATTTCCCTACACGTGTGCAACATTTTTACTCATTTTTCTTTCCTTCTAGTATATAATCAGTTAGCTTGTGGTTCTCTCTCTCTGGTGACAATTTTATATGCCACATATATCCTACTCAGCTGCATAGAGGCATCAGACCAAAATAGTAGGTCAAAATAGCAGGGCATATTTATTGCCAGGCACTGTGCTCAGCATTCACATGGGGTTATCTCATTCAATTTTCTCAGCCTCCCTATGAAGAGGACACTATTATTATCCCCATTTTCCAGATAAAGAAATGATGACAGTTTCAACTTTGGTAGCTTACCCAAAGCCACACAGCCCCTTGATCTAATAATTCGATGTGTGATTTAATGTGGCAATTTATTTTCTTTATACCTATTTCTTCAAAAGAGAGGGGGGAGGTTATTTATTGTTACCTGATAGTAATGTTGGGGTCACAGGTCTGGATTAGAACCCAAACAGGTCAGCCACACTCATCTTCACTTCAGACAGTACCTCTCCAAAAGTAAAAGGAGCTATGGGATATCAGTTATTAGAGAGAGTGTGACTTAAATATCTAAGAACTCCAGTTATGGTGACAGTCACATGGAAGTCATATTGGGGGGGGGGGGAGTTGTTGGTTGACATTTTTTACTCAGTTTTGCAAACGGAATCTCTGAAGTCTTATGAGAGAAACAAATCAGAAATCATGAACTCTATTTTCACCATTATAAGTGATTGAACTATATGATTATGGGAAAGTTAATAATGAATAGTCTAGCAAGTCAGTTTCCAAAAAGCTTTAGGGACAAAAACTACATGCCTACAAACCAAATGTTACTGACCACAGTCTGGTTTTCAGACGTATTTCATGGGTGACCTTCTTGTTAAAATCTTGCCATCTGAAATGTAGACTCTTCCATCAACACTTATAAGACTAATTTTCATTTCTTCTGTACAACTACTCTGCATTTCTATGTATCAGTCCTGCTTTGTGCTGTTTATGTCACACTGTAAAGCTTTTCCACCTCCACATCATTCTTTAAATCGTTCCCTCTGCTCATTTCTTTTTTTTTATTTTTATTTTTTTAATTTTTTTAACGTTTTATTTATTTTTGAGACAGAGAGAGACAGAGCATGAACAGGGGAGGGTCAGAGAGAGAGGGAGACACAGAATCGGAAGCAGGCTCCAGGCTCTGAGCCATCAGCCCAGAGCCCGACTCAGGGCTTGAACTCACGGACCGCGAGATTGTGACCTGAGCTGAAGTCGGACGTTTAACCGACTGAGCCACCCAGGCGCCCCATTCTGCTCATTTCTTCCAAATGCTACACTTTCTTTCCTGTTTTCTGGAATACAATATCACCTTTCTTTGAAATACAGCAGTTAAATCGAGTGTCACTAATAATAGTAACATGGATTGTTTCTAATGTGCCAGTATTGAGTGTACAAGTATCCATTCATTTAATCCTCACACAGGGCCTGTGCTATATATATTCTATCATTGCCCCCATTTTCCAGAGGAAGACAGGGAGATACCGCCAGATTATGTAATTTACCCATGCTCATAGAGCTGGCAAATTGCAGCTAAGGAATTAGAACCTCTGACAGTCCGGCTCCAATTGCACTAATTACTTTCTACCTTGTAATATGATTACCCTTAAACTTTTTATACCTCCTTCTGGATCACACAATCTTTGACAAATAAACTTCCCTTATCCTTCTCTGTGTCCCTCTGGAAATTTATAGTAAGGGCCTCACAGATATTGTTGAATTAAATTGAATTTCTTTCAATGGCTATGGTAATAGCTCTTTAGGAAGTAAAACAAATAAAAACTGGATGTCTTCTTTAGAGAAGTGTGGCCAACAGACACATGAAAAGATGCTGCACGTCACTCCTCATCAGGGAAATACAGATCAAAACCACACTGAGATATCACCTCACGCCAGTCAGAGTGGCTAAAATGAACAAATCAGGAGACTATAAATGCTGGCGAGGATGTGGAGAAACGGGAACCTTGCACTATTGGTGGGAATGCAAACTGGTGCAGCCGCTCTGGAAAACAGTGTGAAGTTTCCTCAAAAAATTAAAAATAGATCTACACTATGACACAGCAATAGCACTGCTAGGAATTGACCCAAGGGATACAGGACTGCTGATGCGTAGGGGCACCTGTACCCCAATGTTTATAGTGGCACTCTCAACAATAGCCAAATTATGGAAAGAGCCTAAATGTCCATCAACTGATGAATGGATAAAGAAATTGTAGTTTATATATACAAGGGATTACTAGTTGGCAATGAGAAAGAATGAAATATGGCCTTTTGTAGCAACGTGGATGGAACTGGAGAGTGTTATGCTAAGTGAAATAAGTTATACAGAGAAAGACAGATACCATATGGTTTCACTCTTATGTGGATCCTGAAAAACTTAACAGAAGACCATGGGGGAGGAGAAGGGAGAAAAAAAGTTAGAGAGGGAGGGAGGCAAATCATAAGTGACTCTTAAAAACTGAGAATAAACTGAGGGTTGATGGGGGGTGGGAGGGAGGGGAAAGTGGGTGATGGGCATTGAGGAGGGCACCTGTTGGGATGAGCACTGGGTGTTGTATGGAAACCAATTTGACAATAAATTTCATATTTAAAAAAAAGTTATGTTTATAATTTACTGTAGTCTATTTAGTGTGCAACAGCATTATGTCCAAAAAATAATGTACATGCCTTAATGAAAACTACTTTATTGCTAAAAAATGCTACCTATCATCTGAGCTTTCAGCCAGTCATACTCTTTTTGCTGGTGGGGGGGTCTTGCCTTAAT
The DNA here is from genome assembly GCF_018350215.1 of Panthera leo. Taxonomy (NCBI): domain Eukaryota; kingdom Metazoa; phylum Chordata; class Mammalia; order Carnivora; family Felidae; genus Panthera; species Panthera leo. The sequence goes on from NC_056682.1 coordinate 63,510,705, forward strand.
GTTGATGGCTGGTGACTGGTCAGCGTGGTGGTTACTGAAGTTTGGAGCAGCTGTGGAAATTTCTTTTTTTTTTTTTTTTAATTTTTTTTTTTTCAACGTTTTTTATTTTTATTTTTGGGACAGAGAGAGACAGCATGAACGGGGGAGGAGCAGAGAGAGAGGGAGACACAGAATCGGAAACAGGCTCCAGGCTCCGAGCCATCAGCCCAGAGCCTGACGCGGGGCTCGAACTCACGGACCGCAAGATCGTGACCTGGCTGAAGTCGGACGCTTAACCGACTGCGCCACCCAGGCGCCCCTGTGGAAATTTCTTAAAATAACACAGCATTGGGAGTGCCTGAGTGGCTCAGTCAGTTGAACCTCCGACTTTTGACTTTGCCTTAGGTCATGATCTCACAGTTTGTGAGTTCGAGCCCCCCATAGGACTCTGCACTGACAGTGTGGAGCCTTCTTGGGATTCTCTCTTTCCTCTCTCTGTCCCTCTCTCTCTCAAAATAAATAAATAAAAATAACACAGCAATGAAAAAAAAACTTTCAGGTATTTATAATAGGTAAAAAATGTGTCTGGAAACACATAATTCACACTGCATGATCTTTGGGAGAGTGTGATCCTACATATTGAAATAAAGTGGAATATCAACATAAAAGATAATGCTTTCTATTCTTTCCTTGTTTTTCATTGTCTTCTTTTAGAGCCAAGGCAATTACCTGGCTTTGGTCCTACCCAATTGCTCAGTATGATTGTTCTTATCAAATATAACTGTTTTGTATAAAAGAATATGAAAGAGTGTTTTCATATTCTTATATAATAAACAGACTTGATCTTTGGCAGGTGTCCCCTCCCCCATTCCCCAATTTCTTTTTTTTTAAATTTTTTTTTTTTAACGTTTATTTATTTTTGAGACAGAGAGAGACAGAGCATGAACGGGGGAGGGTCAGAAAGAGAGGGAGACACAGAATCTGAAACAGGCTCCAGGCTCCGAGCTGTCAGCACAGAGCCCGACGCGGGGCTTGAACTCACGGACCGCGAGATCATGACCTGAGCCGAAGTCGGACGCTTAACCAACTGAGCCACCCAGGCGCCCCCCCATTCCCCAATTTCTAACTCTCACTTAATAAGGGGCAGAACTCTACTTAGCAGCCTGAAATTCCCTGCTGGTCTTTACCATCTGGCACATTTTCTTGAAGCTCATGACATAGATTTTTGAATGTCAGCGCAGGAAAACTTTTTGCTTAGAGAGACAGGTTAGATGTCAATCATCATTAAAATAAAGATCTTTAGTGACTTAAGTCAATTCCCACAAATGGAAGAACACCTGCCAATCGGTGATGGTGTATACAGTTAGTATGGTGAGAGGCAGGACGGCTTCTGATACTGGTGCACCCATGTGGGGGTTAGTGTCAGTCAGGTTCTCATCTTCTCTGTGATCTCTAACCTCGGGCCTTCACTACTGAAATTCTCATGAAATTCTTGTATTAGAGGACTACTTAGGAATTCATAGTTAACTTTCTATTACCACTGTCATTATTAGAGAAATAACTAAAACGTGTAGCATACCTAAAAGTGTATAATGGTGTTCTAATCCTAGCAATTTCCCACCCCAAACCTAGTCATGAAGGAAATCATATCTAACATTTTCAAATCTACCAGAAGATGATTAAAGGATATCCACTCCCCAAGGAGTAGCTGCAGTCATACTCCTTACTTCTTACTGAGAATCTTCTATGTGCAAGATTTTCCACTCAATGACACAAGGGGCCACTACCCAGGATGATTTGTGCAGGGTCCCTGGCCTCCAGAGAATGTAATCTTACTAAGGAGTTTAGAAGTATATACATGTTAGCATGTGATAATTTTGTAGATTTGAAGTGATAGAGCAGTTGTTTTGGTTGACCAAGTTGTTTGTTTGTTTGTTTGTTTGTTTAGTGTATTCCACTCGTTAAGGTCAAATTCTCTATGGCCCACCTAGGTCATTCATTGTCACTTTCTAGGAGAAAAGAAAAAGGGTAAAATAAAGGGACCAGAAAAGAACTAAATGAAATCTTTTGATACCAACATATGTGACTCACTTATAAGTAAATTTTTGAGGATATGGGTTCATGCTTTTAATTTTTATAAAGCAATGCTCTAAAAACTAATTAACAGTTTTATTACATTCCATTTGGCAATATATTACAAATTATTAAAATAGAACAAGCTCACAGATGACAATAATGACATATCAGTGTAGAGGCAAATTTTGAGGAGATTATAAAATCATCTATTTTAACAGTGGTGTAATGGGTGAATAAGAAATAAGGTCTTAAGTTCCAGTTAGTAGATCATTAAAGAGCCAAACTATTCATGCAAATATCTTTACTACTCACTATAGACTTAACCAAATAATAGTACAAAAGCTATATTAAAATAACGATAACGGACATTTATTAAGAAGCCACTACGTTCTAACCTCTACTCTAAGTGCCTGACATGTCCTTCCTTTAATTCTATGAGAAACTGTATAAAGAAACTGGGGATGAGAAAGGCTGACCAGTGTGTTCAGCGCCACAGCTATAGGTGGCCCACTCTAGAGCTGATACGCTAACTTCTGTTGCTAATGTCCAAGGATGATAAGGAGTTAATAAAAGAAAAGTGACAGCTGAAGACAAAGGTATAGGCAACAAAAATAAGATCACAGTTATCAATGACCAAAATCGCCTGACACCTGGAGAAATTGAAAGAATTGTTAATGATGCTGAGAAGTTTGCTGAGGAAGACAAAAAGCTCAAGGAGTGCATTGATACTAGAGATTAATTGGAAAGCTATGCCTATTCTTTAAATAACCGGATTGGATATAAAGAAAAACTCCCCTCTGGGTAAGAAGACCATGAAAAAGCCATAGAGGAAAAGACTGAATGGCCAGAAAGTCACCAAGATTCTGACGTTGAAGATTTCAAAGCTAAAAAGAAGGAACAAGAAGAAATTTTTCAGCTAATTATCAGCAAACTCTATGGAAATGCAGGCCCTCCCCCAACTGGTGACAAGGAACCAGCAGACCAACATGAGTTGTAGACATTGCTGTGCTAGTGCTGTAATATTGTAAATACTGGGCTCAGAAACTTTCATCAGGAGAAAATTGAGAGCTCGAATGTCATTGGAATCTTTGAGGAGGGCACTTGTTGGGATGAGCACTGGGTGTTGTATGGAAACCAATTGGACAATAAATTTCATATTAAAAAAAAAGAGGAATACAACAAAGAAAGAAAGAAAGAAAGAAAGAAAGAAAGAAAGAAAGAAAGAAAGAAAAGAAAAGAAAAGAAAAGAAAAGAAAAGAAAAGAAAAGAAAAGAAAAGAAAAGAAAATGCTATAGCCCAAGTGCCTGTTTACCGCTTTTCATTATCAGTTGCTCACATGTCTTGCAGTGGAGGGAAAGAACTGGCTATCTTAAAAAGTGGGTAAAAAAGCTGGGTTAGGGCATATGTTCACCTTGGAAATGTTCTATTTAAAAATTGGGTCATGAGCATCTGGTGTAGGAACTTTTTCTACTATAAGTGACACCACCAATAAATGTTTGTTATTTACCAAAAAAAAAAAAAAAAAAAGAAAGAAAAGAAAAGTGAGAATTGCACTAACTAAATATCATGACCATATGAAAATGCTCTGATGATGGGTTAATAACCAAGAACATGTAATGGTGAAACTTCCTACTATTTTTGAGTGGGTGTTCATGAACAGGCTTGGTGTGGCAGTTCAGCTTGAATAGAACATTGAATTAGAGTTCTCTGCAAACTTTAGTAATGCACTTATTTTAATTTATCAATATGAAATTTTAGTACTTGTATCAATTCATGAAGTCCCTATACCTTAGTAGCAAGTAAAAATAAAAACACTTTTTTGAAGAAAGGCCTAGAACTTCTGGTCCAGTGAGTGGTACAGCAGAAGGGCCCAACAGCATCTGTGGATATTTTTATTTATTTATTTTTTTAAAGTTCAATTTATTTAAACTAAAAAAATAAATAAATAAAAGCAATTCATCCATTTCTCCTCTCCTTCACTTCCCACCTCTGACAACTACCAATCTATTCTCTGTATTTATGAGCTTGGTTATAAATATATATATATATTTTTTCTTTTTGATTATACATATAAGAGATATCAAATGGTATTTGACTATCTCTGTCTGACTTATTTCATTTAGCATAATGCCCTTGAGGTTCATCCATGTTGTCTCAAATGGCAAGATGTCATTATTTTTTATGAATAATATTCCATTTTATTTTATGAATAATATTTTATTATATATTATATATATCACATATATATCGTATTATCACAGTTTCATATATACAGAATCATATACTACAATTATATATATATATTTATACATATAGTATCATATATCACAATTTCCATATCTTGGCTATTGTAAATAATGCCGCAATAAACGCAGCATATATCTCTTTGAATTAGTGTTTTCATTTTCTTTGGATAAATACTAGCAGTGGAGTTATAGGACCATATGGTATTTCTTGTGTGTGTGTGTGTGTGTGTGTGTGTGTGTGTGTTTTATTTACTTTTTAATTACATCCAAGTTAGTGAGCATGTAGTGCAATGATGATTTCAGGAATAGATTCGTTAATGTCCCTTGCCCATTTAGCCCATCCCCCCTCCCACAGCCCTTCCAGCAACTGCCTGTTTGTTCTCCATATTTAAGAGTCTCTTATGTTTTGTCCCCCTCCCTGTTTTTATATTATTTTTGTTTCCCTCATTTATGTTAATCTGTTTTGTATCTTAAAGTCCTCATGAGTGAAGTCATATGATATATTGTCTTCCTCTGACTAATTTCGCTTAGCATAATACCCTCCAGTTCTATCCACGTAGTTGCAAATGGCAAGATTTCATTCTTTTTTATTGCCGAGTAATACTCAACCATATGGTATTCCTATTTTTAATCTTTTGAGGGAGCTCCATATTTATTTCCATAGTGGCTGTACCAATTCACATTCTCACCAACAATGCCTAAGTTTTCCCTTTTCCACAACCTTGTGTTGTTAATTTCAGCCATTCTGACAGGTGTTAGGTGGTATCTCATTGTGGTTTTGATTTGTATTTCCCTGACAATGGGTAAGGTTGGGCATTTTTTCATGTGTCTGTTAGCAATCTGGATGTCTTCCCTGGAAAATGTCTATTCATGTTTTCTGCCCATTTTTTAACTGGATTATTTATTTTTTGAGTGTTAAATTTGATAAATTCTATATAAATTTTGTATACCAACCCTTTATCAGATATATCATTTACAAATATTTTCTTCTATTCCATAGACTGCCTTTTAGTTTTGTTGATTGTTTCTTTCACCAAGCAGAAGCTTTTTATCTTGATGAACTCCCAACAGTTCATATTTACTTTGGTTTCCCTTGCCTCTGGTGAGAGGTCTAGTAAGAAGTGGATGTGGCCGAGGTCAAAGAGGTTGCTGTCTATGATCTCCTCTAGGATTTATTCTTTTGCATGTTGTTGTCCAGTTTTCCCAATACCATTTATTAAAGAGACTGTCTTTTTTTTCCATTGGATATTTGTTCCTACTTTGTTGAAGATTAGTTGGCCATATAGTTGTGGGTCCATTTTTGTGTTTTCTATTCTGTTCCATTGATCTATGTGTCTGTTTTTGTGCCAGTACCATGCTGTCTTAATGAGTACAGCTTTATAATACAGCTTGAAATCTGGAATTGCAATGCTACCAGCTTTGCTTTTCTTTTTCAGGATTGCTTTGGCTATTTGAGGTCTTTTGTGGTTCCATACAAATTTTAGGATTGTTTGTTCCAGCTCTGTGAAAAATGCTGGTGGCATTTTTGTTTTTACATTTATTTATTTTTGAAAGAGAGAGACAGAGCACAAGTGGGGGAGGGACAGAAAGAGAGGGAGACATAGAATCTGAAGGAGGTTCCAGGCTCTGAGCTGTCAGCACAGAGCCCGACGTGGGGCTCAAACTCATGAACAGTGAGATCATGACCTGAGCCGAAGTCGGACCCTTAACAGACTGAGCCACCCAGATGCCCCAGGTCATATTTTGAAAGGGATTGCATTAATGTGTAGATTGCTTTGGGTAGTATAGACATTTTGACAATGACTTTTCCTCCAATCCATAAGCATGGAATGTTTTTCCATTTCTTTGTGTCTTCAATTTTTTCATAAATGTTCTATAGTTTTTAGAGTACCAATCTTTTACCTCTTTGATTAGGTTTATTCCTAGGTACCTAATTGTTATTGGTGCAATTGCAAATGGGATTGATTCTCTATTTCTTTTTCTGCTGCTTTATTATTGGTGTATATAAATGCAACAGGTGCATATAATACATCAGGCTGTCTGTGAAGAGTGAAAGTTTGACTTCTTCCTTGCTGATTTGGATGCCTTTTATTTCTTTTTGTTGTATGATTGCTGAAGCTAAGACTTTCAGTACTTTGTTAAATAGTTATGGTGAGAGTGGACATCCCTGTCACATTCTTGACCATACGGGGAAAGCTCTTAGATTTTCCCCATTGAGGATGATATGAGATGTGGATCTTTTATATATGGCCTTTATGATGTTGAGGTATGTTCCATCTACACTTATTTTGTTGAGGGTTTTTAATCAAGGATGGATGCCATATTTTGTCAAATGTTTCCTCTGCATCTTTTGAGAGGAACTCATATGGTTCATATCCTTTCGTTTATTTATGTAGTGTATCACACTGATTGAGTTGAAAATATTGAACTGACCCTGCATCCAAGGAATAAATCTCACTTGATTATGGTGAATAATTCTTTTAGTATACTATTGAATTCGATTTGCTAATATCTTGTTAAGAATTTTTGCATCCATGTTTATCAGGGTTATTGGTCTGTAATTCTTCTTTTTAGTGGGGCCTTTGTCTGGTCTTGGAATAAAGGTAATGCTGGTCTGGTAAAATGAATTGGAAGATTTTCTTCAATTTTTATTTTTTGAAAGAGTTTGAGAAGAATAGGTATTAACTCTTCTTTAAATATCTGGTAGAATTCCCCTGGGAAGCCATCTGGCTCTGGACTTTTGTTTGTTGGGAGACTTTTGATTACTGTTTCAATTTCTTTGCTGATTCTGTTCAAATTTTCAAACAGAAAATTTCTGTTCAAATTTTTTATTTCTTCCTGTTTTAGTGTTGGTAGTCTGTATGTTTCTAGGAATTTAACCATTTCTTCCAGATTGCCCAGTTTGTTGGCATATGATTTTTCATAATATACACTTATGATTGCATTTCTGTGGTGTTGGTTGTGATCTTTCCCCTTTCATTCGTGGACTTATTTTTTGTAAAAATTTTAAAAAATGTTTAGTATTTATTTTTTGAGAGAGAGAGAGAGAGAGAGAGAGCAGGGGAGGGGCAGAGAGAGGGAGACATAGAATCTGAAGCAGACTCTAGTCTCTGAGCTGCCAGCGCAGAGCCCAATGTGGGGCTCTAATCCATGAATTGTGAGATCATGATCTGAGCCAAAGTCGGATGCTTAACTGACTGAGCCAGCCAGGCACCCCCTCATTTGTGGATTTATTTATTAGGGTCCTTTCTCTTTTCTTTTTGATAAGTCTGGCTAGGAGCTTATTTTCTTAATTCTTTTAAGGAACCAGTACCTGGTTTAATTTATCTGTTCTACTTTGTTGTTTTTGTTTGTTTGTTTGTTTCTGTTTTGTTTATTTCTACTACAGTCTTTATTATTTCCCGTCTGCTGGCTTTAGGCTTTATTTGTTTTTCATTTTCTAGCTCCTTTAGGTGTAAGATTAGGTTGTGTATTTGAGACCTTTGTTGCTTCTTGAGGTAGGCCTGTATTAAAATATACTTCCCTTTTAGGACTGGCTTTGTTGCACTCCAAAGGTTTTGGATTGTTATGTTTTCATTTTCATTGGCTTCCATGTACTTTTTAATTTCCTCTTAATTTCCTGGTTAACTCATTCATTCTTTAGTAGGATGTTCTTTAACCTCTAAGTATTTGTGGTCTTTCCAATTTTTTTTTCTTGTATTGACTTCAAGTTTCATAGTTTTGTGGTCTGAAAATACTCATGGTATGATCTCAATCGTTTTGTACTTGTTGAGGGTTGATTTGTGACCCAGTATGTGATACATTCTGGAGAATATTACCTGTGCACTCAAAAAGAATGTGTATTCTGCTGCTTTCAGGTGAAATGTTCTGAATATATCTTTTAGGTGCATCTGGTCCAGTGTGTCATTCAAAGCCATTGTTTTCTTGTTGAATTTCTGTTTACATGATCTGTCCACTGTTGTAAGTGGAGTGTCACCATTGTATCAATGTCAATGCATTTCTTTATGTTTGTTATTAATTGAGTTATATATTTGGGTGTCCTCCAGTTGGGGGCATAAACATTTATTTTTTTTAATTTTTTTTTTAATGTTTATGTTTTAACATAACATTATGTTATGTTTTTTTAATGTTATGTTTTAATGTTAATGTTTAATGAGACAGAGAGAGACAGAGCATGAATGGGGGAGGGTCAGAGAGAAGGAGACACAGAATCTGAAACAGGCTTCAGGTTCTGAGCTGTCAGCACAGAGCCCGACGCGGGGCTCGAACTCACAGACCGCGAGATCATGACCTGAGCAGAAGTCGGCTGCTTAACCGACTGAGCCACCCAGGCGCCCCGGGCATAAACATTTATAATTGTTAGCTCTTCTTGATGGATAGATCCCTTAAATATGATATAATTCTCTTGTTATAGTCTTTGTTCTAAAATCTAGTTTGTCTGATATAAATATGATTACTCTGGCTTTCTTTTGGCATCCATTAGCATAGTAGATAGCTCTCCATACCCTCACTTTTTTTTTTCACTTGTCACACAATTTTTATTAAGTCAAACACTTATTTATATCTGTTTTGATTCATGTATACATATTCTGTACATTATTTTATTTTATTTTATTTTATTTTATTTTATTTTATTTTATTTTTTTAAATTTACATCCAAATTAGTTAGCATATAGTACAACAATGATTTCAGGAGTAGGTCCCTAATGCCCCCTACCCATTTAGCCCCTCCCCCTCCCATTACCCCTCTAGTAACCCTCTGTTTGTTCCCCATATTTAAGAGTCTCTTATGTTTTGTTCCCCTCCCTGTTTTTATATTATTTTTGCGTCATTTCCCTTATGTTCATCTGTTCTGTCTCTTAAAGTCCTCATATGAGTGAAGTCATATGATATTTGTCTTTCTTTGACTAACTAATTTTGCTTAGCATAATAGCCTCTAGTTCCATTCACATAGGTGCAAATGGCAAGATTTCATTCTTTTTGATTGATGAGTGATACTACATTATATACAAATATACCACCTCTTCTTTACCCATTCATCCATCGATGGACATTTGGCTCTTTCCATACTTTGGCTATTGTTGATAGTGCTGCTATAAACATGGGGGTGCATGTGCCCCTTCAAAACAGCAAGCAAGTATCCCTTGGATAAATACCTAGTAGTGCAATTGCTGGGTCCTAGCGTAGATCTATTTTTAATTTTTTGAAGAACCTCCATACTGTTTTCCAGAGTGGCTGCACCAGCTTGCATTCCCACCAGCAGTGCAAAAGAGATCCTCTTTGTCCACATCCTCGCCAACATCTGTTGTTGCCTGAGTTGTTAATGTGAGCCATTCTGACAGGTGTAAGGTGGTATCTCATTGTGGTTCTGCTTTGTATTTCCCTGAGGGTGAGTGATGTTGAGCATTTTTTCATGTGTCCATTGCCCATCTGGATGTCTTCTTTGGAGAAGCGTCTGTTCAGGTCTTTTGCCCATTTCTTCACTGGATTATTTGTTGAGTTTGATAAGTTCTTTATAGATTTTGGATACTAACCCTTTATCTGGTATGTCATTTGCAAATATCTTCTCCCGTTCTGTCGGTTGCCTTTTAGTTTTGTTGATTGTTTCCTTCACTGTGCAGAAGCTTTTTATTTTGATGAGGTCTCAGTAGTTCATTTTTGCTTTTGTTTCCCTTGCCTCTGAAGACGTGTTGAGAAAGAAGTTGCTGCGGCCAAGATCAAAGAGGTTTTTGCCTGCTTTCTCCTCAAGGATTTTGTTGGCTTCCTGTCTTACATTGAGGTCCTTCATCCATTTTGAGTTTATTTTTGTGTATGGTGTAAGAAAGTGGTCCAGGTTCATTCTTTTTTTTTTTTTTCAATATATGAAATTTATTGTCAAATTGGTTTCCATACAACACCCAGTGCTCATCCCAAAAGGTGCCCTCCTCAATACCCATCACCCACCCTCCCCTCCCCTCCCTCCCACCCCCATCAACCCTCAGTTTGTTCTCAGTTTTTAAGAGTCTCTTATGCTTTGGCTCTCTCCCACTCTAACCTCTTTTTTTTTTTCCTTCCCCTCCCCCATGGGTTTCTGTTAAGTTTCTCAGGATCCACATAAGAGTGAAAACATATGGTATCTGTCTTTCTCTGTATGGCTTATTTCACTTAGCATCACACTCTCCAGTTCCATCCACGTTGCTACAAAGGGCCATATTTCGTTCTTTCTCATTGCCCTGTAGTACTCCATTGTGTATATAAACCACAATTTCTTTATCCATTCATCAGTCGATGGACATTTAGGCTCTTTCCATAATTTGGCTATTGTTGAAAGTGCTGCTATAAACATTGGGGTACAAGTGCCCCTATGCATCAGTACTCCTGTATCCCTTGCGTAAATTCCTAGCAGTGCTATTGCTGGGTCATAGGGTAGATCTATTTTTAATTTTCTGAGGAACTTTTTCCACACTGTTTTCCAGAGTGGCTGCACCAATTTGCATTCCCACCAACAGTGCAAGAGGGTTCCCGTTTCTCCACATCCTCTCCAGCATCTATAGTCTCCTCATTTGTTCATTTTGGCCACTCTGACTGGCATGAGGTGATATCTGAGTGTGGTTTTGATTTGTATTTCCCTGATAAGGAGCGACGTTGAGCATCTTTTCATGTGACTGTTGGCCATCCGGATGTCTTCTTTAAAGAAGTGTCTATTCATGTTTTCTGCCCATTTCTTCACTGGGTTATTTGTTTTTCGGGTGTGGAGTTTGGTGAACTCTTTATAGATTTTGGATACTAGCCCTTTGTCTGATATGTCATTTGCAAATATCTTTTCCCATTCCGTTGGTTGCCTTTTAGTTTTGTTGGTTGTTTCCTTTGCTGTGCAGAAGCTTTTTATCTTCATAAGGTCCCAGTAATTCATTTTTGCTTTTAATTCCCTTGCCTTTGGGGATGTGTCGAGTAAGAGATTGCTACGGCTGAGGTCAGAGGGGTCTTTTCCTGCTTTCTCCTCTAGGGTTTTGATGGTTTCCTGTCTCACATTCAGGTCCTTTATCCATTTTGAGTTTATTTTTGTGAATGGTGTGAGAAAGTGGTCTAGTTTCAACCTTCTGCATGTTGCTGTCCAGTTCTCCCAGCACCATTTGTTAAAGAGACTGTCTTTTTTCCATTGGATGTTCTTTCCTGCTTTGTCAAAGATTAGTTGGCCATATGTTGTGGGTCCATTTCTGGGTTCTGTATTCTATTCCATTGATCTGAGTGTCTGTTTTTGTGCTAGTACCATCCTGTCTTGATGATTACAGATTTGTAGTATAGTTTGAAGTCCAGGATTGTGATACCTCTTGCTTTGGTTTTGTTTTTCAAGATGGCTTTGGCTATTCAGTCCATCCCCTCACTTTCAATCCACAGGTGTCTTTAGGTCTAAAATGAGTCTCTTGTAGGCAGCATGTAGATGGATCTTGTTTTTTAATCCATTCCAATCCCCTCTATCTTTTGTTTGGAGCATTTAGTCCATTTATATTCAGGGTGATTATTGAAAGATATGAGGTTAGTGTCATTGTGCTACCCGTAAAATTGGTGTTTTTGGTGATGTTCTCTGTTCTTTTCTAGTTTTTGCTGCTTTTTGTCTCCTCCTCACCCCAACTCAAAGAGTCTGCCTTAATATTTATCGCAGGGCTGCTTTAGTGGTCACAAACTCCTTTTGTTTTTGTTTGTCTGTGTAACTATTTATCGCTCTTTCTATTCTGAACAACAGACTTGCTGGATAAATTATTCTTTGTTGCACATTTCCCCCATTCAGTACATTGAAAATATCCACCATTCCCTTCTGGCCTGCCAAATTTCTGTGGAAAGATCTGCTGTAAACCTGTACTGTCTTCCCTTGTATGTTAAGGACTTTTTTTTCTTTGCTGTTTTCAGGATTCTTTCCTTGTCTGTATATTTTGTAAATATGACTATACTATGCCTTTGTAATGGTTGGCTTTTGTTGAATTCAATGGGAATTCTCTGTGCTTCTTGGATTTTGATGTCTATATCCTTCCCCAGATTAGGGAAGTTTTCAGCTACAATTTGCTCACATAAATCTTCTGCTCCTTTTTCTCTATCTGGGACTCCTTTGAGATGAATCTTATTATGTTTTAACAAGTTGCTGAGTTCCCTCAGTCTACCTTCCTGATCCATTACCTGTGTTTCCCTCTTATTTTCAGCTTCATTATTTTCCATAATTTTATCTTCTATATCACTAATTCATTCCTCTGCTTCTTCCATTCTCACTCATCCACCACAAAAGAACAAGGGACATAGGGCATTTGGCAAGAAAGTAGTTAAAACTACAGACTATGGATTTGAAAGTAAGCTCTACTGAAGTATACACAGAAAGGTGAACATACCATAGAAATACAGCTTAGTAAAGTTTTACACACTGACCACCTGTGTAACCAGGACTAGGAGAGTAACATGAGTTATGGAATTTAGTGCAGAGCAGATAAGAGTGAGGACAGAAGAGAGAAAAGTACCAGGGACTATAGGATAAAATGATATTCTGATAATATTAAAGAACTGAGGCAAAAGTTGAATGAGAGGAAGGATAGGATGTTGTGACCACAGAAGAATGGCTACTTAAGTGTTTTATCCCAGGTTCCAGGTTTTAGTAGTAAGCTTGATGTGGTCTTGGGCGGGGGGGTCGCTCATTTGGTGTCATTGGAGCCAAGTCATTTGACAGGTTATATGCTCAAATATTTTGGGCATCTGGGACAACAGAAAGAAGGACCTCAAAGTCTTAAAAACATACACAGGAGTGACCTGGAGTCAATAGATAATGACAAGGAAAAGTGGTAGAGGATAGAACAATGGAGGCAGATCTTAAAAGTACTAAAAGAATGAAGAAAGAAAGATAATGAAGGACAAGGGGCCTTGAAGCAGCAGTAGGGTTTGAGGAGGATGTTGACCCCACCTTCAGATTCTGTGGAGTTGGGTATAAAATTCAGTCCCTACTTGAAAGGGCTGTAAGGGAGGAGGAACACTGGAGCAAAGGTAGTTGCAATGAAGGCCAAGGAGTGAAGGGCATTCTCTGCATAAAGGTTGGAGTTGGGAGAGTTTGGAAACCTTTGAGTGGATCTCCAGTGAATATAGGGGTAGGTTGGGGTGGCACGGAGATGGGGAGGATGTGATAAGACATTTTGTCATTTTGGTCAGGATTACTGTTCACTTCTGGACATTGTTTCTGCCCCTTTGATTTTCTTATGGTAGGCCTTTTGTGCCCTCTCTTACCTAGGTGTCCTCTCTCTCACTTCATCCATTTTGTAAGTGTTCTTCAAGGTAACTTTCATTTCTTTCTCTGAGAGTCGGCATTTTTTGTAAAATTCTAATTTCTTCTATCTCCTTAGTTTCACCTCTAAATTTTATTTGACTTTTAATGCCTTGCTTGGGTAAATGAGTAAATTTCAGACATTTCAGAGGAAGATCTAGAAAAACTTGGTTATCTCAATGAGAAAAAAGGGAGCCATTATCTCTGTTCAGTTTTTTGGGGTAATTTAGCTCCTTCCTTCTTTCCTCCCTTCCTCCTTTTCTTCCTTCCTTCCTCCCTCCTTCCTCCCTCCTTTCATTCTTTCCTTGCTTCCTCTCTTCTTTCTTCCTTACTCCAGCTATAACATTTTGGCATAAGAACTACATTGTCTTTCTGCTGTTCTCTATGAGTGGTTTATTATTTTAATTGCTACCTTATCACTCAACAAGTTAAAATTCTTACATCATTCTCTTTGCACAGTATAAAGATCCTCATGGCTATAAACTCTGCTTTGACAGAAGGTTGGCAGTTTAACTTTTGAAACTAAAAGGTGAATACCACTAACGAAGAACTTAAATTCATGTCCAGGATTCTGGTTTGAGGGAGAAAGCAATGCTGAACTAAATGAGGTAAATGGGGCCCTACTATCAAAATGAACCAACTGTTACAGGGGCAGGATGATAATGTTCAATAACACCTCCTGGTTTAATTAAGCATAATAAATACAGATGAAATCTAGGTTACTCTTTCCCGTATCTTATCATTATATGATATATTCTTATTTCTAGAGGAGTATTTAAGATACTTGCATTCATGTGCTGCAGATGGTGTCTAATCTCTCAAATCTTCATGGAACATATTTATTTAACATCTAATTGAGTAAGGCAGCATGCTGGGTGTAATGTCAAGAAAAAAATATCTTATAAGGTTATAATGTAGGAGGAGAATTATGGAAGCATTTTCACATTTCTTTTCCTCATATAATCTTACCCTAGTTTTTAAATATACCTTAAGGTTTTAAAACATGTAACTTATTTATTGCTCTGTTTTAAATAATGGTAGAATTTAAGAAACTTAATTTTTATTTTTTTTTATTTTTTTTTATTTTTTTTTTATTTATTTTTTTTTTATTTTTTAATATATGAAATTTACTGTCAAATTGGTTTCCATACAACACCCAGTGCTCATCCCAAAAGGTGCCCTCCTCAATACCCATCACCCACCCTGCCCTCCCTCCCACCCCCCATCAACCCTCAGTTTGTTCTCAGTTTTTAACAGTCTCTTATGCTTTGGCTCTCTCCCACTCTAACCTCTTTTTTTTTTTTTTTTTTTCCTTCCCCTCCCCCATGGGTTTAAGAAACTTAATTTTTAAAGAGTCACCACTTTAACAGAGTTTATGCACTTGCTGCCTTCAAGACATCACGTACATTAATGCATTCATGAGTAGCATAAATAAACAAATATAAAGATGCATATTATAGACACATTAGAAACGTGGATTTATTATAACAGAGTATAAGATTCTTGAAGAGGCAGTTCTGTTAATATTTTTTATGTTCTTTACTTGTGGCATGGATGATATTTCAGCTCCTTATGAAGTATTAGGAGTTGTCTTATGTGAACAAATTATGCTCAAATTTAAGTTCCTTCCAAGTTTGGCCTTGAAGTTATTAAATGAATATTGAATTATTTTAATGTGAAAATGTCTCACATTTTGAAAGCAGGTATTCTTTTCTCCCTGAGTTTCCTATTTTCCAAGTTAAACAGTGCCAGGTTTCCCAATGGCCTTTTTACATGACACAGTTTTTATATGGCATCCTGATTCTCTTTGACCCAGAAACAAGTATAATACCTTTAATAAAGTCTGATCAATGAAAAGCACAAGTTTTACCTCCTACATCTGATATACTCAATGATTATTATTAATGGAGTAGAACTTCTATTAATTGGCTTATTTTGTCGATATATCATCATTTATTTATATTTTATTCATTGTCAACTAGAGCTCTTAAGGTTTTACAGCTCATGTTAATAAGTAATAACCATAACAGTTGTAGTTAATTGAGTGCTGAATAGCTGACAAACACTGTTTTAAACACTTTGCATGTCTAATGATTTTTATCCCTCAGTAACCTTATGAGTCAGGTATGTTATTCTTTCTTCTTTAAAGATGAGTAAATTTAGACATTGCAAAAGGCCATGGAGTTAGCAGGTGGCAGATCCGGGATTCAAAGTTGGGCGGTCTGGATCTGGGCTCACGCTCTTATCTTACTTTTCCTATACGATTTAATTTACATACTCAGGAACTGTAGACTCAATTATTACTATCTCTAAATAAACATTTTATTTTGGAATAGTTTTAGGTTTACAGGAAAATTGAAGAGAAGTAGTTTTCCATATACTGTTCATCCAGTTTTTCCTATTTTAACATTTTACATAACCACTTGTAGAAACTAAGAAACCAACGGTGCATTACTATTAACTAAATGCCAGGTGTTCTCCTAATATCGTTAGTTTTTTCACTAATGTCTCTTTTCTGTCCCAGGATGTCATCTGGGATAGCACTTTATACTTAGTTGTTCTGTCTCCTCTGGGGTATGACAGCTTTCCAGCCTTTCCTTGTTTTCAATGACTTTGACAATTTTGAGGAGTGCTTGTCAGGTATTTTGTACAATGTCCCTCAATTTGGGTTGGTCTGATTTTCCGATAAATAGACTGCGGTTGTGAATTTTGGGGAACAATGCCACAGAGGTGAAGTGCCCTTCTCATTACACCATACGTGGGCACATGCTGTCAAACTGATTTATTACTGCTGATGTTAACCTCAATCATCTGTCCAGGTAGTGTTTGCTAGGTTTCCCCACTGCAAAGTCACTTTTTCTCCCTCTTTTTCCTATATATATTTTTTATTAGATATTTTGGTTCAGTGTTTCCCAAAGTGTATTATACAAAAAATACTAGCTCGGTGAGAAGTTAATTGGTATTACTTGAATTAAGGAATCCATTACCAAATAAAAGTGGAAAATATTGGTAAAACAAAGGTAATTTTTCTTTATTGAATTGCTTCTCAGAGCATTTTTAAACACCTATGTGCATTATACTTCTCCAGGAGAAAATAATACCCAGTGTTTCCAAATTTTGTATGATATCATAATAGTTAAAGCATCACAAGGACGAGCATTTTGTAAAAAACGTTTTAAGAATAGCTGTTTCATCTTGCCTTCTAGTCTAAATGAAGCTCACTTTTTAAAAAAATATAATTTATTGTCAAATTGGCTAACATACAGTGTGTAAAGTGTGCTCTTGGTTTTTGGGGTAGATTCCTGTGGTTCATCGCTTACCTATAACACCCAGTGCTCATCGCAACAAGTGCCCTCCTCAATGCCTATCACCCATTTTCCCCTCTCTCCCACCACCCATTCACCCTCAGGTTTTTCTCTGTATTTAAGAGTCTCTTGTGGTTTGCCTCCTTCCCTCTCTGTAACTATTTTTTTCCCCTTCCTTTCCCCCATGGTCTTCTGTTAAGTTTCTCAAGATCTATATATAAGTGAAAACATATATCTTTCTCTAACTGACTTATTTCACTCAGCATAATACCTTCCAGTTCCATCCACGTTGCTGCAAATGGCATGATTTCACTCTTTTTCATTGCCAAGTAGTATTCCATTGTATATATAAGCCACATCTTCTATATCCATTCGTCAGTTGATGGACATTTAGGCTCATTCTATAATTTGGCTATTGTTGAAAGTGCTGCTATAAACATTGGAGTACATGTGCTCCTATGAATCAGCACTCCTGTATCCTTTGGATAAATTCCTAGTAGTGCTATTGCTGGGTCATAAGGTAGTTCTATTTTTTTATTTTTTTGAGGAACCTCCACACTGTTTTCCAGAACAGCTGCACCAGTTTGCATTCCCACCAACAGTAAATGCAGCTCATTGATGTCTTAGAAGACATTGGCAGAGAGTCACCTGTAAAAGGGCAGCTACAGGAATTAATTTTACTATTTTGTAGTGTGTAAAGCAAATTATTCATGAGATGTCATGTGACTTCATCTTTAATGATTATTACTTACATTAACATTCCAAATGAATGAACTGAGTTCCAAATGAACATGAACTGAGTTCATGTTTTCCAAAGTTGTTTATTTATAGGCCATATAGCATTACAATAGTGTAGTCATAATTAAAATATATTTTTGGAACTGTTATTTTGGAGTTTCACATAGCTTGCAAAATACCTTTCATAAACTCATTGGCAACAAATTTCCATTCATAATTTCAGAAGCAACGAGTAACTCAGGGTAGGATGAATGAAGCCAGTGATCAAGAAGGGTAGTAAGTTTTTAATTTAAAAAATGCAACTGTAAAGTAAGGAAAGTGATTTTTGTGCGTGTCTTGAAAATTATTTCTGATGGTTATTTCAGGAAAAAAGTCCAAGCACTTTTGGATCATGGGAATAGTTATATCACTTCTAAGGTTTGAGACTTCTAAAGATTGAGAGGTCATTAAATTGGCATGTGAGATAGACTCTTAGATAAGTTCACCGTTCAATTTTGACAGAGACTGACAATTCTCATGGACTGGGTGGGTAATTTGTCAAGTCATATGGTTACTTGGGGGTAGTGCTTCAATCTACTCTACAGAATCACTTTATGTATTACTACTGTGATATCATCTCTTGGTCAACCGTGGCACGTAAAGTAAGGATATCTTTCCTCTCCAGCTAATCCCTGCCACACGTACTGTATACACTGGTGGCAGGTAGAAAATCAGGCAGCAATGAAATTGTCAGAAGTGAACCTGTGTGAGTGGAGTTAGGGGTCAGGGTAGGACTGTGTTGAGGGTAAATGTTGGGAAAATGAAGCCATTTCTTGTGTGTATCTGACAGAATGTTGCTGGAGTTGAGATTCTGAACTACCTCTGGTTTCTCGTCTAAATTCCTTTCACCTGGTTATCCTAAACATTTAATTCTAGTGATCACAGAGGCTTTCTGAGTTCGCTAATTTTTAGTTACTATCTTTGAGTTTTAAAGTAACCCTAATAAGCACAGATTACCTCTTTATGTTTACTTTCAATATTTTTTTGTCTACTGAGGAAGTTAATATAGCTACAAGTAATGCCATGAAATTCACTGAAACGACATAATTTCAGTGAAACCAATGTGATTTCATTCAAAGTAGGTTCATTCTGGCAGAGAGAATTACATTTTCCTCACATTTTCTTTTCCTTTCTTAAGGCATTCCTCTGTCTCTGGTCTAAAACAGTTTCTCAGTTTCTTTGCAGGAGGTCTCCTTTAAAGGCCTTTTTCTGCCACGGACTATTTTTATCCCTCTCTTTTGTATTTTTATATTATAGTACTGTTCCACTTCTCAAATTATCCAGAAGAATAAATCCATTTAGTTTAACATGGCTTCTCAGAAATACTTCTTTCCTTCAGTCTCACTTTGTTTTGTCTTTTTTGTTTTTGTTTTTGTTTTTGTGTTTTTCATGGATCACTAGGATGACTAGGACAACTTGAAGCCAATAAAGAACTGTGTTTGACATCAGGAGACCTGGGCCATGTTATTGGACCTCTCTGAGTCTCAGTTACCACATAGATGTCCCATGGTTAACAGTGAGGTTGGCTTAGATATTATATTCACAACATAGCTCATAGACTTAGAGGTTATTATTATGATTCTAGGAACCATAACCGTGAATATGAAAGACAATTTTAAAACAAGTGTTCCCTTTTGAACTATGAAAAGATTGTTAACCAAAGATGTTTTCTCATACTAGCAGAAGCATGGACTTCATGGCCCAGCTTTTTCAGAATTTGTTATTCTAAAAAGAGATACTTCTCTCCCCTCCCCCAGCATTTCTATACTGATGGGTACATTCATTCACAAAACTCCAAGAGTTTTTAGATAATTTTGTTGGATAGTTTTAGCTATTTGAAATATAATAATTTTTATCTATTCAAAAACTATCAGCCAGTCTTAGAATTGTCCTCAATACTTCCATATTCAGTTACATATAATTACTTGGTTATTGTAGGTATTTCTGTAATTTATAAGCACACCAACTACTACTCATCAGTGTTCACAGAGTAATCATTTACTAAATTAATTTACAAGTATCTTTCCTACAGATAAGTCTGTTTTTAAGTTCATTTATTTATTTTGAGACAGAGCAGGGGAAAGGCAGAGAGAGAGGGAGAGAGAATCCCAAGCAGGCTCTGTACTGTCAGCATAGAGCTCACCTTGGGAATCCAACCCAGGAACCGTGAGATCATGACCTGAGCAGAAATAAAGAGTCCCATGCTTAACTGACTGAGCCACCCAAGTGCGCCGTCTAAGTCCAAGTGCCCCTTATAAGTCTAAAAAAGTTTTGTTGAGGGGATAGTTCCTTTAAGCAGAAAAAAAACCTACTTCTGATGAAAACTAAAATCTAAGACTGCCAAAATTTTTAGGGCACTTTCAATGGCTGTTATGTGACTATAAAACACTTTGTCATGTTTAACTCCCCATACCCCGCTAGCATTACTTTCAGCAAAACTGAAAATTCCTGTTGAAATCTTTATAGGGGGACCCCTCTTACTTAGCTGAGTCCCTCAGGGTCATGGGACAGGATGTAATGAGACACACAACCATGATGCACTTTCAGGCATCTGTAAAAGCAAACTGAACACAATACCCAGAAAACGGCTGACAGGGGCTGGAGGAAAAACCCATTCAGGGACACCCCGCTTTACCTACAGAATAACAGAAAGAAGAAATTCCGATGCCACTCAGTTTCCTTATTCAGAAGTGGAAAATTGTTTTCTGTTAGTTTGTAGATAATAGTAAACTAAACAGCTCCCTTGAATTCAGCTCCCTTGAATTCACTCTGTTGTGACACGTTTAGTTCCATATGTCACCCCCATCTCTACCCCCTTTCACTTCCTGCTTGAATTAGTAGTATATTTAATGTTACCTGAAAAACTATGGTGCAAATATGGACAGCCTGACTTCTCAAAGCAAATTCCAGCCCATTATATTTCCTAGTTTTGGCACATTGGAAAGTCTATTCCTTCTGAGGCATTTTGGTTGCTTTTCTTTATTTTCGAATAAGGGAACCAGGAGGATACTGATGCAGATTCTTTGCCTGACTCCCAATGAATGGGAGGGATCAGGACCCTTTAATTGTTTGGGCAGATTTAGTTTACAATTTAGTTAGCTAAGGCTTATATAATTTCTAGGCTCTATGAAAAACAGAGTGAAAAATATTTGTGTTTTTTCAGATGTTTGTATGTATTTGGGCATGTTTTAAAGTCATACTTACCTTGCTAAGCAGAAACAAGTTGCCTAATTTTCCCCTAAAACATCTGTCAGTATTAGTTTTGGTGGTTCTTTTTGATTCATTACTGTGTTTCTCATTACTCATGCCCATTTTCATGGGAACTGCTCTGACACCTGTCATAGCCCAAAGATCAACTACCTGAGTGTTTGGATTTCACATCATAAATTAACCTTGAACCTAGGAGAAGGTTAGCACCCAATGCCACAAAGATGCGGTTGGTTTTCCTTTTCACTCTTAATTTCACACATCTAACACTCTGATCATAGAAAAGGAATCAGTGTCTTTCTTGTTCTATATGGGAAATGTTCTGCCTTTACATTAACACCAAGGGCTTTCTGAGTCTAGGAGATAAAAGGGGATAATTTCACATGGAACATCACTGATCAAGTGATACCTAAGAATTAAATTTTAAGGATTTTTTTCATGTACTCTTATCAGTAGATAGGAGCCAAATATCTATTTTACACTAACCCCCATCTCTACAAATGTTTCTTGATTACCTTATTGAGCAGCATGAATTAGATAGTATTAGCTCATCTAATTTCCTTTTTTATGTGGTAAGAATTATTATAGTTTTAAATTTAAGTAATTCAAAATTAGAATTGAATTTAAAATGAGAGTTGAGGGGCGCCTGGGTGGCGCAGTCGGTTAAGCATCCGACTTCAGCCAGGTCACGATCTCGCGGTCCGTGAGTTCGAGCCCCGCGTCAGGCTCTGGGCTGATGGCTCGGAGCCTGGAGCCTGTTTCCGATTCTGTGTCTCCCTCTCTCTCTGCCCCTCCCCCGTTCATGCTCTGTCTCTCTCTGTCCCAAAAATAAATAAAAAATGTTGGAAAAAAAAAAATTAAAAAAAAAATAAAAAAATAAAATGAGAGTTGAGATTTCTGGAAATTTAAAGTTGAAATCAATGTCAGTTAGGTAAGCACCAATGCTCTGTAAGAAGGAAAACAGATCCGGGGCGCCTGGGTGGCGCAGTCGGTTAAGCGGGTCACGATCTCGCGGTCCGTGAGTTCGAGCCCCGCGTCAGGCTCTGGGCTGATGGCTCGGAGCCTGGAGCCTGTTTCCGATTCTGTGTCTCCCTCTCTCTCTGACCCTCCCCCGTTCATGCTCTGTCTCTCTCTGTCCCAAAAATAAATAAAAAACGTTGAAAAAAAAATTAAAAAAAAAAAAAAAAAAAAAAAAGAAGGAAAACAGATCCATGCTCAGACCTTTGGATTCCCATTCTAGGATTCTTTTCTACTCTCCAGACTGAGAAATATCTAGGGTCATTAGTGTCCAGTAAATGCAAGTTTGTGGGACACAAAAGGAAACCTCATTCCATGTTCTCTCCTGGAACAAGGCACATCTTCCAGTGAGACTGGAACTATGCCTCATTAGAGAATACTCTCCATCTCCTCTCATACCACAGCTCTCCAGTTAATATGGTCTACAGCTATATTTCAGTACAGAGAAAAATGATTCTATATTCATATATATATTATATATATTCAGGTGTCCTCATGCTATTCTATGGGGGTGTATAATTACCTGCACATCTTTTTCTTACAGATGAGAAAACTGAGGTTTGGAGTAATTGAGTAATTTTCTTAAGATCACAGTTTCTTTTTTTTTCACTTTTACTCATTGTCCCAATGTCTTTATTTTATTTATTTATTTATTTATTTATTTATTTATTTATTTATGTACAAATTAGTATATAGTGGAAAAATGATTTCAGGAGTAGATTACTTAGTGCCCCTTACCCATTTAGCCCATCACCCCCCAATAATCCCACCAGTAACCCTCTGTTTGCTCTCAATATTTATTTATTTATTTATTTATTTATTTAAAAAAAATTTTTTAACGTTTATTTATTTTTGAGACAGAGAGAGACAGAGCATGAATGGGGGAAGGTCAGAGAGAGGGAGACACGGAATCTGAAACAGGCTCCAGGCTCTGAGCTGTCAGCACAGAGCCTGACGTGGGGCTTGAACTCACGGACCGCAAGATCATGACCTGAGCCGAAGTCGGCTGCTTAACTGACTGAGCCACTCAGGTGCCCCTGCTCTCCATATTTAAAAGTCTCTTCTGTATTGTCCTCCTCCCTGCTTTTATATTATTTTTGTTTCCTTTCCCTTATGGTCATCTGTTCTGTCTCTTAAAGTCTTCATATGAGTGAATTCATATGATTTTTGTCTTTCCCTGACTAATTATACTTAGCATGATACCCTCCAGTTCCATCCACCTAGTTGCAAACAGCAAGATTTCATTCTTTTTGATTGCCGAGTAATACTCCATTGTATATATATATACCACCTCTTCTTTATCCATTCATCCATCAATGGACATTTGGCTCTTTCCATACTTTGGTTATTGTTGATAGTGCTGCTATAAACCTGGGGGTGCATGTGTCCCTTTGAAACAGCATACCTGTATCCCTTGGATAAATGCCTAGTAGTGCAATTGCTGGGTCATAGCATAGTTCTATTTTTAGTTTTTGGAGGAACCTCCATACTGTTTTCCAGAGTGGCTGCACCAGCTTGCATTCCCACCAACAATGCAAAAGAGATCCTCTTTCTCCGCATCCTCGCCAACATCTGTTGTTGCCTGAGTTGTTAATGTAAGCCATTCTGACAGGTGTGAGGTGGTATCTCATTGTGGTTTTGATTTGTATTTCCCTGATGATGAGTGATGTGGAGCATTTTTTCATGTGTTGGTGGGCCATCTGGATGTCTTCTTTGGAGAAGTGTCTATTCATGTCTTTTGTCCATTTCTTCACTGGATTATTTGTTTTTTGGGTGTTGAGTTTGATAAGTTCCTTATAGATTTTGGATACTAACCCTTTATCTGATATGTTGTTTGCAAATATCTTCTCCCATTCCATTGGTTGCCTTTTAGTTTTGCTGATTGTTTCCTTCACTGTGCAGAAGCTTTTTATTTTGATGAGGTCTCAGTAGTTCATTTTTGCTTTTGTTTCCCTTGCCTCTGGAGACGTGTTGAGTAAGAAGTTGCAGCAGCCAAGCTCAAAGAGGTTTTTGTCTCCTTTCTCCTCGAGTATTTTGATGGCTTCCTGTCTTACATTTAGGTATTTCATCCATTTTGAGTTTATTTTTGTGTATGGTATAAGAAAGTGGTCCAGGTTCATTTTTTTACATGTGCTGTCTAGTTTTCCCAGCCCCATTTCCTGAAGAGACTGTCTTTATTCCATTGGATATACTTTCCTGCTTTGTCACAGATTAGTTGGCCATACATTTGTGGGTCCATTTCCGGTTTCTCTATTCTGTTCCATTGATCTGAGTGTCTGTTTTTGTGCTAGTACCATACTGTCTTGATGATTACAGCTTTGTAGTATAGCTTGAAGTCTGGGATTGTGAAGTCTCCTGCTTTGGTTTCTTTTTCAAGATCGCTTTGGATATTCAGGGTCTCTTCTGGTTCCATACAAATTTTAGAACTGTTTATTCTAAAATAATAATTTTAGAATATTAGCTCTGGGAAGAATTCTGGTGTTATTTTGATAGGGATTGCATTGAATATGTAGATTGCTTTGGGTAGTATCGACATTTTAACAATATTTGTTCTTCCTATCCAGGAGCACAGAATCCTTTCCCATTTTTTTGGTGTCTTCTTCAATTGCTTTCATAAGCTTTCTATAGTTTTCAGTGTATAGATTTTTTCACCTCTTTGGTTAGATTTATTCCTAGGTATTTTATGGTTTTTGGTGCAACTGTAAATGGGATCTATTCCTTGATTTCTCTTTCTGTCACTTCACTGTTGGTGTATAGGAATGCAACCGATTTCTGTGCATTGATTTTATATCCTGTGACTTTGCTGAATTCATGAATCAATTCTAGCAGTTTTTGGCGGAATCTTTTGGGTTTTCCACATAGAGTATCATGTCATCTGCGAAGAGTGAAAGTTTGACCTCCTCCTGGATGATTTGGATGCCTTTTCTTTCTTTGTGTTGTCTGATTGCAGAGGCTAAGACTTCCAATACTATGTTGAAGAACAGTGGTGAGAGTGGACATCTCTGTCTTGTTCCTGACCTTAGGGGGAAAGCTCTCAGTTTTCCCCATTGTTTGGAAAAAGTTTGGAAGTTTTTCCCCATTGAGGATGATATTAGCATTGGGTCATTCATATATGGCTTTTATGATCTTGACATATGCTCCTTCTATCCCTACTTTCTTGAGGGTTTTCATCAAGAAAGGATGCTGTATTTTGTCAAATGCTTTCTCTGCATCTATTGAGAGGATCATATGGTTATTGTCCTTTCTTTTATTGGTGTGATGAATCACATTAATTGTTTTGTGGATATTGAACCAGCCCTGCATCCCAGGTATATATCCCACTTGGTCGTGGTGAATAATTTGCTTAATGTATTGTTGGATCTAGTTGGCTATTATCTTGTTGAGGATTTTTGCATCCATGCTCATCAGGGAAATTGGTCTATAGTTCTTCTTTTTAGTGGGGTCTCTGTCTGGCTTTGGAATCAAGGTAATGCTGGCTTCATAGAAAAAGTTTGGAAGTTTTCTTTCCATTTCTATGTTTTGGAATAGCTTCAAGGGAATAGGTGTTCACTCTTCCTTAAATGTTTGGTAGAATTCCCCTGGAAAGCCATCTGGCCCTGAACTCTTGCTTTTTGGGAGATTTTTGATGATTAATTCAATGTCTTTACTGGTTATAGGTCAGTTTTAATTTTCTATTTCTTCCTGTTACAGTTTTGGTAGTGTATATATTTCTAGGAATTTGTCCATTTCTTCCAGATTTCCCATTTTATTGGCGTATAATTGCTCATAATATTCTCTTATTATTGTTTTTATTTCTGCTATGTTGGTTGTGATCTCTCCTCTTTCATTCTTGATTTCATTTTTGGGTCCTTTCCTTTTTCTTTTTGATCAAACTGGCTAGTGGTTTATCAATTTTGTTAATTCTTTCAAAGAACCAACTTCTGGTTTCACTGATCCGTTCTACTGTGGGTTTTTTTGTTTGTTTTGTTTTTTTGTTTTTTTGGTTTCAATAGCATTAATTTCTGCTCTAATCTCTATTATTTCCTGCCTTCTGTTGGTTTTGGGTTTTACTCATTATTCCTTTTCCAGCGCCTTAAGGCATAATGTTAGGTTGTGTATCTGAGATCTTTCTTCCTTTTTTAGGAAGGCCTGAGTTGCTATATACTTTCCTCTTATGACCGCCTTTGCTGTGTCCCAGGGGTTTTGGATTGTGGTGCTATCATTTTCATTGACCTCCATATACTTTTTAATTTCTTCTTTAACTTCTTGGTTAGCCCATTCATTCTTCAGTAGGATGTTCTTCAGTCTCCAAGTATTTGTTACCTTTCCAAATTTTTTCTTGTGGTTGATTTCAAGTTTCATAGCATTGTGGTCTGAAAATATGTACGGTATGATCTCGATCTTTTTGTATTTACTTAGGGCTGATTTGCATCCCAGTATATGGTCTATTCTGGAGAACGTTCCATGTGCACTGGAGAAGAATGTATATTCTGCTGCTTTAGGATGAAATGTTCTGAATGTATCTGTTAAGTCCGTCTGGTCCAATGTGTCATTCAAAGCCATTGTTTCCTTGTTGATTTTTTGATTAGATGATCTGTCCATTGTTGTGAGTGGGGTGTTGAAGACTCCTACTATTATGGTATTACTATGGATGAGTTTCTTTATGTTTGTGATTAATTGATATATATGTGTGCTTTCATATTTGGTGCATAAATGTTTACAATTAGTGGGTCTTCTTGGTGGATAGACCCCCTCGATTATGATATAATGCCCTTCTTCATCTCTTATTACTGTCTTTATTTAAAGTGTAGATTGTCTGATATAAGTATGGCTACTCTGGCTCTCCTGCCAATGGTTGTTGACCATTAGCATGATAGATGGCTCTCCATCCCCTTATTTTCAATCTGTAGGTGTCTTTAGGTCTAAAGTGGGTCTCCTGTAAACAGCATATAGATGGGTCTTGTTTTCTTATCCATTCTGTTACCCTATGTCTTTTGATTGGAGCCCTGAGTCCATTGACGTTTAGAATGAGTACTGAAAGATATGAATTTATTGCCATTATGATGCTTGTAGAGTTGGAGTTTCTGGTGGTGTTCTCTGGTCCTTTCTAATCTTTTGTTGCTTTTGGTATTTTTTATTTACATATATATTTTCTCATGTTTTCTCCCCTCAGAGAGTCCCCCTTAAAATTTCTTGCAGGGCTGGTTTAGTGGTCACAAACTCCTTTAGTTTTTGTTTGTCTGGGAAACTTTGTATCTCTTCTTCTATTTTGAATGACAGCCTTGCTGGATAAAGAATTCTTGGCTGCATATTTTTCTGATTCAGCACATTGAGTATATCCTGCCACT
Source organism: Panthera leo (assembly GCF_018350215.1). NCBI lineage: Eukaryota > Metazoa > Chordata > Mammalia > Carnivora > Felidae > Panthera > Panthera leo. The sequence continues at coordinate 63,537,913 of NC_056682.1, forward strand.
CCCTTCTGGCCTGCCAAGTTTCTGTGGATAAGTCTGCTGCAAACCTGATCTGTCTTCCCTTGTAGGTTAGGGTCTTTTTTTCCCCTTGCTGCTTTCATGATTCTCTCCTTGCCTGAGTATTTTGTGAATTTGACTATGATATGCTTTGTTGATGGTCGACTTTTGTTGACTCTAATGGGGGTCCTCTGTGCTTCCTGGCTTTTGATGTCTGTGTCTTCCCCAGGTTAGGAAAGTTTTCTTCTATGATTTGCTCACATAAGCCTTCTACCCCTATTTCTTTCTCTTCCTCTTCTGGGACCCCTATGATTCTGATGTTCCTTTTTAATAAGTCACTGATTTCTCTAATTCTTAAATCGTGCTCTTTTGCCTTCATCTCCCTCTTTTTTTCTGCTTTGTTATTCTCTATAAGTTTGTCCTCAATATCACTGATTCTCTGTTCTGCCTCATCCATCCTTGCCGCCACGGCATCCATCTGTAATTGCAGCTCAGTTATAGCATTTTTAATTTCATTCTATTTTTTGCTTCTTTTATCTCTGCAGAAAGGGATTCTAATCTATTTTTTACTCTAGCTAGTATTCTTATTATCGTGATTCTAAATTCTGTTTCAGACATCTTGCTTGTATCTGTGTTGGTTAAATCCCTGGCTGTCGTGTTTTCATTCTCTTTCTTTTGGGGTGAATTTCTTTGTTTTTTCATTTTGAAGGGAGAAAAGGAATTAATGAGGCAGAAAAATTAAAATAAAAAATTAAAATTAAAAAATTAAACACACACACACACAAATCGAATAAATGATGGTAGATCATAGGTGTGTTTTGGTCTGGGTGTTGAAAGTGGTTTGGCAGATTACAGGAAAAAGGGGGGAGAAAAAAAAAGAAAATCGTTTGAGAAATTGAAAAAATGAATACACTGAAGTAGACTAAAATGAGATGATGGGAGTAAGATAGATTTGGAAAAAATTTACACAAAAGTAAAGAATATAGTAGAGAAAATTAAAGAAAAATATTTTTGATAAAAATTGAAAATAAAAATGAATTTTTTTCTCTTTCTGTATTCAAGAAAAAGAATAGTGTAAAGGAGAAAAAAAAAGAAAGAAAATTGAATAGATGGACCTGCTAACAGATTGAAATAGGACTGAAATTACTTCGTTTTCGAAGTCTGAGTAAGGAAGCACGTTATAGTCCATAAACTAAGCAGGCGGTGAGACTTGTATTCTTGAAGACCCAGGTTGGCCCAGTTGGGCAGGGCTCAGTGTAATGTCTCTGTTCTCCACTAGATGGCGCTGCTGGCCTACTGGGGTGGATCGTTGTAGCCCTCATTGGTGTGTATGCGCACGCGCGGAAGTGGGAAAAATGGCGTCACCCAGGTACGCAGTCTCTAGTATGGGAACTGTTCTCTTGGATCAGCAATTGCTCACCTGTCCTCTGTCTTTAGCTTTTCTCCACTCCCCACTTCTTCACTGTCCGTGCACAAGCCCCAGGCAGTACCTCTCTCCCGAGTTTTGTCTCAGATGCAGCTGTTTTCCCCGGCCCCTTACTTCTAAAGGACTGCGGCTTTGACCGGTTCAGCCCCTCTGTGGGAGGGTCTCATGGAGCAATGGCCGAATGCCGGCTGCACCCAGGAATGCCTGCTGGACCCTGCTGCTGCCGGTACTCTGTGACTGTGGCCAGGTTCCAGCCAGCCCCAGAAAAAGTTTGTGAGATAGTGTAGCAGCAGCGTCTCAGGGTTTGTGGAAAATCATAACACACATCTGGCGCCAGGCTTCACCCTTAACGACCTTGTTCCAGCACCAGCGAATGTGGCCGTTTTCTGGGGTCTGCTGGGACCAGGTGGCTTCAACAGTCTCTACCAAATGTCCTTCCAGCAGTGGAACTGCTTTTCCCCATGTGGCCCAAGAACCTCCTGGACCCCACTCTGCTCCTGGGGATTCGCCCTTCCCATCAGAGCACCTCCAGGTATCCAGCTGCAGAGTTGCAGACTTTGCACTCCCCTTGTTTGCAGTCTTAATGGATTTCAACCCTCTCCTTTCTCCTTTCTCCCTTTTTAGTTTAGTCCCTGCGGCTCTTTCCAATATTCCACTTTCTCTCCAGCTGCTTTTGGGGTGGGTGCTTTTCTCATATTCTCCCCCCTACCCCCACCCATCTCTGTCCTCTCTCCGCCCGCAAAATCACCTCCCTGCCTGCTGCAGCTTCTCACTCTCCAAGTTCACCTCTCTATGCCGAGAACCTGCTGAATTCTGTGGTTCAGGTTGTGCAGATTGTTGTGTTAATCCTTAGATAAGTTTTTCTAGGCGTGCAGGATGGTTTAGTGTTTAGGCGGTATTTCATGGACACAAGACACCCAAAAAACTTCCATGCTGTTCTGTCATCTTGGCTCCTCCAAGATCACAGCTTCTAAAAGGAGGAGCCAAGATTTGTACACATCTGTCTGCTTTTATAGCCCCTCCTAACTTTATTGGTATCTCCATCACCATAATATGCACCAGATGAGACAGAACAGTAACAGTCTTTTGCTACTATCAAGTAAAATAAAAAATTAAAAATCAAACAAAGCGAAGTCCTGTATCTATCAGCATCTCCTCCATTCACCTACTCTCAAAACCAGGTGATTGCAATTAACATCAACAAACTTAGAGAAGTCACTATTTACAAATGATTTTCAAATTTTTATTGTCATTATTTAGTCTGCATTTCTGGACATCAGAATGATTTATTGCCTTGATTACACATGTTCCCCACAGATTACAAATTCTAGTAATTAAAGGATAAGATCAGAATATTAAAAAAATTTTTTTAATGTTTATTTATTTTTGAGAGAGAGACAGAGAGACATAGAGACAGAGAGCAAGCAGAGGAGAGGCAGAGAGAGAGGGAGACACAGAATCTAAAGCAGGCTCCAGGCTCTGAGCTGTCAGCATAGAGCCTGACGTGGGGCTCGAACTCACGAATTGCAAGATCATGACTTGAGCCGAAGTCAGATGCTTAACCAACTGAGCCACGCAGGCACCCCAGAACATTTTTGTCTTTTGTCTATTCTGCATTTTTTAAATATAAGTTGAGGGAAAGCAGTGAATTGGTTTTGACCTACCGAATCATGGGAGTTCTGTAGGTCTCTTATTATCATTAATTCATATTTTCACTGGGGATTGAAATTTTTCATTTGGTTGGCTCTGAGCAAAGTATGTTGTAATTTTTTATCTTTTTATGAGTTTATTTTTCTCTGGGATGGTAACTTAGATCAGATGCAGGAAACCTCTTTGGAAAAAGAATGTTTTTATTCATTCTAACTTGGGTATTCTGAAGTCTGTCATATTTGGAGCATTAAAATATTATGTGCTTGACCAACCAAGAATGGCAACTGTTCAGCTACACAAAAATCTGTATGGCAAACCTTGTCCCTGTGGCTTTTATAAGCACACACAGTGTAGTCAATATGACACAGTTCAATATTTGTTTTATGTAATCAAGTGAATAGCACATTTATCCAGAGAGTGCTAATGTAATAGTGCGATTATCAGCAAAGCAGAAGACTTTTATATCCATGCTATAGTACAATAATGTATGTGAAATTTCAATAATGGCCTTCTCATTCGGGAAAGGGTGGTCATTAATTGAGCTGGTTTCCCATCAGAGAGTGGTAATCATCAGTTTTCCAATGATGTTGATTTTTATATGAACACAAAATACCAATTCATTCTTAATGACATTTTCAGTAATAATAGGGATATTAATTCAAATTCCTTTTTCATTTCCCAGATCTTTATATTTACTGCTCAATCACTCTATTTCTGCTCTAAAGGAATATGTGCAGACCTTGAGGGAGACAGACATAAGACAAAGACAATGCCCTAGAAGGTTTATAGTCTCTTAAAGGCGACACATGTCAATAGATAATTGAAATGCAGTGAGTTAAGTGCTATGTCCACTTCTCACCTCCCTTTACTCCTCAGTCAAACCTACCATGTGATCAAAGCCACCAATAATCTCCCTAAAGCTAAACTCAATACATTTTTCTTAGTTGGCTTCCTGGAAATGTTTCCCATTGTGAGCCATTCCCACTCTCTCAAACATCTCTTGGCTCTGGGTTTCCATAGCATCACTTAATCTTGGTGTTGTTTTTTTGTTTGTTTGTTTGTTTTCCTATCTCTACAAATACTATTTTTATCCTTTTTTTTTAAAGAGGGTTTTTCTGTCTATCCTGTGGTGGTCTCTAGAACTTTCATTTTACTATACACATTTGCCACTATTTCAGTTATTATCTTTGAACTGATGGTAAAATCTGAACAGCCACAGTTGTGAAGGCAGGTGGAGCCATGGGAATGCCGGGCCAGGGGACAAATAAGAAAGAGAGGAGAGAGAAGGGATTTAAGGGCTACAGCCAATATACTGTGGGGGAAGGGAGTCTCCCATAAAGAGCCTCAGTCTGTGATTCAGTTGGCGCTATGATTTTAAGGCCAGAGATCACAAAGCTGCTTCCAAATTGCCTTCTCAGAGGACTGTCTAGCTGGCTCAATCAGTACAGTGTGTGGTTTTGAACTCAGTGTTGTGAATTTGAACCCCACTTTGGGTTTAGAGATTATTTAAAAATAAAATCCTTGAAAAAAATCATTAGCCAAATTGCTTTCTCAGATATGCTTACACACTTGTACTAGATACTAGCTATCTTTTCCGCAAAAACTTTCTTCTATTTATGAATTCTGCTCTTAAATTTAAAAATGCACAGTTCCTGGGGTGCCTGGGGGGCTCAGTCTGTCGGGCTTCTGACTTGATTTTGGCTCAGGTCACGGTCTCAGGGTCCTGGAATCGAGCTGCAAGTCAGGGTCTGCGCTGAGTGTGGAGCCTGCTTGGGATTCTCCCTCTCTCCTTTCCTCTGCACCTTACCTGCTCACACTTACTCACTGTCCCTCTCAAAATAAATACATAAACATTTAAAAAGTAAATAAGTAAAACAAAATCTTTAAAAAACGAATACAGGGGCGCCTGGGTGGCTCAGTCGGTTGAGCGTCTGACTTCGGCTCAGGTCGTGATCTCACGGTCTGTGGGTTTGAGCCCCGCATCGGGCTCTGTGCTGAGGTTCAGAGCCTGTGCTCAGAGCCTGGAGCCTGCTTCAGATTCTGTGTCTCCCTCTCTCTCTGACCCTCCCCTGTTCATGCTCTGTCTCTCTCTGTCTCAAAAATAAATAAACATTAAAAACATTTTTTTTTAAATGAATACACAGTTCCTCTCTTCTTTTCCTGTCAGACAAAATAAAACTGTTTTGATTCTGAAAGGAAAGACAATGCAACACATATTTTTCTTTTTCACTTGAAACTTGTGCAAAAAATGCCACCCAGAGTTGGTATGGAATCAGCAACTGCTGATTCAGGGAGCTGCAGAAGAGGGGTAGTGGTGAGCCAGGTAATGTGGGCGCCTCTACCTGGGGGAGCATCTGGAAAATGAGTGTGTATGTGTGTAGGGGTGTGTGTGTGTGTGTGTGTGTGTGTGTGTGTGTGTGTGAGAGAGAGACAGACAGCCTGAGAGACAGAGACAGAGAGACAACAACAGTGATTCTTTACCACTAATTGCAGGGATTCTCAAGCATTCCCATTTAGCTATCTCTAATGAGGGAGGAGAGGGGCAAATGTGTAACCTAGGAGAATCCATAGCATTGTGCCCTTCTCAGATGTGAAGGTGAAAGTCTAAAAGTTCTTTGAAAGACTATGTTTCATTTTAAAAAAGAAATCAAAAGTATCTCACTCCCTATTTTAGCCATGCTTGTTTTCATATAAAAAGAATATTTCAAGTAACTTGCCAAAAAGATGCTATTGCATTAAGTCAAACAATTTCAGAAAATGGTGCTGAATTGATAAAAGCAATCCCATCTGATAGGTTCAGAATCCTGGCAGTTTTGAGAACCCAGTTTCACACGAACATAAACCTACTAACGGCAACAATTTTTATCATTGCTTTTCAAGCTTTGCTGCACTGGGGAGACATATTCTGAAATATTCTGCCAAAAAAGCAGCAGGGTGCAATGCTTTCAGTGCCTCTTGGTGGAAATTTTGATAAGTGTTATCTTCTTGTGTGTGTTATTTGGCAGATTAAAAAGACTTTGATGGTACTCTCTTATTGCCCTAGGTGATCATTTATTGATTTATCCCAACAAATACTTTTTCATCGCCTACTATGTGCCAGGCATTGTTCTCTAACTATCAGTGAATTTGGCAATGAGTTTTTATAGGGAAGAAAGACAACCAAAGATACTACAGATTATTTTAATTCCAATGCTATAGTTTTTAATTTCATGTAACTGACAAAGGTGACTGTATTTCTAAAATAAATCTCTTCATTTAATGTTCAAACATTTTCATCATGTTATGTGTACTGAGATCACTTATTTATTCTCTGCAATCATGGGCTGAGATATTCACTTTTAAAACACTATCTGATAAAAAAGTCAATTTTGAGAGTTGTTCCTTGTCATAGGATAATAGTGGTTTTGTTTTTCTTATCTAAATCTTTAGCTACGGGTCAGGGTGAGATCATCACCTCTACTCAGCCCCTCCAGCATACATTTCAGTGATAGAGCAAATTTTCAAAATCACTTCCATTTTCACTATAAATTTAAATAAAAGTAAAAGGCATATTCTTTGCAGTGAAATATTTCTGGTGAATGATTCAATGTCTGTCTTCCTGGGCCACAGGGTCCCTTGTGAGGGCCACTGCTCTCCTGGTTCAGACCAAACTGTGACCATCCATGCATATCTTCTAGTCCAAGCCTATGAGGGCTTATGAAATATCATTTATCTAAAATCTGAGCACGACTTTCTACAGGCTCTCTCAGGGCTAGAATATTCAGTCTTGTGCTCTACTGCCTGTATGAACTTGGATACTTGAATGAGTGGACTCACCTCCTTTTGTAAAAAGGGGATCACAACCACTTTACAGTGTTGTCTTAAAAATGCCATAAGCTTCTTAGTATAAAGTGCTGAGCACACTGTCCAGCACATAGAAAGTATACATAGAAAATTTTAGTATTATAGAATATATTAGCCTTTTTAATAATTAATTTTAAGTAAATCTCTTTCTTCATCCACACAAACTGAACATTCCTATTCTTGATAAAAACTGCTTTCCAGGGGTGTCTGGGTGGTTCAGTATGTTAAGTGTCTGACTCTTGACTTTGGCTCAGGTCATGGTCTCACAGTCATGAGATCAAGCCCCTCATTGGGTTCCGTGCTGGGAGTGGAGCCAGCTTGGGAATCTCTCACTCCATTTCTCACACTCAAAAAATAAAAATAAAATAAAAATAAATTGCTTTCTAAATCCCTCTTTCTTCTTTTCCCTTATTTTGCTCCACATTGTATGTTTAGAGATGATATTTGGTTAAGTAGTCCATATGTCAGACCACAGTGTAAGACCTAAGAAGCCTGCTAAAACAGAAAGCTGAATGCTGGGACAGAACCAAATGGCTGGCCCAGTTCTGGGAATTTTAATTCAAGGAGTTTTTAAAGTGTGTCTGAGTTGTTTATTCCCACACAACATTTGCTAGGCTGCAATCTAGACACTTTGCATACTCTCTAGTTTAATTCTCCCAACCTCTTGTGAGGTACATTTTATTACATATATCTTACAGATAAAAACAAAGAATGAAACCTCGGAGTCTTGGAGAGGTTAGTGGCTTTTTAAAGAACTTACGTTTAACCAGTGGTTGAACCAAGATTCGAATACAGGACATTTTGGGTTGAAGCCCCAGATAAATGTTGCCCTATTAAAACAGAGCAGAGAAGTTCAGATATTTTGACAACACTATCACAAACCTGATGAATTTATTCTTGTTCATTGAATTTTTAAAAAGTATTATCCTGTTCAAGACTAGTGAGAATCAAGGACAAACAATAATAAAGAGAAATGTATCTAGGCATTTCAATTGCCATGGAAGCTCTTTGATTTGAATGAATTATGGCTCAGGAAAAACACAATTTGTCAGAGATCATCTGGGGATGAATTAGTTTGGAAGGGGTTAGATGCTAGTAGATAGATTCAGTCCACTGAGCCATTCATTTAGAGTCTGAGACAGTTTTTACTGGGTTGGTCAAAAGGCTATGTGACTCTTGCCAAGGTTGACTTAAATCCTCTACTTACCATCTCGAAAGTGTTCCAGAGTTAATTTAAAAAATAGCATCCATACCTTTAAACTAGAAAACAATATATGTTTATTGTAGAAAGCTCCTAAAAGAAATATACAGAGAAGCATTTTTCAAAGTTGTATCTAAATCATGCTGTTCAGAGATATTTCCTTCTAATTTGTTTCAGTGCCTGTGTAACTTGTACAAATTCAAGTCATTATATACTTTTTCCATATAACCACTATAACACATACATTTTCTTTTTTTTTTTTTTTTTTTTTTTTTTTTTTACTTTTAAAAAAATTTTTAATGTTTATTTATTTTTGTTTTTTTTTTATTTTTTTTTTTTTTTTTTTAATATATGAAATTTACTGTCAAATTGGTTTCCATACAACACCCAGTGCTCATCCCAAAAGGTGCCCTCCTCAATACCCATCACCCACCCTGCCCTCCCTCCCACCCTGCCCTCTCTCCCACCCCCCATCAACCCTCAGTTTGTTCTCAGTTTTTAACAGTCTCTAATGCTTTGGTTCTCTCCCACTCTAACCTCTTTTTTTTTTTTTTCCTTCCCCTCCCCCATGGGTTTCTGTTATGTTTCTCAGGATCCACATAAGAGTGAAAACATATGGTATCTGTCTTTCTCTGTATGGCTTATTTCACTTAGCATCACACTCTCCAGTTCCATCCATGTTGCTACAAAAGGCCATATTTCATTTTTTCTCATTGCCACGTAGTATTCCATTGTAACACATACATTTTCAATATCACTCAAAGATTCTTTGATATAGCAGGTCTTAGTTTATCTTATAATAATATTGTTTTTCTCATTTTATACACATTCTAATTAATACTTATTGCAGACAATTTAGAAAACCCTAAAATGCAAATAAAAATTACCAGTAATCATACCATCCCAAGATAATCATAGCTAATTTCTTCCCTTAGAGATTTCCCCGTGTGTGTGTGTGTGTGTGTGTGTGTGTGTGTGTGTGTATATATATGTTTTATTTGTAATAATAGCTCATTTATGGACTGTGTCCTATGTACCAAAAGCTATTCTAACAACTTTCAGTCCTTAGGGCATCCCTATGACATGAATATAATTATAATATCCATTTGCTTGGAAAAAACTGAGGCACATTAGGTTAAAAAACTTTCATAAGTTTACATACCTAATAACGACAGAGGTGGGATCTGAACCCAGGAAATCTGCTCCATGGATTATACTCTTATTTCTAATATGATACTGCCTGTCTCAATTTCATAATTGATTATACGGAATAATTTAGAGACAAGCCTTAAAAACTTAGCACCACTATATTTCATTTAATCTGAGATATCATTTATTCTGTTACACCATTATTTTACATATGACTAAGGAAGAAAAAAGGCTATCAATTTTTGTTGTAAGATGCCATTGATTATAACATACATTTCAATTTCAGAGATGTTAAGATGTGGAAAAAATGCCTTTAAGAAAATATAAAAACCCATGTGACGAATATTTTCTGTCACCAAAAAAGCACCATTAAAAAGCATCCTTTACGGGTGCCCTACATGGCTCAGCCAGTTGAGCATCTGACTCTTGATTTTGGCTCAGGTCATGGTCCCAGGATTGTGGGATCATTATTTAGTTATAAATAAGTAAAAATCAAAATAAATAAATGCATTCTAAAAAAAAAAAGTACCATATAGCATTGCATCATATACATATACTCCAATTTGTTACTCAATCCCTTAGTTTTTACCTATGTTTTCCCAGCTAAAAATAATGCTGTAATTGTGAATAATACTCTGATTGTGGATCTAAATATTTTTGCACATCTCCTGTCAGTTCCTTAGAATACGTTTTTGGTTGTATAATTTTTTGTCAAACGTGTCAATATTTTACTATTTTCATATTGTGAATTTTGGGTAGGAGATTTTACTAGTTATCATTCTCATCTTCAACATATATACACTCACTTTATCTTACTCTTATGGTGGGATTTTCCTTTCATTTGAACATTTTCTTCTCCTGATAAGCTCAAGTGGTCTCCGCAAAGCCTTAAAATGAATGCATTCTAGAGTTTACACTGGAGGCTAATGAAGAAATATCTTAAATAAATTTTAAAAAGTATATAGTCTAGGCTACATTTGTTAAGAAAGAAAAAAAGGTCAGTTAATTGAAATCCCAGGCCCAGTTTTCATACTTTATCATGGCGTACATGCTTTCTTTCTTTCTTTTTTTTAATGTACACTTTCTTTGTTTTAGAGAGAGAGCACACACGAGTGGGAGAGAGAGAATCTTAAGCAGGCTTTACATTCAGTGTAGAGCCCAACTCCAGGCTCAATCACACAACCCTGGGATCATGACCTGAGCCCAAATCAAGAGTCAGACACCAAACCGACTGAGCCACCCAGGTGCTCCTATTAACCTTTATTTTAGAAGCCAGTTCATTTGCTGAACACTTTGAATTGGTCTAGACTCTGTTTTGTGCTTTGCTATTGCATATTTGGGGACAGCTTAAGTTATCTCCTTTGACTTAGAAGGACTCAACTTCCAACAACTGTGTCTTCTGCAGATCTCGTTGGAACTTGGCTTTAGACTTTCACAGGCATGTCTAGAGTAGGTCTTATTAGGGCATGATCCTTACTTCTAAGGTGTGGTGTTTCTGATGTTCCATCCATGTAGTGTCTGTTAACAAACTCTGTCCATACTGCTGGGACCAAACTCCGGTTGTTCAATGGAGCTGCGATTTCTGTAGCATGGCTTCACATCTTGTAAGTCTCTTCTACTCTAAAACACAAAACAACCAATATCTCCTCTACCCTGTGTGGCCTCACCCTACATAGACAGCCCAGCTTCCAGCCATGGACTGACAGAAGACCCATTGCTTCAACATGGACTTCATGGCTCCTTTTACACAGTCCCCATGTCTAATTCCTGCAGATCTTAGTCATTTCACTGACTTTAAATTCTATTCTCTGCCTCCTCAGCTCATGCTCTGCTAGGACTCCAGCTCTTTGTTGCTGTGACAGGAAATTGTCTCCAGGCAGAAAGTGGGGGGCAATAGTGGAGTTGCCTTGTGAGTTTCACTTCTTTCTGGGATTTCAGTCTTGTAACGTCTGTTGTTTGCTCTCTGAAACAGTGACTGCATACATTTTGTCCAGTTTTATAGTTGTTTACCATAAGAGATCTAATTCAGTACCAATTAGTCCGTCATGAATGGACATTTTCTGCAAAGGCTAATTTTACACCTCTTCTCAAATGTACTCGTATTTCTCTAGGAGACACAGGAGGACAGGATGAGGAGTAACTTATGTAAATTCACAGTCAGACTATTTTTAAGCAGATTTGTTAGTACCATGAGTTAGTGTCAGGGAATGTAGAAAAAGAATAGATAGGTATCCACAGTGACAAAGTCTTTTATGACCTAAATGTGCATCCCTTAGAGACCTGTCATGGTAAGTCTTAGTTCAGAGCCACTCATTCTGTTCACTTACTCCCTTGATGTTACAATCCTCACCACACCATCCTATAGCAACTGACTACTAACCTTTGTTTAATTATTTCCAGTGACAGGGAACTCAGTGCCTTGTGAAGCAGCCAGAATTCATTTTTTTAAAAAAAAAAGGTTTATTTATTTATTTTGAGAGAGAGAGAGTACGTGAGCAGAGGCAGGGGTGAGAGAGAGGTGAGAGACAATCCCAAGTGGGCCCTGATGCGGGGCTCAATCTCATGAACCATGAGATCATGACCTGAGCTGAAATCAAGAGTCAAAGGCTTAACTGGCTGAGCACCCAGGTGCCCCTAACTCAGCTTCTCCTATCTTTGGATGGTGAAATTTAAAGCCAGATATTGTTTCATTTTTTTGAGCTGAACTCTGTCTCCTAAAGCCATCCCTCCGGTATCTTAGTTTTATTGGCTACCAATGACCACTAAGACTCATCTTTCATGACAGTTCTTCAAATATTAGCAGACAAGGAGACTGTTCCTACTGAATCTGCTGCTCTCTGTGGTTGGTTGGGAAATTGGTCCCAGGCAGAATATGAAGACAACTGTGGATTTTCTTCTTTCCGGAATTATAGACTTATATTGTCTGTTGTTTGTTTCCTGAAAACAGTTATTTTGTATATTTCTTCAAGTTTTATAGTTGCTTACTGTAGGAAGTCTAATTGAGTATCAGTTACTATATCATATGGGGTTAACATGCTTTACAAAGTCTAATTTTGCATTTTGAGAACTTAAGGTTTGAGAGCTTAAGGTTTGAGACTTAAGCGGTGGTCTCAAACCTTGGAATCATGCCAGTGTCAGTGAGGCTTTATTAACTTAATAAGTGCTCTTCAAATCTCTAGGAAGTAGGTGTAATTTTATCCTCATTTTACATAGGAGGAATCTGAGGCACAGAGAGGTTACGAAACTTGCTTAATGTTACACAGCCAGAAAATGAACATTTCTGGACTATATAGACTGAGAAGTAATGTGCATTCATTGCAGATTTCTTTTTATTATCTCTTTTGCTGAGTGAAAGTCTGATTACTTTCTGGCCTTTTGATAGCTCTGGGAAGCTTGTATCTGATATCTCTTACTCGTCATTATTAAAAACATAAAATTACAAAATCATTTCATTCCAAACTACTCGTAGAGAATAGAACTGATTACAATTTGAAATCAGAAACCACTTTTGGGGATTATAAACCTCTGTACTGGGAATGCCCAGTCCAAAGAGCCACTAGTTTTTGTCTGTTTTGTTCACTGCTACACCCTCACAGTTAGAAAGAGCAGCTGGAAAGAAATGTACCCTTCATACATATTTGCTGAATAAAATTTTATATTGTTCAATTTCATTGACAATAGGACCACATTTTCAACCTTCTATTATTAAAAATCTATGTTTATCTTGCAATTACAAAGGATAACTGTATTCCAAATTTTTCACTGCAAGAATACTTTCTAAGACTCGTGATTTTTTGCCTTGTGTCAGGCTCCATGCAGGGCATAGAGTCTGCTTAATAGTCTGTCTGCCTCTGCCCCTCCCCCCATTCACATGCATGCTTGTGCTATAAATAAATAAGATAAAGCTAGTGACTATTTCTGGTTTTTTTATTTACTTCTTTTTATACATACATCTTTTGCCTTACACAAATGTTACCTCTCATGTTACAAGGTGTCAATAACAAGGTTTGGTTTGATGATAACTTGATATTGGTAGAGTATTAGAGAACTCTCATTGCTTTGACATAAAGTAATACAGATGCAGAGATGGGCATATTTGGGTGCAGCATGTTTACAAGGAAGACACTTCCCTTAACGAATTAGTCTCTTGGATAGTTCTGGATTACAAAGATGAAGAGTACATTATTAAAATTATTTATGTATTTTTTTAACTAAAGAACTATTGCACTTTCTCCTATATGCCATATCTTTTCACTTCACTTTTCATATATTATCATTGTTCTATGGAGCTTGCTGGTGTGACTTCCTCATGAAATCTAATTTTCATAGCATGAAATGCCAAAGGCTTCATTCCCCAGGGATTAAAGGTACCCAGTATATTTCATGCAGTCACTAAAGGGAAAGCTTTGAAATATGGTCACATGGTGACCTTTTGTACTTGAGAAAATTGGCCAAACAAGCCTGGGCCTGACAGAGAAGAATGGCAAGTAAGATGAACAGTGTGCCTTTGTGCATTTATCCCGTAAGAGTGGGGAATCTTGCAAAAATATACATACACAGCAATTCTCAGATTCTGGACCACCAGTTCTGGAAGCTATCTTTTTATTAAAGATAGCTTTTCTTTTTCTTCTTCTTCTTCTTCTTTTTTAGAACAGCTTAATTAGGGTATAATTAGTATACAGAAAACTGCACACATTCAAAGTACGCAACCTGAGTTGTCTGGACACAAGTGGGATACTGAAACCATTACCAAAGTCAAGGTACTAAACATACTGTTAGTAGCTTTTCTTTAACTTTTTGTCTTGGTGGGAGGAATGTTCTTTGGTTAGTCATTAGTAAGGAGTAGTGGGGTTGTAAATGGCCAAAGAGCAAGCAAAAGCTGCTTAGTCAATAAGAAAACAACATAAAAGAAGAGATGTTTCTGCTTAACAGCAGAGGCCTCTCACAAGACCGTTTAGATAAAATTTTTCTCACTCAAGAAACAAAATATCTGTTGTGGAAAATTATATACAACTTTATGCCCTTTTATTGTGTAAGGTAAATAAGAAGATATGCCAAAGGAACAGACATTAATGAAAACTCTCAACTATAACTGGCCTCATTGGAATAAACAATTTGTGCAGAAAATAAAATAAAATAAAAGCAACAGCAATCACCTGTCTTAGGACAAATGGCTGGAGGCAATCTTCTTCACAGTGGAAGCCTTTGTCAGCTAGCATCTTTATTATTCTTTTCCACCTTGCACTCATTTTGTAGAAGTTGCGTAAAGATAGCAGGTAGAGTGTCCAGGGTTTATGCTGAAGGATTAGATGAACTTTGAACCCTCCTTGGCTCCTCTCTCTCCACCTCACGCCAAGGAAATCCCAGGGGGTTTTACTCAGATCCGGTCACTTCTCAGCATCACCATTGCCATGACAGGGCACATCACCATTTCTCATCCGGGTTCTGTGCTAGCCTCCTTCAAGATCTCTCTGTTTCCATTCTTTGTACAATCTATATTTTTTCTTTCCAAAGTTTTGTTTAAATTCAAGTTAATTAACATATAGTGTAGTTGGTTTCAGGAGTAGAATTTAGTGATTCATCACTTACATATGACACCCGGTGCTCATCACAACCAATGCCCATCACCCATTTAGCCCACCTCTCTACCCACCTCCCCCCAGTGATCCCCAGTTTGTTCTACAATCTATACTCAGTGCGTCGGTTGGAATGCCCTTGGATAAGTAAAACAAACCACATCACTCCTCTGCTCAAACTCTGTAGTGGTTCTGCTTCACCTAGAGTAAAACACGGAGTCCACAGGAGGGCACACAAAGTCCCAGCCCAGGGGATCTGGTCTTGGTTATTTCTCTGATCTCATTTCCTACCCTCTCTTCTACAATTATTCCACACCAACCCCATGGCCTTCTTGCTTCTTGACCTTATCAGGTATCTTTCTACCTCAAGGTCTTTACTCTAGCTGTCCTTTTTGCCTGAAATGCTCTTTTCCCAGATGCCCACCCAGTAGATACCTTCTGAAGGTCAAATCTTTGCTCCAATCTCATCTTCTCACTGAGGCCTTCCCTTCCACCCTAGTTAATATTGCAACCTAGTCCTCCTACCCTGCATTTCCTGTACCCCAACTCCTTTTTCAAGTAGGTATCACCTTTTACCATACTATATACTCTTTATTATATTTACTGCTGTCGTTAGTCTCTGCCCTGTAACTTCTTCTTCCCCCCAACCAAACATAAGCTTCATAAAGGACAGAGAATTTGTCCGCTTTATTACCTGATATATGCTAAGGACCTAGAACTATACTTGGCACATAATAAGGTCTCAATAAATGTTTGTTGAATGAGTGAATAAAAGTTATGTGGTTCTCTGAATAAATTGAATTCTATGGCTGCTATTTAAAGTTTCTTATCAAACTTTAACATTATTTTAAATTAGTTTTTTTGAATAAGCAATACAAACACATGACACACAATTTAGAAGGCACAAAGAATATATAATAAAATTAAGTCTCCTTCACACCTCTCCACAGATCATCTTTTGAGAGGAAACAAATTACTAGTTTTTTTTTTAATACGTCTTTTCAAAGGTATTCTATACATTTAGAAGTCTATAGGCATTTGTAACCTTTTATGTTAACATAAATGGTAACATTTTATTTATCTTGCTTTTGGTATCTTGGTGATTATGTTATTATAATACACAGATGAACTCTCTTGCTCTTTAAAAAGAATTTTAATGTTTATTTTTGAGAGAGATACATACAGAACATGAGCAGGGGAGGGGAAGAGAGAGAGAGGGAGACACAAATCTGAAGCAGGCTCCAGGCTCTGAGCTGTCAGCACAGAGCCCCACGTGGGGCTTGAACACACAAACTGGGAGATCATGACCTGAGCCGAAGTCAGACGCTTAACTGACTGAGCCACCCAAGAGTCCCTCTCTTGCTCCTTTTAACAACTACATCGCATTTCATTTATTTATGTACAATTGGGTAGACACTGTTTGCTCTTACATATAATCATTGCAATGACTGTCATGTGCCTGTGTCAGCATAACTGCCAGATAGAGTTCTAGAGAAGGAATTGCTGGATCAAAGAACATGTGCATTTTAATTTTGAAATATACTGCCAAATACTCCTCCCTGGAAATGTTACCAGTGAACGCTTTCTCCAACAATGTATGAGGATTTGTATACTATTCTTCATGCTGTGTTATGAAAGATTTTTGTCCTTAATTAATTGTATTTCAAATCAATATGGCTAATAGCAAAAAAATAAAAACACTACAATAGTACAGAATGTATAAAGTGGTCGATGAAAGCGCTCGAGTCTTTCAGAGTCTTCCTTTACAGGCTCCAAAGATATTCATGGTTCACAGCATTTTGCCTATATTTTCAATACATACATAAGAGTTATATACAAATGTATAAAATTCTTTTGTACACAAGTGTAAATACAATGTAATAATGCTCTATGACTTATTCATTTGACACTATATCATGGGTAACATTACAGTTAATACATATAATGCTGCTTTATTTTTTTTTAATGATTACACAGTAGAATATGTACCATGGTTTAGTCTGTACAGATGGAAGTTTAACACATTTTCATTTATTTATTTATTCATTTATTTTAAAATATTTATTTTGAGAGAGAGAGAGAGAGAGAGAGCCTGTGTGTGCCATGCACATGCTTGCATATGGGGGAGAACAGAGCAAGGAAGAGAGATAATCCCAAACGGGCTCCATGCTGAGCATGCAGCCCAACATGGGACTCGAGGTGAGGCTCCATCTCACAGTTGTGAGATCACGACCTGAGACCTGAGCCAATATCAAGAGTCCGACGCTTAATCAGCTGGGCCAACCAGGCACCCCTGAAGTTTAGCACATTTTAAGGAGTTTAAGTGCAAACGGTGCTGCAAAGGATGGCTTTGTGGATGCATCTTTAATTTGTTGTTTGTTAATGCAAATACATTTTTAACAGTCAAGAGATATGTGTATCTAAAATTTTGATAGTTCTTTCCAAGTTACTCTCTAAAAAGTTGGAATGCTATTCTTTAAATTAGAGATCTTGCTTCTCTACTTACTGTTGTCCTTTACCACTATTACGTGTGTGCAGAATCAGCATTTGTTCAACTGATGTGGAATGGTGTGTGTTCTAATGGGATGTGACACTGGGAAAGGAAACAACTTTTCCACTGCCAGTGGGGATCCTCCCCAATTCTGAGACTTCTGCAGAATGCCATGTATAGCAAACTCAGTATATTTCAGATCTCTGGAGAGGCCTGCATTGCAACTGGCTGCCTAGAAGGAGGCAATGCTACTGAAGTTAATAGAGAACTTTGTTGCTGGTAAAATTTTGTACACATAGGTTGCCATCCTACTAAAAATGTTTCCCATATGTGTCCTCAATTCTTCATTGTGACTAAGAGTTGCTATTACAGCAAATGAATTGTCATGAATTTTGCATTATGGTGATCATCCTTAAACATCTTTGCATGCTGCCTAAACTCGGGAGACACAATTATTTACATATATTTTCAATCTATTTAAAAAGGATATATACATGGTAATCCAACAGCTCATTTATTCTGTGGTCTTGATAGGAAAGCTGGCCAAACATAATGCAATAGTTTGCTAGTTGATTGCAAGTATACAATGGAGTGAACTACAAAATAAATTACTTCTTATAAAGATTTAAAGGTTGGCAGGAACGAAATCCAGAGAAGTTGTTGTTGTTGTTTTGTTTTCCCCGAGGTAAGCAAACTATTTATTGAGTGTTTGTGCCCAACCTATTTTATCTGTCAAATGATTTCCCTTTGTTTACTTTGGAAATTGTTTTCTTCCATCATTTTATAAGGAATAGCTAGCTATTTAAAGCACCCTACTTTGTAGATTCTAGACTCTAAGGCATTGCTCGTGACAACATAACAGGGCAGTTAGTTATTTCAATACCAGGCCAGAGAATGGAGAACAGAAGCAATTATAAAGTATAGTCACCTTGTTATGCTAGAGATCGGGCAGCAATGGAATAGAGCTAGCCAGAAGACATGCATATCTGGCATTCTGGTAAGACCCAGAGTTCCAGCAAAGACAGGGGTCAAGATCAAATAAGGTGAAGCAGGAGGACCTATGGCTTAAGTCTAAGGCAGTGCTTCCCAAGTTTGAATGATCATAGAATTGTATGATGATGTTTGTGAATAAACAGATTCCAATATCTCACTTTGAGACTCCAATTGAGAAGTCAGCGGCAGTGGGAGGGGCAAGAGGAGTCTACGTTTTCACAAATGATCCTACTGCAGATAGTTTACCTACTGCATGTTGAGACACAGTCAACTACTGGAAAGTTGTCTCAATCTAGGGGTCAGAGATTTAACCATTACATCACTGGTAGGCAGGGTTGCTGTGCTCCACTTCTACGCAGAAGGTGTTTCTTCCATTTTGTTGAATTTGCCTGATGGTGTGAATTATCCTTGCACATGAATCTGAGCTCTCATGGAGAGATAGACAGAGATCTTAGGAGAGTGCACATCTTACACTAGACAAAAGTTGTGTCAAATTAATAGTTTTATTTTAGTTGTGCTATTGTCCTTCGACATTTGTGACCTGGAGTCGGATCTTACCTTTGACAGCTTGTGTAGTGTTCACTTTTACTCAGTTTTTCCTGTTTAAGAAGTTATTTTGCCTTTACATTTAAATTCTTCCTGCCCAAGGGGTCCCTGGGTGGCTCAGGGGGTTAAGCAGCTGGCTCTTGACTTCAGCTCAGGTCACAATCTCATGGTTTGTGAGTTCAAGCTCCATGTCTGGCTCTGTGCTGACAGCTCAGGGCTTGCTTGGGATTTTCTCTCACTTTCTCTCTCTGCCCCTCCCCTGCTTGCATACTCTGTCTCTGCCTCTCTCTCTTTCAAAATAAATAAATAAATAAACTTTAAAAATAAATAAGAATACATAAAAATAAAATAAATTCAATAAATTATTCCCACCCAAGCCTCCATTTGAACAGTTTCTGTATGTTTTCCTTTTTTTTCATTCTCTTCCCCATGAAAGTTCATTTTCCTAATAGGAATTGTGAATGATTTTAAATCAGACAATCTAAAGAATTACTGGTTTCCATGGGCTTATGATTGGCCTTAATCAGGGCGTCTAAACTCAAATGCATCAAAAATTGTGGGGAACAGTGTATGCGGAGAACAGGGGTGTGAATCAAAAGGGAGTCACTTCAAACTGACAAGTGTACCACCTGCCTAAAAACATCAAAAATTCAAAACAAAGCACTGTGTTGTCAAAACAGAACAGGTTTTCAGACCAAATTCTGACGTCTGGCCTCTCGTCTATGCCCTTGACTTAAAGACTTATATTGGTCAACGTGTAGGTCCTATCTCAGTTGGTTATGACTTCATGTTGATACGATATAAGTGACACTACAATAAAATGTTGTATGCACATTAGAGCACAGTATGATACAACAGAAATTTGGGGGATATATTGGGAAGAGCAAGAATAAGGAGGTGGGGAATAAAGAGAAAGAGAGAGAATATGCAAACTGTGTCAAACACCTACTGCCTACATGAACTTGAGTAAGCTACAAAGCCTCTCTGAGCCTGTTTCATGTATAAACTGGGGATAAGATATCTGTCTCAGGAGACTGTCTTAAGGTTTAAGTGAGATAATACTTGTTAAGCTTTATACACTGCTTGATACATAGTAGGCACTAAATAAATAGAGTCCCTTAATTGATTTATATGACAGAATTTGCTGAGAATATTCTGAAGAAGATGGGATTTCTCTAGAACTAATACATATATACTTGGTGATATGATATATGATGTGGACCCATCTCCAAAGCTAAGCTGGAAATATTGGATGGAGATTGCTCATAGCTGAGAACAAGGCAAACTACATTCTCTGGCCACTAAATTCAAAGTCACACTCCTACTGTTCTTTGTTTTTCTTTTTTCTTTTCCCATTCCCCCTCACTTCTAGCCAAATCCAGTAATGGTACCTAGTCCTTTTCTTGAGTTTTCTGAATGGCAATCCCCTCCAGAGGTTATGAAGTGAACCATTGCTCTTGGTTTGGGAATAGGGTAGGTGGAAGAAGTCAATCTCTATAAGATGACAAACAGCAGGCTTCAAGGAGGGCTTAGCCGGGCAACTTAGACCCTCTCTTATGCCCACACAGAAGAGCCAGGGTCAGCTTTTTCTGGGAGAACAGAGCTTGAGTTCCTCAGCTTTGGAAGACTCCTGCAGCCTTGGAGCGGCTGCGTAGCCAAATAAGGAGTGGCCTGAATCATTCGTCTTCCACCAACGTCCCATTACTTCTCTCCCACAGACGAGCATTGTGAAAAAGGGGGTCACCAACAAGAGGGTGAAGAGAACTCTGGGGAAGAGATAGTTACTCAACTGTGATAGGATTATCTGAACTTGATTATCTGTAGGAGATAAGGTTTTAAATTATAAATGAGGGAAAATTTGTTGGGTTGGATTGGACATACTGAAATGGGGAGAATAAGTGTTTTGGTCTGGGCAGGGGTGTGGGGATGGAGTAACACATGCAGTTTTAAAAACTTAGCAAGCTTCAAGCAGCACATATCTGACGTTTTACTGTTTAATTCATACATGACAGGCATATTCTCTAGCAATTCCCCATTACGTTTTTGTGTTTACCCTGGTCTCTCTCCTGTTTATTGTCCTAATGTCTTTACAAATGCATGCAGGCTAAAGTGAGGGGACCACAGTGTGGGCCTGGTCTATGGTACTCATTTCTGCTTGGAACTGCTAATTTCTATGGTTTATCACATCAGCAACCTTGGCTTGATTAAGCTGAGAGTCAAAAATATTGGCTGAGTACCTAATGTGAGTCAAGTACTGTACTACACTAATTTTTGCGTTTCTTCATTCAAGAATAATATTTATTGAAAGCCTGTTTTGTTCCAGATACTCTTCTAGGTGCTGGGAACACATCTTTGAACCAAACAAAGCCCCCATTCTTATAAAGTTTACACTCCAGTAGAGGAAAGCAGACCACACCTCCCCCACCCCCCGAAAAAACACCACCCCAAAACTTGCTATATTCTATGTCAGAAGATGTGATCCAGTGGGGGAGGTAGCATTTGAGCAAGGACCAGAAACAAACATTAGATGAAGCCATGTAAATATCCACATAAATATGCAAGGTAGAGGTAACAGTTCTACAATGGCTTTGAGACAGAAGAGTACCCAGTGTGTTTGAGAAACAGCCAGACCTATGTGGCTGGAGATGAAATAGTGGTGACACCAAAGTAGATATCAGAGGGATCCTCAGGGAGCAATCACTGAAGGCCCTAGCAAGGGTTTTGGATTTTATTTTGCTGAAATGGAAAGGCACTGGAGGGTTTGAATATACAACTGGCATTTTAAAAAGATCATTGCTACTGTGTGTGGAAAATGTTGATTTCGCTGACTATGCTATGATTAATACATTACCATTTTGTTTGCATGTAGGATGATAATGTACAAAATCAACCCATAGACTTTGTTTTCATATTTACAAGGCAAAGTGTGTTTCAATTATTATTCCATGGTATGATATGCCTCTTATGAAGATATGCCTTTTAAGAGGCAGCACTTGGATTTTCTGTTGTGGTGGTTGTTGTAAGGGTGTCTCTAGTTTGTCTGTAAAGTAGTTTATCCTACTTCAAAAGTTGTCATGATACTGAAATCTGGAACCTACCCCTCTGTTCCACCCTTTCATTCTTAACATCTCATAAACACCATAGCAGACCAGAGTCTGTCTGCCAGAATTAGGAAGTGGTGGTAGGTATCTTAGCTCAGTAGGTTCTAGTTTAAAGTACGATGACTTAAGGGGTGCCTGGGTAGCTCAGTCGGTGAAACATCCGACTTCAGCTCAGGTCATGATCTTGTGGTTTCTGGGTTAGAGCCCCCATTGGGCTTTGTGCAGACAGCTGGAGCCTGGAGCCTGCTTCAGATTCTGTGTCTCCCTCTCTCTCTGCCTCTCCCCCACTTGTGCTCTGTCTCTCTCTTTCTCTCTCTCAAAAATAAATAAATGCTAAATTTTTTTTTAAGTATTATGACTTTAAAAAATTGTATGTATAAAAACTGGGATTGTTTCAAGTCTTATTAAGAAGATTTGCATAATGTCAAACTGACTAATAAATGAACAAGGCACCTTGTTTCTGCATAATTATAAATTAAAGTACACCACAGATGAGCAAAATCAGATAGTTTAGGAAAAAAGAAAATAAACTTTAAAAGAAACAATCTTTTAAGAACACTGTAAGAAATAAATTACATTCAAGAGAGAGTGAGGGTCAAAGGCAAAGAGGAATATGTAAGCCAAGAAAAGGACTTCCAGGAGACAACAAGAAACCACTTTTAGACCATTTTTTTTTAAATGTCTTGGTGATCCTCATTAAATACTCTTTATTTTTAGAATAAGCTGAAATTTTCCTGGAAACTGTCATGAAATGGCTAAAAAAGAGGATAATATATTCACCATACAAACTAAGAAGGCCTTAGAGAAAGACAATATGATGTTTTTCCCCCATAGCTGAGTTTCTTGGTGAATTAGGCTCAATGTCTACAAGAAATTATTACTGAAAAATGAGATAATACCCAAATATTAAATAGAATATATTGTCACTGAAGACAAACTTCCATATTTTATTCTTCCCTATAAAACAATAAATTATACCCATTTTGTCAGTAATGAACTTAATAGCAAGCTAAAATTTAATTAAAAATGAGGGAATTAAGTCAATATATTTTATTCAGGGAACACTAAACTAGAAATATTAACTTCCCCACTTCAAGAGGTAAAAAGTTTCGATATTCTGATTGATGCCTTTTTAAAAGATGCACAACTTTTAGTGGTTTATACTGTTGCACACTATTTTTGACCCTTTCCATTAATAAGTCAAAATATTTTATAATGAATAATTTTTATACATTTCCCCCAAATACAATAGATATATTAGTTTGTCCATACGGTTATATTTATTTGTTTTAAAAATATGAAACTATATCTGGAATGACTTGCTACTATTGTGCTCCAAGGTGGTAGAGTGATTCCAAACCCCCAAATAACTGGGTTGGTAGGGCTAACTGAAAAGAAATCCTTGTGCAAATCAAGTAGATGGAAACCCAGGAACATATGTGGCCTCACGCGTTTGGTTTAACCTTTTTAATTATAATTTTCATCTATGAAAAGGAGGTTACAGAAAGAATAAATGAAATACTATCTACAAACATCTAGTATAGTAGGTGCTACATACAATTTGCATTCCTTTACTATCCAAGGAATCAATTAAGGGATATCATGATGGTAGTTATATATAAAATATAAGAAATGGCCCTTGATTGGTAAATTTGCCCTATTTCATGAATTCAAAGCAACAGGAAATTGAATCACTGTTTCCTGAACTATAATCTTGCAGCTGACATGACATAATTTTTAGCTCCAAGCACAGGCTCATTGGGAGTAAATGGCTTGTTTTGGTACCTTCAGCTTTTTAATTGTGCCCTCATTTTCTTGTTCTGTTGTTCTTTCTCTTGTTTGCTTTTTGAGCAACATATAGATTCACACAATCCTAGAGTATGAAAGACTCTTAGATTAGAACATGAGAAACCGTTGTTTTGATGCAGTAATTCCTTTGACAACATGCCTAATAGGTGGTCATTCATCCTCTACTTGCATACTTTTAACAAAAGTGAGTTGAAACCTGTCTCAACACACTTATGTAGAGAAGTAATTGTTTTCTCAGACTCCCTTGCAGCTGGGTGTTTACTACTTATTAAGTTTATTCCAATGGAATGTGAGCAAAAGTGATACACACCGTTTCAAATCAGAGATTTAAACTACAGAAGCATCCATCCTCCACATAATCTCTATGAACCAGAATGTGGGGATATGCCCTCATTGCAGCTTCAGTCAGGCAAACAAACAAACAACAACGAGAAAATGAGAAACCTCCAAACAATATTGAAGAAACCTGGCTCCAGAATGACAATCACCCTCTGTCTAGAACACTAACTGTGGATTGTTGTATAATAAAAAAATAAACTCCTGTCTTCTTTACACAGTTGAATTAACATTGAGTCTCTGATATATTATTATTAGGAATATTCTGTTATTACCCTAACTCATGCAAGAGACACTTCACTTTTTCTATTCTCTGGAAAAGGTTGCTTAAGATTGGATTTATCTATTTCTTGAATATTTCATAGAACTTGCTTATAAAATCATTCAAACTGATGTTTAGAGTTATCCATCATATTCTCTAAAGTTTTAAAATCATTCCTACATAACTAGAAAGTAGTTATGTCCCTCTTTTTACTCTTGATGTTGTTTAGTTGTTTAACTTTTTCCTTTCCCATTCTTACCAGTTATAATTTTAAATTATCTTTGTCATTTCAAAGGAACAACTTAGGCTTTATTGATTCTTTATTTAATTGTTTTTTAATTTAATGTATATTTATTTTTAACAGAGAGAGAGAGAGAGAGGGAGAGAGAGAAGGGGAGGGGCAGAGAGAGAGGGAGACACAGAATTCAAAGCAGGCTCCAGGCTCTGAGCTGTCAGCACAAAGCCCAATGCTGGGCTCAAACTCCCAAACCGTGAGATCATAGACGAAGTCAGACACTTAACCGACTGAGCCACCCAGGTGCCCTGAATTGTTTTGTAATTTAATTCAGGCTCTTAAATTTATTATTGTATTCTTATTTGGGGGTGGGTTAATTCTATCCCTTTTATTCTAAGTTATTAAGTGAGAAACTTAACTAATTTTTAACTAGAAAGCCATAAATTACATACAAGTATGTGTTTAAGTTTCAAAATATAGAAATGAAGCAGTTGGGGTGCCTGAGTGGCTCAGGTGGTTTAAGTGCATGACTCTTGATTTCAGCTCAGGTCATGATCTCACAGTTTGAGGGTTCGAGCCCCGTGTTGGGCTCTGTGAAGACAGTGTAGAGCCTGCCTGGGATTCTCTCTCTCCTTCTCTCTCTGCCCCTACCCCCACTCTAAATAAATACATAAATATTCTTTAAAAAAAGAAATGAAGCAGTCATTTAAAGGAATTAGTATCAATTACTGAGAAGGACATATTAAAATCTCCTATTCTGATAATAAATTTGTCAGTTTCTCCTTAAGTTTCAATTCCCTTCTCCCCTTTTTTTTATTTTATGTAATTTGAAGCCATGTTGTTTGGTGCATATAAAATATATATATATATATATATATATATATATATATATACATATATACATGTATATACATATATATACACATATATATGTATATATATATGTGTATATATATGTATATACATGTATATATGTATATATGTATATATATGTATATATATATGTATATATTTACGTATATATATGTATATATATATACGTATATATATATATACATTTACTATATTTGATCTGTTTTGACTTATTGCTGTCTCCTTTTATTTATTCTAGATTTTCCATGTTTGTTTCTCTTTCTTCTTGCCTTTTCTTGGATTAAATTTTATTTTGCTTTTGTTCTGTTTTCCCTTCTTACTGGTTTGAAAACTGAACACTCTGTTATCCTAAAAGTTTTAACATGCATATTAAATACAACAAAGTTTAAAAGACTTTCTAAATGTTCTAACATCAACTGCTATTTCATATAGTCAATGTTTATTCATATTTCAATATGTTTACCATTTTCTGTAGAGGCCGCTTTTAGGCAATAGGCTTGAGCAATGGAAACGATCAAGGTAAAAGAGCCCACAGCTACCACCAAGCTGAATGCAAATAGGCTCATTAAGCAATCCGCTTTGAAATAGCCATAGGCTTTAACTAACTAATGTGCTACTTACAACCTGGCACAGTTACCAAAAACTGGAAAATTCCATAGTTCCCATATTCCTTCACTCCATGCTATAACTGTTACCCCTCACCCCCACCTTGTGGCAGTCTCTGCTTTGCTGTTCTGCCCGCAGCTCCCTTGTGGTGTATTCAGTAAACTTCTATCTCCCTTGTTCTGTATCAGGTGAATTCTTTCAGCCCTGGCACTATTGGTCTCTACCCAGGTTGCCCCACATTTAATGGCCCCCCATCCTATCAGGAGACCCCCACATTTTCTTTGTTTATTTGTCTTTTTCACATTTTACTTATTCCTTCTGGAATCATATTCTTTATCCTGAAACATTTCCTTTTATGCTACAAAAAGCATTATTGTTTCCATTTGGTTCATGGCTTGAGAGAGGGCTCCAGGGTGGTTAAAAAGCTGTCTAGTGGCTGCAGGGAGAGGCTCAGGCACAAGCCTTGGCACGAGAGGGATGCTAGAGGGGTCCCTCCAAGGCCAGGAGGCTTCAGAAGCTCCTAATTGTGCTTGAGGGGGAGCTATTTGAAGAAATACTCCCCCAGCCCAGCCTGGAGGGCCAGCCAGCCTGCAGTTAGTCAGATGGTCACCATCCTCTGGGTGACTTTTACCTCCTTATCAGGAAATGGCTCTCCAGGAAGTCACACAGATGGGGGCTTGCGTGGGCAGAACCCAGGTGCATGCAGATCCAAAAGGACTAGGTTCAGGCTCTTCTCTAGAACCAGGGCAGTTCTCATGGCATCCAGGGTTTTACCCCACTCAGTTTGGGATGGGTTCTGCACTGAGGAGGACGCCCCCCCCCACACACACTGGGTTGGGCATCTTCAAGAGACTCAGTGCCCTCCCGCTTCTCTTCAGCCAGCTCGTGGAAGAAATGGCCCATGCCCTCCAGAGCCACATGGTTTGGGTCAAAGCAGAAGCCCAGAGAGGAGTAAGTGCAGGAGGCTTGCAGATACATGTTGACCAGGCAGTTGATCATGGCCTCCACATCGGTGGAATAATTCTGATGAATCTAGGAGCTCATGAGTGATCAGTAATAAGAAGCTAAGCTTAAAATAGGGTGTTGGCTGGTCCCAGAAGCAGAGGGTCACAACTGGAAAAAAGGTTGGACCATGATCAGAGGTTGGTGGAAGGGGCAGGCATCCTTGGGTCTGTTCTGTCCAAACACTGTCAAAGCAAGAGACAGATCTGCAGGACTGCTGTGCACACTACTATCCTGAAACATATTTTTATTTTATTTATCTTTTTCCTGAAACATATTTTTAAAAAGTTTAGTGGAAGTATCTTAATTGTAAGTTGTCATTTCTTTAACTGAAAAGGTATAATTTCATTCCTTTTTGAAAGGTAGTTTTGCTGTGTATAAACTTCTAAATGGTGAGTTATTACCTATCAGCATCTTGAAAATATAATTCTAAATTGTGTTGTTGTTACTGAGAAATCAGATGTCAGTTTCATACTCCTTCCTATGAAAGTAATTTCTCTTTTCTCTTGAGTTGACTTTAAGATTTTGTTTCTTTGTTATGTGTAGTAATACTGGGATATAATATTTTAAAAAATGTTCTGCTGAGAGTTCATTTGGTTTACTGAATCTATGTCTTGGAATGTTTAGTCAGTTCTGGATTTTTCTCAACCATTATCTCTTCAAATATTTGCTCTACTCTGCCCTCCCATGGAGCTCCAATTTAATGAAGGCCAGTTGCACCCCCTTATTCTCCATATCTCATCCATGTAGAGATTGCTAACACCATTTCTCCCTCCGTTTCTCTCCTAGCTAAGGAAACCCAGCTTTAGAGATAGGAAGGAAGTTTCTGAGCAAAGATAAAGGCAAAGGTTTGTTAGTTGGAATCTCCTCATCTTTGTTGGATGTATAGACTCTTTAGCAGATACTTCCTTTTTTCTTATCTTCTCTTCTCTTGTCTTGTCTTCTCTTCTCTTCAGATGCTTCCTTCTCTTCTTCTCTCCTCTTTCCTCTCCTCTCCTCTTCTCTTTTATTTTCTTTTTCTTTCTAAGTAGGTTTCATGTCCAGTGTGGGGCTTGAACTCAAAACCCTGAGATCAAGTGTTGCATACTCTACCTACTGAGCCAGCTAGGCACCCAGATGCTTCCTTTTCTTGATGGCTGTTTCCAAATTTGCCAATGATGAAGTTTAGACAATCAGTGCAAATACTTTTATATCTATTCTACTTTATTCTATTAATTCCCTTGCTGTCATATTTTTAGCTACTCTTAGTCCATTTTTGCCCAACTTTGATGGTTTCTGTACTCCTAGTTAAACAAGGTTCTTTGGCTTTCTTTGCTTGCTCAGATTAAATTCGCCCAGAAGACTCAGCAAATTAGACACCAGAGTACCTTTGAATAACAGGGTATCATCTCCTTTGTGTGTTATTAAGTTAGGTTCCTAGATCTTTGTATGTTGTAACCATGTGCAACTATGTATTGATTAAAGTTAAAAAAAATGTTTAAGAAAGTCCTAGAGAATTAGGAATAATGATTTGACATGTATAAAGAGTTCTATTTTTAATGGTCTTTGGTGGGGGGATGGCATATATATTTGAAAGAGAATGCATGTGTGAGTGGGGGAAGGGCAGAGAGAGGGAGGATGGTATATTTAATATATCCCTACTTTCTTAAAGGACAATAAAGTTGGATTCTCTGCTTTGTTTTGGCAACTTTTGAAGGTAGTAACCCGTACTATATGAGGGGACAAGACCAAATGAGTTAGCAGGACTTTAGTTTAATTAGGACAAACAGGCACTGAAGGAAAGGAGGCCTGTGCCTTTTGAATAGATTCCCTATTATTGGCTAATGAGGGCCATGAAAATGCACATTTATTCACTAGTTTTGGCATCTTAAATTTTAACCTATAATTTTATTATCAATTAATTATAACTTTTTACTGGTTTTATAGGCCAACAATGCCATCTTTTTTTAATTTTTACTTATTTTACAATGAGTGAAGTTAAACATCATTTACAGACCATTACTGTGGTATTTCAAGGTACAAGAAACATGCTGGATGCATACTTTAGAAACCGCTATTTGAGTACCTGCTATTCATCATTGACTTACGGGTTCTTTTAGGTGCAGAAGTTAGTAGAAGGAACAACTCAATGTAAAAATCATGTAATGCTTCATGAAGGAGATAGTAACATGAAAGATGAAGATTTATCATCTGTATACTTGGTTCAGCGTTCTGATGCACCTGACATTGATTCACTAGTAAGTAGGGTCGGGATTTTTTACCAGAGCTGTTGGTGTGACCTTTGTTCAGAATGGGAAAGAGACTATAGTGAAAAATTTGATGCAGGAAGTAATCATATGTGAGCAAGAAATCTACAGCCAGCAAGTCAGCAAGCTGGGTCTGACAAGTTCCAGATAATCTGTTAAGTCTTAAGTAGCCCTGACCATGAGCTCCATTTGTTTAAAGGAGTCAGCCTAAGGAATTAAGTCTGGCCAAGGAGGATGGAGTTTCCCTGGGTTGTGCATTTGCTTCAATGTCATCAGAAAGACTAGCAAAGTGGAGTAGATGGGAAGGAGTTTACTCTGTCAACAGACAAGTCCTTTCTGCTCAGCCAGCAGAGCTCTTGTAGGAACAGGGTGAGAAGATTTTCAATTTGGAAACTGTACTTCTCTTGTCCCTTTGATATATATAGAAAATAGCTCAAATCAGAGTGAAATGTTATTCTTGAAGTGGCTAGTCAGAATACTCAGAAACACTCAGATTTGGGGCATGACTGCATGTTAATTTAAGGGAGTAGGGCCTTGGGAACCATTACTTAGAATTCTCTTTATGTCTCTTGTGCCTCTGGAGTTTCTATTGCATGTAAGATGAAGGGTGTTTGAATACAGTGCTTGATCTTCTGATTACAGTTACCCTGCCCGGCAGTATTCTTCCTTCCAAAGGCAAGGGAGGCAGCAGGGCAGGAAAAGAGAACTTTCCCAGGTAGACATAGGCAGGTAGAACCACACAATTGGAAATAAACCACACTTTGAACATTTGCCATCAAGGTATGATAGCAAATAGAAAAAGAAGTGCAAGCAAAACATCATTTTCTATGCTTAAGGGAACTTAGGCCATAAGACAGTGTTAGAGGTAACTATAAACTTTATACACCTTTCCATCCTTGTGGGTTTTTTGACAGCCCTGGTTAAAAACTTCTTGTTCAGCTTTTATCAGCTTTTATCAAGGAGGGAGATTGAACTTGTTGGCCAAGGCAATATTTTAGTCAAGTTTCTGACATCCACAATGATAACAGGTAAGCAACTTCCTTTGTGGAATTTTCCCTTGCACATGCCTTATTCTTCTGTGTGTGTTATTCTTGTAGGCATCACCATCGTGTGTGATTCAAACATTAAAACGCTGATGGAAGGAAATTTGGTCAAGGAAACGATTTTCTTTTTTTGTATAATGAGAAAAACAATAATATATTCTAGTGTTTTTTTTTTCAGTTGGTATATTGCACTCTTCATGATTCTACTCCATTAAGTTTTATCTCTCTCTCCTTTTCATTCCAGTAAACTTTTCTTTATCTGCTCCTACTTATCCTGTTATCTCTTTTCTGCCTCTGTCCTCCTAAGTACTACTTTTACTTATTTAGATTTAGTTTTCCTCTCTTCTTTAAAACTCTATCTTAGGAACCACCATGGGAGTCTGTGTTGCTATTATTGACCTACTGACATTGCTCTTGATCAAAAGTCTGAATTGTAGTTTCAATTACATTGTTGAAGATTTACCTACTAATTGACCTGGGATGTGAATTTATGCTTCAGCTGAAAGGCCTAAATATGGCAGGTGAAAAGCCTCTAATGGAGAGGGAAAAAAGCAAACAAAACAACATGGAATTCTTACTTGTTCATTTCTAGAGCAGTGTAGGCAAGATATGTAAATAATGGAGCTATTTATATCAGCTGTCACTCTGCTTTCCCTGAGAAGTAACTCTGCAGCTTTAAACAATTCTGCTTGGCATCTGTTTGGATGGGTGATAACTGTAAAACATTTTCAGTGTCAAGAACTATACATTTTAATGTCAATTTTCATTTTAATGGAGTCGGAAGCTTTGAGAACAGTTCTGATGGATAGAAATCTTCAATCAGCCCTGAATCCGCTGTTACATTAAACAGTTAAACAGAAAACAACAGTTTTGTCTCAGCAAATGCGTAATCATATGCACAACCAATTTGTAATTGAGAGTGAAACAAGAAAAATAACTTTAATGTTTTGGAACTGATTGGATGTATTTCCCACTGGATATAGAATTCTTTCCTGAATTTAAAAATGCAAACATTTGGAGTATTTAATACAAGTATGCTGTTGTTTTGCCAAATATTTGTTAAAACATTTATTTTGCTTTTCTGGAAAAACATCCTCTGCTCTAGGGTATGTGATCCTTTCCAAAGTTTCTTTTCTTTCAGTAAACGTTTTTATTGAGCTCATGGATCCTATGCTTGAGAACATATGTTTTTACAGTTTTAAAATGGATTCATTTCCTTTTTCTCATCTTTTATATGTTTGACTGTATTTAAAAATCCAAATCACATTAAGCTAGCTCACTGAATATGTATTTAGAGATAATGAATATAAAAATCAGATACTTAATTCTTTTCTTTGGCGGACTATATTTAAAAACTTTGTAAATAATTTTTGTTTTCTTTTGTTTCCATTATACAATTCCATGTTAGAAAAATTGATATGCTTTGTAAATCATTTGGTTTTCTTTTGTTTCCATTCTGCAGTTATGTATTCTGAAAAATTGATACAATGCCCCCACGAGAAAAAGCTCTCTTTTTCTTATCAGGACCAGGAATCCTGGTTTAATTCATTTTTCAACATGCATAATACAAAAAAGAACCATTCTGTCACTTTGAAAGTTATGCTGTGGAGTCAATGTTATGTCTTGAGAAACACACAATCTTTAGTGCACAGAATACATATAAAATGGTAGTCCTGTAAAACTGTATAGTAAGATTCCAGCCCTAGCTTCTTCAGCTGGGCATCATTTTATTTCTCTGGGTCGCATTTTCCTCATTGGTAAAACTTGAAGCCATATCTGCCTTAATTTGCAGAATTTTGAATATAAGATGAGGTAATCAGTGATAAGTGCTTTGCAGTACATGGCTCTTTCCTAATGCATGACTCAGGATTGTCTTTGACTTTGCAGATCTTCACACAGTAGCCCTCCTGTGACATGCAAAACCCATGTGAAAATAAAAGCTGTCTGGTAACCCAGACACAAAAGCGTTTATACTAGCTTTCATACTCACCTGCTAGTAATGCTAGCAGTTTATTTCACCTTGCTGTTTGTCAGTGGATTCAAATATACTGTCAAGATTAGAAGATTGACTCATCTTACAGTACCACTGTGAGGCATAACCAATAAAAAAGAATTTCTCATTTAGCAAAATCACAAAAGACATCGTAAATGCTATGAAACAGTGTTATAATTCCACCTCCCCAGCATGACCTCTGGCATTAATGTATTCATGAATCCAAATAACGCACTGACTTTAGTACAGAGTAAGCAAATGTAATTTTCCTGCCCATTTTTCCCATCAAAGTGCTCTTACTTCCTGAAATGGTTCATCAGATTTTTCAGAATTGATGACAATCAGTCACATCTTCATTGTACATGTGTAAACTCTATTGCTTAACATTTTCATAAACCCAGAGAATTCACAAACATGTCATCCCTAATTACTGCTGTAGGAATGAAAATAGAAGGCAAAACACAAGGGAAATGGTGTTTGGAGAACATTCTTGGAAATGACCTCTGATCATGGGGAGGTAAACAGAATCTTGCATGGTCAAACTACCTGAAATACCTCACTTATGGTATATCATACAATAACATGAGGTAATTATAAGGCTTAAGAGATGCGCAGGTCTACACTATAAATCTCCTAAAGGGCTAGGTGAGAAGTGGTTTTATTCATACTCTTACTGGAGTTGTTGGACGTATTGGAATCGCGGTGAAGTGCTTTATTCCTATCCCGCATCCACCTTGAAGTGGAGCTTAGCAACTTGTCTCATCCTCTTCCCCCATGCCCCTGGCCAAAGTGGATACAATTTCACCACTCATTAGCAAGCTAAATATATTTTACTTAAGGTTTCATGGGGGAGTTGGGGAGAATAATTCAGACAATGAGAACAGCACAGGCAAAGGAGAAATATGAGTATTCAGGGAACTGAATGGAAGCCAGTGTGACTGGGGCATGGCAAGTTAAAAGCATGGTGTGAGATGACGGTCAGGTAAAGGCCTGTCTTGGCAGGTCCTTGCAGGCCAGTTTGAGGATTTGGGTCTTTAAGTCCTTTGAAGGTTTTTAAACTGGGACAGGGCATAGAGAAAAGGGATGTTTATATTTTGCTGCAACAGCTCTGAATAGAATTAGAGAATGAATTGAAGTGAGGAGCAGAGGGCATGTAGGGATGGACAAATAGTTAGAAAGCCCTGAAGACATCCACTTTCAACATAATGGGACCTTGCACCTGAGTGGTGGCAGCTGAGATGGAGGAAAAGGAATACTTATGAGTGTTAACTGGGTTTGGGAAGAAATGGCAGAAGGGAGGTTTTAGAGATCCCTGATAGGCTTGAGGCTCGCATAACAGGTTGAAAGAAGGTGGCACCTTTAACTGAGATAGAGATACTGGAAGTAGATAAGATTTGGGAAGGAGGCCAGGATCTCTTGTTTCATATGCTGATCTGGAGATGCATTTGAGGAATATATATGGAGATTGGCTCTATGAGCCTGGAGTTCACAGAAGAGGTCTAAGTTAGACATGAAAGTTTGGATCATTTCCATATAGTTGGTTTGCCGTTAACTTTTTTTTTTAATTTTATTTTTAAGTAATCTCTACACCCAATGTGGGGCTTGAACTCACAATCCTGAGATCAAGAGTCACATGCTGTTCCCACTGAGCCAGCAAAGTGCCCCATTGTTATTACCTTAAAAAAATAGATTTCTTGAAATAGACTTAATATACTGTATAATTCACCCATCTGAAGTGTGCAAATAATCCCATGATTTTGAATGTATTACAAATATGTGCAGCCACCACCACAGTCTATTTTAAAACATTTTCATATTTCCAAAAGGAAAATTTGCATGCTTTAACTGTCACAGCAGCCTTTCCTCAGTCCCAAGCCCTAAGCAACCATGAATCTACTCCAATGGATTTCCCTGTTCTGGACGTCTCACAGGAATGTGGTCTTTGTATCTGGCTTCTTTCACTTAGCATAATATCTTCAAGTTTTATCCATATCATAGCAAGTATCAGTACTTCATTTGTTTTTATGCCTGAATAATGTTCCATGCTACGGACACATCACATTTGTTTATCCAGTTCACATGCACTTACAGGTGTGATTATCTGAGAAAAGATCATGGTGTGAAAAGAAAATAGGGCTTCATGCCACACTTAAGGAATTTCTTACATTTGGGTGCCTAGGTGGCTCAGTGGTTAAGCATCTGACTTTGGCTCAGGTCATGATCTCATGGTTTGTGAGTTCGAGTCCCACATCCAGTGAACTCTATCCCCGCTTTGGGTAAAACACAAGCCCCACTTCGGGTGACCCCTGCTTCTCTCTCTCTGCCCCTTGCTCACTTGTGCCCTCTCTCTCTCTCTAAAAAAAAAGGTAATTTCTTAGATTTAATAGCCAGAGGGCAAAGAATGAGTTTGTAAAGGACATGAAGAAAGAACAATCAGAATGATAGGAGAAAACCATGGGGATTTGGTGTCTTGGAAACTAAACAGCAAGAGTATTTCAAAAGGAGGGAAAAGTCAACAGTGCCAATGTGAAGTCCATTGAGATGGGGGCTAGAAATATCCCTTAAGTTTGTGGATGGAAATTTCATTAATGACCTTAGCAAGTGCTATTTTGGTGCAGTGATGAGGTCATGAACTCATACTCTAGTGGATGGAGGAGCCAAAATGAGGAAATGGGGATAGAAATGTTAATTACAACAGCAGCAGTTTTAAAGAAGCTTGACTTGGAAAGACAGGAGCAAAGGACAAAAGAAGCTTCAGAGTTGGAGGGAAATGTGTGGTTGAGGAAAGGTTTAAGGACTCAACCAAATCTGGATGATTTAATTGTGAGGAAGACGTTAAATACACAAAAGAGATCTGGAACAAGTGAAATGGGTTCCCACACAAGATGACAGAAGAGACAAAAGAAACAATCCTTCCAGAGTAATGAGAGAATAAAATGGATACAGTCCTAGATGGATGTGCCTATTTAACATTTGGAAGATGAGAGGATGCCCATCTACAGGCCTGTGTTTTCTCTGTGAAGCAGAGGTAAGGTCATCTTTTTGCCTTGAGGGTGGAGGCAGGGAGACTAGGGGTTTGAGGAGGGTAGAGAAGGTTTGCAATGTCACTGTGGGGGCACCTGGGTGGCTCAGTTGGTTGAGCATTCAACTTCAGCTCAGTTCATGATCTCCCAGTTCATGAGTTCTAGCCTAGCATCAGGCTCTGTGCTGACAGCTCGGAGCCTAGAGCCTGCTTCGGATTCTGTGTCTCCCCCTCTCTCTGCCTCTCCCCTGCTCATGTTCTCTCTCTCTCTCTCTCTCTCTCTCTCTCTCAAAAATAGATAAACATTAAAAAAAAGAAAAGAAAATGTCACTGTGGATGTCAGAGGGTCAAATAGCAAGTGGAGCTTAGACTTCTGGGCAAGATGTGGGCTTAGTTTAGGTGGTGATTATGAATTGATAGTGGAATCAATCAGCAACCAGATATTTATTGTCACTTCCTCTGGAGGTTTTCTTTTTTTTTTTTTTTTTTTTAACGTTTTATTTATTTTTGAGACAGAGAGAGACAGAGCATGAACGGGGGAGGGGGGCAGAGAGAGAGGGAGACACAGAATCGGAAGCAGGCTCCAGGCTCTGAGCCATCAGCCCAGAGCCCAACGCGGGGCTCGAGCTCACGGACCGCAAGATCGTGACCTGAGCTGAAGTCGGCCGCTTAACCGACTGAGCCACCCAGGCGCCCCTCTCTGGAGGTTTTCTTACACTCCTTAAAAATGGGTCCCTCCCATCATGGTCTGTAGCCTGGAGTTTGAGGTTTAGACCTTGCCTTTTACTCCTCTATTTCTGTCCTCTCCACCACCACTCATTTATTCATTCATTTATTCAGAAATATTTATTTAGTGCATATATGTGCTAGGATCTCCATTACTTCAACAATTACCTATTCCTCCCCCATCCTTACCTCTTTGCCCTTTATACTAGCCTTCTCCTGTTTCCTTCTTTTTAATTTTTTTTTAATGTTTATTTTATTTTATTTTTTTGAGAGAGAGACAGAGTGCGAGCCTGGGAGAAGCAGAGAGAGAAGGAGACATAGAATCTGAAGAAGGCTCCAGGCTCTGAGCTGTTAGCACAGAGCCTGATGCAGGGCTAGAACTCACCAACCGTGAGATCAGGACCTGAGCCAACACTGAATGCTTAACCAACTGAGCCACCCAGGCACCCCTCCTATTTCCTTTTCACTTTCTTTTTCCCCCTTTGTTTCTCTATATCATGATGGGGAAGATGGAGTTATCAGTATTTCCCCCAGATTCTAATAGCTTTCATTCATGGATAGATGAATATGTCAAGCCTAGAGGTGCTGTGCATTGAGACCCACAATTAGGTGGGGCAGGATAGTCTGTAAGCCTGTGTTACTGTGATACCCATATAGGATATGCAGAATGTGTTATATTTGAATGGTTTATTTATATGTTCTCCTTACTAGACTGCCAAGTTTTATGATAATTTCTGGATTTTAGTAACCACATTTGCTTGTTTAATAAATATTTATTGAACTACTATGTGCCTATGAATTACTATGCACAAGAGGGAGGGAGACAGAAATAGAGCATTGAAAAGAAGCAATCTTTTTTTTTTTTCAAGGAGCTCAGAGTCCCATAGGATAGATACATAGTTGAAGACATACATTATAATATGATGTGGCTAAGGGCATAATATAAGTATACAGGAGAAAAGAATTAATACAAAAGAGGGTGGGTCGGTCAGGGAAATTATTTGGCAAGAATTTGAAAGGATTGCAAGTGGTCAGTTGTTTACCAGGGAGGAAGAAGACAGAGCACATGAGTGACGGGAGTGCCTTTTAAGCAGATGGAACAATAAGCACTGCTAAGACCTACAGAGTATGGGGAAGATTGACAGGAGAGAAGAAAGTAAACATAGGCACAGGCCAGATAGGGAGAGGTCTTTCATCCATGCTAAGTGTTTGGGCTTTATTTTACAGGTGATTAAAAGAGGTGAAGAGCTTTAAGTAGTTGGAACGACATGACCTAAGTTGCCTTTTAGCACAATCATTCATGAGGCAATATGGAAAAATTATTTGGAAAGATTAAAACTTAGAATAAGGAGATCAGCTAAGAGTTTAGACAAGAGATAAAGATGTTCTGAAGTAGGTTGTGGGGGTGTGAATCAAAGAAAAGCACGGATTCAAGTTCATGGGGCAAAAAGAATCAACTAGACTTATGATCGACACACCCAGAGGGAGAGGAGTGGGAAGCGAAGATGAAAGGTGACTCCCAGATTTCTGGTCTGTGTGGCTGGTGGCATCACCTATGATGACTCTCAGTACTAGATGAGAACCAGGTGTGGGGAGAGAGTAAAAGATCCATTTTGAAGCTGTTTATTTGGAATAGCGTTGGAACATCTAGGTGGAGATATACAATAGGCAGATTTACAGAGGTTAGGAAAGTGATCTATGTAAGGAATAAAGAGTTGTGGCTTTAAAGCTTGAGAACAGTAATTAAAATTGTGAGAACAGATGAGATTGCCAAGGACGAGGTAAGAGTGAAAAGAGGGAGACTGAAACATAGAAGCCTGAGAAATATAAGTAGTTTACGGTGTGGTAGAAGAAAAAGAAAAGAAAAGGCATCATAACAGCATAAAATGGCTATACAGATAGAAGAGAACTAGGAGAAGTCAGTAAAGGACACCGCTTCAAGGTAAAGGGTGATAAATATAAAAAATGGACAGTGGTAAGGATTTACTCTTGTTCGTTGGTTTAGGAATTAGCATTTGTTTGTTTGTTTGTTTGTTTATAGAAGTGTGTGTGTGAGGAGGGGAGGGACAGAGAGAGAGTGTGTGAGAGAGAGAGAGAGAGAGAGAGAGAGAGAGAGAGAGAACCCCAAGCAGGCTCCATGCTGTCAGCACAGAGCCCAATGAGGGGATGGCTCCATCTCATGAACCATGAGATCATAACCTGAGCCGAAATCAAGAGTTGGACAGCTAAGCAGACTAAGCCACCCAGGCACTTCAAGAATAGCATATTTTAATGTCCTTTGTAAGTACAGTTCCACAGGTAGGCATGAAGATATTATATTTGTGTCAAAAATGATCAGTAATCAGCTATTACTGGATTGAGGGCTAAATGTTAAGTGAGGAAAATAAGAAGTGAAATGTTCTTTAAATACTTTTAAATTTTAGCACAGCTAGGATGATGAAAGGGTAAAAATATTTAATGTCCTCCAGCAAGGGCTCATTAGACTTTTTTTCTTTTAAATACTCCATGGCCAACAGGTGGGACGTTGGTTGTTCTTCTGTGTGGTTCTACATGTCACTACAATCAATGGGAGTGGATATTACCCAAAGAGAAAATATTATAATAAGAGATTTCTAACATAAGAACGTCCTTCTTAGCAAGGAAGGAAATTCATTACCCTAAGACATGTTAAAGAAGTCTGAGTAGCCACTTATCAAAACACTGCAGAGGAAAGTCCTGTGTCATTTAAATGTTTGAAAGAGTCTCTTTAATATGAGACTTCATTCAATTATTACCTTTTGTTTATAATGGGTAACAGTTGTAATTTGAATTTAAATTATAACTCTAGATGACAGGCCTCTAGACTTATTTCATAATTCCAGTCTTATGTACTCTCTCTTCCTGGTAAACTTTTGCTTCTGCTACCAGTTAATGCTCTCCCTTTGATCTCTATCTCATTTTGCACCCACCACACCCAATCGACTGAAATCGTCTCTTCTCTCATCCATGTTAACTTTCTTTCCCTCCTGGAGCCTTCTCAGACTAGCCTGCCTCAAGTTCCTGTCACACTGGTTGCTCCAGCAGACCCTCTCTTACTGGCATGTGCCAATCCACAGGTCAACGATACAGCCACTGCTTGTCAGCATGTCAGAAAATATACACATGCCTTTATATGAGTGGTTTCCTAATTCGTCAGGCAACTGCCATCATATATCAGCATCCCCTGGGTTCATTCAAAAATATAAGAAAGGAAAGATTGACCTTGAAAACCAAGAGCTGATAGAGAGAAGGGGTTCTTTTATAAGATGAACATTTTTTTTTTGATATGTCTTGGTTTCCTGTGAGGAAAAAACCACATTCAAATAAATAATAATAATGAAGGGATCACAACAATGGGGATATGATCACCATTTTCTATTTATATGTGTTAGTTGATTCATCAATGATAGTCCTGAACTATGTCTATTCCTGTTATATGTACATATTACCACCACTGTCTGCTCAGAATTTTTAAGGGTGGAGCTAATACAGGTAACTGTTTTCCAAATAGTTGAGGGCTTACCTGAGTATAAATACTGCTTTATCTTGTTGAAATATACATTAAATTGCTTTCTTAAAAGGAAACTACTGAAATAAACTTGGCATTTCATGGGTTCAGAGTTAACATTATAAGATCAACTGATATGCTTATCTCATTGAATTACTTCTTCCTTTTATGGAGCCCCTATCAGCCAGCAAAAACCAAGTTAGGCTCTGGGGCTGGAGTATAGTGCAACACAAGGAGGTGTGGGGGCTTGCTGGCACTTAATGGCCAGTGCTTTCTTTGGTTTCAGGCTTTCTATTTTAGCCTACCTTGCTGTCAAGACTCCCAGTTTCAACTGTTTTTGAAAGTAGACTCACCTCTAAGCAACCTCCTTCACCACCTCTGTTTTTTTTTTTTTTTTTTTGGATAGCTTTTCTGTATACATAATAAAAATGAATATATAAAGCAAGTACATAAATCAAATGTAAATCTGCTATGAGTGCGTGAAGGGGCTCTCCTTAGAGTAATTGCATAATTTTAGAGCACAAACATGTCATCAATTTTAGGTTCTGAGAGGCCACACATGCATATATTACTATAGAATTAGATTGGTCAAGGGAGCGCAAACCATAATTGATTATGTAGCTGCTATTGCTTCTTGTTTTCATTTCAATTGTGGGTGTATAAACAATGTTTATTAAATAATAATTTCTGACTTTATACTCAAAACTAGGTGTTTTTTTTAGTGTCCTTCCATTTATTGGGTACAGCTGATGGCTTTACTGATGTTACCAAGATGGAAAAATTTTATTCATAGAATTTCAGGGAGTTTGGGCTTGCTTTGATAATGAATAGCTCCTTGAAAATAAGTAATATTATACTTCCCAGGCATTTGTAGGCAATGAGGAGGATGAAGTGGAGGGGCATATGTATAGTCTTTGGAATATAACCTGGCAGGAAAAGACAGGAGGAGCCAGGAGCCACTAGTATGGCAGAAAGTTGGGTGGTACATGATCTAAATGCCTCCCATAATGCCTTTAATCCTCAGGAAATTTACACTCTTAAAATCATGTGATCAGTTTTTTTGTGGATAGGACCACAAAAGGGATAAAGGATAGGACCGAGCTACGTTTCTGAGATAGAACCCAAGGAAATAAGGTTAAGAATTTGCAGAAACCATAGAAGGAAGTTCTGAACTTAAGAGGCCACGTATTGACTGTTCAATCCAAACTTACTTAATTTTTGTAAGGAAAAGAGAGTCCCAAAATGATTATTAGGTTACATATAAATAAGAATTAGTGCAAAAGTAAAAGACTAAATAGATATATTGTTCATGTTTTTGCAAATGGTTTTTAACTGCAAGTCTGCATACATCTGTAGCTACTATATAGATAGATAATTTTCTTTATGTAACATAAACGTATGTGGGATTTTTTTAAGTTACTTGCATCAGATTGAATTGGTATTTCTGGGTGGGAATCTATTAGGTCTTCCATTCTTGCAACTTCTCACAGAGTGTAGTGTAGTTCAAGGGTAGGTAATCAATGTCACTGTTTGCCCTACTACCTGAATGACAGCAATAGTGGGTCCTCTGTTTGCATGAGTAAATCCAAATATTGAAGCGACAAAGGGATTGACAAGAGAGGTGGAAAAATGGAATAAAAGAATTAGTGGCAAGAAAAAGATATGGAGTACTCTAGATCTATATAATGGAATTAGGTAAATATTAGGGTAAATACCCTAATTTTGATCCACATTATGATATGTCATTAAAGTTTCAATAAGCAATATATGTCATCCATCAGACAAAAAACAAAATTAAACAAAATCCAAAACTCTATGACTTAACTTAATAGAAAAAGGGGAGCATTTTAATGTGAGACAAGCTTAGGTGTGATCCAGTGGGATATAAATAGAAATGAAGTCTGTGTTTCTCAAAGTATCATTTGCAGACCGTCTGTATTGTAAGCACATGATGCACTTGTTAAAATACAGAGGTATGAGTCCCACTATAAAACACTTAGAGTTTCTGGAAGAGAAGACCCCAGAATCTGCACTTTTAATCTGCACTTTAATTGTAATCTACTCAAGTTTGAAACCACCATCCTAGAATGCAGATTTCATTGTGGTTTCAGAGTTGATGGATAGGACTGATATTAGAGAGTAGGGAGAAATGACGAGGGAATATTTGTTGGTAACTAGACAGGGGGATGTGGCAGTGAACTCTGCTTTATAGTAAAACAGAACAGGATTTGGGGCGCCTAGGTGGCTCAGTCGGTTAAGCATTGGATTCTTGATATCAGCTCATGTCATGATCTTGCAGTTGTGAGATAGAGCCCCCGCATCAGCCTTTGTGCTGAGCATGGAGTCTGCTTGACATTCTCTCTCTCCCCTTCTCTCTCTGCCCCTCCCCTACTTGCATATGTTCTCTCTCTCTCTTTCTCTCTCAAAATAAATACATAAACATTTAAAAAAAAAAAAAAGACCAGGATTTTACTAGATGATACCTTGAGCAAATCATTAATTTTTCTGATCTTCTGTCTTCCTTCCTGTAAAATTCAAGTAAGAGTACTCCTGTAGGATTGTGGTCATGAATAGAGATAGTTTGTGTTAAAGAGTATGACATACGTAGGGCACCTAATAAGTTATGGCTATGATTGTTAACCCCATGGAAAGACATTTCATCGTGCTTAAATTCTGCAACCCTAGGTTTCAGAAAACTACCAGGAAGCACAGAGATCTCACATTTGAGGAAAATGTTTTGTAAACAGGTCCCCTAATGCAATCCAATCATCACCAATAATGTATACATGGAGGGCAAATATGATTCCATAAGAAATTCATGGCCTGAGAGAAAAGGAAATAAAATCTGTTGAAGGGACATGGTAGAATAATGCAAACTTTCCACTGCTTTGCACCGGTACATGATTACAAAGGAAAAGTGTAACTTCCTAAAGAGGGAAAGAAATTATTTTGGCTAAATTTGATGGGCTAGAAAAGATAAATGCTGCAGATAACAAAGAAACTAAAATTATAGCTCCAAGGGGGTAGGAGACAAACATCAAGTTTTTGTTGTGTATGTGATTAAATCTCAGAGGAGCATGACAAGAAGACCTGAAGTGAGAAGAAAAGAACTGGTAGGTAAAATTTGTAAATTTTCAGTGTCCCTGTAGCAAATTGGTGCAGTTCTGTGTTTGTTTCTTTGAGGA
This sequence comes from Panthera leo, assembly GCF_018350215.1. NCBI lineage: Eukaryota > Metazoa > Chordata > Mammalia > Carnivora > Felidae > Panthera > Panthera leo. The sequence continues at coordinate 63,580,747 of NC_056682.1, forward strand.
AATAACTATTTCAGGCCTCAGGGCCTGATATAGTAAGTTAGAGTTGCACTATCATGTAATCGCAAAGACTTTAAGAAAAAAAATTTTTTTTACATTTATTTATTTTTGAGAGATGGAGCACAAGTGGGGGAGGGGTAGAGAGACAGAAGGAGACACAGAATCCGAAGCAGGCTCCAGGCTCTGAGCTGTCAGCACAGAGCCCAACATGGGGCTCGAACTCACAAACCGTGAGATCATGACCTGAGCTGAAGTCGGATGCCCAACCAACTGAGCCACCCAGGTGCCCCGCAAAAACTTTTTGAAGGAGGGAATGTACTTAATCTTTTTTCTTCTTAAATTCTCAAAGTGAGTATTTGGACAGTTGGATAGTTGTCAGAGGTAGATTTTAATTTTTACAGCTTTTTAAAAATGGGGGCAGGGGAGGGGCACAATGTCTCCTTAGAGAATCCTAACATCATTATTTGCAGCTTATTATGTGGTTGAGGCTCCAGTGTTGAACCACTGGAAAGAGAAATATTTTGGTAGTAGTTAGATTATTGGTATCAGGCAATTAGCAAAGAAAACAGGGCTTCTTTATGAATCAGTTGACTTAGTTTCTCCCCCAACTTTACTGAGATATAATTGACATATAACATTGTAGAAGTTTAAGCTGTACAATATTTTTATTTGATGTATGCATTTATTAAAAAATGATTACCACCATAACATCACATAATTACTATTTCTTTCTTTTTTTTTTTTTTTGGTGGTGAAAACAATATCTGCTCTCTCAGCAACTTTCAGGTATATAATACAATATTATTAACTATATTCACCATGCTGTACATTAGATCCCCAGAGCTTATCCATCTTATAAATGGAAGTCTGTACCTTTTGACCACTGTCTCCCCATTCTCCTTCACTATGCTCCAGCCTTTGGTAACCACTACTATGGTCTCTATTTCTATGAATCTGGCTTTTTTAGATTTTACATATAAGTGAGATCAATATTTGACTTTTTACATCTGACTCATTTCACTTAGCATAATGCCTTCATGGTTCATCCATGTTGTCTCAAATGGTGGGATTTCCTTCTTATTCATTGCTGAATATATTCCATTATACACACACACACACACACACACACACACACACACACACACACATATACATTCTATGTATATACGTGCCACATCTTCTTTATTCACTCATCCATTGACAGACACTTGGGTTGTTTCCTATCTTGACTGTTGTGAATAATACTGCAATGAACATGGGTTTGCAGATATCTTTTCAAAATATTTATTTCGTTTCCTTTGGATGTATATCCAAAAGTCAGATTGCTGAACCATATGATAGTTCTATTTTTAATTTTTTTTTTTTTTTGAGGAAACTACTATTTTCCATAGTGGCTGTCCCTATTTACATTCCCACTAATAGTGTCTGAGGATTCCCTTTTCTCAATACTTTCACCAACACTTGATATCTCTCTCTTTTTTTTTTTTTTTTGATGACAGTCATTCTAGCAGGTGTGAAGTGGTATTTCACTATGGTTTTGATTTGCATTTTTCCTAGTTATTAGTGATGTTAAGCAATTTTACATGTACCTTTTGGCCATTTGTATGGATTCTTCAAAAAATATCTGCTCAATTCTTCTGTCGATTTTTAATTGAGTTGTTTTTCTGTTATTGAGTTGTATGACTTCTTTATAGATTTTGGATATTAACACCTTATAAGTTATATTTTTTGGAAATATTTTCTCCCATTCCACAGTTTGCCTTGTCATTTTGTTGATTGTTTCTTTGCTGTGCAGAAGCTTTTTAGTTTGGTGTAGTCTTATTTATTTTTGCCTTTGTTACCTTTGCTTTTGGTGTCAGATTAAAAAAAATCATTGCCAAGACCAATGTCAAGGACCTTTCCTGATATTTTCTTTTAGGACGTTTACAGTTCGGGTCTTACATTTAAGGCTTTAATACATTTCAAGTCAATAATTTTTTCAGTGATATAAGATAGAGATCCAGTGTCATTCTTCTGCGTTAGATTTTCCAGTTTCCTCAATGCCATTTATTGAAGAAACTATGCTTTCCCCATTGAGTATTCTTGACTTCCCTGTAAAATACTAATTGACTGCATATGCAAGAATTTATTTCTGGGCTCTCAATTCTATTCCTTTGGTCTATGTGTTTATTTGTATGCCAGTACCACATTATTTTTTATTACTATAGCTTTGTATTATAGCATATATGAAGAAATCAGGAAGTGTAATGCCTCCAGCTTTGTTCTTTTTCAGAAGTGCTTTAGCCACTCAGGGTCATTTTGTTCCATAGAAATTTTATAATTGTTTTTTATATATCTGTGAAACATGACATTGGAATTTTCGTGGAATCTGGTTTTTTTGTTTGCTTTTTAATAATGCCATCCAAGAAATAGACTTAACATTACTACTCAAGAAGTTTTTTAATGACTGTTTCTGCCCAATTCTAGGAGTAATTTTTAGCTTAAACTCCAACCTAAAAGTCCTTTCAGAAACAAAACAAATAAGACAAAACCCTCTATTACTAATAAAGGAAGAAACCACGAGTAAAGAAAGCAAAGAGAGAGAAAACTGTGGACCACAGAACTCAACAGGGAGATCCTTCCTCAGTTATGTTCACTCGACAGTTCAAAAACTCTACTGAATAAAGGCTAAAGTTGTTTAGAAATCAGTTCATGAGGATTTTGTTGTTTATGGTATTACCAGTAGATGACAATAGATAATCTGATAATTGTAGATTTCCATGGGAAAAATGGAAAACATCCAAAATATAATGATCAGAATAAAAAAGCAACATCCTAGAGTAGTCTAGAAGAAAATCACTCATTTGGCCATATCTAACCAAAGGTTTTCACCATTTGCTAGGGGTCAGATGTTTAGTATACATACTTCATAATATTATTAAGCACATAGAAGATACCTAGTAGATGCAAGAGACTCCGAATTAAAACACAGACTATGTTATCAAAGAGTCTAAGGAACTAGAATCCTACATGTTTTCTGTGTGTGTTTCTATGTGTGTATATTCACATGTGTATTAAACATGAGCTTAAGGTGTTCTGAAATGTAAATTGCCATTATTTCATAGAATAAACTTTTTATTCATTCTCAATTAATCTTTCCACTGTTTTTCTGCATAAACTGCAAGGCAATGCTATTGAGAAATAGCTAGAAGAGGCACATTTACTCAACTTTTCAGTGTGGATAGCAGTGACTAATTATGACCAGGCCACCTGTTATACCTTCTGAGGAACACGGCTTTAGGGGGCTTATTTGAAGCTAGAAGGGCTATACACTTTGAACAAAGACACATTGTTCCTTTAAAATAAGAAAAAAATCACTGTGAATGGCTGTACAGAAAAGTGATGTTAAATACAATAGCTAAAATAGTTATTAACTTCCTTTTAAGACATTTCAACAAGAATCTAAATCTTCTTTTTTATGAGGGAGAATCCAATTTTTTCATAAAGTATATCATTATCATCTGGGCCTAATTCATTGGCAGGGAATGATTGCTCACACAGATAGTGGTGATAATATAGCATTTGCATTTTTCAGAACTTTATGTTTAAAAAATGAATAACGGGTAAGAATAGAATCCTATTCCATCTCTACCTTCCCTGAGACACTAATACCTCTTTAGCATGACTTTGTCGTGCTAGTCCAGGCTGAATGGCCAGTTTGCTATTTTTAAAAGTATCTTTTCTAACCATCTCACTTCAAAGGTGATTATTTTAAACTCAGCTACATCTTCTTGGTGATTTCTTGTATTTTTGGTAGAGGAAGTTTGCTTTATTTTGACATGTGGTATAATGATCATATCCAAATGGACAATATGGACTTCAGTCAAAAGGCCTTGACTAGTTCCTTCTAAAGCTATTTAGTGTCCAAACCAGGCAGCTGTAGTTATGCTTTTAATTCTTCCATGTGACTTAGAGAGGAGGTGAGAAACCAGCTTGTACACACACACACACACACACACACACACACACACACACACCCTACATATAGTTTTTTCTCCCCAAATTCATACAAGTGGAGTCACATGTGAAAGAAGCACTTTCAGTTGCTTTCCATAATGATTAATTGCTGTGCAACAAAGGCTTCCCCAAATCCTCTGAAAGAACATCTTGCTGGCTTACAATTAATACATCTCTTTTGACAAAGTCACTAGCAGGAAGAGGGGGAAAGAGCTTATTTTAAATAGTGAACACACCTCCATTTGTCATAAACCCAAGCTAAGCTTTTCACAGCTGCTTTTCATTTTCTTTGTCTCTAGCCCAATAACCTCTAAACAAGGGAAATCTCACTTTAGTTATGACATTACTGAAGTGTTAGCTTTTTGTAAAATTCCAGCCCAATCTCCTTCCTTTCTTTTAAATACTAAGCATGAGGTCATAAATTAGAAAATGCATAGATTTTCGGTTATAATCCCATTTATTAAGGTTTGACAGAATAACTCCATCTAGTTAAATCTAGTTGCAGTGCACTAAGATTTATTAAAGGAAACTGTAATGCATCTCTGTCAAAGAAGAGCTAGGCACATCTACTATATTCGGAGTTAATGGTGATTTAGAAGAAATGTACAGAACATTTATTTTTACTTCTGACTTTATGACATTTTTGAAAGCCTCAAAAATAATAAACTATAAAATGTAATTTTTCTCTCTAAAAGATTGTCTTGTGGGTTTGGTATTTCCCACTATCTAAAATGCGTTATTGCACAAATTTTGCAGATACACATATCTCTGTCATAGCAGAATGCTTGATAACAAGGAAACAAATTGCAACAAGTCCATGTACTGTGGCATTAGAGGTGTTCTTCATTTCCTTTCTGATCTAAATTGTCCATAAGAGAATGTAATTCTGGTCCTTTGGCTCTTGCATAACAAACTATTAGAAAAATCATCTTAATGGTAGAGGTAATTCTCAAAGAGTGTACTGAAATAAGCAACAACAGACATTTAAATGGCTAAATAATGAGGATAATAGAAATTGCTAGTAAGTTGTTCTGTTTTCTTAATTCTACCAAGAAAAAAAAATCTGCGATGTTGCAAAAGTTGTATGGTCATTTTGGCCATTCATGTAGGAATGCTTGGACTAGTAAGATCATTCAATGGCGTATGACCTATGTTCCATTGTTTCCATGCTTTAGATGCTGGCTTTCTAGTTACAGTCCAAGTTTGATGTGGGGCTCAAACTCATGAACTGTGAGATCATGACCTGAGTTGAAGTTGGATGCTTAACTGACTGACCCACCTAGGCACCCCCAGTTATTTTTTAAATAGGGATATAATTTGGTCTGAATAAAAATGAAATATTTCCATTATGTTTTGAGCTGAAGAGTTAAGGTCACAGAAATGAGGATTAAAAAAAGGTAAGTCAAGTGAGAAATAATAAGAATTGTCAATTCTTCATTAGCATTAGCTGATTATCCAGGCAAATGCACTTTGCTCTCTTTCATTCCCTGTTTCTGGCCAGTTTACAGAATAGAGACAAGTAGATTAAAGCAATATTCACAATTTCAGTATTTTTGTAATTTCACTCACTCATTTTACAAGTAACAAAGATTGCTACCAATTATTGGCAAATTCCTGTGTGTCTGTCTTTGTGGTGAGGACTTGACCCACATCAGCACACATTTAATTTTCACAGCAACTCTGTGAGTTAGACAAAATCTCTGTTTTACAGATGTGAAAACTGAGATTTATAGAGGCTGAGATCATATAGCTACTTAGCAGCAAGAGCTATATGGCTCCAAAATCCAAGCTTGTAAGCGAACACTCATTTATGAATTTAATGAGCACTACTCTGCTGCTCTCTAACAGGATACCAACTATTTGGGGTACAGGATTACATTAATCATTAAAGCTATGTTTGAATTTATAACTTGATTTTATTCACTCATTCTATCTAAGTTTTTTTTTTAATCCCATAATGAGAAAGAATTAAGAGTATGGGTTAGGCTTACATGAATAATATCTATTCATAACACAACCATGACCATGAATCTACAGAAGCCAATCAACTCTGGCAAATCTATCATATTTCCATAGGTTGTTTCTCTCTCCAAAATGACTATCTTATTCATGCTCCTCTCTTTTCTTCTTTTCCACCCCCTGTCATATCACATCCCCTGACTCAGCTGATAAAGTTGATAAAGATAAAGACTCATTTTCTTTTTGGAAACCAGTACAGTTGGAACTCTCCCACCCTCCTGCCATGAACCCTACTGCCCTTCCTGTCCTTGAATCTGTACTCTCTCCTTTTACAAAGGAGGAAACAATCTGCCATTGTCAAGAACCTCCTCTTCCACTTGTGACCTGGACCCCAATGACACTGTGTTTTCAAAGATTTTCCTCCTGTGTTTATCCTGTCTCTCCTGTCTCATAGGTTTCTTCCTTTTACTGAATTGTTCTTACTAGTATACAGACATGCTTGTATCTTTCGACTTAAAAAAGAATGCTCTATTTAGCCCTTATTTGCCTTCAGCTATCACTCGCAAATCTCTGCTCTTCACTAAAAAACTTCTTGGGTTTTCTGTATTAACTGCCTCTATTTTGTCACCACTCATTCTCTCCTCAATTCACTCCCATCAGACTTATGTTACCAGCAATCCTTTGAAACTGCATTTGACAGGATGGCCAATGAAGTCTTTTTCTCAAATCCAGTGATCACTCTCTCTGACGTTGACTTGCCACAGCATCTGACATAGTTGACTACTCCCTTCCTTTTGAAGCATTTTCTTCTGTTAGCTTCCATAACATCACTTTTTTCTTGATTTCCTCCTACCTGGTAGTCACTCATTCTCTGTCTCTCTTGTCTTTTCCATTGGGCCTTGACTGTGAACTGATTGTAGGCTTTTCCATTTGCATGTCCATGGTAGGCAATTTCATGACTTATATACTCTCAAATATCTCTAGCCCAACCTTTCTCCAGAATCCACTCACCTACTCAACATGTCATGTATAATCTAATAAATATCTCAAATTTACATTTTTTCTACTCTCTGTTTCTATGATTTTGACTTTTTTCCTTTTTTTTAAAGATTCCACAGTTAGATGATACCATGCAATATTTCTGTCTTTCTTTCTGGCTTATTTCACTTAGCATAATCCCTTCAAGTTTCATCCATGAATATTGCAAATGACAGGATATCCTTCTTTTTTAAGGCTGAATAATGTTCCATTGTATTTTGTTCCACTTCATTTTCTTTATTTCTTTCTTTTTTAATGTTTATGTATTTTAGAGAGAGAGAGAGACAGAGAGAGCACAAGCAGTGGAGGGGCAGAGAGAGGGAGACACAGAATCTGAAGCAGGCTCCAGGCTCTGAGCTATCAGCACAGAGCCTGATGTGGGGCTCGAACTCACAAACTGTGAGATCATGACCTGAGCCAAAGTTGGACTCTTAACTGACTGAGCCACCCAGGTGCCCCATATACACGCCATTTACTTTATTCATTTTTCCATCAACAGACATGTACATTGTTCCCATACCGTGCCTATTGTGAATAATGCTGCTATGAACATGGGAGCACAGAAATCTCTTTAAGATAATCATTTCCTTTCCTTTGGATGTATACCTAGAAGTGGGATTGCTGGATCATATATACGATAGTCTGTTTTTAATTTCTTAAGTAATCTCCATACCATTTTCCATAGTAGATGTATCAGTTGACCATCCTGCCAACAGTGTGTATGAGTTCCCTTTTCTACATATCCTCACCAGCATCTGTTATCACTTGTCTTTTTGATAATAGACAGATGTGGGTGACATCCCCTTTGGTGTTTTCTTTGGAAAAATATCTATTTAGGTCCTTTGCCTCTTTTTTTCTTTTTTTTCTTTTTTTGTTATTGAGTTGTATGAGCTTTTTGAATATTGACCCTTACCAGATAGATGGTTTACAAATGTTTTCTCCCATTGCTTAGGTTGCTTCGTTATTTTTTAATGCTTTCCTCTGCAAAGAAGCTTTCTAGTTTGATGTAGACCCACTAGTTTATTCTTGCTTTTGCAGCATTTGGTTTGGTGTCAGATCTGAAAAAATTATTGCCCAGACTGACGTAAAGGAGCTTAATGCTAATGTTTTCTTCTAGGAGGTTTACTGTTTCAGGTCTTATGTCCATTTTCAGTTTATTTTTATGTATGTTGTAAGATAGTGGTTATTTCATTCTTTTGTGGCTATCCAGTTTTCTCAACACCATTTGTTGAAGAGATAGCATGTTCTTGGCTCTTGGCTCCTTTGTCTGAAATTAACTGACCATAAACCCATGGGTTTATTTCTGGGCTCTCTATTCTGTTCTATTGATCTTTTTGTGTCATTTATATGTTGTTTTGGTTAGTATAGTTTTACAATATAGTTCAAAATCAGGAGGTGTGATGATTCTAGTTTTGTTCTTTCTCAGGATTGCTTTGGCTATTCAGGCTCATTTGTGGTTCCATACAAATTTTAGGATTGCTTTTCTATTTCTTTGAAAAATGTCATTGAAATATTTATAGGGATTGTATTGAGTCTTTAGATCATTTTAAGTTGTGTGAAGATTTTAACAGTATTTATTTCTAGTCCATAAGTGTGGAATATCTTTGCATTTGTTTGTGTCTTCAAAACTATTGAGTGGCTGATGGATTAAAAAAAAAAAGACCTAGCTATATGTTGCTTACAAGAGATTCATCCTAGCTTTAACATAGACTTGAAGAGATGGAAAAAGTATTCCATACATATGGAAATCAAAAGAAAGCAGGGATATCTACACATAAAAAAAAAATAGACCTTAAACCAAAGGTTGTAACAAGAGACAAAGATGGCCTTTATATAATTCTAAAGGAGTCAATTCATCAAAAGAATATAATACTTATAAATATTTATGCACCAAACATAGAAGCACCTAAATATATCCAGCAAATATTAATAGATCTGAGGGAAGAAATAGACAGCAATGTAATAATGGTAAAGAACTTCAACACCCCACCTTCAACAATGGATAGATCATCTAGACAGAAAATCAATAAGGAAACATTGGCTTTAAACTACATGTTAAATCAGATGGACTTAACAGACATTCACGGAACATTCCATCCAACAGCAACAGAGTACAAGTCCTTCTTAAGCACACATGGAACATCCCCTAGGATAGAACATGTGTTAGGAAACAAAATTTAAATTTTTTAAATTTAAGAAGATTGAAGTCACATCAAGCATCTTTTCTTACCATAATGGCATGAGACTGGAAATAAATTACAAGAACACTGAAAAATTTACAAATATGTGGAGATTAAACAAATGTGAACACACAATGGGTCAGAGAAGAAATCAAAAGAGAAATAAAAAAGTATCTTGATATTTTCTTCCAATGAAAATGGAAATACAACATACCAAAGCTTATGAGGTGCAGTAAAAACCGATCAAACAGGAAAGTTTATAGTGATAAATGCCTGCATTAAGGGAAAGAAAGATCTCAAATAAATAAGCTAACTGTATATCTCAAAGAACTAGAAAAAGAACAAACTAAGCCCAAAGTTACTAGAAAGAAGGAAAGAACAAAGATCAGAGAGGAAGTAAATGAAACAGAGACTAACAGGGCAATAGGAAAGACCAAAGAAACTAAGAACTGGTTTTTTTGAACTGTAAACAAAACAAACTGTTAGCTATACTTCCTAAGAAAAAAAGGAAGAGGACTCACACAAACAAAATTATAAATGAAAGAGGAGGCATTACAACTGATACCACAGAAATACAAAATATCATGAGAGACTACTGTGAGAAATTATATGCTAACAAATTGGATAAATTACTAGAAACACACAATCTACCAAAACTGAATCATGAAGAAATAGAAAATCTGAACAGATTAATTATTAGCAGTAAGGATATCCGATCAGTAATCATAAACCTCCCAACAAAGAAAACCCGAGGACCTGATGGCTTCACTGGTGAATTCTATCAAGCATTTAAAGAAGAACTAATACTGATGCTTCTTAAACTCTTGCAAAAACCAGAAGAGGGGAAATACTCTAATTCATTTTAGGATGCCTAGGAAGGACATCACAAGAAAAGAAAACTATAGGTCAATATCCTTGATGAACATAGATGCAAAAATCCTCATCAAATTATTAGCAAACTGAATCCAACAATTTATTAAAGGGATCATTCAGCACAATTAAGTGGGATTTGTTTTGGAGATGCAAGGATATTACAACATCTGCAAATTGTGATACACTACAATTAACAAAATAAAGGTAAAAAAATCACGTGATCATCTCAATAGATATGGAAAAAGAATTCGACAAAATTCAACATGCTTTTGTGACAAAAACTTTCAACAAACTAGGCATAGAAGGAACATACCTCAACGTATTAAAGGTTGTATATAACTAACCTACAGCTAGTACCATAATCAATGTTGAAATGCTGAATGCTTTTTCTCTATGATCAGGTCAGATTCTTTTCTTTTCTCCATACCTAGTATATCCATCCATAGTTCTTGGTTCATATATTTCTCTAAAGTATATTCTTTCCAGGGGAGGAGCCAAGATGGCAGAACAGCATGGAAGCTTTTTGCGTGTCTTGTGTCCATGAAATACAGCCAGACCAACACTAAACCATCCTACACACCTAGAAAACTGATTGGAAGATTAACACAACAATCTGCACAACCTGAACCATAGAATTCAGCAGGTACACAGCATGGAGAGCTGAACTAGGGGAGCAAGAAGCTGCGAAAGGTAGGAAACCCCTTTTGCAGGTGGAGAGAGGATGGAGACTGGGGAGAGGGGAGCATACGGGAAGACACCCCTCCCCAAAAGCAGCTGGAGAGAAAGTTGAAAATTGGAAACAGATTCAGGGACTAAACTAAAAAGGGAGAAAGGAGAAAGGAGAGGGTTTAAATTCCATTAAGACTGTAAACAAGGGGAACTCAAAGTCTGCAACTCTGCAGCTCGATACCTGGCGGTGCTCTGGTGGGAAAGGTGAATCCCCAGGAACAGAGTGGGGTCCGGGAGGTTCTTGGGCCACACGGAAAAACAGTTCCACTGCTGGAAGGACATTTGGTGGAGACTGTTGAAGCCACCTGGTCCCAGCAGACCCTGGAAGGCAGCCACATTCGCTGGTGCTGGGGCAAGGTCATTGAGGGTGAAGCCTGGTGCCAGATGTGTGTTTTGATTTTCCATGGTCCCTGAAACGCTGAGGCTTCACTGTGTCACGATCTTTTTTGGGGGCGGGCTGGCAACTGGCCACAGTCTCTGGGCACTGGCAACAGCAGGGTCCAGCGGGTGTTCCTGGGTGCAGCTGACATTTGGCCATTGCTCATTCAGCCATGGCTCAGCGAGACCCTCCCGCAGAGGGGCGGAGCGGGTCAAAGCCACAGTCCTTTGGAAGTAAGGGGCCGGTGAAAACAGCTGCATCTGAGACAAAATTTGGGAGAAAGGTACTGCCTGGAGCCTGGTCACAGAGAGTGGAAAAGCGGGGAGTGGACGAGAGCTAAAGATGAAGGACCTGTGCATGATTGCTGATCTGGGAGAACAGACTGGGTGGCTGGGTGGCGCCATTTTTCACCGCTACCGCACATGCGCACCGCCAAGCACGGCAACAATACACCCCAGTATGCTAGCAGCGCCATCTAGTGGACAGCGGAGCTGTTACACCAAGCACTGCCCAACTGGGCCAACTTCGCACTTCAAGAACACAAACCTTACCACTGGCTTAATTTATGGACTATAAAGAGCTACAGGGACTGACCTCTAGGGGAAAACGAAGCAATTTCAGTCCTACTTCAATCTGTTAGCAGGTTCATCTATTCAATTTTTTTTCCTCTGTCTTTCCTTTTTCTCTTTTACAATTCTTTTCTTTTTATTGAATACAGAAAGAGAAAAAAAATCTCATTTTTATTTTCAATTTTATTAAAAATATCTGTCTTTAATTTTTATTACATTTTTTACTTTTGTGTAAATTTTTTCAAATTCTACTTTACTTCCATCATTTTATTTTAGTCTACTTTAGCACACTCACCTTTTCAAATTTTCAATTTCCTTTTTCTTTCTTTCCTTTTTTTTTATTTTTTCTTTTTCTTGAATGCAGAAAGAGAAAAACTTCATTTTTACTTTCAATTTCTTTTAAATATATTTTTATTTAATTTTTATTACTATATTTTTTGCCTTTATGTAATTTTTTTCAAATTCTTACTCTCATCATTTTATTTCATTCTACTACAGTATATTCACTTTTTCAAATTTTTAAATGATTTCTTTTTTTGTCTTTTCTTTTTTCTTTATCTTTTTTCTCATATTCATTTCTTTTCTTTTTTCTTAAATACAGAAAATGAAAAAAATAATATTTCTTTTTAATTTTTATTAAAAATATTTTTCCATAATTTTTTTCTACTATATTCTCTACTTTTGTGTATTTTAGTCTACTTTAGTGTATTCATTTCTTCAAATTCTAAAACTATTTCCTTTTTTTTTGTCTCCCCCCTTTTTTTCCTATTTTTTTTTGTTTTTGTTTTTTGGGTTTTTTTTTTGTTTTGTTTCTCTAACCTGTCAAACCACTTTCTACACTCAGACCAAAACGCACCTAGGATCTAGCATCATCTATTAGATTTGGTGTGTGTGTGTGTGTGTTTTAAATTTTTAATTTAGTATTTTTTTAATTTCAATTTTTCTACCTCATTAATTCCTTTTCTCCCTTCAAAATGACAAAACAAAGAAATTCACCCCAAAAGAAAGAGCACGAAGAAACAGCAGCCAAGGATTTAACCAAGACAGACACAAGCAAGATGTCTGAACCAGAATTTAGAATCACGATAATAAGAACACTAGCTGGAGTCAAAAATAGATTAGAATCCCTTTCTGCAGAGATAAAAGAAGCAAAATAGCCAGAATGAAATTAAAAATGCTGTAACTGAGCTGCAGTCACAGATGGATGCAGCAGCAGCAAGGATGGATAAGGTAGAACAGATTCAGCGATATAGAGGAAAACTTATAGAGAATAACGAAGCAGAAAAAAAGAGGGAGATTAAGGCAAAAGAGCACGTTTTAAGAATTAGAGAAATCAGTGACTCATTAAAAAGGAACAACATCAGAATCATAGGGGTCCCAGAAGAGGAAGAGAGAAATAGGGGTAGAAGGGTTATGTGAGCAAATCATAGTGGAAAACTTTCCTAACCTGGGGGAAGACACAGACATAAAAATCCAGGAAGCACAGAGGACCCCCATTGCAGTCAACAGAAACCGGCCATCAACAAGGCATATCATAGTCAAATTCACAAAATACTCAGGCAAGGAGAGAATCATGAAAGCAGCAATGGAAAAAAAGTCCTTAACCTACAAGGGAAGACAGATCAGGTTTGCAGCAGACCTATCCACAGAAACTTGTAAGGCCAGAAAGGAGTGGCAGGATATATTCAGTGTGCTGAATCAGAAAAATATGCAGCCAAGAATTCTTTATCCAGCAAGGCTGTCATTCAAAATAGAAGGAGAGATACAAAGTTTCCCAGACAAACAAAAACTAAAGGAGTTCATGACCACTAAACCAGCCCTGCAAAAAATTTTAAGGGGGACTCTCGGAGGGGAAAAAACATGAGAAAATATATATGTAAATAAAAAATACCAAAAGCAACAAAAGATTAGAAAAGACCAGAGAACACCACCAGAAACTCCAACTCTACAGGCATCATAATGGCAATAAATTCATATCTTTCAGTACTCACTCTAAACGTCAATGGACTCAGTGCTCCAATCAAAAGACATAGGGTAACAGAATGGGTAAGAAAACAAGATCCATGCATATGCTGTTTACAGGAGACCCACTTTAGACCTAAAGACACCTACAGACTGAAAATAAGGGGATGGAGAACCATCTATCATGCTAATGGTCAACAAAAGAAAGCCGGAGTAGCCATACTTATATCAGACAATCTAGACTTTAAAATAAAGACAGTAATAAGAGATGAAGAAGGGCATTATATCATAATCGAGGGGGTCTATCCACCAAGAAGACCTACCAATTGTAAACATTTATGCACCAAATATGGAAGCACACATATATATCAATCAATCACAAACATAAAGAAACTCATCAATAGTAATACCATAATAGTAGGAGACTTCAACACCCCACTCACAGCAATGGACAGATCATCTAATCAAAAAATCAACAAGGAAACAATGGCTTTAAATGACACATTGGACCAGACGGACTTAACAGATACATTCAGAACATTTCATCCTAAAGCAGCAGAATATACATTCTTCTCCAGTGCACATGGAACGTTCTCCAGAATAGACCATATACTGGGATGCAAATCAGCCCTAAGTAAGTACAAAAAGATCGAGATCATACCATGCATATTTTCAGACCACAATGCTATGAAACGTGAAATCAACCACAAGAAAAGATTTGGAAAGGTAACAAATACTTGGAGACTGAAGAACATCCTACTGAAGAATGAATGGGCTAACCAAGAAGTTAAAGAAGAAATTAAAAAGTATATGGAGGTCAATGAAAATGATAGCACCACAATCCAAAACCTCTGGGATGCAGCAAAGGCGGTCATAAGAGGAAAAGTATATAGCAATCCAGGCCTTCCTAAAGAAGGAAGAAAGATCTCAGATTCACAACCTAACCTTATGCCTTAAGGAGCTGGAAAAAGAACAGCAAATAAAACCCAAAACAAGGAGACGACAGGAAATAATAAAGATTAGAGCAGAAATTAATGCTATCAAAACCAAAAACACAGTAGAACAGATCAATGAAACCAGAAGCTGGTTCTTTGAAAGAATTAACAAAATTGATAAATTACTAGCCAGTTTAATCGAGAAAAAGGAAAGGACCCAAATAAGTAAAATCAAGAATTAAAGAGGAGAAATCACAACCAACATAACAGAAATAAAAACAATAATAAGAGAATATTATGAGCAATTATATGCCAACAAAATGGGCAATCTGGAAGAAATGGACAAATTCCTAGAAACATATACAATACCAAAACTGAAACAGGAAGAAATAGAAAATTTGAACAGACCCACAACCAGTAAGTAATCAAAAATCTGCCAAAAAACAAGAGTCCAGGGCCAGATGGCTTTCCAGGGGAATTCTGCCAAACATTTAAGGAAGAGTGAATACCTATTCTCTTAAAACTGTTCCAAAAAATAGAAATGGAAGGAAAATTTCCAAACTCTTTCTATGTTGCCAACATTACCTTGATTCCAAAACCAGACAGAGACCCCACTAAAAAGGAGAACTATAGACCAATTTCCCTGATAAACATGGATGCAAAAATCCTCAACAAGATATTAGCCAACTGGATCCAATAATACATTAAAAAAATTATTCACCACGACCAAGTAGATTTATACCTGGGTTGCAGGGCTGGTTCAATATCTGTAAAACAATTAACATGATTCATCACATCAATAAAAGAAAGGACCAGAACCATATGATCCTCTCAATAGATGCAGAGAAAGCATGTGACAAAATACAGCATCCTTTCTTGAGAAAAACCCTCAAGAAATTAGGGATAGAAGGATCATACCTCGAGATGATAAAAGTCATATATGAGCAACCCAACGCTAATATCATCCTCAATGGGGAAAAACTGAGAGCTTTCCCCCTAAGGTCAGGAACAAGACAAGGATGTCCACTCTCACCACTCTTCTTCAACATGGAAGTCTTAGCCTCTGCAGTCAGACAACACAAAGAAATAAAAGGCATCCAAATTGACCAGGAGGAGGTCAAACTTTCACTCTTCGCAGATGACATGGTACTCTTTATGGAAAACCCTAACGATTCCACCAAAAACTGCTATAACTGATTCATGAATTCAGCAAAGTCCCAGGATATAAAATCAATGCACAGAAATTGATTGCATTCCTATACACCAACAATGAAGAGACAGAAAGAGAAATCAAGGAATCGATCCCATTTACAGTTGCACCAAAAACCATAAAATACCTAGGAATAAATCTAACCAAAGAGGTGAAAAATCTATACACTCAAAACTGTGGAAAGCTTATGAAAGAAATTGAAGAAGACACAAAGAAATGGAAAAAGATTCCGTGCTCCTGGATAGGAAGAACAAATGTTGTTAAAATGTCGATACTACCCAAAGCAATCTACATATTCAATGCAATCCCTATTAAAGTAACACCAGCATTCTTCACAGAGCTAGAACAAATAATCCTAAAATTTGTATGGAACCTGAAAAGACCCCAAACAGCCAAAGCAATCTTGAAAAAGAAAACCAAAGCAGGAGGCATCATAATCCCAGACTTCAAGCTACACTACAAAGCTGTAATCACCAAGACAGTATGGTACTGGCACAAGAACGGACACTCAGATCAATGGAATAGAATAGAGGACCCAGAAATGGACCCACAAACATATGGGAAACTAATCTTTGACAAAGCAGGAGAGAATATCCAATGGAATAAAGACAGTCTCTTCAGAAAGTGGTACTGAGAAAACTGGACAGCGACATGCAGAAGAAAGAACCTGGACCACTTTCTTACACCATACACAAAAATAAACTCAAAGTGGATGAAAGACCTCAATGTAAGAAAGGAAGCCATCAAAATCCTTGAGGAAAAAGCAGGCAAAAACCTCTTTGATCTTGCTCTCAGCAATTTCTTACTCAACACATCTCTGGAGGCAAGGGAAACAAAAGCAAAAATGAACTACTGGGACCTCATCAAAGTAAAAAGCTTCTGCACAGCAAAGGAAACCATCAGCAAAACTAAAAGGCAACCGATGGAATGGGAGAAGATATTTGCAACGACATATCAGATAAAGGGTTAGTATCCAAAATCTACAAAGAACTTATCAAACTCAACACCCAAAAAACAAATAATCCAGTGAAGAAATGGGCAAAAGACATGAATAGACACTTCTCCAAAGAAGACATCCAGATGGCCCACCAACACATGAAAAAATGCTCAACATCACTCATCATCAGGGAAATACAAATCAAAACCACAATGAGATACCACCTCACACCAGTCAGAATGGCTGACATGAACAACCCAGGGAACAACAGATGTTGGCGAGGATACAGAGAAAGAGGATCTCTTTTGCATTGCTGGTGGCAATGCAAGCTGGTGCAGTCACTCTGGAAAACAGTATGGAGGTTTCTCAAAAAACTAAAAATAGAACTACCCTATGACCCAGCAATTGCACTACTAGGCATTTATCCAAGGGATACAGGTGTGCTGTTTCAAAGGGACACATGCACCCCCATGTTTATGGCAGCACTATCAACAATAGCCAAAGTATGGAAAGAACCAAATGTCCATCGATGGATGAATGGATAAAGAAGATGTAGTAATTATATATACAATGGAGTATTCCTCGGCAATCCAAAAGAATGAAATCTTGCCATTTGCAACTACATGGATGGAACTGGAGGGTATTATGCTAAGTGAAATTAGAGAAAGACAAAAATCATATGACTTCACTCATATGAGGACTTTATGCGACAAAACAGTTGAAGATAAGGGAAGAGAAACAAAAATAATATAAAAACAGGGAGGGTGACAAAACAGAAGAGATTCATAAATATGGAGAACAAACTGAGGGTTCCTGGAGGGGTTATGGGAGGGGGGATGGGCTAAATGGGTAAGAAGCGTTAAGGAATATACTCCTGAGATCATTGCTTCACTGTAAATGGATGTAATTTGGATGTAAATTTTAAAAAATAAAAATAAAGTTAAATTATAAAGAAATTAAAAATAAATAAATAAAATATATTCTTTCCAATATTCTTAATCATTATCACTACTACTTTAGACCAAGATACTACTGTTGTGACTCCTGCTCTATTGTAGGACCTTTCCAGTCTCCTGTCTCTGTGGTCTTGTCTTCTCTACAAGTGACTTTTTGCATTCACCCATTTAAATCACAGGAATCAAAGAATACTTCCTTTAGGCGTGGGAAAAGACGTGCTCTTAAAAACAAACACTACCTTTTATTCCATGAAAGATTCAGGTGTGGATGTCTTTGTAGATGCCCCATGATTAGTACAGTTATTTTGCAAATTTCCCCAAAAGAGCAAGCCATCAAAAAGCACAGGGAATAAGTGTCTGCGTTTTTATTCTTGGGGAAATAGACTTAGGTTTCAAATATTTTACATACAAATGACATTTTTATTATGATTTCTTTGCTGTGCAAAATTGAGAAACAAGCTTATGTTAACGGCTTCCTACTTAAAGGCCAAGAACACAGTCCACTGACTTCAGTGAATCTTTGTGCATTACCCTGATTGTGAATAAACAAAAGGCAAGCCACCACTTCTATGATTGTAATGTTCTTCCTATTTAATTTGGTTCTTCAAAAAACATCAGGTAAATATATCTGTCTCCATTTTCACTGTCTGACCATGATAGTAAACAAATTAGAACTAGACTCATTTCTACTATTTATAAATAACAATTTTTATAAATAATTCATTATTTTAGCTTGTGGATGAGAAAAACCATTCGACTTAAAGGCTAAACACGAGGGGAAATTAAGGGTATGCATCCTAACTAGATGTGTGTTTGTTAGTTAAGGTTCTATTTTGCTTCCTGATAGATGTGAAATCAATAACACTTAAAGCATAAGAGAGCTCAAAGACTAAACACTTCTGAGAAAAAAAAAAGATTTGTACGAGAGAACGGGGTTCTAAACATATTAAGAAGCAGAAGGGACAGTCGTTAATTTGGTTATGGTATGGAAATTAGGTAATAGAGATTCTGAAGGTGACCATTGGTAGCATTTTCATTTGGGTTTGTAGATTAGAGTCCTAAGAAGTCTTCCTCTCCCCCTCCTCCCCCTCCTCCTCCTCCTCCTCCTCCTTTCCTTCCCCTCCTCCTCCTCCTCCTTCTCCTCCTTTCCTTCTCCTTCTCCTTCTCCTTCTCCTTTTCTTCTTTCTTCTTTCTTCTTTCTTCTTTCTCCTCCTCCTCCTCCTTCTTTTTTCTTTTAAGAAGTCTTCTAATTAGTGCCCCTCTGGCAGTGCACATGCACAAGATAGATATTCCCATTTGGGTATTCTGGGGCCAATTGCTCATTCTGTTTCTCAGTTCTTATATTTATCGACTCATCTTCCTCAGATCTTGGACATTACTAAATTAGTGGCTTCCCCTTTACTCCAATATTTAAGTCCTCTATGTACTCAGTTCAAACTGTGGGAGGTAGGGAATAATAGAAAAAGAAAGCATTAATATTGTGAAATTTCAATTGACTGCATGTCTAAAATGTAAAATGGAAAGCACTTGCAACTTGTGATGTGATTTGATAAAATTAATTTGTGATCACAATTTTCTAGCAATATGCCTATTAAGTGAGGAAGAATCATGTTACTGTTTCTTGGCAAACCAGCTAACTGGAAAGCAAATTTTTATCAAGGACTGCATAGTGCTTATGCTACCAGATGGGGTATTTTGACACCCTGCTCATAATGATACATATTTAATATCTTAAAGGATACATACACTATTTATGGTTATTTTTTAATTCTTTATATAAATTATTTACTATATAGGCCTCACTAAAAATTCATAACTAGCTTCTTGGTAAGGATGGCATTTTTTATATACACTTTTGGGCTATTCCTGTTAAAATACAAGCTAGCTGTGCTGTAAATTATTTTTAAAAAAACATCTTGGATATTTCGGTTCCAAACTCCTCCAGTGCTGACTAGGAGGGTCTCAGTTGTTTTTAGCAGTTCTTTTCAAAGAGGCAAATAATAATTCATGTTATTAGTGGTTACTATAGAATTTTTCTTGCCTTTCAGAATTGGAGAAAGTCCCCTAGGGCTAGAGTAGGACATTCACATGTCATGGTGAGACTTTTCTGTTGTTGTTTGTTGTTGTTGTTGTTGTTGTTGTTGTTGTTGTTGTTGTTAAACCTGCAGTTAGGCAGCCAGTACATGGGGAAAGAAAGATAGTTTCAGTGGTTCCTAGAATTTAAGTGTTCTTCTTGAACTCTTCTCTTACAGAAAAATTAACATGGGAGTTTTCTTGATTTCCATCCAGCATAGTAGGTGAGGGGTGATGGCTGAGAAAAATTATTTGACTTGCATCATTTTGAGCGAAAAATTAGGAACCCCTGTGAACCTTTGAGAAAATAATGTATGCAGACACTTGAGACTCTTCTTTATGCTGTACACCCCCAAATCTCTCACAATATCATCTTTTGTTCCTTTTATATAAACTAACTCTCTTATCTCTGATTAATGTGAATATTTTTGCTATTTACCTGTTTGGTTCTGTTACCTATTTTACTTCTTTGGTTAAAAAAAATTTCTCTTTGCTATTATTCAAGTAAGTCACTTTATAGAGATGATATTGTCTCTTAATATAAGCAATGGTTCTCGATATAGAATGCAAGAGAGTACATCAGAAATTATAGAGGCACTTAGTATATGTACTCCCCCTTCCTTGTGTGTGCATATGTATGTGTGTGTGCGTGTGTGCGTGTGTGTGTATGTGTGTGTCTGTATTTTCCTGGGTATTAACCTGTTTCCCAGGCAATTCTTATAGAAAGCACTATGTGAACCCCTCTAAATAATGTCACAATTCAAACCACCACATTTGACCCTTATGGAAAGATAAAGGATGTCTTCAGTTATCTATACTGGGTCAAGTATTCAGATAGTAAAGCTTCTTTACAGGAGTTGTGAAGAAACAAAATTTTTTATCCTTGTGTAAAAATATCTTTCTTTGGAATTTTATCTTTTACAGGTTATTCTTGTGGGTTTGGGATACTAAAATGAGAGCACATCACTCCAGCTTGTGAGGATGTGCCAAAATGAGCTTAGGACTCAGAAGAAAAGAGGCAGGAAATAGTATTGAAGTGGGCTCTCATCTTGGGCAGGTCTTGGGTTAGAGTGGACAAGACCAGATAGGGTCCAGATGGCTTTCACGAGGTTCAGGGAGTGAAATCTGTCTAGTAATAAGATATCTCTTTGCTTGGAGGACATCATCTTTATTGAAAATACTCCTTGGGGAGGGTTCCCCCTGGGTGGCTCAGTCGGTTAAGTGTCTGACTTCGGCTCAGGTCATGATCTCACAGTTCGTGAGTTTGAGCCCCGTGTCAGACTATGTGCTGGCAGCTCAGAGCCTGGAACCTGCTTTGGATTTTATGTCTCCCTCTCTCTCTGCCCCTCCCCCACTCGTTTTCTCTCTTTGTCTCTCAAAAATAAATATATATTTTTTCAAAAGGAATAAAATACTCCTCGGAGAAATTGCTGGTGCAGCTAACTAACATCATAGAAGATCATGTGATACGGTAGGGTTAGGGTTCTGTTTCACGTCCTAGGAGACATGATTAACCAAGCATGCTACGGAGAGAAAACGTGTGTGTGGTGGGTAGCAGTAAGTCCGATGGTGCTTCTGAGTGTGTCACTATCCTGGGAGGCCCTTGACCTTTTTCACCTGACATGTCACATTAAAAAAATAAAACAAAATAAAAATAACGAGATCCAAACCTGTTATTTAAAAATCAAGGTTATCTGGGGCACCTGGCTGGCTCAGTCGGTTGAGCATCTGACTTTGACTCAGGTCATGATATCACGGTGGGGGAGTTCGAGCCCCACACCAGGCTCACTGCTGTCGGCACAGAACCCCCTTCAGATTCTCTGTTTCCCTCTCTCTCTGCCCCTCACCCACACATGCTTTCTCTCAATAATAAACAACAACAACAAAAAATCAAATTTATCGGTATTAAAAAGCCTTTTTAAAGTCTTCCCCTTGATATGTGCTTCCGGACTATCACAATGGACTATTAGTTCTTTAATTTTGAAAATGTAGTTTTGTTTAGGTTCTGTTTGAATCTGTGTTAACTGTGAGAGCCCCAGTACTGTACATGCTCAATGCAGCTTCAGCTCCTGAAATGTAGCCTGCACCACAGAGAGAAAGGAAGCCTTGTAGACCCTTTGCAGGTGTGAGCAGACCCATGGATGGGTTTGTGAACCCTCACAGAGGGATGGTTTAACCCACATTCATCCTATTTAACTTGACCATTTAAAGGGCTGACCTTTTTTAAAATGTTAACAACTTGAACAGATTCCACATCTCTTTTATGACTGAACTGCTTTCTTTCTAACTTGTTATTTTTTATGTGTGAAAGGCTTTAGATCAGATACTGAGAAGCTCATCACGCTAAAGGGAGCTTAATTAACGTCAATGGAAAATTCACAGAGAAAATAAAAGCAGCAAGCAATAGAAATCACACAGGCTAGATCTAGAAGCCCATAGGGAATAAGCCCAGGAGGCTTAATGCCTTCAGGAGAGTCTATCAGATCAAGGGAGGGAGAATAAAAAGTTGAATCTAAGTTAAAAGAGAAATCCCTCACTGCTAACTCAAAATTCTGTATTCAGAATATCCTAAAGGACCAGATACCCAACAGAGCCAAATTCCTTTGCTTTTTTTCCCTTTTTTATTTATGTTAAACTAGATTTTTGTGATGATGTGGCATGTTATAGAATAGGCATCACAGGTACACCTAGGGGCTTGGATTGGGAGTGAAAAAGTGCCTTGGAGTATGATCCCTTTCATGGCCTTTATCGCACAAGTATGAGTGTTCTTTTGGGTGAAGCCAGGAGAATCATCAAGCACTTAGCATATGTTGGGTCTACAGCAATTGTGGTTTCTTTGGGTCACTGTTTTCTTTTAAGGGTCTAATGGCCCCTATCTTCTTATTCTACTCTGCTTGATTTGAGCCTTTGGTGATGTGACATAGCACAGTGGACCGATGCTAATGAGAATAACTCAAAAGGCTGAATCTCACAAGATGTTTAACGTTTAAAAATTTTCCTGACATCTCTGATTATGCTTGCCATTTCTTGATTATGTATTTTCCAAGGTCTAGGTTATAAAAGGAATCATACATTTTCCAAATGGCCATTTGGCTGTTAGGGGTTCCGATAGAAACTCCTACAGATTTTTGTGCATGTTAATATTGCTGTGGGGATGTCAAGAGCTTGTGGTCTCTTTGGTAACATAGCAACAGTTCCAGGCATGACTGTTGCTCAGCACACTCAGCAAAACGGCGTGTTCAGTGCTTTCCTATAAGGCAGTAATGGCTGAGCCAGTCTAAGGCCTGCCCTTGACCAATTATGCTGTTAGAGGTGCTAATCACATGGAAGGTAACTTTGAACCCTGCTTCAAAGGATCCCCCTCTTTTTGCCTTAAGAATGAAGTTGTGTTTAAGGGCTTTTGTTATTATTTATGTCTATAGTGTGAAACACATCTTATGATATTAAGATAAATGGTGTCCTCTTACATTTCATTTAAGATGCTAGTTCCCAAAATGATCAAATATTTACTGAAAAAGGACAGCTGTCTGTCCATTAGTGTGACTGTCTGAACATTATCTTATAGTTATTGATTTAATTTGCTCTACTCCTCTTCCCTCAACAGTGATTTTTCTAAAACAAGGCAAAATAAACCCAAATCAAATCCAACCGAGGCAAGACAAAATAAATTCTTTAATTACAAGCAGCTAACATTTGGGCATCTCCACTATTTGTTTGCACAAACAAAACTAAGTATTTCACTAATGTCATCTGATTCCCATGAACTCTATGAGTTATTATCTCCATTTTGCCGGTGCAGAAACTGAGACTTCAAGAAATTAAAGATTTTATCAAAACCACAGAGAAAGTTAGAGGTGGGATGTGAGCCCAGGTCTATCAGACTTCAAAACTTGTCCTACAAGCTACCTTCTCTCCTTTGAGGGCTGTGATTTGTCATTGTATAGCCAGTGCCCACACAGTGCCAGTGCCTGGCATATTAGGCATACAGTAAATATGTTTGGATTGATTTGATCCAGCTTGACAAGTATTTTCAGTTAGTCTGTTTGTACAATTGTGGAAAGTAAGAGATTGCTCTCTGTTTCTCCAGGTACTTTATTTGTTTTTATTAAGATTAAAAAATTTTTAATTCCAATACAGCTGACATATAGTGTAAAATTAGTTTCAGGTGTACAATACAGTGATTCAACAATTCTGTACATTACTCAGTGCTAATCATGATAAGTGTACTTTTTAATGCCCATCATCTCTAGGTACTTTAAATTATATTTGGAATTCTTTGGGGGAAGTCAGAACTCCAGGAACCTAATTTAATACTCATGAACCCTTTAGATTTGGAATAGACAGCAGTCTTTCTTGGGGACTTAGTTTGTACAGCCCACATGACAAGTTGGCAAATGGGAGAAGTGAGGGACATTTTGCTGAAGGATTTGAATGAGGTGAGTAAGCAGGGAAAGGAAATGGATAAATTTGTTGTTGCCTCAGAGGTTAATGGAAAATATCCGTGCTTTGCTGAGCATAACTCACTGCATAAAAGATGTAGCAAAGTTGCTTAACAAGGTCACTCAGCTCTGGGGGGATTTTTGATCTATGTTCAGTCAAATCCTTTCACCTGCAGTGGCCGGTCAAACCTTGCAAATGGAGTCAACCAAATTAGTCACCCGAAATTCAAGCGCCTGGATTGCACTTTCTTAGGATTTAATTCCCTGTCACTGTCACCACCTGGGAGTGACACCTCCTAATTGAGTGTATTCAGTAATGCCCAGAGGCTTCTCAGCCATAAGCCCCAGAGGACACCTATTTATCTTATTTAGATTCAGGCTATTTGCTGACGAAGGCATTTGTGTCAGTGGAAGGAGCTGGCTTTGGAAAATAAGGAGAATTCCAACAGCGTAGGGGTCAGTTATCATTGCATCACTTTCTAGATAAACGAAAAATAATTTTTTTTAAACATTGAAAGCATAAGGATAGGGTTAAGAATTAAGACCACCATTTTTGGTCTCAGCTGCCATTACAACTCATAGTGCCCTGGCCCAATTCTGAGCCACTCAGTATGTTACTATCCAGAGCCCACAGTAAGGAGAAGACATGTCAAAACCACCTATTCATGGTGATGCTGGATTACTTGAGGTCAGTCTCCTGGAAATACTTGAACCATACTATTTAAATATTATTATAAAAAGCTATGATGACATGCTTTACCTGATTCTGTTTCCGACTATATTACAACACATTGGTTACTTACGATGATGCTCTAGCAAAAGACTTGTTTTCATAGAATTAGATCTGTTGACTTCTTGTGGAGAGACAAAGTTCTTGAACAATTGTGATAACCATCTTGGTTGAAGTATTGGGTTTAATTATATGCTTCTCACCTGAACTATGGAGGCTACTTTTGCTTCTCACCTGAACTGTGGAGGCTACTTTGTCCTTCCCAACTCTTGTTACTCCCCATACCAATTACTGCTAGTCATTACTGAGATATGAATCATAACTTTGTCCATGGCACTTTTTCTCTACGTGCAATTTTATGTCTCCTTATTGCCTATAGAATAAAGTCTAAAAATCTTAACCCAACACAACCTTCCAATTAGTTGTCCCACATATTTAACTCTTCTGCATTGAAATCCAGTTCTTTTCTTTCTACGCAACATATATTTTTCTTCCTTATTTTTGTCCATGCTTTTATTGTCTTCTGAAATTTTCATCTGCCCTGTCTTGTGGACATTCTTTCCATCCGAAAGGGTATCTTTTCCTTGAAGTTTTCTGTTGCTCTCAAAAAGGTCTACAGTAAAACCTTGGTTTGCAAGCATAATTCATTCTGGAAACATGTTTGTAATCCAAAGCATTTGTATATTAAAGCAAATTTCCCCATAAGAAATAATGGAAGTTCAGATGGTTCATTCCACAATCCAAAAATAGTCATATAAAAATGATTACAATACTGTAATATAACACAAAATAATAAAGAAAATACAAAATATAAAGAAAAATGAACAAATTAACCTGCACTTAATTTGAAAATCTTTGTGGCTGCTGTGAAGGAGACAAGAGAGAGAAGGATTATTGTGTAGGATAACTTTAACTATCACTCATGGGATCACTGCTGTCTATTGGCTCAATGGAAGCTTTTCTGCATGGGGGCCATTGTATACGCTTGCACGATGTTGATTACAGTACAGTATTAATAAACTCTTGTCATATACTGTCTTTAATGTAATTGGCAATAAAGCAGCAAAGGAAAGGGTCTGTATCTGCTGGCAGCCTGACCTAGAATGAAGCAAAGATGGAAAAGCAAAGTACTGCCCATAGGTGCTTTGAAGTGACAAAAAATATGCTAGTGCCAGTTGTGGATACCTTCCAAAGTTCTGAAAAGTCACTGATTTCTGTGAAACACCACAGCCTGAGACTGAACATCTGAGCATGGGAGACCATCATCCACAATCCCAGAGAGACAGAGAGAGAGAAAGAGAGAGAGAAGAGCCATTGGCTCAGTTGTGATCATGTGACATTTGGCATCACGTACTACTTGCACTGTAAGACATGGCTTGTTTTTCAAATTAAAATTTATTGGAGGGGCGCCTGGTTAAGCGTCCGACTTCAGCTCAGCTCTGATCTCACCATTCGTGGGTTTGAGCCCTGCATGGGGCACTGTACTGACAGCTCAGTCTGGAGCCTGCTTCGGATTCTGTCTCCCTCCCTGACCCTCTCCTGCTCACACTCTGTGTGTGTCTCTGTCTCTCAATAATAAACATCAAAAAATAATTGAAAATTTATTGGAAATATTTACTAGTCTTGCAGACACCTGCAGAACAAATTACTCACAATCCAAGGTTTTACTGTATTTTCTTTCCTTTAAACCTTCCTGGTACTTAGAATCTCCCATGGTAATTATCCTTACTCTTTATTTTTATTCTATCTCATGATTTTTGCAAATTTATATCCTCTAATCAGGTTGTAAGTAACATGTGGTTAGGGATAATGTCTTATCTTTGTTTTATATACTGTAGGATTTTAGTTAATTTTTTTTTATTTGAACTAAGCTCTTGCTAATAAGGCTGATTCAATTTCTTCTAAGCTTCCACTTGTTTCTTTTCCATCAAAAGAATAGTATCATTGGTGATAATGTGGCACTTGTAAGTTCTTTTAACAGTATTTGAAATTCTAATGTCTGTTGGATGTGATCCATTTCTAGTGTTGAAAGGAAGTGGGTTAAAGGTTGTGGGAAGAGGTTACATTTTTGCCTGAATTTTCCCCTACTTTGAATCCTGTCATCACAGGAATTAGCCTTCTGTGGCATTTAATTACTGAACAACACTCCAAACTACTTGGCATTCCACAAAATTAGTTAAACACTGTGTTTTGTTAAAGATGATAAGTAAAGCTAATTTTCCTGTAATTTTCCATACATTTACTCTGGCAGGAACTAGAAGATGGGAGATTGTACCCAGTAGCCTTTTTACATTTAATTTGTTGTTGTGGTGGTGGTGGTTTGTTTTAATTCTTAACTTCTCCTCTGGCATTTCAAGTACTCCAGAGACTAGAGTACTGATGGGTTTGAATTACAGTGGTTTGAATCTATACTGAGACTTCACTTAAGAATTGTAGCATTTCAAACTGAATTGAAACAAAAATTAATCTTATAGGCTATCATGCTTCATTAGGGATGCCCAGGACAAGAATTCACTAAATGTTCACTGGTCTATTCAGTTATATCTAGTTCTCTCAGGTTCACATGCCTGAAGTTTAGAAACCAACTCAGAACTACAATGAAGTTGCAGGCAGAAACATAAAGGGGAATTAACCATAAATTAACACTATTGTTCAAAATATTTTTCTGGCAGTTTAAAAACCATAATTTAAGCTTTCCATGTAAGCTCTTAAATATCTAATATGTCTGTATAATTATGCCTAATCATTAACTTCCTTACTGTCTCTATAATGGTACCTTATTTCACTTTTGTCATTCAGGGTATTTTAGGGCAATCTAGAACAATTAAACTAACTCCAAGACAAAAACAAAAACAAAAACAAAAAATCTGCCAGTTTTAGGCATAGACTAGATACCATTTTTTAGGCCCAAGCAAATTTTTTGAACTGCAACATGACAATAAGTCTATTTAGATGTGTTGTAGTTCCCGTTAAGAAAAAGGTGTTTATATCTATTCCTGCTGGTGTTAGAATTTTTATATTTGCCAGCCTAGTGCAGCTTTGAGATGTCATAATGGGCTTTTTATAAGCATGATACATTTAACTTTCAGTTTCTAGTATTACTTTACTCTTTATTGGAATATAGCAGCAAAATTAATGACCGTGAAAATAAACATGCACTAATTTTAGAATAATATGCTTTAAACTGCTCTAGAAATGTTTTTAAGACTCCCTGAAGAGACACTGTCTAGTGACCAAACTGAGCTAGTACAATAGTCATCCCAGCATGATGCCAGCTACTTTTCAGTTGACATCAGTTAGTCCTCAGCCATGCAATGCTATGGTGTGCAGAAGTTTTGGGATTATGTTCAGTGGCATTGTTTCATGATTGTTAACAACAGAAGGTGGCTCCTCCTGGATGAAGAAGCAACAGAGAATATTCTGAAGCCTATGTTTGAAAAAGGCAACAGATCACTAACCCTGGCGATGTATTGTATCTTAGGGAAATCTTAGCAGACAGCTATGTGACAAGACCACAGGATTCACAAGACTGTCAAGTCTGGAACATTTCTGAATATGTTGACTTCTTATGCGGTGAAAGAGAGAATGGTCCAACTGATAATTACAGGTGAATTCTGGCTGCTGTTCCAGTGCACATTTTCATAAATTATAAATAAACTTTTTAAATTGAGGTCTAATTGACATACAACAATTATGTTAGTTTCAAGTGTACAGCATAGTAATTTGATATTGTGTAGGCTGTGAAATAATTGCCACATAAGCCTAGTCTAGCTAACATCTGTCACTACACATAGTCCCAATTTTTTTTTCTTGTGATGAAGACTTAAGACCTACTCTCTTCACAACTTCTAGATATGTAATACAGTATTAACTATAGTCACCACGCTGTATCTTACATGCCCTTGACTTATTATTTTATAACTGGAACTTTGTTCCTCTTGACCTCCTTTGCCCCCTTTTGCCCACTCCTTGCCTCTGGCAACCACCAATCTGTTCTCTGTATCTGTGAGCTTGTTTTTACTTGTTTGTTTTGTTTTGTTTTGGTCTTTGGGGTTTTTTTAGATTCCACATAAGTGAGATTATATGGTATTTGTCTTTCTGGGTCTGACTTATTTAACTTAGCATAAAGTCTTCCAGTTTCATGTTGTCACAAATGGCAGGATTTCCTTTTTTCTCATGGCTGAATAACATTCTGTGTGTGTGTGTGTGTATGTGTGTGTGTGTGTGTGTGTGTGCCCCTTGAATAATATTCTGTGTGTGTCCATGCTGCTATAAATGGCAAGATTTCATTCTTTTTTATGGCTGAGTAATACTTCATTGTGTATTTTCTCTATCCATTCATCCATGGATGGGCACTTTGGTTGTTTCCGTATCTTGGCTGTTATAAATTATGTTGCAATAAATAGCATTGTTTGGTACATATATAATATACGTATTGGGTACAATATAATAATATATATTATATATGTATTGGGTACGTAGGTATATTACAATAATAATATATTATGCATTGTTATGTATTATTATTATTATTATTATTATTATTATTATAGAGGTGGTCGTATATTTTTTCAAATTCATGTTTTGTTTCCTTTGGAAAACAAAAACCCAGAAATGGAATTGCTGGATTATATGGTCGTTCTACTTTTAATTTTTTTGAGGAACCTCCATAATATTTTCCACACTGGTCACATTGATTTACATTCCCACCAGCAGTGCACAAGTGTTCCCTTTTCTCCACATCCTCTCTCACTAACACGTGCTATTTCTTGTCTTTTTGATAACAGCCATTCTAACAGGTGTGAGACAATATCTCATTTTGGGTTTGATTTGCATTTCCCTGGTGATTAGTGATGTTGAACTACTTTCATGTATCTGTTGGATAAATAAATATTTTTGAATATTTCTTTAAAATCATGTATTTATCTCAATTTTATAAAATGGTAAAAATACATAATTGACAATGTTGCAATGTATTGGAAACTATTTTGATTTTTATTTTCTTAGGAGAAAACTAATATTTCTTTAAACATTTCAACAGTTAACTTGATTGTTTTGTGTGTGTGACCCAAATCAACATGTTAGTGGAGTAAGCTGTTTTGGAGATGAGCTAGCACAGTGCGAAGGGCAGGTGAACAGTGTTAACTTTGTTAATTTTTATTCACAGGCATTTCATACAGACCACCCTGGGTCAGTTCTATGTTTACAAATTTGTGCCTATCCGTATTTTCATCAGAGTGCTGACAAGAAGCAAATGACATTCTCTATGGAGTAATTCAGGCAAGTTTAATGAAGGGACTTTTTTTTTTTTTTTAATGTTTATGTATTTTGGAGAGAGAGACAGAGACAGAGACAGAGTGTGCATGGGGGAGGGGCAGAGAGAGACGGAGACAGAATCCGAAGCAGGCTCCAGGCTCTGAGCTGTCAGCCCAGAGCCCGACTTGGGGCTCACAATCACCGACCACGAGATCATGACGTAAAGTTGGCCGCTTAACCGACTGACCCACCCAGGCGCCCCATGAAGGGATTGTTTTAAAGTTGTGGATAACTTAAAATAGCCAGTAAGGATTGCTGAAGCATTCTGTTAATAGTAATTATAGGAAACTATTACCATCTTTGGCCTGATGGAGCAATGAAGGGAATTTTCAACGGGAACCATGAGAGCAGTGGCTGCAGGAGAGGGACACCCAATGAAAGAAATATGCAGCTACTGTCAACCATGTTGGTACAGAGGGATCTGGGGGGAATAAATACATCTGTTTCCAATAGCCTTCCAATACCCAGCTGTTGTCCTCCACTAGCCAAACCCAACCAGAAGCCAGAGGCAGGGCAATTGGTTGATATGATCCTTAGGGGTCAGCCCCTTGGGTCACAGAACAGGGTGTCAATAGGTAGAGTGTAGATCTGGAAGAGCAAGTGGAAATGCCAGCACACTTACTATATTGTCAAATCTTTTAAATAATGACAGTGAGCGTGTTCA
Source organism: Panthera leo (assembly GCF_018350215.1). Taxonomy (NCBI): domain Eukaryota; kingdom Metazoa; phylum Chordata; class Mammalia; order Carnivora; family Felidae; genus Panthera; species Panthera leo. Next base: position 63,611,689 of record NC_056682.1, read on the forward strand.
TTCACATGAGTTGGTGGAAAATCTTGCTGGAAAAATACCTCAAAACCTTATCACACAATGACTGAACTTATGAGAATGTTCTTCAAAATAGCATTTATAAAATTGTAAGTAATCTAAATGTCTTAAAGCAAGAAATTGACTAAGACATTTCTTTTTTTTTTAAGTTTTTACTTAAATTCTGATTAGTTTACAGTGTAATATTAGTTTCAGGTGTACAATATGGTGATTCAACACTTCCTTCCAACACCTGGTGCTCATCACAAGTAGTAAGCTGTTGTTTATTGATACAGAGAAGTAAAATTAAGTCGCATAAAATGATGTAGAAGTGGGGCGCCTGGGTGGCTCAGTCTGCTAAGCATCCGACCCTTGATTTCTGCTTAGATCATGATCTCATGGTCATGGGATCAAGCCTTGTGTTGGGCTCCACACTGAGCATGGAGCCTGCTTGGAATTCTCTCTTTCTGCCCCTCCCTGCTCACATGCACTCTCTCCCCCTCTCTCAAAATAAATAAATTTTTTAAAAATGATGTGGAAGTTTATCTTATGACATGAAACTCCATCTCATAACTTTTTGTAAAATAGATTTGTGATATGACCTTATTTTTGTATATAAAGAAACATAATATGCATGAATATGGAGCAAAAAGATCAGAAGGATATTTATCAAAAAATGGCAGTGTTTCTGGTAGATTATGGATGATCTATTAAATTAAACATATTGGTTTGTCCATAATTTCAATGTTTTTTATGGTTAATATATACAGTAATTTGGTTATTCAAATAAAATTTTCAATTAAGTCAAATAAAAACTATTTTATTTAAAGTGGAGCATGTGAAGCACTTGCATAAGGAACAAGTCAATTTGCTTCAGTTACAAAGAACAAGGTCCAGGGGCGCCTGGGTGGCGCAGTTGGTTAAGCGTCCGACTTCAGCCAGGTCACGATCTCACGGTCCGTGAGTTCGAGCCCCGCGTCAGGCTCTGGGCTGATGGCTCAGAGCCTGGAGCCTGTTTCCGATTCTGTGTCTCCCTCTCTCTCTGTCCCTCCCCCGTTCATGCTCTGTCTCTCTCTGTCCCAAAAATAAATAAACGTTGAAAAAAAAAAATTTAAAAAAAAAAAAACAAAGAACAAGGTCCATAAGGTGCCTGTTGGAATTGCAGAAATCAAAAAATCAAAAACTGATTCAGGAGACAAGCAGATAGAGATAAAAAAAGTCAGTTATCATTATTTTTTTTAATGTTTATTTATTTTTGAGAGAGAGAGACAGAGCACGAGTGGGGAAAGGGAGAGGCAGGGAGAGAGAGACACACACAAAATCTGAAGCAGGCTCCAAGCTCTGAGCTGTTAGCACAGAGCCTGACGCAGGGCTCGAACTCATAAACCATGAAATCAGACCTGAGCTGAAGTTGGACGTTTAACTGACTCAGCAACCCAGGTGCCCCTAATGTTATCATTATTGAGGGAACTTTTGAACCAGGGCTTAGGCATACAGAAGTAATAGGTTGCCAAGTTCTGTTCTCAGCCTAAGACAGCTGTATCTGTTACAGATGGCGCCACACCCTACCAGCCATGTCCCCCAGGGCCTTGAGCCTGTGAGGTGTGGACAAGTAAACAATGTGCTCCCAGCAGAAAGGCCAGTCACACAAGTAACAAGATGTTAAACTGTTCAGGTCCAGTTGCGTTTTTTGTTTGTTTGTTTGTTTGTTTGTTTTTTGTTCCTCGGGTCCAATTCTTTCCTAAACTTAGTAGTCTGAAAAGTCAATTCTTCTCTCAGAATTGAGAAAATAATAAAACACCTAAATGGAAAGAAACCTGCCTAATACATCATTCTAACATAAAAAAAAAAAAATCAGTGTGTGAATGCTCATAGCTATTGTTATAATTTCTTTGAGATAGAGTTAATAGGAATTATATTTAAACCAATTCAACAGACATATCACCTACTATTAGCTCGGTACATTGACAGCTGTTAGGGATGTAAATATGAATAAGATATAGTCCTTGGAAAAGTAACAGAAGTAACAGATTCTGCAGAAGAGAATCGCACCACACAAAACTAATCAGCATCTCTGTCCATATGTCCAACTGTCTAGTTCACCTGTTTATACTTCAGGCACTCAAAGCCAACATGTCCACAGTAAAATTCATTATTCCTTCCCTGTGAAATTGTAATGATTCTTGACTCCGCTTTTTTTTTTTTGGTGAAGGGCAGCGTGACCTAGCGGTCCATGCTGAAACCTGGAAGTCTTCTCCAGCTCCTCTTCTCCTTAATTCCCCACATCCAACTGATTATCAAGTCAACTCACATCTATCCCTTATTATCATTTAATTTCATAACCCTTTCTTCTTTTAAATGGTCTTTGATCTATTCTCTTTCATCTGGATTATGTCCAATGCTGCCCACAAATCCATATCCTAAAATGCTGCTTCATGTTGGCACTAGAGTGACTTGTATTATATGCATAATTAATTATAGTTCTTTCCTTACATGAAAAGACTTGAATGACTCCCAGGTTAGACTACAGCCCTAATAACTTAGCTTGTGGGCAAGGCTTTCTATGATATTCTCTCTAGTTTTTGAACCTCATTTCTCAGCATGTTTTTTGTTGTTTATTTTTGTTTTGGTGATCCCAGCATAATGAAATATACGTGGTTTCCTAGTGTGGCATTGTGTTACTTGTCTTGTCTTTGAACCTGTTGCAATTACTGCTCTCCTACTCTGACACACTCCAGTTTGTTCTAAAAACTCTACCAAAGCAGCAGTCTGGTGGGTTGAATTGCCATCCATCAAAAGATATAGCTAAGACCTAACCCCTGGTATCTATGAATGTGACCTTATTTGGAAAAAGGGACTTTGCAGATGTAATTAAGGTAAAGATATTAAGATGAGGTCATCCTGAATTAGGATTGGCCCTAACCCCGTGTTCTTATAAGAGATAAAAGGGGAGACGACACAGAAACACATAGAAGGCCATGTGGAGAAGGAGGCAGACATTGGCATCATGCTTCCACAAGCCCAGGAAAAAAACAGCTGGAGTCACCAAATCTGGACAGGAAAGGAGGGCTTATCCCCTAGAGCATGGCCTTGCCAAGACATTGATTTTGGACTTGGAGCCTCCGGCACTGTGAGAAAATAGAGTTCTGTTGTTTGAATCTATCTGCTTTGAGCTAATTTGTTATAGTAGGCCCTAGGAAATGGATGCAACCAATTCCTTGGTAAACCTCTCTTTGGGAAGCAGTATCAAATTATGGTTACACGTGTGGATTTTGGTTTCAAGAAGACCTGCATAGCAAGCTTATCTTATCAAAGAATAATTGTGGTTTGGGGCTAGATTTCTAATTTCACTGAGTTTTTCATCTATAAAAGGAGTAATTACGTTTATCCTACAGGTTTGTAATAAAGAATTAAATGAGGCAATCATGGGAAATACCTGCATGATGTAAGAGCTTAATAAATACAAACTTGTATTATTATTCTTCAAAAAGCCCTACTCCTAATCAAAATTAAGTGCCCCCTTTTTCCGTGTTCCCATAAGCACCTTTAACCAACTCCCATTATGGTGTTCATTAATCTGTATGTAATCCCTTTATTTTTATATAAGATATGTTTGCAGATATTTTCCCCAAGCTGCCTATTACACTCATTAAAGGCAAAACTATGTTTTATTCCTTCTCATCTGCCCAGTGTATCATACAAAGCCAAGCATATGGCAGGCAGGAACAATCGAATTGAGGGACTGTGGTATTATGATGCTTTCCAGGATGGGGCCTGGCACAGCACTATGAAAGGGTAATTAATGGTGCCAAGTGGAAGTTATTCTGTGATGCTCTATAGGACTCACAGATCTATAGGACTTATGGGAAAACTCTGACAATTTATACAGAGACAACAATTGACCCATATAAACGCATTGATTATTGAACTACCTTATTTTCAATTTAAAATCACAGAATCTTAAACTAATAGAGGCCTATAAAGTTCATTACCTTGCTCAATAATTCCTTGCTCTAAGCCTATGTTGAGATTCCTCCCTCCCCTCTCCAACCAAGTTAGTCATTTCCTTTTCTGTTTTATACATTTCTGCTGTTGCAATTTCAGAAGTGAAAAGCTTGTACTTATTTACTTACTTGTCTAGGCTGTACACTGTTTGAGGACAAGTTCCAAGTATTATTCATGTCCATATCCTTAGTGCCTAGCAAGGTACTTAAGTGTGTAATAGGCAATAATGAATATTTCTTTTTTTATTTTTTATTTTCATATTTAATTTATTTATTTTAATTTACATCTAAGCTAGTTAGTATATAGTGCAACAATGATTTCAGGAATAGATTCCTTAATTCCCCTACCCATTTAACCCATCCACCTTCCACAACCCCTCCAGTAACCCTCTGTTTGTTCTCCATATTTAAGAGTCCCTTATGTTTTTGTCGCCTCCCTGTTTTTAAATTGTTTTTGCTTCCCTTCCCTTATGTTCACCTGTTTTGTATCTTAAAGTACTCATATGAGTGAAGTCATATATTTGTGTATCTCTGACTGACTAATTTCTCTTAGCATATTACCCTCTAGTTCCATCCACATAGTTGTGAATGGCAAGATTTCATTCTTTTTGATTGCCAAGTAATACTCCATTGTATCTATATATACCACCTCTTTAACCATTCATCCATTGAAGGACATTTTGGCTTTTTCCATATTTTGGCTATTGTTGATAGTGCTGCTGTAAACACTGGGGTGCATGTGCCCCTTCGAAACAGCACACCTGTATCCCTTGGATAAATACCTAGTAGTGTAATTGCTGGGTCATAGGGTAGTTCTATTTTTAATTTTTTGAGGAAACTTCATATTGTTTTCCAGAGTGGCTGCACCAGTTTGCATTCCCACCAGCAGTGCAAAAGAGTTGCTCTTTCTCCACAACCTCGCCAACATCTATTGTTGCCTGAGTTGTTCATATGAGCCATTCTGACAGGTGTGAGGTGATATCTCATTGTGGTTTTGATTCATATTTCCCTGATGATGAGTGAAGTTGAGCATCTTTTCAAGTGTTGGTTGACCACCTGGTTGTCTTCTTTGGAGAAGTGTCTATTCATGTCTTTTGCCCATTTCTTCACTGGATTAGTTGTTTTTTGGGTGTTGAGTTTGATAAGTTCTTTATAGATTTTGGATACTAACCCTTTATCGGATATGTCATTTGCAAATATCTTCTCCCATTCTGTCAGTTACCTTTTAGTTTTGTTGATTGTTTCCTTCGCTGTGCAGAAGCTTTTTATTTTGAGGAGGTCCCAATAGTTCATTTTTGCTTTTGTTTCCCTTGCCTCTGGTGATGTGTTGAGTAAGAAGTTGCTGCAGCCAAGATCAAAGAGGTTTTTGTCTGCTTTCTCCTTGAGGGTTTTGATGGCTTCCTGTCTTACATTGAGGTCTTTCATCCATTTTGAGTTTATTTTTGTGTATTGTGTAAGAAAGTGGTCCAGGTTCATTTTTCTGCATGTCACTGTCCAGTTTTCTCAGCACCACTTGCTGAAGAGACTGTCTTTATTCCACTGGATATTCTCTCCTGCTTTGTCAAAGATTAGTTGGCCATACGTTTGTGGGTCCATTTCTGGGTTCTCTACCATGGTCCATTGATCTGTGTCTGTTTTTGTGCCAGTACCATATTGTCTTGATGATTACAGCTTTGTAACACATCTTGAAGTCCAGGACTGTGATGCCTCCAGGATCAGTTTTCTTTTTCAAGATTGCTTTGGCTCTTCGGGGTCTTTTTTGGTTCCCTACAAATTTTAGAATTGTTTATTCTAGCTCTGTGAAGAATGCTGGTGTTATTTTGATATGTATTGCATTAAATATGTAGATTGCTTTGAGTAGTATTGACATTTTAAAAATTTTTATTCTTCCTATCCAGGAGCATGGAATCTTTTTCCGTTTTTTTGTGTCTTCTTCAATTTCTTCCATAAGCTTTCGATAGTTTTGAGTGTATAGATTTTTTCACCTATTTGGTTAGATTTATTCCTAGGTATTTTATGGCTTTTGTGAAACTGTAAATGGGATTGATTCCTTGATCTCTCTTTCTGTTGCTTCATTGTTGGTGTATAGGAATGCAACCAATTTCTGTGCATTGATTTTATATCCTGGGACTTTGCTGAATTCATGGATCAGTTCTGGCAGTTTTTTGGTGGAATATTTAGGGTTTTCCATATAGAGTATCATGTCATCTGCAAAGAGTGAAAGTTTGACCTCCTCCTGGCCAATTTGGATGCCTTTTATTTCTTTGTGTTGTCTGATTGCAGAGGCTAAGACTTCCAATAGTATGTTGAAGAACAGTGGTGAGTGTGGACATCCCTGTCTTGTTCCTGACCTTAGGGGGAAAGCTCTCAGTTTTTCCTCATTGAGGATGACATTAGTGTTGGGTCATTCATATATGGCCTTTATGATCTCGAGGTATGATCCTTCTATCCCTACTTTTTAAAAAGTTTTTCTCAAGAAAGGATGCTGTATTTTGTCAAATGCTTTCTCTGCATCTATTGAGATGATCATGTGGTTCTGGTCCTTTCTTTTATTTTTGTGATGAATCACATTGATTGTTTTGTGGATATTGAACCAGCCCTGCATCCCAGGTATAAATCCCAATTGGTCGTGGTGAATAATTTTTTTAATGTATTGTTGGATCTGGTTGGCTATTATCTTATTGAGGATTTTTGCATCCATGCTCATCAGGGAAATTGGTCTATAGTTCTCCTTTTTAGTGGGGTCTCTGTCTGGTTTTGGAATCAAGGTAATGTTGGCATCATAGAAAGAGTTTGGAAGTTTTCCTTCCATTTCTATTTTTTGGAATAGCTTCAAGAGAATAAGTGTTCACTCTTCCTTAAATGTTTGGTAGAATTCCCCTGGAAAGTCATCTGGCTGTGGACTATTGTTTTTTTTTGGAAATTTTTGATGACTAATTCGATGTCTTTACTGGTTATAGGTCGGTTTTAATTTTCTATTTCTTCCTGTTTCAGTTTTGGTAGTATATATGTTTCTAGGAATTTGTCCATTTCTTCCAGATTTGCCATTTTATTGGTGTATAATTGCTCATAATATTTTCTTATTATTGTGTTTATTTCTGCTCTATTAGTTGTGATCTCTCCTCTTTCATTCTTGATTTTATTTATTTGGGTCTTTTCCTTTTTCTTTTTGATTCAACTGGCTAGTGGTTTATCAATTTTTTTCATTCTTTTAAAGAACTAGCTTCTGGTTCCATTGATCTGTTCTACTGTTTTGTTTTTGTTTGTTTGTTTGTTTTGTTTTTTGGTTTCGATAGCATTGATATCTGCCCTAATCTTTACTATTTCCTGTTTTCTGTTGGTTTTGGATTGTATTTGCTGTTCTTTTTCCAGCTCTTAAGGTGGAAGTTTAGGTTGTGTATCTGAGACCTTTCTTCCTTCTTTAGGAAGGCCTGGATTGCTATCTACTTCCCTCTATGACCACCTTTGCTGTGTCCCAGAGGTTTTGGGGCTGTGGCATTATCATTTTCATTGGCTTCCATGTACTTTTTAATTTCTTTAACTTCTTGGTTAGCCCATTCATTCTTTAGTAGGATGTTTTTTAGTCTATAAGTGTTTGCTATCTTTCCAATTTTTTTTTTTCCTGTGGTTGATTTAGAGTTTCATAGCACTGTGGTCTGAAAATATGCACAGTATGATCTCGATCTTTTTGTATTTGTTGAGGGCTGATTTGTGTCCCAGTATGTGATCTATTCAGGAGAACGTTCCATGTGCACTGGAGAAGAGTGTATATTCTGCTGCTTTAGGAGGAAAAGTTCTGAATATACCTGTTAAGTCCATCTGGTTCAGTGTGTCATTCAAAGCCATTGTTTCCTTGTTGATTTTCTGATTTGATGATCTTTCCATTGCTGTAAGTGGGTGTTGAAGTCCCCTACTATTATGGTATTATTATCAATGAATTTCTTTATGTTTGTGATTAATTGATTGATACATTTGTGTGCCCTCACATTTGGTGCATAAATGTTTACAATTGTTAGGTCTTGGTGGATAGACCCCTTAATTATGCTATAGTGCCCTTCTTCATCTCTTGTTACAGTCTTTATTTTAAAATATAGATTGTTTGATATAAGTATGGCTATTCCGGCTTTCTTTTGTCAACCATTAACATGATAGATGGTTCTCCATCCCCTTACTTTCAATCTGAAGGTGTCTTTAGGTCTAAAGTCTGTCTCTTGTAAATAGCATACAGATGGATCTTTTTTTCTTATCCATTCTGTTACCCTATGTCTTTTGATTGGAGCTTTGAGTCCATTGATGTTTAGAGTGAGTACTGAAAGATATGAATTTATTGCCATTATGTTGCTTGTAGAGTTGGAGTTTCTGGTGGTGTTCTCTGGTCCTTTCTAGTCTTTGTTGCTCTTGGTCTCTCTTTTTTTTTTTTCCATCCTTTCTCCCCTCAGTGAGTCCCTCTTAAAATTTCTGGCAGGGCTGGTTTAGTGGTCATGAACTCCTTTAATTTTTGTTTGTGAAACTTTTTATCTCTCCTTCTATTTTGAATGACAGCCTTGCTGGATAAAGAATTCTTGGCTGCATATTTTTTCTGATTCAGCACACTGAATATATCCTGCCTCTCCTTTCTGGCCTGCCAAGTTTCTGTGGATAGGTCTGCTGCAAACGTGATCTGTCTTTCCTTATAGATTTGGGACTCTTTTTCCTTGCTACTTTCATGATTTCTTTCCTTGCCTGAGTATTTTGTGAATTTGAGTATGATATGCCTTGTTGATGGCTGGGTTTTGCTGAATCTTATGAGAGTCCTCTGTGCTTCCTGGATTTTGATGTCTGTGTCTTTCCTCAGGTTAGGAAAGTTTTCTGCTATGATTTGCTCACATAACCCTTCTACCCCTATTTCTCTCTCTTCCTCTTCTGGGCCCCCTATGATTCTGATGTTGTTCCTTTTTAATGAGTCACTGATTTCTCTAAATCTTAAATTGTGCTTTTTTGCCTTAGTCTCCCTCATTTTTTTTCTGCTTCATTATTCTCCATATGTTTGTCCTGTGTATCACTCATTCACTGTTCTACCTCATCCATCTTTGCCATCATGGCATGCATTTGAGATTGCAGTTCAGTGATAGCATTTTTTATTTCATCCTGACTAGTTTTTACTTCTTTTATCTCTGTAGATAGGGATTCTAATCTATTTTCAACCTGAGATAGTGATTATTATTATTGTGATTCTAAATTCTTGTTCAGACATCTTGTTTGTGTTAAGTCCTTGGCTGTAGTTTCTTCCAGCTCTTTCTTTTGTGGTGAATTCCTTCGTTTCATCATTTTAAAGGGACAAAAGGATTGATAAGGTAAAAAAAAAATTAAAATTATGAAATTAAAAACAACACAGAAACACACAAAAAAAATCAAATAAATTATGTTAGATCCTAGATGTGTTTTGGTCTGGTTGTTGAAAGGAGATTGGCAGATTAGAGAAAAAAAAGCAGGAGGGGGAAGGAAAACATTTGAAAATTTGAGAAAATGAATACAATGAAGTAGAATAAAATGAAATGAGGGAAGTAAAATAGAATTTGAAAAATAACAAAAATTAAAAAATATGGTAGAAAAAAATAAAGAAAAATATTTTTCAGAAAAATTGAAAATAAAAATATTTTTTTCTCTTTCTGTATTCAATAAAAAGAAAAGAAATGAAAAAGATTAAAAAAAAAGAAAATGTTACAGATGGAACTGTGAAAGACTGAAGTATGATTTAAATTACATCGGTTTCTCCTAGGAGTCAAACTGTGAAGCACCTTATAGTCCATAAACTAAGCAGATGGAGAGACTTGTGGTGTTCCTGAAGAGCGAGTTTGGCCCAGTTGGGTGGAGCTTAGTGTAATGGCTCCGTTCTCCACTAGATGGCGCTGCTTAGCTTACTGGGTGGATTTTTGTGGTGTTTGTAGGTGTGTATGGGCATGCATGGGAGGGGTGAAAATGGTGTCACCCAGCTCCCAGTATCTACTATCGGAACTCTGTGCTCTCCCTGACCATCAAGTGCACACCTGTCCTCTGTCTCCAGCTTCCAGCCACTCCCTGCTTTTGCGCTTGACTAAGCTGTCAGGTTACCAGGCGGCACTTCTCTCCTGAGTCTTAACTCAAACGCGGCTGTGTTTCCCGACCCCTGGCTTCTGAGGGTTGTGGCTTTGACCCACTCAGATCCTCTGGTGGAGAGTCTCACTGAGCAATGGCCAGGTGCTGGCTGCACCCAGGAACATTCACAGGACCGTGCTGCTGCTGATGCCCAGAGACTGCAGCCAGGTGCCAGCCCGCCCCACAAAAAGTTCATGCGATCATGTAGCAGCAGCTTTTCAGGGATTATGGAAAATCACAACACACGTGTGACACCAGGCCTCACCCTTAACGACCTTGTTCCAGCACCAGCAAATGTGGCCATTCTCTGGGGTCTGCTGGGCCCAGGTTGCCTCACAGCCTCTACCAAATCTCCTTCCAGCAGTGGAACCGCTTCTCCCTGTGTGGCCCGAGAACCTCCTGGGCCCCACTCTGCTCCTGGGAATTCGCCCTTCCCACCAGAGCACCGCCAGGTATCAAGCTGCAGAATTTCAGATTCTGTGTATCCCCTATTTATAGAGTCTTAATGGAATTTAAACCCTCTCCTTTCTCCTTTCTCCCTTTTTAGTTCAGTCCCTGAGGCTGTTTCCACTTTCTCTCCAGCTGCTTTGGGGGCGGGGTGCTTTTCCTGTATTCTCCCTCCACCATTTCCATCCTCTCTCCACACGCAAAAACAGTTCCCTGCCCTCCACAGCTTCTCTCTCCCCCACTTCACCTCTCCATGCTCCATACCTGCTGAGTTCTGTGGTTCGGGTTGTGCAGATTGTAGCGTTAATTCTGAAATCAGTTTTCTAGGTGTGCAGGATGGTTTAGTGTTGATCTGGCTGTATTTCATTGACGCCAGATGCAAATAATAGTAATAATAAATATTTCTTAAATGAACAAATGAATGAATAGAATCCCAGTGTTACAGGTGATAAAAAACAAGATCCAGAGATATTTGAAATGTTCCCTGTTACTGACTTGAAAATTTGGGATCAGAACACAGAACTGTTAGTATCGAGTTTTATGCTTGCTCCACTATATTTAAAGGCAAATACTATTTGGGGGGAAATATTGAGTATTATCCAGTATTAATTCTAATTCTCACATGGAGTTGTAGACTTTGCAACAAAGTGAATCAGTTCACCACTTCCTATTTTTCAGCCCACTGAAACTTGGAACACAGAGAATTGCAAAGCCTGGATGGCTTGTCATGGACTAGACTGGTCTCTTCTCAGGAGGCTGCTTTCCCACTTAAACCATAATTCATATGCTGTGCTTTTTAAATTTAGGCTTCATGGAATGTCAAACATTTTTTATCATGGGTTGCATAATGCAGTCCATTTATGGAATGGCGATGGGCATAATAATCTTTTCCATAAGGCTAGTTCCACAGAGGGGAGGATTCTGTCATGACACAGTGATGAAAGCTAATTACGTTTCCTCTTCCATAATCCTTCTTCTGTCAGGCCAAAGAATGACTATCAGGAGATTGCCAGCTGGACCACTCTCCTCTTTCACTCAGACTCTGTCAAGAACTTTATTTACCACGGAGGTGGAAAGTCTCTTTCCTCCTGCCTTAGGGCTTCTACATATAATTTTGACAGCCTTTACTTTATCAAAGAAATTGTGTCAATTTAAAAATTGTAACCTCCCTTACTGTGGTTGAATATCAAATTTTAGATATGGAAGGATCTCTTAAAAACCAATTTAAAAGAGAATTTAAGGCCAAATTAGAAAATATGTATACTTTTGAAAGGCCATTAATATTATAATGATCGCTGTGGCATTCTTTCAAGAACATTTCTGGAAGTTTGAATTTTCACCAGATTCTACTATTGTTTTAGGCTATAAATAGGTATACATGCCACATGCATGGCAGGCTATGTATATATTCACAAAGTGGGGGGCACATTTCAGATCCCAATCTGTATAACTTCAGGGAAGGATTTCCAATTGACGAAGGTAGTTGGTAAAGAAACACAGAGGCATGCATCTCTCAGGCTGATATATCTCATCAAATGACCAAACCAGTGCCACTAAGGATTTGATGGGTCTTTTCCAAAGAGCAGCAGACATGTCCCTACAGACCAGAGTGTACCCTGCCTTTGTGCTTGACTTTTCTCTTGCTTTTCTAGACATAAAGCAAAGGTGCTATGTCCTAGCTGTATAATGGAAACGAGTACACATTATAAATATCTGAGGGAGTTCCTTTAAAAATCTGATGATTGGATCCCATCCTGGTCCAATTAAATCAGAATGTCCAGGGATGAGATCCAGATACGGGTACTTTTAAAAAGTTCCCTAGATCATTCCATTGCACTTTAAAGGCATATCCAAGCTAAGTTTTAACTTGCAGTCACATTAGGGGGCTGACATAGTCCCCAGAAATGCATCGTAAACATTGTAGCATGACCTTCTACTGTCAACAGGCTACCAAAATGGTTATAAATTGGGGTTTTTTTGCTTCAGTACCCTTCCTGCTCACCACCACGAACTCCCTCCCCAAGGCAGTTTCCAAACAACTACAAAATGCCAATTTAACTGGAAGGTCAAATCAAAGTAAGACCAGGGTGAACACAGGAGCCTTATACTATGCCCAGAATAGCTATCGCTTGAAATGCCTAAACAGACAGACATGACCAGAGGGAGATAAATGGCACAGGAGAAATATTCTAGGCAGACAAAAGTCTTTTCTCAATTCCAGCTGCTCTTACTTCTGTCTAGTCTGGTTGTTAGAGCTGTTCTTGTGTCCTTGTCCATTGCTGCACTGACTAATTGGTTGTATCTTCCCCAGAATTTGAACTCAAGCTACAGTTACCAGGAAAGACCTTGTATATTCTGAACCAGTTAATATGAAAAGAAAGTCTTCACATGATCCAATCAAGCCTTTTCTTCCGGCTATCAACCTGAACACCTGGTCCACAGTACTCCTAGAATGTTAATCCCATGAGGCCAAGGTCTGTGTCTCAAGCCTGATCTGGTGACCTGGGAGAAGTATTTGGGTTGCTCCTTCCTATTTAGGATTCACTACTTGTGCTGACAGACTGCAGCTGTGGTAAAACCTCTATTTGTTCCAGTTGGTTCTTTCATTCCCTACTGGACCATCTTGTAAATTGGCAGTTATAAGTAATGACAAAGAGACTCTCTCAAGGTTGGCAGGTGTCATGAGTAAGTAACATGCCGACATATCACCTGCAGTAAAACAATCTCTCAGCTGTCTCCTGAGATGGGAAAAAAAAACCTCTCCACCTTTATCAGCTTTCCCCAGTAAGTACGAAATCTCAGTTTCTCTTCACCATGAGCCTTGAACCTCAGTTTGATTTAATCTCATAGCAGCCTCTATTTTCTTGCTCTATAAGAAGTTGAAGCTACTTAAAAGGAAATGGAATGAAATGGCATACCTATTGACTTCATTTTGGCAGGTAAATTCACTGGCTGATGAAAAACATAATCCACCAGCATAGAAGGAGCCACTGATTAACAGTCCCTGGACAGATTAGCAATTTAAGGTTAGACTGCATTATGGCTATCAATTTTAACAACCCAGAGCTAAATCCACCAATTCATCTTTGATTAAAAACAAACAAAAAACAAAGAACAACCGTTTTACAGATTCCTTATATTTTTTAAAGTTGAGTCCACTTCATAAAATTGTCCTCTATTTGAATTTAGAAGATTTATTATTTATTGTGTTTATTTTATTTTATTTTTTTGATTTTATATATGGCATCAAAGGTAAATAGTATAGGTTTTAACCTCATCTTTCACATAGTCTACTTCCTGCATATCAAGCACAGGTAAATGAGTTTCTGGGCTATTAAAAAATAAACTTAAATTGATGAGGGCCTTTGGCTTGGGGATATTGTAATTCAAACTCTCCTTTATTTTTTTGGAGTGACTACTGATCATGATGGGTTTTTTGTTTGTTTGTTCTGAGTTACCATCATGGCCATATTTCTGAAACTAAATTCAATAGTAAATTCTCTTTGCTAATCTCCCAGAGAAGTTAATTTAGTTTTCATGTACTTAGATTATAATAGCTTTTTAAAGCAATATGGATTATAAGGCAAGTTTCAAAATTCTTGACCTATTATTAAAAAGCACTATAATACATTACTACATCTATAATATTATCAAGGACTCTTAATCCAGTGATTATTCGCCTGCTAGACAGTGAATGAGTCACATTTTTTAGAAATATTGTGATTTATCATCTTAATAGGAACTTGACTATTTTAGAAATGAGATGGGCTATAACCTCAGGACTCTTTTCTGCTGTTGCCAGAGTGCTTTTTCACCTGGGAAGTTTATATAGCGAACAGTTAAAAGGATATGCCCAATGAATGGTGTCTCTGCTGCATAGCCCGATTGCTTTTTCATTTTTCTTGTAAATTCCTCTAGGCATTAGGCCACCATAGAATACTGGCCAATGACTCATTGCTTTTAAAAATGTAAAGGGCCCATATTCAAAGGATTCTCAGCCTTCTGCCTTTCTCCTTGTTTTGTAATACATATAACCTGCTATCTTTGGTTATTGTGTGTGTGTGTGTGTGTGTGTGTATGTGTGTGTGTGTGTATATATTTTTTTTTTTTCCAAAACAGAGAGAGCACGAGTGGGTGAAAGGAGCAAGGGGGTGAGAGGGAGAGACAGAGAGAGAGAAAATCTTAAGCAGGCTCCACGCTGAGCATGGGCTTGACTCCATGACCCTGGGGCCATGACTTGAGCCAAAATCAAGAGTGGGATGCTCAACTGACTGGAGCACCCATGCCCACCCATGCTCCCCTGGTTGTTGTATTTTTAAATAAAAATCCTCTCTTATAGTCTTCTTCTTGCCCTGTAGCAGCCCATTCACAATTCTTGGAGCCACAATAGAGAGCAGAACTATGCAGAGTTTAGGGTGCAGGTATAGATTGGGTTTTTAACACAGAAGGAATCCTGAGGTTCTTAGGAAAAGTTATTCAAGTCATATTGAAAATAGTGGTGTTTTCACCATGGTTAACTAATGTTTTCTCCTTTCCCTTCTGGTTACAGTTTTTCCCTGCTTTAGGGAGCTGCACTTACTTTTGCTTGTTCCAAGACCATCCTCTTGGTCACAGGAGTGATAGTATTACTCAAGATACAATACGTAGAGTACTTGCTTATTTTTCATTTTGTTGCTTGTGCTTTAGGGGTCATATCCAAAATATCTGTGCCAACACCATGTCAAAGGACTTTTCTCCTGTGTTTTTTTTTCTGGGAGTGTTATGGTTTCACATCTTAAATTTAAGTCTTTGATCCATTTCAACTTAATTTGTGTAGTATAAAATAGGGTCTAGTTTATTGTTTTACATGAAGATTCAAATTTGCCAGCACCATTTATTGAAGAGACTCTTTTTTTCATTAAATATTCTTGCCTGCGTTCTCAAATATTGCTTGACCATGCAAGCAAGGGTTTATCTCTGGGCTCTTGATTCTGTTCCATTGGTCTATGTGTCTGTTTTGATGACAATACCACTCTGTTTTGATAACTATAGCCATGTAATATAGCTTGAGCTCAGGAAGTGTGATGTCTCCAGCTTTGATCTTCTGTCTCAGGATTGCTTTGGCTATTTGGGGTCTTTTGTGGTGTATTTTTAAATATCAGGGAAAATTGCCACTATCAGCAAAACTAATACAGTCAAACTAATAGTATCTTATTATGAATGTTTTTTCTTAGCAAAAAAATGTTTATTTTATATTAATATTTTAATTTTTTGAATGTCAGCATTTTGATTAAAGTTTTAAAGTACTTTAAGTATGAAATGTGCTTTTTTTTTTTTTTTAAAGTAGGCTCCATACCCAATGTGGGCCTTGAACTCACAACCCTGAGATTAAGAGTTGCATGCTCTACCAACTTAGCCAGACAGGCGTGCCTGAAACGCTCTTTTCATTAACAAAAATAAATTAGGCACTATGTTGAAATAAGGGATTACACAGACAGTTTAGTCTTCACTATTCTTGTCTTATTTAAAGTTTAAAAAAGCAGGACAAAATATTCTGCCTTTTCCTCTCATAAATAGTTTCTTTATTTAGAATGAATGAATAATATATGAAAAAGAAATACTCATTTTCTAACTGCAGCAGCAATTACTACTATTACAAACCAGATTATCTTTAATGGCTTCTGATTACCCAGTACTTCAGTGACTTTCTATGAGGTCACTTGGGGAGATATTCTTTAAAACTTCGCAGGTTCCTAAAGTTCACTGTGGTTGGTATTATGAATCATATTTATAACATTCCTGTGTCACTTGTGGTTTGTTGCTACAAGAGATTTCCTTTTGTGCTACACTGACAGGGACAGAGAATTGGCGGCATCCCCAAAGGCCCGATTATAGAACAAGAGGGCTGAGGTCTCTGCAGCCTAACAGGGTTGGGTGTGTAAACACAGGAGAAAGAAACATGAGACTGTTGTTTTGGGTGTTTCAAAGCTGTTTGAATCTGGGAAATCTGATGTAGAGGCGGGGGAAAAGCAACAGGAGCATGCTTTTGGAAAGGGTCAGACTGAGAGGAATCGCAGATATCTGTTCCACTACATAAACTTGGAGGTCTGGATGAGAAGGGTGGGGATGTTGGGAAGATCCATGAGCGACTATTAAGGAGCTGGTTGTGGGGATGTTGGGATAGAGCACCCAGGAATCTGGATGCTGGGTAGACCTGGACCCCAGGCATGGAATTCCAGCACTGGGAAGAGTGTGGGTTCAGAATCTGGGTAATGTAAGAGTTAAGTCACTGAGGCCCTGGGTACTGGTCAGGAAGCTCATTTTGCACTGGTTGTGAGGAAGGGCCCAGTCATAGGGAACTCAATCAATCCAGAACTGCTATGGGCTTCCTTGCTCCAAAGAATATGCTCAATTATTCCCAAATTAGACTGAAACCAGACTAAAAATAATATCACCAATACTAATAGTAGCTAAGACTGATGACTTTCTACATTCTAAGCATTATTCTAGGTTCTATCATATGTATTCATTTAAATCTCCAAGCAACCCTATAAGGCAGGCTCTACCTTTATCTACATTTTACAGAAAAAGAAAGGCTAAGTGACTTGCCCACAGCCATACAGCTAGGAGGTGGTGAGCCTAGATTAGAACCAGACGGTCTGACTTCAGAGCCTGTGGTCACTTTGCCATTGGGTGTCAATGTCAAATTGACCATATCAATGTCAAGCATTGTCCCAGGTTGGGATTTCCGGGAAGCAGGTTCTGAGATAGAGCTTAGTATGCAAGATGATTTTAGGGAGTTCCCTTGAGATAAACACCTGTGGGAAAGGAAACATTATTGGGGAGTTGGAGAAGTCAATCCATGGGGAGCTCTGAGTCTAAATGACCTGAGAGAGTTGTCTCGTGTTGGAATGAAACGGCCTGGGCTGCCCTAGGAAAGGCACAATCTTGGGACAAGACAGCCCTCTGTAGCTGAGGCATGAATGAAGGGACTGACAGTGGAGGCTGCCTGTCTACACCATTCCTAGGAGTTGGGGAACTTTCTTAAGGTGGGGGGGGGGTGTCTTATCTGAGTAGTACATCTCTATGTCCATTACAAGTATACTCATATTTCTGAAAGTTTCTAGAAAATACTAATTAGGATTTATTCCACCTATTCCTGTTCATTTATAGAGTGAACTTAAATCCCTATCTGCTCAACAGTCTTCTGGTTTACACTTGTATTTCCAGGATAATTATTAGTAGTTCCCCCTTTTACTCTTAAAAGTGTCCTGGTTGGATATACATTGTTTTGCCTTCCTAACGTTCTTCTGCTTCTTCTTGTTCCTCTACTAATCATACTTTGTTATTATAGTTTCTATAAAAATTTTATTTTTATAGAAATAAGCACCCTGATTTGTGTACAAAATCTTTCAAAGATAAACAATTACCAGGTTTGCCACCATTTATCTGTTACAAGCAGGCTAGCTGAAAGAAAAACTCAAAGTTTGAAAATCACAGCTAAATATCTCTTCTTGGGGCACCTGAGTGGCTTAGTCATTTGGGCATATAAATTTGGTTCAGGTCTTGATCTTGCAGTTCGTGAGTTCCAGCCCCCCATTGGGTTCTCTGCTGTCAACTTAGAGCCCGCTTCAGATCCTCAGTCTTCCTCTCTCTGCCCCTCCTCTGCTCATACAAGCTCTCTCTTTCTCTCTCAAAAATAAATAAACATTAAAATTTTTAAAAAATAAATATATTTTATTATACTGATATTCATGGGATACTATTACCTATTACTAAGGATAACTTTTCTTTAGTCTTGTAAAATATAATGTAAAGATGACTCTAGAATTCCTTAAGACTGGCTACCTAAATAGAAATAACGTCCATTGTCACACTTTCATGAAAATTTACACTTAATTCAAATGAAGTAACATCAATATAAACATGTGAGTTTTGCTAAGGCATCACTCACACCCTATACCCCTTACCTTGAGTCCAAAATAAGTTTACCAATTTTTCTCAATTATTTGTGTGGATTTCAAGGAGGTGTCCCCTATGTCCTGAGAAATAAGACCGTGCATATTCTTCTGCTATGGCCTCCTAACTAAATTGTTATTCTCACAAGCCATCAGAAAGGACAGCCTGGCTTTTAGAGGGCAGCCACCATTGCCCTTGTGATCACTGTGTTTCCCTGATAATACGCTGCAGTGCTCAGAGCTCTCCGCCTCATGGCCTCTGCTATCTCCTGGGTATGGGGAGTTGCCCCTCCCCATGTCAGGGCTGTGTTCAGATGCAACACTGATTGTTTGGAGCTTCATCAAGATAGTCCTGTTACTTGCATACCTTGGTCTTAGTGGATCACATCTACTCCCTGGAGTGGGGCCAAGGACAGATCACAGATACTCTCTATTCTCTTGTGTCTCTCAAGTTTGGTCCAGGCATCTCAACACAAAATATCAAGGGCAGTATTGCACCAGGCACACAAACTCATTAAACAGATGCCTCGAGATCACTGACCCATCAGTTTGTCAGATATTTTATTAAGGTAACATAGTGTTATAGTTAACATTTTATTAACATTTCATTAATGTCATTAAGATTGTATTTTCAAAAAGTTAAGTAGGTAAGTCCCTTAGTGGGTACATGTTAAAGATTCATAGATTTATTTATCTTATTGATGATACATTATGACAAAATTGATTAGAGACACACATACACAAATACACACACGTGTGTGTGGAAAATGAATTATGGAAAGAATTCTAAGTAAGAGTAAAAACTGCTTAATGTCCTACAGGGAAATACAATGGTAACCTTTGAGTTATCTTACCTATTGTAATAGAAACCATATTCATTTCTCCTGGACAAAATAATTTGTAACCTATACATTTTCTAGAAGAGAACATCTAATTTTTCAAAGTCTGAGCCCTAATAACAGTAAATAATAATTCAAATAAAGTTACATTTCCTAGGGAGACAAACAACCTTCAGGGAACCAGTTATCCCCCAGATGGACTTGTTACACAATGTTCTGGCATGATTTTGAAAGAGTTTGCTGTGATATTCTTGCCTTGTTTTCAAGTTTTGGATGAGTTTTTCTAATATAGATATACCATAACAGGACTCTGATTCTCTATTTAGGCTCAACTGAATCCCCACACATATAAATATGGATGCTCAGAAATAGAGTTTGTATTTAGTGAATATTAGGAGCCCCAGTAGCTCACTATAGGGAACAGCTTGGTTGGCATTGCATTTTTGAAAAGATCATTTGTTTCTGAAAACTTCCCCAATTCTACATGTGGATAGCTACATGACACATAACAACACATCGGTGTGTTAGTGTCTTAAAGCACTTTCTGAATTTTAAGTAAAAATTAAGTATTTTGCAAATGCATATGCTTTGTGCATATAAACATTGAAAATAAAGTAATTATATGTAATGTAATTGAAATTGTAAAGATTTTTCCACTTCCAATGTGGGAGGGAATATAAGAGCTTGCTAATCTCATATGGCAGCAGCTTTTGCCAACTGGCTTTTCTCCAGAACTATTACTTGTTAATGTTCCTAAATGTGCTACTATTATCACCGTTCAACAACGTGACACTGGTAACACTGTGCAGTGCTCTGAAGCATCTAAATTGAATTGAGAAAACCGTACTGCCCCTGCTTTTGAACTATTTCATTTTTTTTTCTAGAGGAGGAATCCAAGAACTAGCTTAAGTAATAATTATTAGTTATTAATTTAAATATATCTTACAGGCTGTTAAAGATATTGGCAATCGAGGGCACTTTGTTGCACGTGAAGGAAATCTGGAATTATTTTTTCCAGTAAAAAGACACCTTTTATTAAATTCTAAGTTGCTACCTACATTAACCCACATTTTTTGATATATATTTATCTTTCAAAGAGCTTTGTCTCATTACTTATATTTTTATATGGTCATATATGAAATAAGTCTTTAGATAGGGCTCACTTCTCTGAAGCACCATTCTTTACTGTGCACTGAAACTCACTAAGAAAAATTATCATTCATAAAGACTTCAGAGTTTTTAGGAAGGCACAAAGAAAATGTGAAATATTCATTATAATGGGAACATTTAAACATTTTTTCTTTGACTATTATTCTGCAGAGAATTTTACCATTATCTACTAAGAAGTTCATATTTGGCTGTTTTTAAAGAATTTTAAATAATTGGTGATGTTGACCCTAATTCACCCAATGACTTTTTTATTTTTTATTTTTTGCAAGATGGACATTAACCTTCCTGCCTCCTAAGTATTTACTTTATTAAATCTAGGTTCTATGTCCACCACACTATAGAAATATCCTATGGAAAATCACAGAAAATTAAACTTGCTTATCTATTGTTGATTTGATATTCAATGGAATTATATTAAAATTTTTGTCTTCAGTGACTGCTTTTTCAGAGGTCATAGATCCAAGCTTTTGTAATGCACATCACTGAATATTTTTTCTCATGTTACTTGGTAAAATGATGTATTTCAGATCAGGGAGATACGTTAAGATACAGCTTTTTGAAGACAACTTGATCAGATTGCAAAAGGTCATTCAAGTACCTTATTTTATTTTCAAAGTGGTTGGCTTATAGTCAGACTAAGCATCAAGAAATTCTATTTACCCAATTGTGCACAGCAGGGATAGGAAAAAATGTACACAGGACTAAAGTAGTAGGGGAAATCAAACATAATCCAGGGGCAATCACATCACACCTAAATGGGAAAAAAGTATTTATTGGTTGACTGACTATAATGTAGCACCATTTTATACATAGTAAAGAAATATGAGCACTGGGTGTTCTATGGAAACCAATTTGACAATAAATTATATTTCAAAAAAGAAATATGGGCACAATTCTTTTCCCTTTTCTTTTGAGAGAGAGCGAGCATGAGCAGGGGAGAGGGGCAGAAGGAGAGAGAGAGAGAGAATCTTAAGCAGCCTTCACACTCAGCACAGAGCCTGACATGGGGCTCGATTCTACAACCCTGGGATCATGACCTGAGCTGAAGTCGAGAGCAGATGCTCAACCAACTGACCCACCCAGGTGCACCATGCATACTTCTTACCTAATAGTTCTTCCAATGGCCATAGGGTGCAGAAATATTTTGAAATTTTTTTAATGTTTTTTAAATTTATTTTTGAGAGAGAGAGAGGGAGAGAGAGAGAGAGAGAGAACAAGCAGGGGAGGGGCAGAGAGAGAGGGAGACAGAATCCACAAAGTAGGCTCTAGGCTCTGAGCTGTCTGCACAGAGCAGGACGCAGGGCCTGAACCTGTGAGCCACGAGATCATGACCTGAGCCGAAGTCAGACGCTCAACCTACTGAGCCACCCAGTCACCCCATAGGGTGCAGAAATATTTTGAATTTCTGTTGGTCCTTCTTGTCTGCATTACTTACACTATGTGTATCCAGAAAGATGAAAGAAACTCCTTAAATATATGGGTCCATTTTTGAGACACAATGCAAAGATCCACTATTCTTAAATACTTAGCAGATGTTTCTTAAAGGTACAAAAATGAAGACAATTCCTATATTTATTTTTGAATTTTGAAAGAAGTCTTAAAGCTGCATAGCTGAGATATGGTTAACTCCATCCTTCAAACATGAATCATCACTCAACATTCTGACTATAAGTCCATATCAAAGAAGCAAAACATTTTATCTTTTAGCATGTAAATGATATGGAAAAAAATTACTTCTTCATTGAAGCCAAATGCTATAAAATCCTACTTATTTTTCTAATTACTTTTTTAAATTTATTGTCAAGTTACCTAACACACAGTGTATACAGTGTGCTCTTGGTTTGGGGGCAGATTCCCATGATTCATCACTTACATACAGTACCCAGAGAACTGATAAAATAAATTATGGCATATTATTGCAATGGAATGTTCCGTAGCTAACTAAATATAGTGGAGTAGATTCATAATGGAGTAGATGAAAGTCATGTATTATATAGTACTAACTGCATAAACAAAGTTTTAAAAGACTCCATTCTGTATGGCTTTTATTTTTGTGTACTCCAACAGTTTCCTAGAAGGAAATCTAGGAATCGCCAGTGAAAACTTGGGCTGTTTTGAGTGGGAAAACTTTTACTTTAGTATTCTTATGTAATGTTTGGTTTTTTATTCATGTTGATGTTTTATAATTCAAAAAATGATTTTAAATATCACTTGGTTTGCTCAGACCCTGCTTTCTTGGTGTTATATTCCAGGGGTGGAGGTTTAAAATAACAGAAACTCCACTTAATCTTGCTTATGCAAAGAGCAGAAGATTTTTTTTTTCATTTTTTATGTTTTCTTTCTACCATTCTTTATGAGTTGTCTCCATTCCAACTTCACAATGTTGTGAAGGAGACAGCTACTTCCAGCTTTTTTTTTTTTTTAATTTTTTTTTTAACGTTTATTTATTTTTGGGACAGAGAGAGACAGAGCATGAACAGTGGAGGGGCAGGGAGAGAGGGAGACAGAATCGGAAGCAGGCTCCAGGCTCTGAGCCATCAGCCCAGAGCCCGACGCAGGGCTCGAACTCACAAACCGCGAGATCGTGACCTGAGCTGAAGTCAGAGGCTCAACCGACTGAGCCACCCAGGCGCCCCAGCTACTTCCAGCTTTTAAGCTCACACCCTCATGGCTGTACCATTAAGCATAAAAGGGCTCTTCTCCCCAGTCACATGAAGGAGCTCTGTCCCAATTTGAGCCATTTGCTAAAACCCTGGACCAATCTCTAACATAAGGAATGGTGTTTGCAAACATGCGTAATGTGATTGCTCCAAGACCCAAGGCCAATTATTGTGGTTAAGAAAACACAACCAGAATTAAAAAGGGTGACCTCTTTCCTAAATAAGAGAGAGGTGCTAGGCAAGCAGAAACCACACCATATACACGTTTGGGAAATGCATTTTGATATTATTATGATTAATAAAGTAGAAATCATTTAAATATGTTAATAATAAATCAATAGTAGCTTTTGCCATTATAGGTTTTCTCAAACATTAGACACTAAAAGTGTAAGTTTCTTTTTGTAGGAGGGAGAGACAATTTTCATGACATTTAAAATCTCCTCGTGTTCAGAGTTGAGACCACTGGTTGAGGTCTGAAGTAGACTATCGCTAGTATTCATGGAGAGTGGGTACAGATGAGGAGAGATTTTGGTAATAGAAAGTAGAGAAGCCGGAAACTGCCAATTATGGGGGCAGAAAAGAAGAAAGAGTAAAAATTATACAAATGTTCTGATAATTATTTTTAAAATTTCATAAGGAAATAAGAGTGTCTAGATAAATGACAGCCAAGAATCAAACCTAGCAACAAATATTTTGTCTTTCTGCTTTGCATTTTACCCAATACACTTATGTAGAAGCAATGTATCTTTTCTTATTGTTTATTTAAAAAAAGCGTATTATTGTGTACAAGAGTATGGGAATGACATACCTAGGGAGAAGTGGGCAGGCTAGGGAGACAAATGCAGGACTTTGGGGTTTGAGTTTGGTTTCTATAAGGAGAACTTTCTATAGCAAATGCTTGATGGCACTATCAAAATGTTTTTGGCAGAACAATATCGAGAAAACCCACTGGCCTCTGAGGACAAGAAAGAGTTATTTCATAGTGATGCTGCGTCTTGGGGCTGCTGTTTGGGTCCGATAGCCAGTGCACTTTCAGGGTGAGTAAACTGAGGTGCTAAGGGAGTTTGAAAGGATCAGCTATTACATTTGAAAAATGTTTTTCACTGTAAGAAACATCACCACCATCATGAACAACACACACATATTTTTAAACACCTACTTTTTGATATAGTTCCAAGGTTTCTGAAAAGAATTTGAATTGCCCCTTGCTTCCAGCAAGGAAATTCATTAAGGGAGAATATGCCATCAGCTCTGCTTCCTAATGTAACTTAATGAATACCTGGTTCATATAAATCACAGTTAACTTAATGCTTAGTTAATATTTATGGCCCAAAGTGAAATCAGTCCTACTGAAGTTCATGACACAGGGTGTTTTCTGGGACTGTCCAGTCTGGGCTTTAGAATCTTCCCTGAAAGTGGCAGCTTTGTTTGTTGGGTTGTTTTGTTTTGTTTTGTTTTGTTTTTTGTTTTGCTTTGCTTTGTTTTGTTTTGTTTTGTTAGAGTCAGTATCTTTTTGACAAATTTTTGAAGGAACTTTTTTATTTTAGAATTTAAAGAAAGCCAACAGAAGAAATTTTAGTCTCCCATTACTAAATGTCTCCCTGACTGCAGTAGCTGGGACAAAAAAAATGGCTCAGTGAGTTGGGAGTGGGAGTCCCAGCACCTGGTCCCAGGAGCCACATAGGGGTGGTCATGACCACTGCAGCAGTTTTGCCCAATGCCCCATGGAGGCAGCCACCTGCAGGTTGTGCAAGGTGTGTCGGGGCAGCCCTGGCTTCCTGGGGACTCTGTTGTGCCAGTCCTGAAGGGCTAGGACCGGCTGAGGAGCCCGTGCTTGTCAAGGCCGAGAGTCAGTGGTGAACGTGGTTCTTCTGGGCCCATGGCCCCTTGAAGTAAGAAATTAAGAGTGAGCAAGGGAGGAAAACACAAAGGAGGAGGTGCTGATGGTGGTAAAGTGCCACCAGCGGCAGCTACAGGCACCACACAGGTCTGGGCCAGAGATCTAGCCCCCATTTCCTTTCGGAAGGAAGAAGACAAACAGCCAAGCGTCATCTGAAATTATGATTGGCTGACTAATAATCCTAGGGCAAATTAGAGCCTATTCAAGTCTAAATTTTCCTAATATTGCTACAGAGATGTTTGGTGGAAAGGTTTGCTCAGTATGTTATGGAATGGACTGTGAAAGCCCCACATGGCTTCCTTACAGCAGTTCTGTGGGCCCCTTCCCCTCTGCGCCTAGTGAGTGTGAGCTGTCTTGGAAACTGGCCCAGAAGACAAAGGCCAGAGAAAAAGAGCAAAGGAAGAAATAAATATTGCAAAAGCTACGCAACCAACACAGAGTTGAAGAAATAGACAGGCTCTCCAGCTAGAATGAAATCATTTGGCATATTATGAAGCTCTGGAAGGGACCCACTAAGATCTTTCTTTTCTTTCTTTCTTTCTGTTTGCATTTTTTTTGATAAGTTTATTTATTTTGAGAGAGAGAGAGAGAGAGAGAGAGAGAAAATATGAGTGGGGAAGGGGCAGAGAGAGAGGGAGAGAGAAGTCGAAGCAGGCTCCATTGGGTTTAAACCCACCAACTGTGAGATCAGGACCTGAGCTGAATCAAGAGTCCAATCAAGAGTCAGATGCTTAACCAGCTGGGCTTCCCAGGCTCCCCCACACCCCACCCCGCCATAATACTTTATGAAAGTATTATTTAGTAAATAAAGTTGTAGGTTTGGGAGTAGAAATTGGTTGGGTTTGTTGACAGTCATTGTAAATTAGCATTTTTTTATGCTACAAATTCATTATAATTGACTTAGTCATTTGCTGTTTTGTAGTTTATGTACTGAAATGAAAACATCATATGGAGAAAAATGACTTTAGAATATGGATTCTATTCAAATAATGGTTTAAAAGAGGATCCTGTTCTGGATGAAGGAAATTGAGAATGAAAAAGTCAGAACTGTCCTCCTTGAGGTGAAAATGTGCTTTGGCTTAAAAGAGATATGGTAGATTCATCACACCTTTTATCATTATTGCTAATTGGTTGAAATAGAGTTATTTCTGGCTTTCTCAAAACTAAATAACATTATGAGTGAGTAGTTCTATTTTCTGTGGTTTTCTGATTTTGGCCTTTGAGGTATTAGTAATTATTGACATTATTTTTTAAGCCAAATTTTATAAAGAATTCCTTTACCTTAAAATGTAGAAAACCATCTACTGGATATAACAGTTTTGGTAGTTATGAACACTGACATTTTCTTAGAAATGACGTGTTGGAGAAGACTAATGCTGTGACTTAAAACTTGCAGTAAAAATGTTACATATTGTGGTCCCTCAGAGCCAGCTTATTCTTATTTGTGCTGAGCAGAAATGTGACATAGTTAAAATGTCTTGTCAGCTAATTTGCTGACTATATAGATATCACTTTTGTTTTTTATTCCATTCTTTGTTTCATCTCTCATGGTAGTGATGTTCTGTACTCTTTGATCAAGCAGGTTCAAAGCAAAAATTTAAATTTCAAATTCATTTTAAGGAACTCTTAAAGAGTAACAGCTGAGTTATACTGAATAAGTGGTAAAGTATTAAAATTTGAAAAAAAAATTGTCAGGAATAGTAGTAATTTGGTGAAAAATGTAAATTATGTTAAAATGAGAATATGTTACAATTAGGGGAGCTGTAAGATTTTATTCAATTAAGTAGTATAACTGAAACTTTATACTATTAAGTGTAGCTTTTATAAATGGATGACCCCCCAATTTTATTTGCTGTCAGGATTTAACAGCTTATTACTGTTTTCCCTACCTCTGATAAAGAATTTTGTTACAAAAACTGCCCAACAGCTCTAATTCAAAACTGAAACCAGCTACAAATAAATTTGATACTTTTTTATAAATAAAGGAAACAATTGATAACACTATTTAAGTGTTCCAGGCTCTCTACCATAAGAATTATTCCAGGGTATTTTTATAATTCATTTGTTTAACAAATTTTTATTGAAAACCTACTATATGTGTGGCTCTGTGCTAAATATTAAGGATACAAAGGAAGTAATTCACTGTTTTTATTAGTCTTATAATTTAATGAGAGAAGATAGACATTGATTAAGCAATAGTCAATTTTCATTATTTGTGGATTCCATATTTGTGAATTCATTTACTTGCTAAAATGAACTTTTGTTGTCCTTTGAAGACATGTTCAGAGTGGCAAGAAACCTGCAGCACCTCTGCATGTTTCCAGTTGAGGTGGGACAAGACAAGGCTCTACCTTCTCGTTTTAGCTTTCATACTGTAAACAAATGTACTTTTCACGCCCTGTTTAGTGCCACATTTTCCACATTATTATACTCTTTGTGGATGGTTTCTCCATTCTGAATGGCCCCCAAGCATAGTGCTGGAGTGCTGTCTAGTGTTCCTGAGCTCAAGAAGGCTGGGATGTGCCTTAAGGAGAACATATGCATATTAGATAAGCTTCCTTCAGGCATGAGTTAATAGTGCTGTTGGCTGCGATTTCAGTATTACTGAATCAACAATATATAATAAGTAAAGTGTCTTTAAAACAGAAAAGCATAGAAAACAATGTCATGTATTGATTAGTTAATGAAAATACTGTGACTAGGGGCTTGCAGGAACCTAACTATTCAATGTTCATGGTGAATTTATATAGCATAACCACCAATGAATAACAAGAATTGACAAATTAAGAGGGAAGAGTTAAGATGGTGGAGGAGTAGGGAGACCCTAGACTTGCTTCCTCCCTTGAACACAGCTAGATAAATATCAAATCATTTTGAACACCCAAGAAATTGATTTAAGGACTGAAAGAGCAAAATACACAACTAGAGATGAAAAAACTGCCACATTGTGGAAGGTGGGAGCTGTGGAGGGTTAATTTGGGGGAGAGAAGAGCTCTCTTTCCCTGGGAAGGGAATTCTGATCAGGGAGAGAGGAGCAAGAGAGAAAGAAGGAGAGGGAGAGAAAGAGTGAAAGTGTGTGCAGGGACTTTCACAAGAAAAACTCTTCCCCAAAACCATAGTATGGGAAAAGGAGAGGGGCTGACTACTGCAAGTTTTTATAAACAGCTGAGTGCAGAGGCTGAAGTTTCAGAAGTCTGCACCATCACCAGGGTCATAAGTGGTGGGCTTTAGCGGTGCTCTGGTGGGGAAGTAGGATGGAGACATGGGAGCAGGCAGTGTGGTCTGAGAATCTCCTGGGTTGGCAGGGGAGAAACATTTCCCCTGCTTGGAGAAGAGGTGATTGTTTGCTTTTCTATGAGAGCTTCCTGAAGAGTGGCAGATGCGAGCTCCGCACTCTGAGGGTGGACAGTGGGGTGTTGCCATTTTCACCCTGCCCATCAGCACTGACCAACTTCAGTGAGCAAGACAGCGCCACCAAGTGGAGGCCAGAGCCGCTTACAATAAACCCTGCCCCCTGCACCCTGTAGGTGTGTCTCCACTAGGACAAGTCAGCCTGAGAATCAGCACAGCATGCCCCACCCCCAGAAGATCAGCATGAACCCCCTCTCTCTACAAAGTTAACTGCTCAGAGAGTGCTGCAAAGCTTCAGCTCTAGGGGAAATAGGACCTAGCTTCATTTTGTTTTGTTTTGTTTTGTTTTGTTTTGTTTTGTTTTCCTTGGGTTACAGAAAAAAAGCAATTTTTAAAAAGTTATTTTTATTTTTACTTATTTATACTTAATTTTTTTTGGTTGGATCAGCTGTCTTTAAGAAGCAGACCAAAACACACCTAGGATCTAGCTTCCTTTTTTTTTTTTTTTTTGACCTTGACAATATGACAAGATGGAGCAACTGACCCCAAAAGAAAACAGGAAGAAACAATGGCCAGGGCTTTAATCAATGCAGATATAAGTAAGATGTCTAACTAGAATTTAAAAGAACAATTATAAAGATACCAGCTGGGCTTGAAAAAAAAGCATAGAAGACACTAGGGAATCCCTTACTGCAGAGAGAAAAGAACTAAAAACTAGTCAGGCTGAAATTAGAAATGTAACTGAGATTCAACCTCAAATGGATATGATAACAATGAAGATGGGTGAATCAGAAGAACAAATCAGTGATATAGAAGATAAAAATTATGAAAATAATGAAGCTGAAAAGAAGAAAAGAAAGGTATTAAATCACAAATGTAGACTTAGGGAGCTCAGCGACTTCTTAAAGTGTAATAACATTTATATCATAGGTGCCCAAGATGAAAAAGGGGAAGAAGGTTTATTAGAGTAAATTATAACTGAAAATTTGCATAACCTAGAGAAGGAAACAGACATCGAAATCCAAGAAGCACATAGAACTCCCACTAAATGCAACAAAAGCTGGCCTTCATCAAGACCTATCATAGTTAAGTTCACAAAATATTACAGACAAGGAAAGAACCCTGAAGGCAGCAAGGGGGAAAAGTCCTTAACCTACAATGGAAGATAGATCAGGCTCGCAGAAGATCTCTCCACAGAAACTTGGCAGGTCAGAAGGGAGTGACAGGATATATTCAGCATGCTGAATATTAGGTCATATATTTATGTGCTCATTCAGAATATAGAACATTATGTCCTCTTATGTTATCAAAATGCACAAAATGTATATTCAATTGAACATAAAGCAAAAATTTCCACCTAAAAGATTACAGATGTTTGTACTTCTGTCTTATAAGTTATTATCGGTAGTATCTGTAACTCTCCTTTGCTAAGATTCTTTAACATAATCTGAATTATTATACTACTTCATGGCAATTGGCTCTAAGGTGTGGTATCTGGGAATATGTGAAGGAGCAAGACAGAACTTTAAGTACTTCAGTGCTCCTTAAATGTATTGGGTTGGAAAGTAAATATGTCTACCCACATTTTATAAGGTTGCACTGATTGTCTTTTATGATTTGTATACGTGCATCTTGATTTATTTAGTATTTTTAAATTTTAGTTTTTAAATATAGGAAAAATATTTCAAGAATCCTGACTATCATCATACCTCCCTATGACCTAAATATGTAGTCTTTATGAGATATCAAAGAAAGCTAAGATTAGTATATTTTTGACCTCTGACAATGTGAATTACTCTTTTTGTTAATCAAAATTAAACAATGGAAGTTGCTCCTGAAGTGCTGTGCATAGTTAGCTATCACTTGGAAGTTTGAAAAGTTTTGTTTAACTACATCTCCTTATTTTAACAGAGCAAAAACTTCTGCAGGTCACAAAAGCAAGAAAAGGATGAAAACATTAGGTGAATCATGTAAAACTGCAGTTTTTGTAGCTCCAAATTGTCAAAAGTCAGCAATTTTGTATGGTTTCAACTTAGTTAGCCAGCTGGTGGCGAGCAGTAGCTGATAAAGCTGCCAAATGGAGGCTAGAGGTTTGGAAGCAAAGACTGTCAACAGGAGCAATGATCTTTTTTGTCCTGTTTCCTTTTTTTCTCTCTCCCTTGCACTCTCTTTTCCTTCCTTCCTTTCTTTCTTTTTGGTAACAACTTCATTGAGATATAATTTATGTCGAATTAAATTCACTTAACTTTTTATTATATATAAATATATGTACATTTTGTATGATATATATATATATATCTATATATATATATATATACATATATATATATATAGATATAGATATATAAACAAGAGGACAAATATACACTTTTGTTTACTTACTTTTCAATAAGTTTAAACCCTTGGGCAGGGGTAGGGGGCAGCATCACACAGGAAAAAGCAATGGCCCTAGCAGGAAGGTTGCTCCAGAATTTGGCCTGAACTATGCCACTGTTTCCATGAGCATGAGTTACTTTTCCCTGGATAATTCTGGTTTTGTTCAGCTTGCCACCAGGAGTCACTGTGTTGTTCTTTGCTTTATACCCATAAGCACATGGCTTGCCTACATAAAATTCAGTTTCATCTCAAGTATAAACACCTTCAATTTTAATAAGAGCTGTGTGTCCTCTGGTTCCAGAGACCTCGCTTACAGCCAGAAAATATGGTCTTGAACCACTGTCTTCCAGACATATTTGTCGTTTCAGCAGCTCTGTTTCCAGTGGTCTCCACAGGTTCCAAGATGGTGGTAAAACTTAACCACTCATCTTAAGTATACAAGTCAATGGCTTTTAGAATAATGAATTTTTAAAGCTAATGCAAGATCAATGGCTGGGAGTTACTCATATGGTTGATGATTGTCTCAGTCAATGTTAACTAGAAAAGCAGAGCCAGTAGGAGATATTATGGAGGTAGATTTCAAGTAATTGGCTTATATGATTGGGGGGGGGCTGGCTAGGATAGTCTGAAATTCATAGCACAAGCCTTCAGAAAGCGCAGGCTGGAAGATCTTTGGGCAGGCTGAAGTGGCAATCCACAGGTGGAATTTAATCCTCAGGGAAATTTCAGCCCTGCTGAATTGAAATTCCTTTGAAACTGGTTGACTCTGGTCCATCCAGATTATCTAGGATAAATCTCCCTTACTTAAAACCAATTGACTTTTTTTCCATTTTAGTCCTTATGATTTTTTTCTGAATTCATTTTTAAAATTTATTTATTTATTTATTTATTTATTTATTTAATATGAAATTTATTGTCAAATTGGTTTCCATACAACACCCAGTGCTCATCCCAACAGGTGCCCTCCTCAATGCCCAACACCCACTTTTCCCTCCCCCCCCCCCCCATCAACCCTCAGTTTATTCTCAGTTTTTAAGAGTCGCTTATGGTTTGCCTCCCTCCCTCTCTAACTTTTTTTTCCCCTTCCCCTCCCCCATTGTCTTCTGTTAAGTTTCTCAGGATCCACATAAGAGTGAAAACATATGGTATCTGTCTTTCTCTGTATGACTTATTTCACTTAGCATAACACTCTTCAGTTCCATCCATGTTGCTACAAAAGGCCAGATTTCATTCTTTCTCATTGCCAAGTAGTATCCCATTGTATATATAAACCACAACTTCTTTATCCATTCATTAGTTGATGGACATTTAGGCTTTTTCCATAATTTGGCTATTGTTGAAAGTGCTGCTATAAACATTGGGGTACAAGTGCCCCTATGCATCAGTACTCCTGTATCCCTTGCGTAAATTCCTAGCAGTGTTATTGCTGGGTCATAGGATAGATCTATTTTTAATTTTTTGAGAAACCTCCACACTGTTTTCCAGAGCGGCTGCAGCAGTTTGCATTCCCACCAATACTGCAACAGGGTTCGCATTTCTCCACATCCTCGCCAGCATCTATAGTCTCCTGATTTGTACACTGTAGCCACTCTGAGTGGTGTGAGGTGATATCTGAGTGTGGTTTTGATTTGTATTTCCCTGATAAGGAGTGACGTTGAGCATCTTTTCAAGTGCCTGTTGGCTATCTGGATGTCTTCTTTAAAGAAGTGTCTATTCATGTCTTCTGCCCATTTCTTCCTTGGATTATTTGTTTTCTGGGTATGGAGTTTGGTGAGTTCTTTTTAGATTTTGGATACTAGCCCTTTGTCCGACATATCATTTGCAAATATCTTTTCCCATTCCATTGGTTTCCTTTTAGTTTTGTTGATTGTTTCCTTGGAAGTGCAGAAGCTTTTTATCTTCATGAGGTCCCAATAGTTCATTTTTGCTGCTAATTCCCTTGCTTTTCGGGATGTGTCAAGTAAGAAATTGCTGCGGCTGAGGTCAGAGAGGTTTTTTCCTGCTTTCTCCTCTAAGGGTTTGATGGTTTCCTGTCTCACATTCAGGTCCTTTATCCATTCTGAGTTCATTTTTGTGAATGGTGTAAGAAAGTGGTCTAGTTTCATTCTTCTGCATGTTGCTATCCAGTTCTCCCAGTACCATTTGTTAAAGAGACTTTTTTCCATTGGGTATTCTTTCCTGCTTTGTCAAAGATTAGTTGGCCATACTTTTGTGGGTCCAATTCTGGAGTTTCTATGCTATTTCACTGGTCTATGTGTCTGTTTTTATGCCACTACCATGCTGTCTTGATGTTTACAGCTTTGTAGTAGAGGCTAAAGTCTAGGTTTGTAATGCCTCCTGATTTGGTCATTTTCAATATTACTTTGGCTATTCAGGGCCTTTTGTGGTTCCATATGAATTTTAGGATTGCTTGTTCTAGCTTCGAGAAGAATGCTGGTGCAATTTTGATTGGGATTGCATTGAATGTGTAGATTGCTTTGGGTAGTATTGACATTTTGACAATATTTATTCTTCCAATCCATGAGCAGGGAATGTTTTTCCATTTCTTTGTATCTTCTTCAATTTCCTTCATAATCTTTCTGTGGTTTTCATCATACAGATCTTTTACATCTTTGGTTAGGTTTATTCCTAGGTATTTTATGCTTCTTGGTGCAACTGTGAATGGGATCAGTTTCTTTATTTGTCTTTCTGTTGTTTCATTATTAGTGTATAAGAATGCAACTGATTTCTGTACATTGATTTTGTATCCTGTGACTTTGCTGAATTCATGTATCAGTTCTAGAAGACTCTTGGTGGAGTCTATCTGGTTTTCCACATATAATATCATGTCATCTACCAAAAGTGAAAGCTTGACTTCATCTTTGCCGGTTTTGATGCCTTTGATTTCCCTTTGTTGTTTGATTGCTGATGCTAGAACTTCCAACACTATGTTAAACAACAGCGGTGAGAGTGGACATCCCTGTCGTGTTCCTGATCTCAGGGAAAAAGCTCTCAGTTTTTCCCCGTTGAGGATGATATTAGCTGTGGGCTTTTCATGAATGGCTTTTATGATGTTTAAGTATGATCCTCCTATCCCGACTTTCTCGAGGGTTTTTATTAAGAAGTGATGCTGAATTTTGTCAAATGCTTTTTCTGCATCCATTAACAGGACCATATGGTTCTTCTCTTTTCTTTTATTAATGTGATGTATCACGTTGATTGATTTGCGAATGTTGAACCAGCCCTGCAGCCCAGGAATGAATCCTACTTGATCATGGTGAATAATTCTTTTTATATGCTGTTGAATTTGATTTGCTAGTATCTTGTTGAGAATTTTTGCATCCATATTCATCAGGGATATTGGCCTGTAGTTCTCTTTTTTTTGCTGGGTCTCTGGTTTAGGAATCAAAGTAGTTTGGCTTCATAGACTGAGTCTGGAAATTTTCCTTCCCTTTCTATTTTTTTGGAACAGCTTGTGAAGGATAGGTATTACCTCTGCTTTAAATGTCTGGTAGAATTCCCCAGGGAAGCCATCTGGTCCTGGACTCTTATTTGTTGGGAGATATTTGATAACTGAGTCAATTTCTTTGCTGGTTATGGGTATGTTCAAATTTTCGATTTCTTCCTGTTTGAGTTTGGGAAGTGTGTGGGTGCTTAGGAATTTGTCCATTTCTTCCAGGTTGTCCAGTTTGTTGGCATATAACCTTTCATAGTATTGCCTGATAATTGCTTGTATTTCTGAGGGATTGGTTGTAATAATTCTACTTTCATTCATGATTTTATCCATTTGGGTCATCTCCCTTTTCTTTTTGAGAATCCTGGCTAGAGGTCTATCAATTTTGTTTATTTTTTCAAAAAACCAATTCTTGGTTTCATTGATCTGCTCTACAGTTTTTTTATTTATTTTTTTTTTGTTTTATTTTTTATTTTTTTATTTTTTAATATATGAAATTTATTGTCAAATTGGTTTCCATACAACACCCAGTGCTCATCCCAAAAGGTGCCCTCCTCAATACCCATCACCCACCCTCCCCTCCCTCCCACCCCCCATCAACCCTCAGTTTGTTCTCAGTTTTTTTTTTTCTTTTTTTTTTTCTTTTTTTTTTAATATATGAAATTTACTGTCAAATTGGTTTCCATACAACACCCAGTGCTCATCCCAAAAGGTGCCCTCCTCAATACCCATCACCCACCCTGCCCTCCCTCCCACCCTGCCCTCCCTCCCACTCCCCATCAACCCTCAGTTTGTTCTCAGTTTTTAACAGTCTCTTATGCTTTGGCTCTCTCCCACTCTAACCTCTTTTTTTTTTTTCTTCCTTCCCCTCCCCCATGGATTTCTGTTAAGTTTCTCAGGATCCACATAAGAGTGAAACCATATGGTATCTGTCTTTCTCTGTATGGCTTATTTCACTTAGCATCACACTCTCCAGTTCCATCCACGTTGCTACAAAAGGCCATATTTCATTCTTTCTCATTGCCACGTAGTATTCCATTGTGTATATAAACCACAATTTCTTTATCCATTCATCAGTTGATGGACATTTAGGCTCTTTCCATAATTTGGCTATTGTTGAGAGTGCTGCTATAAACATTGGGGTACAAGTGCCCCTATGCATCAGTACTCCTGTATCCCTTGGATAAATTCCTAGCAGTACTATTGCTGGGTCATAGGGTAGGTCTATTTTTAATTTTCTGAGGAACCTCCACACTGCTTTCCAGAGCGGCTGCACCAATTTGCATTCCCACCAACAGTGTAAGAGGGTTCCCGTTTCTCCACATCCTCTCCAGCATCTATAGTCTTCTGATTTGTTCATTTTGGCCACTCTGACTGGCGTGAGGTGATATCTGAGTGTGGTTTTGATTTGTATTTCCCTGATAAGGAGCGACGTTGAACATCTTTTCATGTGCCTGTTGGCCATCCAGATGTCTTCTTTAGAGAAGTGTCTATTCATGTTTTCTTCCCATTTCTTCACTGGGTTATTTGTTTTTCGGGTGTGGAGTTTGGTGAGCTCTTTATAGATTTTGGATACTAGCCCTTTGTCTGATATGTCATTTGCAAATATCTTTTCCCATTCCGTTGGTTGCCTTTTAGTTTTGTTGGTTGTTTCCTTTGCTGTGCAGAAGCTTTTTATCTTCATGAGGTCCCAGTAATTCACTTTTGCTTTTAATTCCCTTGCCTTTGGGGATATGTCGAGTAAGAGATTGCTACGGCTGAGGTCAGAGAGGTCTTTTCCTGCTTTCTCATCTAAGGTTTGCTGGTTTCCTGTCTCACATTCAGGTCCTTTATCCATTTTGAGTTTATTTTTGTGAATGGTGTGAGAAAGTGGTCTAGTTTCAACCTTCTGCATGTTGCTGTCCAGTTCTCCCAGCACCATTTGTTAAAGAGACTGTCTTTTTTCCATTGGATGTTCTTTCCTGCTTTGTCAAAGATGATTTGGCCATACGTTTGTGTGTCTAGTTCTGGGGTTTCTATTCTATTCCATTGGTCTATGTGTCTGTTTTTGTGCCAATACCATGCTGTCTTGATGATGACAGCTTTGTAGTAGAGGCTAAAGTCTGGGATTGTGATGCCTCCTGCTTTGGTCTTCTTCTTCAAAATTACGTTGGCTATTCGGGGCCTTTTGTGGTTCCATATGAATTTTAGGATTGCTTGTTCTAGTTTCGAGAAGAATGCTGGTGCAATTTTGATTGGGATTGCATTGAATGTGTAGATACCTTTGGGCAGTATTGACATTTTGACAATATTTATTCTTCCAATCCATGAGCAGGGAATGTCTTTCCATTTCTTTATACCTTCTTCAATTACCTTCATAAGCTCTCTATAGTTTTCAGCATACAGTTCTTTTACATCTTTGGTTAGATTTATTCCTAGGTATTTTATGCTTCTTGGTGCAATTGTGAATGGGATCAGTTTCTTTATTTGTCTTTCTGTTGCTTCATTGTTAGTGTATAAGAATGCAACTGATTTCTGTACATTGATTTTGTATCCTGCAACTTTGCTGAATTCATGTATCAGTTCTAGCAGACTTTTGGTGGAGTCTATCGGATTTTCCATGTATAATATCATGTCATCTGCAAAAAGCGAAAGCTTGACTTCATCTTTGCCAATTTTGATGCCTTTGATTTCCTTTTGTTGTCTGATTGCTGATGCTAGAACTTCCAGCACTATGTTAAACAACAGCGGTGAGAGTGGGCATCCCTGTCGTGTTCCTGATCTCAGGGAAAAAGCTCTCAGTTTTTCCCCGTTGAGGATGATGTTAGCTGTGGGCTCTTCATAAATGGCTTTTATGATCTTTAAGTATGTTCCTTCTATCCCGACTTTCTCAAGGGTTTTTATTAAGAAAGGGTGCTGGATTTTGTCAAAGGCCTTTTCTGCATCGATTGACAGGATCATATGGTTCTTTTCTTTTTTTTTTTTGTTAATGTGATGTATCACGTTGATTGGTTTGCGAATGTTGAACCAGCCCTGCATCCCAGGAATGAATCCCACTTGATCATGGTGAGTAATTCTTTTTATATGCTGTTGAATTCGATTTGCTAGTATCTTATTGAGAATTTTTGCATCCATATTCATCAGGGATATTGGCCTCTACAGTTTTTTTAGATTCTATATTGTTTATTTCTGCTCTGATCTTTATTATTTCTCTTCTTCTGCTGGATTTAGGCTGTCTTTGCTGTTCTGCTTCTATTTCCTTTTGGTTTGCTGTTAGATTTTGTATTTGGGATTTTTTTTGTTTCTTGAGATAGGCCTGGATTGCAATGTATTTTCCTCTCAGGACTGCCTTTGCTGCATCCCAAAGCGTTTGAATTGTTGTATTTTCATTTTCATTTGTTTCCATATATTTTTTAAATTCTTCTGTAATTGCCTGGTTGACCCATTCATTCTTTAATAGGGTCTTCTTTAACCTCCATGCTTTTGGAGGTTTTCCAGACGTTTCCCTGTGATTTATTTCAAGTTTCATAGCATTGTGGTCTGAAAGTGTGCATGGTATGATCTCAATTCTTTTATACTTATGAAGGGCTGTTTTGTGACCCAGTATGTGATCTATCTTGGAGAATGTTCCATGTGCACTTGAGAAGAAAGTATATTCTGTTGCTTTGGGATGCAGAGTTCTAAATATATCTGTCAAATCCATCTGATCCAATGTATCATTCAGGGCCCTTGATTCTTTATTGATCCTGTGTCTACATGATCTATCCATTGTTGTAAGTGGGGTATTAAAGTCCCCTGCAATGACCACATTCTTATCAATAGGTTGCTTATGTTTGTGATTAACTGTTTTATATACTTGGGGGCTCCTGTATTCGGCACATAGACATTTATAATTGTTAGCTCTTCCTGATGGATAGACCCTGTAATTATTATATAATGCCCTTCTTCATCTCTTGTTACAACCTTTAATTTAAGGTCCAGTTTGTCTGATATAAGTATGCTACTCCAGCTTTCTTTTCACTTCCAGTAGCATGATAGATAGTTCTCCATCCCCTCACTCTCAATCTGAAGATGTCCTCATATCTAAAATGAGTCTCTTGTAGACAGCAAATAGATGGGTCTTGTTTTTTTGTTTTTTTTTTTTTTATCCATTCTGATACCCTATGTCTTTGGGTTGGAGCATTTAATCCTTTTACATTCAGCATTATTATAGAAAGATATGGGTTTAGAGTCATTGTGATGTCTGTAGGTTTCATGCTTGTAGTGATGTCTCTGGTACTTTGTCTCACAGGATCCCCCTTAGGACTCTTGTAGGGCTGGTTTAGTGGTGATGAATTCCCTCAGTTTTTGTTTGTTTGGGAAGACCTTTATTTCTCCTTCTATTCTGAATGACAGACTTGCTGGATAAAGGATTCTCGGCTGCATATTTTCTCTGTTCATCACATTGAAGATTTCCTGCCATTCCTTTTTGGCCTGCCAAGTTTAGTATATAGGTCTGCTACTACCCTTATGTGTCTACCTTTGTAAGTTAGGGCCTGTTTATCCCTAGCTGCTTTCAGAATTGTCTCTATATCCTTGTATTTTGCCAGTTTCACTATGATATGTCGTACAGAAGATCGATTCAAGTTACGTCTGAAGGGAGTTCTCTGTGCCTCTTGGATTTCAATGCCTTTTTCCTTCCCCAGATCAGGGAAGTTCTCAGCTATGATTTGTTCAAGTGCACCTTCAGCCCATTTCTCTCTCTCTTCTTCTGGAATTCCTATGATACAGATATTGTTCCATTTTATTGCATCACTTAGTTCTCTAATTCTCCCCTCATACTCCTGGCTTTTTTTTATCTCTCTTTTTCTCAGCTTCCTCTTTTTCCATAATTTTATCTTCTAATTCACCTATTCTCTCCTTTGCCTCTTCAATCCATGCTGTGGCCACCTCCATTTTATTTTGCACCTCATTTATAGCATTTTTTAGCTCCTCATGACTGTTTCTTAGTCCCTGATCTCTGTAGCAATAGATTCTCTGCTGTCCTCTATCCTTTTTTCAAGCCCAGTGATTAATTTTATGACTATTATTCTAAATTCTTGTTCCATTATATTGCTTAAATCAGTTTTGATCACTTCGTTAGCTGTTGCTACTACCTGGAGTTTCTCTTGATGAGAATTCTTCCGTTTTGTCATTCTGGGTAGTCCCCACAATAGCTCCAAACTTCAGGGCACTTCCCCTGTGCTGTCGGGAGTAACTTGTGTTGGTGGGCGGTCTGCAGTCAGACCCGATGTCTGCCCCCAGCCCACCATTGGGGCCACAGTCAGACTGGTGTGTACCTTATCTTCCCCTCTCCCAGGGTAAGGACTCACTGTGGAGTGGTGTGGCCGCTGTCTGGGCTGCTTGCATACTGCCAGGCTTGTGGTGCTGCCTGGATGGGATCTGGTGTATTAGCTGTGGTGGATCCACAAGGTGCACAGGTTTGGGAGGGGCAGGCTTATCTAGTTTTGCTGTCGGTGGTCCCCTGAGGGAGGGGCCCTGCAGCACTGGAAGGGAGGCAGTCCCATCCGAGGGATGAATCCACAGAAGCACAGTGTTGGGCGTTTGTGTGGTACAAGCATGTTTGGTGAAGGGTACCGGTTCCCTTTGGAATTTCGGCTGGGGGATGGGACAGCGAAATGGCGCTTGCCAGCGTCTTGTTCCCTCACTGAGCTCTGTCTTTCTGGGGCTCAACAATTCTCCCTCCCGGTGTCCTCTGGCCCTCCCCACACTCCAAGAGCAGAGCTGTTGACTTTTAACATTCCAGGTGTTAAGTCCAACTGGCTGTCAGAACTCACACAGTCCGGGTCCCCGCTTTTGCAAGCCAGACTTCAGGGGCTCTGCCTTGCCAGATGGGCTGCCTCTCCACCACCCTGGCTCCCTCGCTCCAGTCTGTGTAGCATGCACCGCCTTTCCACCTTTCCTGCCCTCTTCTGTGGGCCTCTTGTCTACACTTGGCTGTGGAGAGTCTGTTCTGCTAGTCTTCTGGTGGTTTTCTGGGTTATTTAGGCCGATGTGGTGGAATCTAAGCGATCAGGAGGACGAGGTGAGCCCAGCGTCCTCCTACACTGCCATCTTCCTTGTAGTCCTCTGATTATTGACTTTAATCACATCCACAAAATACCTTCATAGCAACAACTAGATTAGTATTCAGTTGAATAATTGAGTTCTGTAGCCTAGACAAATTGACACATCACGTTGACCATCACAGTGACTTGGAAAAATCCTTTCAACATCTGAGTAGAGATATGAAAGGATTTTATAGAAAGATGAACACAAAGCTCCCATAGCATTGAATTCTAGTCTTGCTTCTGATAGCTTTCAAGAGTGGTTGAGGCAGATCAAAGAATCAAGATTTTAAACTGAAATTAAAAAGTTTCTTTATTATAAAACACCTAAAACATTTATATGCCAAAATAGTCAAGAGAATTATTTTGTGGTTCTCTCTTCTGAGAGCAAATTGAGTTGTTCTTATCTGGATTTTATTTTAATTTATTTATTTGGTTAATTAGTTAGTTCTTACCTAGATTTTAGGCTAATTTTAATGTCTGAGTAATATTCCTTAACCATATGCATCATAACTTACTTTGTCATAGAACACTGGGAAGGCTTCCAATATTTCAGTTATAAATAATGTACCAGTGAATATTGTTCTGCACATAACGTCTTCTCTTTTAGTGTTTTAGAAAACTTTTTCTTGAGAAATAATTCCAAATTTATAGGAAATTTTCACAAGTAATCCAAAGAATTTCTGTATGCACTTTACCCAGATTCCCCAAATGTTAATATTATGCCATATTTGCTTCATTTTTCTCTCTCACTTTCGCTTCCTTTACTATTTTCTATTACTATTATTATTATTTCCTAAGAAGTTTTAGAATAAGTTGCAGACATGATATTTTGCCCCAAATGTTTTGGTGTAAATTTCCTAAAGATTGACATTTTCTTACACAACCACAGTAATTAAAATCAGGAAAATTACAGTACATAAACAGAACAGTACTAAATTTTATGGATCTTATTAATATTTACAACCATCTCACAAATTATAGCAGAGAAAATAATCATTTAGAGTGTATCTAGAATCACGCATTGCATTTACATAATGCCTTTTTAGTGTCCTTAATGGAATAGTTTCATAGTCTTGGTCTCTCATGACCTTGATATTTTTTAAAAGAACAAGTTGTTTTTTTTGTAGAATGTCCCTCAACATGGATTTATCTGATGTTTCTTCATGATTAGATTCAAGTTACACATTTGGGGCTGGAATACCATGAGAGTGCTGCTCTGCCTTTATCCATGACTTATATCAGAAGGCATATAGTATTGATTGCCTTTTACTGGTGATGTTAACTTTGACCACTTGGTTGAAGTGTCATTTGCTAAGTTTTTTCACTGTCAATTTACTATTTTTATGTTTGAAGTTAGTAAGTATCTTGTGTAAGAGATACTTTAAAACAATGGAAATATCTTACGAGCAAGAGAAGAATAGCTCCTGATCCAGGACTTGGCCTGGTATAACCATATAGCCCTTGATATTGCTATGAACGGTCTACGGCCATACTACCCTGAGTGCACCTGATCTCCTCTGATATTGCTGTGAACTGGCTGAGTTAGGATTTGACCAAAGATGAAAACATAAATATTGCCCAAACCACAAAATGTCCAAACATCCCCATATCCTGGTTACTATGCATGAGTGTTGCTTCTTTACCAATTAAAACTATAGCCTTATTCTAGTCTTTTCTCCTAGATAATATTTATTAAGATAATCATAGAAATAGCCCCATCCAAAAAAATCCCCCTTCCTTAAACCCTCTTGGACACCACCTAACACAAGTATAAATCCTAAAGCAAGTACTTTCTAATACCTTCTTATAGAGGAACAATACTGAAAGAAAAATATTCATGATTTTACTAATAATCAGAATAACAGAGATAAAATTACTACATTGAACTTAAGGACTTATTTCTTTATTAAAGATGCTTGACGGAAAGTGATAAGATAGAAAAATAAAAGATGTTTGTGATATATACAACTGCCAAAGAATTGCCATAAATCAATAAGAATATAGACTCAAAATCAAAATGGAAAAATGGACAAAATTTGTGAAGAAACTTTCACAGGAAGAAAATATGAATGACAAATAAGTATTTCAAAGTATACTTAACCTGATTAATAGAGAAATGAAATATAACATTGTTTATAGCTACTAGATTCACAAAACCTGAAGCCTATCAATATCAAGTGTTGCAGAGAATGTGACTCAGTAGGACAGCTTAAATACACTGTTGGTAGGAGTATAAATTAGTGCTAACAAATTGGAAAAATATTTGGCATTTTCATATGATAGAGATATTCCCATTTAAAGTGAATTTTCTAAATTAACTTCTGTACCAGAGATGTACAAAGATGTCCCTAGCAGCACAATTTATTATAATAATAATAATCAAGACCAACTCAAATATTTGTCAATCAAAGGTAGAATTGGAAAAAAAAAACAAAGGTAGAATTGGAAAAAAAAACACACATTGATGGGTTATGTCAAAGGGGCAACAACAACAACAAAAGCCAACTGAAAAATCTCCCAGTGGCCAAAACTTAAACAATTAGAGGAACAAAATTAACTAATTAATGAAGCAGTATTTAGTTATTACCTGAAGTTAGAATTAGATTAGATAGAGATAAAGGTTGCACACATTGTGAATACACTAACTGCCACTGAATTATTTGCTTTAATGCGGTTAATTTTATGTTCATGTGAATTTCATCTCAAACGAAAGTAGCAATTGGCAGCAGGATTAACAACAACCCTTAAGAGCACAATAATAATAAAGTCGACAGAATAGCATGATATAGCTCCACATTCTTCCATAACAGTCTCTGTTTCCTTAGATTTTTAGGAAAAAAAATTCTACGGTGAGAAATATTGGATTTGCATGGTAGGGAAATAAGAGCTCAGATAACTGATATTTGGAGAATTACTCTATAAGGTGTATGCTCTCCAGAAAGTGTAGCTGGGGTCGTATCGACTCAGAGTATTAACAGTTGCTATTAATGAATAAAGGGATTTTTCATTTACTAAATTATTTTTTAAAGAATGGGACACTAAAAAGCTGATTGGGAGCTCTTTGCACATGAATGGGGCTTTTTAAAATTTAAACTGTTTAGGGGACACTGAATATCAGTATCTTTAGGTTTTCTCAAAGACTGTTCAGATTTTTCAAGCAAGTAGGTTGCCATTTTTAGCAAATAAAAATTTAAAGTGCTCAATTAAATTTTATTTTATTTAAGCAAAGAGTAATTTTTGTAGAAGAAATGTGGCCCAATTATCCCAAGGGAATATACTTACATTGAAAAATTATTCATTCTTTGCCACGTAGTATTCCATTGTGTATATAAACCACAATTTCTTTATCCATTCATCAGGAGGGGAAGGAAAAAAAAAAAAGAGGTTAGAGTGGGAGAGAGACAAAGCATAAGAGACTGTTAAAAACTGAGAACAAACTGAGGGTTGATGGGGGGTGGGAGGGAGGGGAGGGTGGGTGATGGGTATTGAGGAGGGCACCTTTTGGGATGAGCACTGGGTGTTGTATGGAAACCAATTTGACAATAAATTTCATATATTGAAAAAAAAAAGAAAAATTATTCATTCTTTATCTGAAATTCAAATTTAATTGAGCACCCTATATTTCATCTGACAACCCTGTAGACAAGTCTCTTACAATCTGCTGCTTGGGATGTAGACATTTT
The DNA here is from genome assembly GCF_018350215.1 of Panthera leo. NCBI lineage: Eukaryota > Metazoa > Chordata > Mammalia > Carnivora > Felidae > Panthera > Panthera leo. The sequence continues at coordinate 63,655,665 of NC_056682.1, forward strand.
TTTTCACGTTTCTACCAATTTCTTATTATTTTTATTAAGTTTTTATTTTAATGCCAGTGTAGTTAACATACAGTGTTACATTAATTTCAGGTGTACAATATAGTGATTCAACACTTCCATAGCATTCCAACACCCAGTGCTCTTCACAAGTGCCCTCCTTAATCCCTATCACCTATTTCACCCATTTCTGCACCCACTTGCCCTCTGGAAACCACCAGTTCGTTCTCTATAGTTAAGAGTCTGTTTCTTGAGTTGTAGAATTTTTGCTGCCAGGATTCTTAGAGTTAGTTTCAAACAAAAGGCTGGAGCTACCATTTTTCCTATATAAAATTTCAAAGAAAGCCTCAGTTTTTAGTGTTGCTTTTTTACTCCTTTGGGAGAATAAACTTCCAGTCTTCTGTGGGGTGGAGAAGGCCATTTAGCAACTTAAATATTCTTAATCAACTTTTAAAATTCTATACCTATTTTTAGTTCTATGTTTACACCTACCTTCAGTTCTACCTTCATCCTCACTTCTAGATGTATGTTTCAACACCAGTTCCTGGTGAGTTTCACCATCTCTGGTGACAATTGTGTCTCTTCCTGGCTTTCTTTGCACCCAATTTAGGATTAACTTTACACTTCTTCTATGACAGTTACCACTCATTCATCTATTTTTCAGCTTTATAAATCCCTCCATCTGGGAAGGGAGCAGAGGCACATATTCACTTCAAATATTCTTTGAGCAGAAATCAGCCTATCTAAGTCTGTTCAGATTGCTTTAACAGAATACAATAGACTATTATGCCATACTGGTTATAACAATAGAAATTTCTGTGTAACAGTTCTGTAGGCTCGGAAGTCCAAGATCAGGATGCCAGGAGATTTGATGTCCCGTGAGGTCCTACTTCTGATTCATAGAGCTGTCATCTTTCTGTGGAGTCCTCACATGATAGAAGAGGCAAGAAAGCTCTCTGGTGTCTCTTTTATAAGGACACTAATCCCACTCTTGAGGAATCCACCCTCACGACCTAATAACCTCCAAGGTCTCTTCCTCAAATATCATCATATTGGGGATTAAGTTTCAATATATAAATTTCAGGGGCACATGAACATTCATTCTATAGCACAGATCTGGATGTTATAGTAGATGGCATTTAAAAAACAGATAATCTTGAGGCACCTGGGTGGCTCAGTCTGTTGACTCCAGCTCAGGTCATGATCTCATGGTTTGTGGGTTTGAGCCCCATGTCAGGTTTTGTGCTGACAGTGCAGAGCCTGCTTCAAATTCTCTCTCCCTGTCTCTCTGCTCCTCCCCCAGTCGTGCTCTCTCTGTCTCAAAAATAAACATTAAATTTTTAAATAGGTAACAGATAATCTTAAGTAAACTCTTTCTGACACTAAAAAGTGAGAGGACAATTCCCACTCATTTTATGAGGGAATATAATTTTGATTAAACAAGTCAGAAAAATATTTGCAAGAAAATGCATTTCACTTTTTTCACAGATATTAGGAAGCTATATCAAGCAATTTATTTTCTGTTAGAGTATTTATATTAAATTATTTATACTAAGATATTGAAAAATAAACATCTTGAGCAAGTTGAATTTATACCAGGAAAGTAAGGATTTTCTTAACCTTAGAAAACATGTTAATGTAATTAATCAAAAGACACAAAGTAAAAATATATAAACGGAAGAGGCATCTGATTAAATTCACTATCTTTTTAAGGGGAAACATTCACAGAAAACTAGAAATAGAAAAATAGGGATAACTTATATTCCTACCAAATATCAAGACTAAATAGCATATTATCTACCAAATATCAAAACTAAACTTCATATTTATCATTAATTCCAATTCATGTCAAGAACGACGAAAAGATGCCCACTATCTCTGGTATTAATCAGATTGTGCTAGGAGCTTTAATCAGCTCAGTAGGTGGGAATACGAAATAAAAGAAAAATAAATATAGCTCTCACTCTTTACATAAAAAGATGGTCTACCAGGAAAATCCAAAAGAATCTACAGGCAGACTATCTAAGAGAACTCAGCACACTGTGATTGCACAATAAATATACAAAAGCCAATTGCATCTTTCTACATCAGCAACATTTATTTTAATTGAAAATGTAGTTTTTCAAAGACAGGAAACCTAAGTACTTAGGTAAAATCTAAGAAATGAAGTTTTAGACTTTTAAAGAGAAAAATATAAAATTCCGTGGGAAGATATATTAGAATACCTGAGTAAAAGGAAGTTTGGAGTTTGGAAAATTCAAAAGAACAAAAGTGTCACTTAGCTCCTAATTTATTTTTATTACAATCGCATTTAAAGTTCAATACAGTTGTTTTCTCATGTGATTTTATATGGAAATTTAAAAGCCAATTCAAAAATTCTCATTTATCAGTAAAAGGTGAAGAATAACCCTAAAAATTTAAGGAGTACAGACAGGATAGATTCACCTCGGCAGATATGAAGACCCATGATGAGGCTGTCAAAATGCAAAAAGTTACAAACTGATGCAGAGTTTGAATATCAGTCTAATGTAATGCAACCAAGAGCTAAGAATGAGACTCATTCGTATGAAGCCACTTTGTAAATTATAGAGGTGTCATTACAAATCTAGGAAGGACAGATGGTCTGTTCAATACATGGTGCTGGGACAATTGGGACAATAAAATTATATTCTTATCTCACAGTATGCATAAATTAATTTCAGATAGATTAAAGGCCTAAATATGAGCAAGCAACACTTTCAAATATTTAGCAAAAATATTGGGGAAAATATTGTGTCAGCATAGATAGAGGAGACTTTCTTAAGTAAGATGCAAAAGACACAAACAAAAAGTTAAAATAATTGATAATTTGGTTTACATCAAAATTATAAATTTCTGCATTCAAAAGACACTATACTCAAAGTCATAGCTTGAGGAAAAAAAATATTTCTGACAAAGGATTAGTATCCAGAAGGTTTAGAGAACTGCAAATCAATAAGAAAAAAGACATCACACACAACTCATAGATAAGTAAGCCCAAACTGGCAATTCAACTGTGAAGTGGCATCATTATTAGCCAGGAAAATACAAGTTAAGATATGGACGAAATACTTTATGCTCATCAGATTGGAATATTTTTAACTTGGTTTATTTTTTTATTTTTTAAAATTTACATCCAAATGAGTTAGCATATAGTGCAACAATGATTTCAGGAGTAGATTCCTTAGTGCCCCTTACCCATTTAGCCCATCCCCACTCCCACAACCCCTCCAGTAACCCTCTGTTTGTTCTCCATATGGAATATTTTTAAATTTATATTTAATTTAAATTTTAGTTAGCATACCATGCAATATTGGTTTCAGGAGTAGAATTCAGTGATTTATCACTTACCTACCACACCCAGTGACCATCACAAGTGTCCTTCTTGGTACCCATCACCCATCCAGCCCATCTCTCACCTACCTCCTTCCATCAACCCATGATTTGTTCTCTACCATTAAGAATCTCTTATGGTATATTTCCCTCTCTTTTCTCCCTGCCTTCCCGTATGTTTATCTGTTTTGTTTCTTAAATTCCACATTTGAGTGAAATCATATGGTATTTGTCTTTCTCTGATTGACTTATTTCACTTAGCATAATACACTCTAGCTCCATCCACATTGCAAATGGCAAGATTTCATTCTTTTTGATGGTTGAGTAATATTCCATTATATATATATTCATATATATATGAATATATGTATTCATATATATATTCATATATATATGAATATATGTATTCATATATATATTCATATATATATGAATATATGTATTCATATATATATTCATATATATATGAATATATGTATTCATATATATATTCATATATATATGAATATATGTATTCATATATATATTCATATATTCATATATATTCATATATTCATATATTCATATATACATTCATATATATTCATATATATATTCATATATATTCATATATATTCATTCATCTTCTTTATATATTCATCAGTAGATGGATGTTTGGGGTCTCTCCATAGTTTGGCTACTGTTGATAATGCTGCTATAAACATTGGGGTATAAACACATCACATCTGTATTTTTGTATACATTGGCTAAATACCTCATAGTGTAATTGCTGGATTGTAGGGTGGATTTTTTTTTTTAATCTGAAAGTACTAAATGCTGTTGAAGATTTGGAGGAACAGGAACTCTCATACACAGCATGAAGGGGAGAGTGTAATTCAGTACAACCATGTTGGAAAGTTACTTGCTTATATTTACAGGATACTATTGAAATTTCAACCTGGAAATTTCATTCTAGGTACATATGCATCAGGAAATATATGGTAAGAATCTTCAGTGAAGCATTGTTTTTAAGAGAAGAACTGGAAACAACTTAAATATTCATTAGTTGGATAATAAATGTATTAGTTGTGGTATTTTCATACAGCAGAGTACTATTCAGCAGTTAAAATGAATGAATAGCACTGTATGCATCAACATTGACAATGCTATTCAGAACATGGAGAATAAAAAATGTGAGTTGAGAAATAATAGGTACAGTTTGATACCATTTTAGAATTAAAAATTTGTATAATAATATAGGGGCACCTGGGTGGCTCAGTCGGTGAAGCATCCGACTTCGGCTCAGGTCATGATCTCATGGTTTGTAGGTTCAAGTCCTGCATCGGGCTCTGTGCTGACAGCTCAGAGTCTGGAGCCTTTTTTAGCTTCTGTGTCTCTCCCTCTCTCTCTGCCCCTCCCCTGCTCATTCTCTGTCTCTCTCTGTCTCTCAAAAATAAATAAATGTTAAACAAATTTTAAAAATGTGTACAGTAATATAAAATATTGTTTATGGCTACATGCACATGTAGCAAAATTGTAAAATTATGCACAAAAATGATTCATGCCAAATTCAGGATGGAAGTTATGTCTGGGAAAAGAAGGAGAATGGAAAATCGAAAAGGTATACAGTAGGCTTTAACTGTATCTGAAATGTCTAATTTCCTAAAAAAAAAAAAAACTCTAAGGCAAATATAGTGTAATATTAAGGTTGACAAAGCTTGTGTTAACTGTATTGTTATATCGTTTTTTCATGAAATATTTTATAAAATGTAAACAAGGTGAAGATAAAAGATCTGGGCATAAAAATAAGAAACTTCAGGGGATAAGTTAAAATATTAGATGTACCATGCCATAGGTCACTCTAAAAATGTTTCAGCTTCTTTCTTCACTTTTTCCAGGGGGCAGTTTTTTCTAGTATGCCCCCCTAATGAAGAAAACCTGGTAGCAGAGACTTTAATTGTATTTTAAATATAGAGATTAAGTCTTGTTACAAGTCAGTGGGCATCTAAGTGTTTTTATTGGCAGGTTACTTGGCAATTCTCTGTACTACTTCCAATAGTGCCCATTTCATATCTTCACCACTCTTTTCCCTGGTTACATTTAATCTTGTTTTCTCATTCTTGTCCAGTGACCTGTCCCTGAGGAGATGCCAGGTGGGAGTGAACTCAGATACTTGCATCTGCTCCCATCTTTTCCCTTTCCTCTCTAGTCTCAGAGGATGATAGGTCCTGCCTTTTATGAACTTGGTGCTGCACCATAGGCCTCTCTAGAGCACTTCCTCCCTTTCACTGTATCTGCAACCTCTTCCCTCTGACTTACTTTCTCTGTGTCTGTTCTCTTATCTGTAAAATGGAGGCAGTATATACTAATTTCCATCATTGTGATAAGCATCAAATGAGATCAGAGAACCTATGTAAATGTTAACTTTTACTGGAACAGCCATATGTCTTCAAGATATAATAATTTGTAACCTAGGTTTTTAAGTATAGAAAGACTTTATTGCCTTCCTTGCAAGGGTTCTTTTGATATGATATAATATTTTTCTCTAAAATACCTACAGAAAGCACTTGCACAAATAAATTCATAAACAGAAACCAGGAAAGGAAAAGAGAATTAAATGTATGCCAAGTGTTAAGAGGGAACTACAGGGAAGATATTCAAAAGTTTGTAGAGAATTATTCATTTGATAATCATTTTGGATTGCCCTCACTCTAATTTTTTTTTCTCATAAGGTGATATTTTCTTCTCTAGAGCTAATCAGAAAAATGTTTGAGTTCTGAAAGTACATGTTTTAAAGTTGATAAAAAATAGCGTGTTGTCTTATGTTCAAATTTGTAAATTGATAGTGCTTTGAATGAACAGCAGGACATAAAAACACTTTTGAACAGGAACAGTATTATGAAGCATTACAGATGCTCCTTTTGGACTAGCTGCTCACTTCCTAAATAGATTTATTTGATAGCTTTTCTCATTTAATAAAAGTATGAATTAGAAAAATATGAACAGATTGTAATAACCAAAAATAAATGAACTTGACAACCTGGAAGAGGAGCATTTGCCAACGGACTGAATAATAATGTAGGAGAACTTTGGCATGCACAATTTGTGTATGAATAAGAAACAAAATTTTTGACATTTAAGTTTAGAACAGACTGCTTAGAAGTGGATTTTGGAAAAAATAACATTTTTAATATCCTAAAATGTGTTTTCTAAAATATAGAGTCAACTATGTTTTACCTGATAATTTTAAATATCTTGTTTCTCTCTGTCCCCCCTTCTTTCTTCTTTCATTTCAAAAATGCAAAAATATAATCCAGATAAAGATGACTATAATGAACACTATTGAACTTCTGATTTTGAATCCATATTACCCATGAAAAGTGTAAAAGTCAACCTTTGACTTAAATATCTTGATGACAGTTGATAGCTCTGAAAGTAGAATCATCATCTTTTTAGAAAACTGGCATGTTCATTTCAGCTGTTTCCTGCTACCTGTGTAATTTTTTTAAACTTAAGTTTTATTTTAATTCCAGTGAGTTAACACATAGTGTTGTATTAGTTTCAGGAGTACAGGTTTACAGTATAGTGATTCAGCACTTTCATACAACACCCAATGCTCATCACAAGTGCACTCCTTAACTCCCATCACCCATTTAACCCATTCCCCGCCCTCCCTCCCCTCTGGGAACCATCAGTGTGTTCTCTATAGTTAAGAGTCTCTTTCTTGGTTTGTTTCTCTCTCTCTCTACTGCTCTTTTTTTTCCCTTTGCTGGTTTGTTTTGTTTCTTAAAATCATATGGTATTTGTCTTTCTCTGACTAACTTTTCTCGTATACTCTCTAGCTCCATCCATGTCATTGCAAATAGCAATATTTCCTTCCTCTCTATAGATGCATAATATTCCGTTACATATATATATACATACACACACACACACACACACATATATATATATATATATATATATATATATATATATATATATATATATACCACATCTTCTTTATCCATTCATCAACTGATGGACACTTGGACTGCTTCTGTATCTTGGCTACTTCTGTATCTTGGCTACTGTAAATAATGCTGCTATAAACATAGGGGTGCATGTATCCCTTTAAATTAGTGTTCTGCTATCTGTGTAGTCTTAAGCAAGTCACTTAACATCTCCAAACCCCAGATTCCTTATATATATGAAGAAAATAATAATTTAAGAGTGATATGATAATCAAAATGAAGCAATGCATCTGACAGTGTTAAAAACTATACATTTTATAAACTATGCAAAAAGAAGATATGTATACATTTTACACATCATCATTTCCTCACTGTAATTGTCTAGAACCATATATCAGAGCATCCAGGCAACTGAGCTTTTATTTTTCTTTCATATATTTGGCATTGTGTAGAATCATCCAAGTCGCCATAAACCAATTGTGCTTGAATCTAGTTAAGCATTTAAGTAAAGAAGCTTTAAAAAAAATTTTTTTAATGTTTGTTTATTTTTGAGAGAGAAAGAGACTGACAGAACATGAATGGGGTGGGGGTGGGGAGGGGGGAGACAGAGAGAGATGGAAACACAGAATCTGAAGCAGGCTCCAGGCTCTGAGCTTCAGCATACATGGGGATTGAACTCATGAGCTGTGAAATCATGACCTGAGCCGAAGTCGGATGCTTAACCGACTGAGCCACCCAGGCACCCCTAAGTAAAGAACCTTAAAGAGGTGATCTACTCTCTTTGTATTATAGCTAAAGAAACAAAGGTACAGAGAAGGGAGAAACCCAAGGAAAAAGAAGTAGCTCACTAATAATTAGAGCAGGACCGAGGGCTCAGGTGTTCTGAATCTCTCCTGATAGTAATCTTTTTATTCTTCCATTCTCCCTTCCTACCCAAAGGATAGGGATACAAACCCGTGCTTATTGATTTTGTGAACCCTGTGTCAGGTATTTTCTATGGGTTCTTCCAAATGACAAACATTTCCTGAATACCTGATGTGGAATTGGAATTTAAAGATAAAGATAAATAAAGTACCACCATTGTCCGCCAGCAACCACAAAATAATAGAGGAATAAATGTGTCTGAAAAGAGCTGCAATAAATTGGGATATGCGCTTTAACAGAAGTATGTTTTTATAAAAAGGGTCAGGAATAATACTTTAAAAAGGGACCAGAGAGGACAGGGTAGATTTCTGAAAAAGGAGACACTAATTTTGATGAGTCACATCGTGTGTGTGTGTGTGTGTGTGTGTGTGTGTGTGTGTGTACAAGAAGGTGGGAGGACTTGAAAGAGAACACCCCCCCAAATGACAACACGTGCAAAAGTATGGAAGAACAACAATGACAACAAAAACCATGATGTGTGTGCAAAATAGACAGCAGGCAATTTAGCTGTCTGTATACTGTGTGTAAGGGAGGGAGCAATAGGGGGCGGGTCGCGAGAGGGAACAGCTGGAGAGAGGTGAGTCCAGCTCTGACCTGAGTCTAACTCCAGACCTGAGTTAAGATGCAGGAATCAAGAGTCAAAGCAAGTACTGTAGCGTGGAGTGCTTACAATCAAAACCAGCGGGAAAGCTATTAATGGGTTTCATGTTGGTGGACTGGACTCCTGTAAGTATTGCTTTTGGTGTTGTTGTTGTTGTTGTTTTTCCAATTAAAAAAAATCTCCCTGGAGCAGAACCTAGGGAGAATTAAGATGCTAAAAACTGGAGTGGAAAGGCAAGTTAGGAGACCACCGAGAAATGGCGGGATTTGCTGTGAAGCATCGGGAAACATGGAAATGCAAGAAGAGATGACAGAAAAGATAAGGTGGGTATTGATAGCCCCATGCCGCAAGTGAACAAATCAAAGCTCAAAAAAGCTAAGTAATTAGCCCAAGGCCACACAAGCTGGGAAGGAGAAAAATCAAGATTGAAACATCTGTCTCTGTTAACTCTAATGCCAGGGCCAGCCTCCAAGCTGCATTCCCTTGGGTGGGTCCCATCTTCTTCCCTGGAGGAAGAGGACCACTTTCTTCACACCCAAAAGCTCTGTATGGCCGGAAGGTGGCGTTCTTCAACACAATTCTTTCTTTTTTTTTTTTTTTTAATGTTTACTTATTTTTGAGAGACAGAGTACGAGAGGGGGAAGGGCAGAGAGAGAGGGAGACACAGAATCCGAAGCAGGCTCCAGGCTCTGAGCTGTCAGCACAGAGCCTGACATGGGGCTTAACCCTCAAACCATGAGATCATGACCTGAGCTGAAGTCAGACGCTCAACCGACTGAGCACCTAGGTGCCCCAGCACAACACTAATTCTAATGTGGCAGCATGTGTCCTCGGTTAGACATTTTACTTTAGCAATGTTATATTTACTCTTGACAAAACTGCTGCGAGAATACATTTTACTTACTTTTTGGCAATGTTATTGATAGTAGTATCTCTGAGTTAGTCTGAATCCCGGGGGGGGGGGGGGGGGAATGTACTTTAAAAATTTATTAATACAACTTGTTTTTACTTCTGAATAGGCTCGCTGATCCTAAGTAATTTGTCTAGACTTCTCACTCTCTCTCTCTCTCTCTCTCACATTTTCTTATAGAATGGTGGGAAATAATCTGTAAAAATTATGAAGATAGGGAAAATTTGATAGAATTTTAGTAAATTTTAATAAAATCAAAGCTTGCTTACTACTTGGAATCATTTAAAATTTTTCATGTATATTAAATTTAATATACTGTTTAATGTCTATTTTATAATAAAAATAAGATGAAGATTAAACTTTTTCTGACTTTTACCTGGATACTAATCTATAAATAAGAAAATCACTCTTAGATTTCTTGTAGAAATCTTTTACTTGACTAAATGAAACTTTGTCAATGGAACTCTAAAGTAAAACAAATTCTTTTTTCCACAAAACTGTACAATTTTGAATTGTATAATTCGAATACTTAACAGGACATTTTAATCTTGGCACGTTTGGGAGGGGACCATTTTAGGGACAACTTTGGTCAAAGAAGTGAAAAGATTTGCAGAATCTAGGCTTTCGTGATGACACTGGGTCAAACTGACAGCTGCTTTAGGTGTGAGTTGCTCTTAGTAAATTTCCTGTCGTTGGAATAAACAAACTCACGTTTTATGGGTGCTCTCAGCTACGTGGAATGTCTGATTATTTAAGTGCCTTGTGGTTCAGTGCTTTAAACAGTAGAATTAAAAATGAGCTTAAGAAATTGTGAAAACCCAGCCAGGGGTTGCAAGTTGATTCAAGACAAATGTAGCTAACAATCCTCAGTTTCCTCATCTAAGGACAAAAAATAACAGTACCTATCTGTGTTAGCCAGGGTGCTGCAGAGAAACAGAAACGATAGGATATGTTGCAGAAAGAATTGTCATCTGAGCCCAAAGGCAGTCAGTTGTCAGAATTCCTTCTTGCTGGGGGAGGCCATTCTTTTTCTGTTAAGGTCTTCAATTGATTGGATGAGACCCCTCCACATTACAGAGGGCAATCTGCTTTACTCACTGATTTAATTGTTAGTCTCATTAAAAACAAAAGCAAAAACAAACAACTTTCACAGAAATATCCAGAATAATGTTTGACCAAATATCTGAATGTCATGGCCCAGTCGGGTTGACATAAAATTAACCATCATACTATTTCAAAAGAATGTTCTGAGCATTAAATTATTTAATACATGTAAAACACTGTATTAGGACATTGGCACCTAACACGCACTGAATATTAAATCCTATTATTTTGTTGTTATTAATATTCAAGCAGTGACCTAGAGTGGTAGTGAAAAAAAAAAAAAGACTATTGTTTTATACCTTGTATAGGAACGATGAGAGACATTTTAAGTGAGCATGAAAAATAGTGAACATGATGTAGATAGGAACTTCCTAGTAAATTATCAGATGTTCTCATTCAAATCGAACTTTTGTGAAGAGAAATGCATTTATGTATCTATCCCAAAGTAAACACACTGAGAAAAAAATTATTTTACATCGTTCTCCTTGGCACTTTTAGAGATACAACTCTTTCCTTTCCAGTGGCAAGAGAGAGTTCAATTCTTCAAATCTGGTCAGGAAAAGCAGCTTGCTTCTATTTAAAGTTAAAATTCATTCTTCATCTTTCTCTCTCCCTTTTGCTACTGCTGGGAAATCAGTATAAAATAAAGGCCCATCTCATAAAATCTTAGGCAGCAGCATAGTTACATTATTCACACTTAGTTCAAATGGAGAAGTTCATTCCAACCAGAAAAGTTATGAAAGATATGCAGTTCCCAGGAGGAGTGGGCCTTCTGCCAGATAAATCATTCACCAACGCACGAGGCTGCAGCCTGGCCTTCCCTCCTTGCACCTGTTTCATTGCAGGATCCTTTACCGCCTGGCTTCGGCTGCCCACGTGCTCATCTAACAACTGAAGCCCAAAGTTCAGAGATCAGCAGTTTCTTGTTCTGACAGTGATGATGATCTCCCTTTCTTCATTAATTGTGAATTCTATGGAGTTTTTTTTTTTTATTATTATAATCTGTCAGGAACTCTTTACTCAGACTCCTTAATAAATCATCTCTTTTCTCAAGCGACTGTTCTGACTTTCCATTTATTCCAAGATGGGTTGAAATTACTAACTTTTATTATAAACACCCTTGGCTCCTTTTCTCCCCCCTACAGACTTTGAATTGCTTTCTTTCCCCTCTCCTGTCATCTGGGAGTTCGTTCTGTGTGCAGAATGTTTTGCCGCTTTGGGTATGAGAAAGCATTGTTCTGCTGCTCTTTTCTTGTCCTGTGTTCTTTGTTTCTCAGCCTTATTAATAGTTAATCTTATAAAGGCCTCTGCTCACTTTGCAGTTGCAGGTGTGCTAGGCAGGTACTGGTGTAACTCAGCCTGCCAGAGGGCTGGACTAGCTGCTCAACTGGGCAAAATGAGAAAATGAGGCAACAATGCTATGCTGCCCTTTGCCTCTCCTCTTGGGTGCCCACCCCTCCAATTCTTTTGTTTTTAATGTTTATTTTTATTTTTGAGACAGAGAGAGAGAGAGAGCAGGGGAAGGGCAGAGAGAGTAAGACAGAGGACCTGAAGCAGGTTCTGTGCTGACAGCAGGGCTCAAACTCACGAACCGTGAGATCACGACCTGAACTGAAGTTGGAAGCTTAACCAGCTGAGCCACCCAGGCACCCCAACCCCTCCAATTCTTGAAGCTGTGCTCCCTTTCCATTCCCCCAGCCAATTCTCTTCCTCAGCCTTAAGGAAGCTAATTAGCTTCTCCAAGAAGCTAATTTTCATTTAGGAGCTAAGGATCTCATGTTGCATGGTACATGCTGGTTAGGTAGCTTGTGCAAGCACACCCTGAATGCCTCTGTTAATCACTCTATAGAGAATGTAGAGATCCTGTTCCCCCTCCATATTCCCATCAAACAGAATATGCAGAAGAATGTTTGCTCGGCATTCAAGGTCAGGGGATCTGGGGATGGCCATCCAGGAGCATCTCCCTTATAATGAAAAGCGTCTGGATGGCAGGCCTTGATATCCTTGGAAACAGTGGCTGTGCAGGAAGGGGAAGGGCCATTGATAGTTGCTAGGTGAAGTTCCTATGATATAAAAACTTGCTGCACATAGATCCTGTAGTACATGGTTTGTCCAATTGGCCGCTCTTGGACTTGCTGTATATAAGTTCTCCCAATAAACCTATGTCTCCTTCCCTGTTTCTGGGTCTTTTCTTGGCTTAGAGTCTACTGGGGGTGCGGCTACACATGTTACCTCTTATTTCCATTATATTTGAGTACCATGTGAAGAGAGAAGTATTCAACCCAAAGAAATAAGAGTTGAATATCCTGGCTCATTTCAACCACATTATATAGGTAATTACATACTCTATTTGTTTGGGAGTCTTTAAAGAAAGTCTCATTATAAAGTAGATTGTTCTGGATTCCTGATAAGCATAGCAAATGTAGTGGAAACTTCTGGTTTCCCATTCTGACCCCCCTTGCTGTGCTGGTATAGTCATCCCTAGTCGCTTACAGTGTTAGCTGCTAATAGTTCACAGCTATACCCTCCCAGAAGAATTCCCATTCACCAATTGAAGCCACCTAGCCTGAAATTTTCTGGGAAGTTATGCCCATCTCTGGGACAATCTACGGCTATGGCCAATGGCTGACTGATACACAGTACAAAATCCCACCCAAAGCTAGAACTACTGAGGGTTACCATTCAGGCTCCTGAACCCATAAACTCAGCCTGAAACTGGTTTCGGTTAACTCACATCTTTGTTTAGGATACTACGTATGCATACTCTGTTTCCTTCACTTCCGTCTAGAGTTATCCTGAGAAAACTGTCTCAAAATCAGTTGCACAGGAGCACCTTGATTGATAAGTTGGTTTCGCGTCCAACTTCAGCTCAGGTCATGATTTCGTGGGTTCGTGGGATCAAGCATTGCATCTGGCTCACTGCTGTCAGCCTGCCAGCACTGAGCCCCCGTTGGGTCCTCTGTCCCACTCTCTCTGCTCCTCCCCCACCCATACTCGCAAAAAATAAATAAAACATTAAGAAAAATGAGTTGCACTAGAATGTACTTTTAGACTCTTGCTTCTAGGAGACTTGACTGAAGACCCTGAGAATAAGCTTTGGGAACCAGCAAACCATGAGACTGGAAAGAAAGGAGGGGCATTTTTTTGCACAAAAAATTGGTATTTCAAATTTTAAAAAATAGCATTGAAGCACTCATCAGAGAGAAAATCAGAATTTTGACTTTTTAAAAGAGTTTCATATTGCTTTTATTTTGGATTACATGGGGCAGGACACACAATCTCCTGAGTGCTCAGTTACTCTGTATGTCTTAATCAAACATTGGCAGTAAGAAAAGGAATCTATCACAAACTCTTGTTTTTCAGTCATCCAAAACTACATGCCTCTATGGCTTCATGAAAGAAAAACATACATAAATAGTAGAATTCACAAATTTAACTATGTGCAAATCTCCTAACTATAAATGAATCTTCCAAAAGGAGAGCATTGGTGAGTTGCTAGGTGGTGATGTCTACTGCAGGATTTTGCACATGGCCATCTAGGAGCAAATTATGGTGCAGGGAGGTGTGGGAGGCTCTGGTATTTTCTGTGTATTAGAGGAAGTCAGACCACTTCTAGTCAAAACCGTGAGCTTCTTTTGCTGGGCATCTTGTGTAGAAATCTATCTCAAACACAGAGAAAACCCAAAGATTTTATCCTTCAGTGGCAGTAGGCTCCTTATTGAACACAGAACCATTTAAATGTAGGTTATCCTCTTATTAGATGGGCCATATCTCTTCAGTTTTCTACAACCCAGAGTCATGTCTATCTATGCTCGCGTCTCAAATTTAAAGCAGCTAGATTCATCCATGTAAAGCACACTTTCTACCCATGAAATTAACACCTTCCTTGTTCTCATTCTTCATCTTCTATGGTTCTGCCCTGATTGAAGGATTTTTCACCCCATCCCTGATCTGCCTCTGGACCTTCTCATTGTACCATGGTGTTTGGTTTCACTTGGTTTGACTCTCTGCTCCTCCTTTACTTTCCTCTCTTCTCTACCTCTTCATACAAGCTCCTGCAGATGGATAATCCACTTGGGCATCCTCCGGAATAAGTGTACCTGCACTGACTCATTCTTCAGTCATACCCCTGCCTCATAATGTTTTTGACAATGTCTTCAATGTATCTTTTACAACAGAATAAGACAAATAGAACACAAGGGAAGCCACCAAACAACCACTGCCAAGCTCCAAATAGATTAAGCTCTGAAATTCTACCACCTTTGCTCCAAGTTTTGTGAGATCCCAGTGGGATGGAAGGTGAGCTGACTTCTGAAATCTCTCCATTGACCTGATCCCATCAATCAGTTTTCTCACTAGGGGGATGCTAGCTTACAGAATGCCTCCTGTCCATGTTGCAATTACTAGAGCTCTGGGAACAGGGTCAAAACTCTTTTTGTATAATGACTGTATCTATTGCTGAGTATCTCTTATTGCACAACAACTACATGACAGGCACCATGCCAGATACTTTTTTTTCTTTATTTTTAATCCATATTGCTGCATGCAGGCATAAGTATTATCTCCATTCTTCAAATGAAGTTGTGGTTTAGAGGGGTTAAAGTCAGACATCAGACATAAAGGGACAGATTTGGATGTGTCTGTTTTCCAAGGCTGTATTTCATTCTCTCTCTTTTCATTGTCATCCAACTACTCACCTCAGCCTAGCAACTATCCACTTGCAGAATCCCCTGTATTAGTTATCTATTGCTGGTAGCAAGCTTAGTGACCTAAAACAACATACATTTATTATCTCAGTTTCCATTGGTCAGAGGTTGCTATGACTTAGCTGGATTCTTTGCTCAAGGTCTCAAAAAGTGCAATCAAGGTGTCAACTGGGCTTCGTACCTTTCTGAAGCTTGGTGTCCTTTTCCAAGGTATTAACAAAATTCATTTCCTTGCAGCTGCATGGCTGATAGCTCTGGCTTTACTGGCTGTTGATTAGGGGTCACCGTCATATCCTAAAGGTCTTCTTCCAATTCCATTGGCAAAATATGGTGGTCACTTCTTGAAGAGCAGCAGGAGAATCTCTCTGCAGTGTGTTATGACAGAGTCTTATCAACTTAACCTAATTAAAGGAGTCATCTCTCACACCTTTGCCATATTCCATTGATTAGAAACAAATCACAAGTCATACCCACACTCGAGTGGAGGGGATCCCATGGGGAGGATCTAATTGGGGGTCACATTAGGGTGTTTCTGCCACCCTCCCTTTCCAATATTCTCACAGGGCTGCTGGTGAAGGTTCAAGAAACACAGCCCAGAGTACAAGAGATAAAGTTCCCACTGAAGCTGCTGGTTCCAGCTGCCATTTTCCTCCCCCATTTAAGTGGGGAGGATATTATTTATCTACTTTGCTGGGGCAGGGTGACAATTTGGCCATAGAATGCTTTGATACCCATGATGAAAGGCTTCTTTATAAAGCCAAAGTACATTTTTTTTTTCCCAAAAAAGAAAAATAGAAAGAAGTCATCTGTTGCTAGGGAAACCACAACCTTTTGCTGTGCTTATTTAGAAAAGAGACATATTCAAGACTCTTCACCGTAGGAACTGGGGTTGTGCTTTATGTTGGTGAGAATAAACAAAGAAAAAATATCAATCCTATCAAATGAAAAAAAATCCATTATCTTGTATCTTGCTGAAAAGGTTTTATTCTCAGGGGTTCAATTCAAGATTCACCCCCTCTTTTCCCTTGCTATTTTTGTCTAGAAATTTCCTTTAAATTCGGCAGAATCTTTGGGTCTCAGCAAAACATGAGAAGCTGAAGGGATATTGGGCAAGCTAGAAAAATTCATTCCAGAAGGGCATGGCTAAGAGGCTATAGACTCTTCCCCTTCTGTTCAGATTGTGCCTGGGCACTAAGTCAAGAAAGAGTCTCAGAGAATTTTTTTAGTACTCTTGCTTAGTATGTCATTAGACTTTTCATATTGCTTAAATGATCACATTCTTGCACACATACTGTGGTTCAAGTCACACTTTTAAAAGGCAGTTCTATTTTCAGGTGTCTGGAATTTTAGCTAAAATAGTTTGATGCAGGGGTGCCTGGGTGGCTCAGTCAGTTAAGCATCCGACTTCGCTCAGGTCATGGTCTAGTTCATGGGTTTGAGCCTCCCGTCGGACTCTGTGATGACAGCTCAGAGCCTGGAGCCTGCCACGGACTCTGTGTCTCCCTTGCTCTCTGCCCCTCCTTCGCTTGCACTCTGTCTTTCTCTCTCTCAAAAATAAACATTAAAAATTTTTTAAATACAATAAAATAAAAAAAATAAAATAAGTTTGATGAAGTTTGACCCCAAACGCTTCCTTTTCAGACCCTTTAGATCCAACTCTTCTTTGTGGCACGATAAGAGGCTTCCTCTTCTAGTGCCCTGGTGAGCAGGCTCACTGAGACAAGCCTCCAAACTGCTAGGCCAGACTGCCTGCCACCATCTCTTGAGGCCCAATGGAGCTTCTGGTTGACGTCTCTTCAGGGATATTCTGGGGGATACTTTACTTGTGAAAATGTGGAGATGGGACAGGATGGGGCAAAGAGATAGTAACTAGAATATTCTGACCTACGGAAATAGTGTTACATAACAATGGTGTATGCCTGAGGACATGGCCCTGATTAGCCTCACTTAAAATCTAAAAATGAAAAGTCGTGTGGAAACTGAGGAGAATTTTATTCTGGATTGGCCTTGTGTGTAGTCTGTATGTCACTAATTCCTCTGTTGTTAGTCTCCGTAGGAAAAATATCCCAAAGTGGGTTTTTGGCTTCTCTTCTCTACTCCTAGGTGAAGAACGTGTGCTATTGAAGATCATTCTCTCCTATTTCTTCAAAAGGCCCATGCTCATCAAGAGGCTAGGGAGAGGAGTGTGGATTCAGGAACCCGAGTTATGGAAAGCCCATGTACTGGGTAAGCAGAGCTTTGCAGGCAGTTTGCTACAATGTGAATTGCAGATAGTTACCTAATAAAGGGAACGGCTATTTTATTTCTTCTTTTTGTTTGGAATGTGTCTTTCATATATCTGTGCTCTGTGAGCCTATGTCTGTGTTCATGAGGTGATATTTTATTCAGTATTGTGGTGACATTAAAGCTTGTTAAGTCAGGCTCTAAATCAGACTCTAAGTCAGGCTGGTTAAGTTCTCTAAAAAAAATTCTCAAATTATTACAGCCAAAGTGTAACCAATGTTACACTGAGAATCATAAATACAATTCAAATAAATACAAAATAAAAAATGTATTCTTTAGTTCAACTTAAAAGTTAAAATGTAATATTTAAAACAGTGGTTTGTATCACTATTTTGTCATAGTCATTTTTATGATACTAAAAGAACTATGTGAACTACGTTTCTAATTATCATTTAATCTCAATAGGGTTTAAATGTATAACTTTCTAAAGAAAAGGCAGCCATTTTAATTTCTGCATCTGCAAAAGTAACGTTACATGAGGCCAGATGTGTGAATTACTTCAAGTTATATGGAAAATTTTGTCTAGGGAATATTAGAAGGATAAGGGTTTGAAAAAATAAATATGCCATTGTATTCCCCAATTTTCAGTATTACTATACTAATAACTATTAGAAACTAGGAGTGAAAATGCTAATATTCTTCTAATTATAAGTTATGGGCAGCACAATATGTTCCTAATAGCACTACATGCTTTGTTCATATTCAGTAGTGTAAGGAAAAAAATTAAAACCACTCAGTTTAACACGGTTGCATATCAGTAAAGCTTAGCTGTTTTTAAGCTCTTCTTCAAAAGTAAACCCGACAGGCTGGTTTAAAAATATCTACCCATAATCTCTGCCTCATAGGTGTCTATGTTTCTGTAAGGTAAAAAGCATCAAGAAGGTCAATGAAATGTGCAGAAAGAGTAAGAATAACTGGAAACACTTACCTGTGGTTAGCCTGCTCTGTCTGAATATAACAGAGTATAATGGCTTACAGTGGTGAATTGAGTCATCAAATTTATTTACTGATAGTCCATCTACTTGCTATTTTAGATCAATTCACAACTTTCAGGGGGAAATAATTTCATAAACTGGAAAAGAGAATTAAAGATGAAATATAATTCTAGAAAACAATTCAAGAAAAAAATTTACTGAGTTTGAGAAAAACATCTTTTGATATCAAACTAAACTTAATTCTAGACCACACACAAATATTTTTCTTCTTTTTAAAAACTGTTGGAAATTGAAATAATCATGGGCTTATTTGGAAATAATTTAATTACCTTGGATCACATATCAAGTCATAAACATGAACTGCATATTTAGTGGTTATAGAACTTAGAAATAAGATTTCATCAACCAACATTCTAACCAGCCTATTCTAAAAGTTAGTAATTATATGCTTTATGACCTTCTCCATGTACTCTCTGCCTGTGAAGTTGTTCCCCAAAATATTTTCAATAGAATTTGACAATTAAAATGGTGAAGTTTCAAATACCTGATTAGAGAATCTCCTAATCTTTTGCATTGACCAGATCATTTCATATGGCTTATCACTAACCTGTGGAGTGAGATGATTACAGACCCATTGTTTCTACCTTGTTTTGCTCTCTGGAAGATGAACAGAGATGGCACCAGATTTTTTTCAAATCCCGCACTCACTTTGTACAAATACAAATGCAGACAAAACATTGCTCTGAAATGTACTTTAGCAATGAACAAATGATAGATCTGAGACTCAGATAAAGGTATTTGCCTCAGGTTGTGAAGACAGCATTGGAGCTGAGACGAAAGCGAAGATTTCCTGGTTCTTAGTTCAGCGATCTCACAGTACACTGTTGAGGCATCAGAATTTGTTTTAATTGTGGGAAGGAAATACAAAAGTACTACACTGTGATTTTCAGAACTATTTATGGACTTCCATAGGACACAGTTTCCAAATTATTTTGGAAACTTAGGTTAACACCTGCTACTTTTATTTTTATTTTTTTTAAATTTTTTTTTCAACATTTTTTTTTTTTAATTTATTTTTGGGACAGAGAGAGACAGAGCATGAACGGGGGAGGGGCAGAGAGAGAGGGAGACACAGAATCGGAAACAGGCTCCAGGCTCGGAGCCATCAGCCCAGAGCCTGATGCGGGGCTCGAACTCACAGACCGCGAGATCGTGACCTGGCTGAAGTCGGATGCTTAACCGACTGCGCCACCCAGGCGCCCCGACACCTGCTACTTTTAAATAAAGGAAAACATTTTCATTCTTTATACAATTTTCCTGCTTCCACTAGAAGTGCCAAACAGTACACAAGCTGTCAGTATCTCCATTAAAAAAATACAACAGAAAGGGGTTTAAAAAGTTTTATTAGGGAAATGAGGAGCTTAAGTAGAGCCTGTTATGCCCAGAATTCGTGATCCCCAAAGACCACTAGGGAGCCGAGTCGGATGCAAAAGCAAAAGAGACTTTATTCGAGCTAGCTTGAGCTCAATCCCCTACCTGCACGGACGCAGCGGTGAGATACCAGGGAGAGAGAGCGAGTTTCAAAAGCATAAAGGTTTTATAGGGGTCTAGGGGCAGTTGGTGAGGTAATGGCTGTGGCCTCGGCCGATTGGCTGGGGAAGGGTTGGAGTCCTGTTAGGCAGGTCGCTGGGCATGTTTTGATCAGTAAGTTTGAATGGGTGAGCGGGAGGTTACTCAAGGGGAGGAGGCACGGTCTGAGGTTTCTGCGATTTTCCCAGAAAAGGGGTCATGTCAGGGACATAGTCACTCAAGGTGGAGAACACAGAGCAAGATGGAGTCGGCGGGTGTAGGCCCGCCCTTTCAGAGCCCAAGTTGTGGCTCTGCTTTCTCCAGTTGGATGTGGTTGGTTACTAATTTCCATAGTTTGATCACCTTTTATATTCCCATAGGTACTACACTGTACAGAAACCCCAAGAAGAGTGAGCAGCAAGTTAAACATCTTTTACTAAGGTTAGCATATTTAAAAAGAAACAAGAAATGCATTTGGCTGGATTTCAGCGTCTTTTCAGTGAATTGTTTCAATAGCAATGCTGTTGCCAGTGGATTTTAAATATCTTAAAAGAGTTTACAGGTGCACACCAAAATTCTGTAACAGCCCATGGTCATTTGGAGCTCAGTGGGTAAGCGCTAATGTCAAGGGTTCTAGCCTGTATTTTCCCTGAAAGCACAAATACATGATATGATAGAACTTGAATTCACACTTGCCTTGTCAGATAGACCGAGGCACATAAAAGTTGGTTAGCGAGAAATGATATTGAACTTACCCTTAGCTTTCCCAGTAAAGAGAAGTTCTTATAGGAACTACTTGTTGGGAACCACAATTTGGCCTTGGCATCCTCAGGTCAAGCTGAAAATCTTAGCTGCTGTCTGACTACAAATTGCCATTTTGAGTGGCTTGCATGCATAGTAACCATGAGTCCATACTTACTAGATATGATTCTAATTGCAGTTAGATGCATGATGACTGTAGTAGTGTATTATCAAGGAACCAGTGGTTTACAAACCTACAAATATTTTTGTTGGCAACACTGCTGTGGTTTTTAAATCTAGAAAAAAAATGTAATGAGTAAGTTTTGGTGGGACATTTTCCTCTCACTACTGTCACTTGGTACAATGCAATGAGAATACACCCAGATCTTAAAATTGGGTACCTGTATCTTACCTCAGCTAGATAACAGTTCTCCCTGTTTACTTTGTGATGTGTCAGAGTTACAAACTTTCACTATAAAGGGCAAGATAGGAAATATTTTAGGTTTTCCAGGCTATGTGGTCTCTGTCACAACCACTAGACTCTGCTGTTATAGTGCAAAAGTAGCCACGTGCAGTAGGTAAATGAATGAGCGGGACTGTGTTCCAGTACAACTTTATCCACAAAATCAAGAGGTGGGCTGGATTTGGCTGACGAGCGGTAGTTATAGTAACATATCTAGAGTGAGAAAACTCTTCTTAAAAAATCCCTAAACTTTAAAAGTCTCTTTGCTTCAACCCCTGGTAAAAGCATTCCATAGAATGAGTTTTGCAAAAATAGCTATTTTAACTTTATTTCAATTCATGGGATATGTGAAGATATATTAAGGTTAGTTGGTGGGAAGTAAAAGAAAAAAAAATTGGCCATTATTTTCTTCATTGAACAAATTTTAAAGGAGTATAAGAGTTGTTTTTTTTTTTGGTTTTTTTTTTTTTTTGCAGAGATTACAAAATACATTTAACTGATTTGTCAATGTCAAAAGATAGAAGTAATGAATTTAGATCACTACAGTCAGGAAGTCTACTAAACAGAATGAATTATCCAGCCCATTAATTTAAGAATTGGCTTGTGTTGTGAGAACTTCTCTAGTTATTGATACTTTCATTTGTATTTTGGTCAATAGAAGGATGACTTGCTATTAAAATTGACCTCTTAGATCTTGGGGAAAAAACACTAATTGATAATTCCTATTTTAGAGGCATATGTTTTGTCATCTGAATTTGCTAAGAATTTGTAATACCACTAGATAAATAAATAAGAATTGGCCAAGAATGATGCTTATGGAAAGCCAGGGACCCTGCCAGATTTAAAAAAAAAATCATATATAGGAAAATTTGACATATTCTGCCTCTATTCTGACATGCTATTTTTATGAATATTTCATTTGAGTTTTAGTCTCCATTTAGAGAACAGAAGCTAGGAGAGTATTGTTTCTAGATACACTATATTTGTGTTGTTATAACTTACATGACAAGTAGACTGACAAGGGCTGAGGAGGTTTAGGATCAAGAATGAAGTTGAAGGGTATGATGAAAATAATAGAACCAATATGCCTGATAGTTTAAATAAGTTTATTATAGGTTCAATTATGAGTGGAAAATTAATAGAAAAGTTTTGTTAAAAAAGGAACATGATAAGCAGGTATGTAAAACTTGATTTAATCATATTCCAGTTCTAGAAAAGGCAAGGTGTGATAGCCAACCTCCAGGATGGTGCTCAATGTTCCTGCCTTCTGGTATTCAGTCCCTTTGTTTAGTACCGTACCACAATGAATAAATACTGACCTATAGAATGTGTAAGAAATAATGATATGTGACTTTTTAGGCTAGATCATAAAAGGTGTTTTGACATCTGCTTTGCTCTCTTTAGAATTGCTCGTTTATTTTAAGGTCTATGTTTAAAGTGTGTAACATGATGATTTGATATACATATACATGATGAAATGATTAGTCAAGCTAATGAATGTATCATCTCCTCACATAGGTACCGTTTTGTGTGTGTGATAAGGGCATTTGAAATCTACAGTATTCCATACAACATGATTGTCTAGGGTCACCATGGTATACATTAGATCTCTAGACTTATTAACCCTACATAACTGCAACTTTGTACCCTTTGAACAATATCACCCCCCCACCCCCATAAACAGCTTCTGATAACCACTGTTTAACTCTCTGCTTCTATGAGTTTGACTTTTTTTTTTTTTTTTATAGATTCCTCATATAAGAAAGATCATAAAGCATTTCTTTGTCTGGCTTATTTCCTTCAGGTTTATGTTGTCACAAATGGCAGGATTTCCTTTTTTTCTCATGGCTGAATAACATCCCAAGTGTGTGAGTGGGGGTGGGTGTGCGTGTATACATACAAATTTATATACATACATATACATATATGTATATGGACATTTTCTTTATTTATTCCTCTGTTGACAGACATTTGGGGTTTTTTTCATATCTTGGCTACTGTAAATAATGCTACAGTGGACATGAAAGTGCAGATATTTTAAGATACTGTTTTCATTTCTTTTAAATATATACCCAGAAGTGGGATTGCTGAATCAAATGGTAGTTCTATTTTTAATCTTTTGAAGACCTTTATACTATTTTCCAGAGTGGCTGCACCAATTTACATTCCCACCAACAATGTACAGAAGTTCCCTTTTCTTGACATTCTTGCCAGCACTTGTTATCTTTTCTCTTTAGGATCATAGCCATTTAAGAAGTGTGAGATGATTTTTGTCTATAGTTTTGTGGGGGCAGAGAGGGTACTTTTAAGATTACTTTTCTTCATCACTGATTTTTAAAAATTTGTTTATGATGTGTCTTGATGAAACATTTTTCATATACCTTGTTCCTGAGGTTTGTTGAGATTCTGGGTCTGAGGGCTTAAAATTTTCACCAAATTTGGGAAGATATCAGCCATTATTTCTTCCAACTTTTTTTTAAAAAAATATTTAAATCCAAGTTAGTTAACATATATATAACACCCAATGCTCATCCAAACAAGTGCCTTGCTTAATGCCCATCACCCATTTATCTCATCCCCCTGCCCAACACCCCTCCAACAACCCTGTTTGGTCTCTATATTTAACAGTCTCTTAAGGTTTGCCTTCTTCTCTCTTTTTATCTTACTTTTCCTTCCCTTCCCTATGTTCACCTGTTTTGTTTCTTAAATTCCACATATGAATGAAATCATATGATATTTGTCTTTCTCTGACTGACTTCTTTTGCTTAGCATAATACGTTCTAGTTCCATCCATGTTGTTGCAAATAGCAGGATTTCATTCTTTTTGATCACCGAGTAATATTCTATTTTTTTTTTTTTTTTTTGTGTGTGTGTGTGTGTGTGTGTGTGTGTGTGTCTGTACACACCACATCTTCTTCATCCATTCATCAGTTGATGGGCATTTAAGCTCTTCCCATAGTTTGGCTATTGTTGATAGTGCTACTATAGACATTGGTGTGCATGTGCCCCTTCAAATCAGAATTTTTGTATCCTTTGGATAAATACCTAGTAGTACAATTGCTGGGTTGTAGGGTAATTATATTTTTAATTTTTTGAGGAATCTCCATACTGTTTTCTTCAGAGAGGCTGCACCAGTTTGTATTCCCATTAGCAGTGTGAAAGTGTTTCCCTTTCTTTGCATCCTCGCCAGCATCTATTATTTCCTGAGTTGTTAATTTTAGCCATTCTGATAGGTGTGAGGTGGTATCTCATCATGGTTTTGATTTGTATTCCACTGATGATGAGTGACATTGAGCATGTTTTCACATATCTGTTAGCCATCTAGATGTCTTCTTTGGAAAAGTGTCTAATCATGTCTTTTGCCCATTTCTTCACTGGATTATTTGTTGTTTTGGATGTTGAGTTTGGTAAGTTCTTTATAGATCGTGGATGCTCTTTATCTGATATGTCATTTACAATATCTTTTCCCATTCCATTGGTATCCTTTTAGTTTTATTGATTGTTTCCTTCACTGCACAGAAGCCTTTTATCTTGATGAGGTCCCAATAGTTTATTTTGCTTTTGTTTCCCTTGCCTCTGGAGACATGTTTAGTAAGAAGTTGCTGCAGCCAAGGTCAAAGAGGTTGTTGCCTGTTCTCTCCTCTAGGATTTTGATGGTATCCTGTCTCACAAGTAGTTCTTCATCAATTTTGAGTTTATTTTGGTGTATGGTGTAAGAAAGTGGTCCAGGTTCATTGTTCTGCGTGTCGTTGTCCAGTTTTCCAACACCATTTGCTGAAGAGACAGTCTTTTTTTCCACTGGATATTCTTCCCTATTTTGTCAAAGATTAGTTGGCCATACACTTGTGGGTCCATTTCTGGGTTTTCTATTCTGTTCCATTGATTTATGTGTTGGTTTTTGTGCCAGTACCATAATGTCTTGAAGTCCAGAATAGTGATGCTTCAGCTTTGGTCTTCTTTTTCAACATTTCAACATTATTTCTTTTTCAACATTACAACGTTCAACATTACTCTATTTGGGGTCTTTTCTAGTTCTATGCAAATTTTAGAATTACTTGGTATAGCCCTGTGAATAATGCTGATTTTATTTCGGTAGGGATTGCATTGAAGGTGTAGATTGTTTTCAGTAGTGTCAACATTTTAACAATATTTGTTCTTCCAGTCCATGAGCATGGAATGTTTTTCAACTTGTGTCTTCTTCAACTTCTTTCATAAGCTTTCTATAGTTTTAAGTGTATGTATTTTTCACCTCTTTGGTTAGGTTAATTCCTAGGTATTTTATGGTTTTTGGTGCAATTGTAGATGGGATTGATTTCTTATTTTCTCTTTCTGCTGCTTCATTATTGGTGTATAGAAATGCAACCAACTTCTGTACATTGGTTTTATATCCTACGACTTTGCTGAATTCATGGATCAATTCTAGCAAGTTTTTTGGTGGAGTCTTTCAGGTTTTCATGTAGAGAATCATATCATCTATGAAGAGTGAAAATTTGACTTCTTTCTTGCCTATCTGGATGCTTTTTATTTCTTTGTGTTGTCTGATTGCTGAAGCTAGGACTTCCAACACTAGGCTGAACAGCAGTGGTGAGAGTGGACGTCTTGTCGTGTTCCTGACCTCAGGGGTAAAGTTCTCAGTTTTTCCCCCAGGGATGATGATATTAGCTGTGGCTCTTTCATATATGGCCTTTCTAATCTTGAGGTATGTTCTTTCTACCCCTACTTTCTTGAAAGTTTTTATCAAGAAAGTGTGCTGTATTTTGTCAACTATTGAGAGGATCATGTGGTTCTTGTCCTTTCTTTTATTAATGTGATGTATCATGTTGATTGATTTGTGAATATTGAACCAGCCCAGCAGCCCAGGAATAAGTCCAACTTGATCATTTGAATACTTTTTTTTTAAGGCATTGCCGGATCCATTTTGCTAGTATCTTTTTGATAATTTTTGCATCCAAGTTCATCAGGGAAATTGGTCTATAGTTCTCCTTTTTAGTGGGGTCTTTGGTTTTAGAATCAAGGTAATGCTGGCCTCATACAATGAGTTTAGAAGTTTTCTTTCCATTTCTATTTTTTGGAACAGCTTCAAAAGAATAGTATTGATGCTCCTCCTCCTCCTCCTCCTTTTAGTATTGACTTTTCTTTAAATGTTTGGTAGAATTCCCTTGGGAAGCCACCTGACCCTGGACTTTTGTTTGTTGGGAGATTTTTTTATTACTGATTCAATTTCTTTACTGGTTATGGGTCTGTTCAAATCTTCTATTTCTTCCTGTTTCAGTTTTGGTAGTTTGTATGTTTGTAGGAATTTGTTCATTTTTTCCAGATTGCCCAATTTGTTGGCATCTAATTGCTCATAATATTCTCTTAGTATTATTTTGTGTTTCTGCTATGTTGGTTGTGATCTCTCCTCTTTCATTCGTGATTTTACTTATTTGGGTCCTTTCCTTTTTCTTTTTGATAAATCTGGCTAGGCAATGGACAGTTCATCTAAGCAGAAAATCAACAAGGAAACAATGGCTTTGAATGACACACTGGACCAGAGGGACTTAACAGATATATTCAGAACATTTCATCTTAAAGCAGAAAAATACACATTCTTCTCAAGTGCACATGGAACATTCTCTAGAATAGATCACACACGAGGTCACAGATCAGTCCTCAGCAAGTACAAAAAGATCTAGATCATACCCTGCATATGTTCAGACCATAACACTACAAAATGTGAGGTCAAACACAGGAAAAATTTTGGAAAGACCACAAATACTTGGAAATTAAAAAACTTCCTTCTAAAGAATAAATGGGTTAGCCAATAAATTAAAGACAAAATTGAAAAGTACATGGAAGCCAATGAAAATAAAAACATGACAGTCTTAAACTTTTGGAATGAGGCAAAGACAGTCATAAGAGGGAAGTAAGTATATAGCAATCCAGGCCTTCCTAAAGAAGGAAGAAATGTCTCAAATACACCATCTAACCTTACAACTAAAGGAGCTGGAAAAAAACCAGCAAATAAGTCCCAAAACCAGCAGAAGGGAAATAAAGAGCAGAAATCAATGGTATTGAAGTCAGAAAAACAGTAGAAAAGATTAAAAAAAAAAAAAACCAGGAGCTTGTTTTTTGAAAGAATTAACAAAATTGATAAACTCCTAGGCAGATCTATCAAAGAGAAAAAGGAAACGACCCAAATAAGTAAAATCTTCAATTTTCATTCTGCTCCCCTCCTGACTTCCATGGGTCAGGCTCATTTTTTCTCATTCCATAGCTCATGTCACAGTTTTTTTTCTTAGTCTTATTTCTTTCATTTTAGATAGCTTCTACTACAATGTCTTTATAATCATTAATATTTTCTTATGCAGTGTTTAATCTACTGTTAATTTCATTCAGTGTATTTTTTCCATGTATTTCTTTTTCATTTCCGGAAGTTTGATCTGGATTCTTTACTTGTCTTCCATGTTTCTTATTATGCTCATACTTTTCTCTACCTTCTTGAATATATGGAGCATATTTATAATAGCTGTTTCAGCATTCTTGTTTATTAATTCAGTTTATCATCTGTATCATTTTTGCATCCCCTATAG
Organism: Panthera leo; assembly: GCF_018350215.1. Classification (NCBI taxonomy): domain Eukaryota; kingdom Metazoa; phylum Chordata; class Mammalia; order Carnivora; family Felidae; genus Panthera; species Panthera leo. The sequence goes on from NC_056682.1 coordinate 63,683,753, forward strand.
TTATTTACTCATTGCACATTGTGTTTTCCTGCTTCTTTGCATACCTGTTATTTTCTGATCGAATTCTAAACTAGACATTGCAAATTTTACCTATTACATGCCAGAGATATTGTTTTGGTTTCTTTAAATATTTTTTTGCCTTTATTCTGGGGTGGAATTAAGTTACTCGGAAATAATTTGATCCTTCTAAGTCTTATTTAGAAGTTTTGTTAGATGGTCCAGGACAGCTTTTAATCTGGGCTAATTTCATATCAGCACTATGGCACAATATCCTTATAAAGACTCTTCGTGATGCCTCGTGTTAGAAAGTCTCTCCATTCTGTCTGGTTAGAACATGAACTATTCTTGGTCCTTTTTAAGCTCTATGGATTTCTACTCCTTTTGAGTGGTTCTTTCCCCAGAGACAGAGTTTCTCTAATGGCATGCACTGATCAGTGATCAAGTAAAGACACAAAGAGGACCCCATGCATATCCCCACAACCCTCTTCCTCCTCCCGCCCCTCCGTGCAACGCTCTCCTCTTCAGTTCTCTGCCTTAACAGTTTTAGCTACTGCCTTTCTGAACCCTGAACTTTGTCTTCTCAACTCAAGAAAACCACTGAGTTCTGTTTGGGTTCCCCCTCTCTATACTGCAACTTGAAAACTCTCTCCTGGCAGTAAGCTGGGGCATTTTCAGCTTTCACTTTGTGTCTTTCTTCTCTCTCAATGCTGCTTGTTGTTTCATATATTTTGTCTAAGTCTTTTAGGTGAGAGGGAATGTCTAGTCCCTTCCATTCCTTAATGAATGAAAGCAGAAATTCTGGGCCTGAGGTTTTGATGGGATGTGGGAGGAGATTTTCTTGTGATGTAATTTTATATCTAGGACATGAGGTAAGGCTGTACTATAAGGCAATGTCCCTTAAAGGTAAAATCAATTTTAATATATTTTTCAAGTATATTGATTCTTGACTCTCATACCTTAAGTGGATGGTTAGGAAGATTATAATTGGCAATTATTTGCCTCATTAAGTAACTGTAATTTTCTGTTTTAGCATCATAGTATTTGTTATTAACTGATGAATTGAAGAAAATGTTATTTTTTCCTGTTTCATATTTGTAAGCATATATTTAAAAAATTCCATTAGTTAGGGGCATCTGGGTGGCTCAGTTGGTTAAGCATCCAACTTCGGCCTAGGTCATGATCTCACCGTTCCCAAGTTTGAGCCCCGCGACAGGCTCTGTGCTGACAGCTCAAAGCCTGGAGCCTGTTTCAGATTCTGTGTCTCCCTCTCTCTCTCTCTCTCTGCCCCTCCCCCACTCACACTCTGTCTCTCTCTCTCTCTCTCTCTCTCTCTCTCTCTCAAAAACAAATAAACATTAAAAAATTTCATTAGTTGGGGCGCTTGGGTGGCTCAGTCGTTTGGGTGTCCAACTTCGGCTCAGGTAATGATCTTGCAGTTCGTGGGTTCGAGCCCCCCCCCCCCCCCCCCCGCGTTGGGCTCTGTGCTGACAGCTCGGAGCCTTGGAGCCTGCTTTGGATTCTGTGTCTCCCTCTCTCTCTGCCCTCCTCCACTCATGCTCTGTATCTCTCTCTCTCAAGAATAAATAAACATTAAAATGATTCCATTAGTTAAAAATTTTAATTAATTGTATTATTTTATTGGTAAATTTTCTTTAGGTACTAATTATATTTCTTAAATTCTAAAACACTAAAACTATTGATTTATGATTTGGCTGACAATATATGGTTATGTTCTCTAAACAAGATGCCTGGATCAATTGTGTGTAACCATATGTAATTCTAAAGTTCTCCAGGAAATACTAGCTTTGGGGCACAAGTGAAATCACATTTTTTTATACCCCAATTCTGATGATTCTTGACAATAGCTTCATGTTCAAGCAGTGTCTCAAAGCATATCTTAGCTATTTGTGGGAACCCCCAAGGCATGTCTCATAATGCCTATAAACCAATCTTAATGCCAATGAATCACCTGCAGTTCATCATATAGCATCCACCATTTTTGACATCCACTGTGTATAAAGTCACTCTATGAAGCCACTCTGCTGATACAGCTGATGGCACTCATGGTGAAAATATCACAGTCCTTGCCAAGAGCATCATCTCATGATTCTTAGAGTAATAGTGCAGGATTAGTTTCTATAGGGAAGTGTTTGAAGTGTTTCCCCAAATCTCTCTTAAAATAGGTCAATTTCTGGCATTCATTCTTCACACAGAATCTCATCAAGTATTTTATGAAAAATAGTTTCATCAGCTTCTAGCCTTTACTTCTTTAATCAATGTGATTCGAACTGGCCTAAGGGAGCCTAAAGGGTAAGAGATATAATAAATTTACTTAATTTCCTTTTCACTTTCCTCCCTAGGGAAACTTGACCTAACCAAGCTACTACCTCCTTCTGCATTACAAAATAATCTCCATGTGTATTAAAGTATACAAATATGTACTAAAAGAAGATGGGTGCTATTCCCACCAAATCATATTGCCCAGGTACTTTTAGACAATTGATACCAGAGAAGCTTTAAACAAATACATTATAAAATTTCTAGTTTCTATTAGTTATGGATAATTAATCCTATTTTTGAAAAACCAGTATGTATCAATAATTGGGCCTTTTCCTATATCTAGGTTGTTCAGTTTATTTTCCTGAATAATGATCCATTGTTCTAAGTGCTTTAAATGTATTAGCCTATTTCTCACAATAACTTTATGCATTAGAAGCATTCATATTTCCATCTCCCAACTTGCCTGAGTTACCAGGGTAGAAAGTGAGGAGCTATAATCAGAGCTGTGTTAGTCTTGCTATGATGCTCTGCCACTCTAAAGAGGAAGTAAATTCTATAAAGATTTAACTTGATTATAATTTTGACCCCCACTTTGAACACTTGTGCATAAATTTTTTGTACCTTTATTACCTGCTTGTCCTTTAAAAATTATAAATAGTCACTCATCTGTGGAATTTAAGAAATAAAACAAATGAGGAAAGGGGAAAAAAGAGCGAGAAAACAAGAAGTAGATTTTTTTTTATTAATTTAATTGTTTTTAATTTTACATCCAGATTAGTTAGCATATAGTGCAACAATGATTTCAGGAGTAGATTCCTTAATGCCCCTTAACCATTTAGACCATCCCCCCTCTGACAACCCCTCCAGTAACCTTCTGTTTGTTCTCCATATTTATGAGTCTCTTCTGTTTTGTCCCCCTCCCTATTTTTACATTATTTTTGTTTCCCTTCCCTTATGTTCATCTGTTTTGTCTCTTAAAGTCCTCATATGAGTGCAGTCATATGATATTTGTCTTTCTTTGACTGACTAATTTCACTTAGCATAATACCCTCCAGTTCCATCCACGTAGTTGGAAATAGCAAGATTTCATTCTTTTTGATTGCCAAGGAATACTCCATTGTATATATATATACCACCTCTTCTTTATCCATTCATCCATTGATGGACATTTGGGCTCTTTCCATGCTTTGGCTATTGTTGATGGTGCTGCTATAAACATTGGGGTGCATGTGTCCCTTTGAAACAGCACACCTGTATCCCTTGGATAAATACCTAGTAGTGCAATTGCTGGGTTGTAGGGTAGTTCTCCATACTGTTCTCCAGAGTGGCTGCACCAGCTTGCATTCCCACCAACAATGCAAAAGAGATCCCCTTTCTCTGTATCCTCACCAACATCTGTTGTTGCCGGAGGTGTTAATGTTAGCGTTCTGACAGGTTTGAGGTGGTACCTCATTGTGGTTTTGATTTGTATTTCCCTGATGATGAGTGATGTTGAGCATTTTTTCATGTGTCAGTTGGCCATCTGGATGTCTTCTTTGGAGAAATGTCTATTCATGTCTTTTGCCCATTTCTTCACTGGATTATTTATTTTTGGGGTGTTAGTTTGAGAAGTTATTTATAGATTTTGGATACTAACCCTTTATCTGATATGTCATCCTGTCGGTTGCCTTTTAGTTTTGCTGATTGTTTCCTTCACTGTGCAGAAGCCTTTTATTTTGATGAGGTCCCAGTAGTTCATTTTTGCTTTTGTTTCCCTTGCCTCTGGAGACATATCAAGTCAGAACCCAACTGCCATTGTAGACTTGTAAAGTTCACCTTAAGCTTTTAGTTTTCATTCTGATCTCCAATTTCTCACCAGAAATGTAAGAATTAAAGAGAAAATGTAGTATAATTCAGTCTTTTTTGGAGAACCTCTATTATTGCTCATGCTCCCCAGGACTTCTGGTTGCATGAAGGGAGTGAAACCAGTTTTTACAAATCCATGTATCCTTTCTTGACCAAAATTTAGTGCTACAACATGAAGGTGGGGATTTGCAGACCATTAAGCTCAAACTTAAGCACCATCTTGTCTTTTTCATTAAGAAGGAAAAATGCAGCCTATGTTTCCAGCTTGATAAAATAGACTACTGCCTTCTAATTGGTCATTTTAATAAAAGAAAGTGACTTGTAATCATATAAGCTCCAGCTATTAAAAAATGTTGCTTCAGTAACTGTTGTTATACGTGCCTGCTCTAATGAGCTTTCCTAGATCTCTATGTGGTAGGAGATTCATTTGGGCCATTTAAAGTCAATTCTATGAACCTTTAAACATGCAAAATGATGTTAGTACCCTATCCTGTGGTTTCTAAATTTTAAACTAATGCTGAAATGGTTTTTATTGAGTTAATTGGCTCAAATATGAAGTTTCTAATTACCAAGTGCATACAGTATGTAGGGGAAAAAAAGATGAAAATCTGCTTTTATAGAATAAGATAAAGCTCTTTACAGCTTCAGTTGGCTAGCTGTTCAGAAATTAAAGAATGTAACAGTGAAAAACCCAGGAAATACTCCTCTTCCTGGAGTATTTTTATTCTCTAGTTTTCTAAAACCCTTATGGAATTTCCAATATGACAGTTTTAAAAGGCTGGGTCTGAAGTCAACATACCGACATTTATATCACAGCTCTTCACCTGTCATGCAAAAATGGCATTATTTAACTCCCTTTAGATCTGATTTTGTGGTCTATAACAAACTTCTTCAGGTCGTTGTAGTCACCAAATGGGAAGGTGTGCACGAAAGCACTCTGTAAGCTTAACAAGGTTTATACTGGTATCAAATTTTTTCCCTGTATTTTCAAAACTAGAAAACAGAATTGGCTTATTTTGAGAAAAGTTATTAGGTATTTTGTGAGGAAAATGAGGCAAACATATTCCTATCAAGAAGTCATCATTACTTAACCACAAAGAGCCTGTACAGCTTGGAAGGGCATCTTGACTATGACTCAAGTTGACGATCTTTGTGCCTTTGAGCTTTGTCCATCATAGAGTGTGCAATCAGACAGAAGTCTTTGCCAGATTCACTTGCTAAGTGACCACGTACCTCTGAATTTGAAATATCTACAGTTACATGTATTTGTTGAGGACTTGTTGGTTTTTATATAATGTACTCTTGCTCACATATTCATGTATATGCAAATTCTAATCATCCTTTTTTTCTCTTCTTTTTTCTTCTTATTTTAGTTAAAGAATACTTTTGCATTGAGTAATATGTGGCCATATATGTGAAATTATACAATAAGAAAATTCTTTCATGGCATAACTTGAACCGACATTATTTTCTTCCAACAGGACTGCCTTTCTTTTAACTATCTTTCTGTATCCTGGAGCTCATTGGTCTTACTGTGGCATTCTTCTGCGAAGGTAGTCTGATTTCATTAAGTGAGAGAGTGACAGGATGTTTCCTGAGATGTGTTTTGCCAATAGGAATACAGCATACAATGCATAAGGTATGTATTAAAAAATCATCAGAAATGCTATATAGGTATAAGTCACTACATCAAAACATATTTCTGTTCAAAACAATATATTTTTATTCAGTCCAGAAATACTTTTTGAATATATGTCAAAAGTTTTAAGGTGTTAATATCACATTGTATTCTTTAGCTACTCAAGAAGATAGGCATTGTCCCTTAGTTAATACATTTGATTTTCTTTGGGTTTTAAAATAAAAATTAATATACTCACTTTATTAAAATTTCAATATTACACAAGATTGACATAAAATGGAAAGTAAAGATCTCCTTCCTCCCTCCAAAATTTCTATTAACACTCCTCAGAAATAGCCACCCTTAACAGTTTTTTTGTGTATCTTTTCAAAATGTGTGTGTGTGTGTGTGTGTGCATGTGTGTGTTTAGTGTTTGTTCAGACTGCTATAACAAAATCCTTAGACTGAGTGCATTAAATAACAGACATTTGAGACATTTATTTACCACAGGTCTGGAGGCTGGGAAGTATAAGATCAACGTTCCAGACTTTTTGGTTTCTGGTGAAAATTCTCTTCCTGGCTTGTGGATGGTTGCCTTCTCACTGTGTCCTAAAATGGTGGAGAGAGAAATCTCTCTCTTCCTCTTCCCATCATGAGAGATTACTCTCAAGATCTCATTTTACACTGACTGCCTTTCAAAGTTCTCATCTCTGAATGTCATCCCATTGGGTTAGGACTTCAACATACAAATTTGGGGGAGGACACAATTCAGTCCATAGTGTGATAGGTAGATACACACACATATATATGTAAAGGTATAAAATATATATATAAAACACTTGAAGATATATGTAAATATATGAAATATATTATAAATATGTGTATACATAAAAATATTTGAATTTGAAAAAACATTTGAAGTATATAATAATTTGAATCATGTGCTAACAATTATAAAGCATTGTGATTTTTCACTGCAGTAATTTTTAAAAATTTTATTTTTTATATTTGAGAGAGAGGGAGAGAGAGACAGTGCACAAGCAGGGGGAGGGGCAGAGAGAGACAGAGAATCTGAAGGAGGCTCCAGGCTCTGAACTGTCAGCCCAGAGCCCATGCAGGGCTCGAACTCATGTTTAGCAGACTGAGCCACCCAGGCACCTCTAAAAAATTTATTTTTTAAAGCACTTGTAGGTTAACAGAAAAATTGAGTGGGAGGTATAGAGATTTCCCATATACCCCCTGCCCCCTCACATGTATAACCTCCCCCATTATCAACATCCCCTACCAGAGTGGTACATTTACTACAATTAATGGACATATTGACACATAATTATTTCCCAGAGTTCATAATTGAAATGGGGTTCATTCTTAGTCTTATGCATTCTATGGGTTTGGACAAACTTAGAATTACATGTAACTACCATTATAGTATCATACAGAGTAGTTCAACTGCTCTGAAAATTCTTTGTGTTCTGTTTATTCATCCTTCCCTCTCCCCTAATACCTGGCAATCATTGATCTTTTACCTGTCCCCAGAGTTTTGCTTTTCCAGAATGTCATGTAGTCAGGCAGTATGTAGTCTTTCAGATTGGCTTCTATCACTTAGTAATAAGCATTTAGGTTTCTTCCATGTCTTTTCATGTTTTGATAGCTCATATCTTTTTAGCTTTCAGTAATATTCCATTGTCTGGATGTACCACAGTTAATTCATTCACCTACTGAAGAACATCTTGGCTGCTTCCAAATTTTGGCAATTATGAATAAAGCTGCTATAAACACCCATGTGCAGGTTTTTGTGTCAACATAAGTGTTTAATTCCTTTAAGCAAATATTAAGGGATGAATTGCTGGATTTTATGGTAAGAATGTGTTTAGACTGCCACACTGTCTTCCAAAGTGGCTGTACTATTTTATATTCCCACCAGCAATGAATGAGAGTTCCTGTAGCTCCACATCCTCACCAACATTTGTTGTTGTCAGTATTCTGGAATTTGGCTATTCTAATAGGTGTGTAGTGCTATCTCACTTAAAAATATTTTTTTTAGTATTTATTTATTTATCTTGAGGGGCAGAGAGAGAGAGAGAGAGAGAGAATCCCAAGCAGACTCTGCGCTGTCAGTGCAGAGCCCAGTGTGGGGCTTGAACTCATGAACCATGAGATCATGACCTGAGCAGAAATCAAGAGTCAGAGGCTTAACCAACTGAGCCTACCAGGTGCCTTCACTTTTGTTCGAATCTGAATTTCCCTGATGGTATTTGATGTGGAACGTCTTTTAATATGTTTATTTGCCATCTGTATATCTTCTTTGTTGCAGTTTTTGTTCAGGAATTTCCCCCATTTTTAAATTAGGTTGTTTGTATTCTTATTGTTGAATTTAGGAGTTCTTTTTATTTTTTGGGTAACAGTTCTTCATCAGATATGTCTTTTGCAAATATTTTCTCCCAGTGTGTTTCTTGTGTCATTCTCTTAACAGTGTCTCTCACAGAACAGAAAGGATTTTTTTAATGAAGTCCAGATTATCCATTTTTCCTTTCATGAATCATGCCTTTGGTGTTGTACCTAAAATATCTTTGCCACACCCAAGGTCATTTAGATTTTTCTCTTATGTTATCTTCTAAGAATTGTACAGTTTTGTACTTTGCATTTAGATCTGTGACCCACTTTCAGTTAATTTTTGTGAGGGGTATGAAGTCTGTGTCTAGATCTTTTTTTTCTTTGAATGTTCATGTCCAGTTCCAGCTCTATTTGTTGAAAAGACTACCTTTTATCTATTGTATTGCCTTTGACTTTGTCAAAGATTAGTTGGCTATATTTATATGGGGTTTTTTTTTTTTTTTGAGTTCTCTATTCTGCCGCATTGTATTATTTCACCAATACCACATTCTCTGTATTACTGTTTTATCATTCATCTTGAAGTCAAGTGTCAAGTGTCAATCCCCCAATTTTGCTCTTCTCTTCTAACGTTGTGTTTGACTATTCTGAGTATTTTCCCTCTCCATATAAACTTTAGAATCATTTTGTTGATATCCACAAAATCATCTGCTGGGATTTGATTGGAATCGCATTGAATCTATATTTCAAGTTGGGAAAAACTGACATCTTGACAATATTGAATTTTTCTGTCAATGAACATGGAATATTTCTCCACTTATTTAGTTTTTCTGTGATCTCTTTCATCAGAGCTCTGTAATTTCCTTCATAAAGATCCTATACGTATTTTGTTATATTTGTAACTATTTCATTTTGAGGGGTGCATTTGACTAATTTTAACATGAATAATTTTCATTGTATGAATAATGCAGTAAAAATATTAAGAGAAATTTCAAAAAACTGAAGTCATCAAAATAATGTTGCTTATCTAGTTTTGCTTATTAATATTCTCTTCCAGTTCTTTACTACCTGAATACCTACTTTGCACAGTTATATTTGCATTGCACATACCATTTTTAAATCCCATGCTTAAAAAATTGACATTGGTGTGAATATTTTCCTCATGACTATGTGGTCTTAATAATTAGCCTTGTCGGGGCACCTGGGTGGCTCAGTCGGTTAAGTGTCCAACTTCAGGTCAGGTCATGATCTCACAGCTCGTGGTTGAGCCCCGCATCGGGCTCTGTGCTGACGGCTCAGAGCCTGGAGCCTGCTTTGGACTCAGAAGACACAGAATCCCCCTCTTGCTGCCCCTCCCCTGCTCATGCTCTGTCTCTCTCTGTCTCTCAATAATAAATAAACGTTTAAAAAAATAATTAGCCTTGTCAAAAATTAAAAGTGTGTATATCATTATTCATTGTTGTTGATACCTGATTTTTTTTCTTACTCATAAGTAAGAAGTTGGCTTTGAAGTTCACAGTTTCCTAGGAAAAGTACTATAAAAATACTCATATATGACTACAAGTGTTGTGTTACTTTCTAGCTATGTGGCTCTAAGTTCAAAGTTTAACTGTACCTTATTTTTCTCATTTGTAAAGTGAGTTAAAATAATACAGCTATCTTTTTCTTGGAACATAATAAAGGCTAAACCCCATAAACCATTTAAAGCTGTTAGACTATTTACTAGCATACAGTATGAGCTCAATAAATATTATATGTATATATTTATTAATCAAAAATATTATTCACAAATGCTTATTAAATGATCAACAAATTTTAAATGTTAGTTATATAGTTAAATCAACATCAGATGATTTAAGGTCCACAAATCGACCAAAAGATACAGCAATAATTTTAGCAAAAAAAAAAAAAATCCAGTATTAAAGCTATCTTTCTTTTCTGTTAGCACAACAGTAAAAGATGAATAGGCCAGTCATAGATGACTCAACTTTCCCCATTAATCAGAAACTTCAGTTGACTCAGTTGATTGCTGACAGCTATTTTCTGAATATTTACAGAAGACAGTGAATTGATGACCTACAGAAAATATTATTATGAGAATATGCCAGATAAAAATGCAGTAGACCATGAAGAGTTTACTGTACTTAGCAAAAAACATTCCCAGGGCTTCTTCCTTGCCAGTGATGAAATAGTAAGCTTTTATGCCTAAAATGCTGGCATTCCAGAGAGATAGATGTCTTTTCTTTCAAGTTCTCCCGAACAAGCCATGAAGAACAGCATTAGCTGACCCTTAGGGTATGGTTGATTTTGCTACACAGAGCAGCAAGAGTGACCTCAATTCCATATCCATCAATGAGATTTATGATCTGCTTATAAAAGGCAAAAAGCAGAAAATGCATTAAATGCTAATAGAATCCACAATATAAAGGAATATACATATGCATGTGCATATGCACACATGTACATACATGGATATACTTTGTCATTTTGCCAGAAAGATATACATAAGAGCCTTCAGTGTGTGACTCTTCTTGATTAAAAAATTGCTGAAAATAATGAAAAAATATATTTTAAAGTAAATCATGGCTCTATCCTCCTTCTCTTTACTTCTAATGATCCTGAAATTTTCCCTTAATGTTTTCATTCTGGTTGAGAAGAAAGTCTGAGTAGGCTGGATCTATGTAAAATCATTTTATGGTGGAGCAACATTTTATGTTCCTCTATGACAATCCAAGAGAGACTGGGATTTCTTCCAGGAGCGATCCCATGCTTCATTAATTTTAGGGCCACCTTCAACTGCACACTTCATAGTTACTTAAGAAGAATTCTTATACCATAAGGACAGATAAAATTTCTATTGGATATTTAGGCGTTTGATTCTTTTCCAAAAATCATAGAGAATGTTTTCTGAAATTCTAAGGACAAATGCAACATTTAACACATTCAGTGATGGGGCCATCTTGCTTTGCAATAGTTTATGTAAAAAATATTTGAGTATATTATGCATCACAAGTTGTTTCCTGCTCAGGTTAAAATAATAAAATAGGATTCAATAGAACCATTGGAGAAAATCAGAAGTTGAAATTTGGGTTACCACCAAATTTTTAATAGTCTAATAACTCCAGTCTTATTTTTACAAAACTGGGGGGGAAAAGATAAGAAAATCTTACTATGTATGGAGATTTTTAGTTCATAGAATCTCAGGCAGCTTGGATATCATTCAGCAACCCCACACCACCCCCATTAAAAGACCATCTCTCATATCTCCCATGGTGTTTTTGTCATATGATCATTCAACCTCTCCTCCGATGTCCCAGCAGTTCTACTGTTGGACACTTCTAGTTGCTGAAGTCCCTAATATGGAGATGAGACTCCTCCCTGAAATGCTCACTAATTGTTACTGGATCTGCCTCTGAATAGGAGAGAAGATTTGTTCCTTTAATTTACTGATGCCATTTTATAAAATTAAAAAAATCATAATAGCTTTAGGAAAACTTTTTTGTTATTCTCAGTCTTTTCTTGCTTAGGTTAAGCGGAGTTATACACACAGGCTTTGGAGCCAAGCTGAGATAAAATTCCTCTTTGCCTCTTCCTAGTTGTGTGACATTACTGAACTAAGTCTTAATTTCCTTGCCTATAAAATAGAGAAGAAGCAAGTAACCTTATACATCTCTGATGATTAAATAGCAACCCATACTTTTAACTATTTTTTACTATAGTAAAAACTTAGATTGCGAGTAACTTGTTCTGCAAGTGTTCCACAAGACAAGCAAAAATATCTAACAAAATTTAGCTTAATACAAGAGTGATGTCTTGCAATGCAAGTAGTACATGACGCCGAATGTCACATGATCAAAACAGAGCCAATGGTTCTTGAAATTTGCTTTGATATACAAGTGCTTTGGATTATAAGCATGTTTCAGGGATGAATTATGCTTGCAAACCAAGGTTTTACTGTATTTTTATTCTCTTCAACCATTCCTTGTGTAACTTAAATCCTTAAGAGCTAGAATGGATCCAGGTAAGTTTGATTTGAATCCATTTTTTTGAAAAAGGTCATTGTTTAATTTCTATAAATTTCTGGGAGTGGAGGTTGAAAGAGGCAGGCAGGGAGGGAGGGAGAGGTATTTGTGTGATGCAGTTACATTTCTCGGGCATCTGAGGCTCTGAGATTTTATCTCCATTGAAGTCTTGCTTTCTATTATGTAGGTTATGTTACTTCCTTTATTTCTCCTGGAGTCAATCTAAACATGAAATTCAGACCCTTTTTTATTTTAAAGGGGTTCAGAACAAGTTTCCCCAAAATGTGCCACTTTGGGGACATTTTGTGGGCTATTTTGAACTGAAGGCAGTTGTGATCCTCTGGGCTCAAGGAAAACTTTTTTCCTCCCTTAACAAATCTAGAAGAATATAAGTTGGAGTTATTTCCCAGACTTAAGAGTTATTACCAGAGTTAAATTTTATCTGGGTGACCCATTTGTATGGCAGGACAAACATCTAGTTATTAAACATCTGCTCATCTTATTGCCTGTGAGTTGCCCTCCTTCCTTTGAAGCCCCAGGCTTCTATCCCATTGCTTAGCTCAAGATGGCACATATACCTCATTTTACATTTCTGCATTTGAATCTCTCATGTAAGTACGCTTCCTGTATACACAAAATTAGATTTTCTCCTGTTCACCTATCTCATGTCAATTTAATTTTTAGATCAGCCAGAAGAATCTTTGAAGGATACAATAGCATTTTTCCTTCTCAACAATTACATACACTCATCCCTACACAGATATACACACTCATGTCAAGTCTCTGAAGATGTAGCAATATTAATAAAAGTTTTGGGAAATTAAGTCTTGGCATCATATAAAAGCTTAAATTGAATATCTGACATCTTTATTCTTGCAAGAAAGGAAAAAAAATCATTTTCCCTCTATCCTTCTGGGTTCTTGGCCGAGACCGATCTGTAATAAAAAGATAGAGTGGAGTACCTGGGTGGCTCAGTGGGTTAAGTGTCTGACTTCAGCTCAGGTCATGAGCTTGCAGTTTGTGAATTCGAGCCCTGCGTCGGGCTCTGTGCTGACAGCTCAGAGAGCCTGGAGCCTGCTTTGAAATCTGTGTCTCCCCCTCTATCTGAACCTCTACCGCTCCTGCTCTATCTCTCTATCTTTCTCAAAAATAAACATTTAAAAAAATTTTTAGAAAGACAGATTAACAGGAGAATAGCAAACAAGTTTAATAATGTGTATAGCTCCTGTGTACATGGGAGATACCCAGGAAAACTGAAATACCCAGAAATGTCCCCCCAAGCCACCACCTTAAGTACCATCTCCAGCTAAAAACAAGAGATGTTGGGGGTGAGGTGGGTTCATGGGGGGAGACCAGTTATGGGAGTCTACCAGAAAAAGCACGATAAACCAGGATAAGGTTGCTATGCATTAAGCCATCGCCTTCTCCCTTGATAAGAGTTTCTTGAGACTTAGAGGCATCCTCCTCTTCCTGGTACAGAGAGGGAGACACCCTTCCAAATGGAGATCTCTCTTATAAATGTAAATGTCTCTTACAAAAGGGTAACTTCTACCTAGTTGCCAAAACTTTTCCTAGCTGCTGTTTCTTAAAAATAATCACCCTAAAATAATCCTTTTGCCAAAGAGAACTATTTCGGTGTGGCAGATTCTTCTCTTAAACCATTTTCTCTACATTCACATATATGTCTTTGTCGCCTCTCCTTGCTGGTCTTCTCCCTCTCTTCCATGAGCAAAAGCTCCAAAACTCCTCTAAGGAGTTTTTCTCATTAAAATGATCAGATTCTTAAGATTCAATTAGTCTAAGAGTATTAGTGACAGGTATTAAAAAAGTGATTTGGCTCTAATTAATACATTTCTCTTTTTTTGGAGATCATATCCTTTTATAGAATTCAATAACAAAATAATGTAATCCTTACAGAAAGTTTTTGGTATCGTCAATTTGAGGAGGCAATTTAGCTATTTATGGAAGATCTTTAAACAAGATCAGTTTTTATTGCTTTGAAATCACTTGCAGATGTTATTTAATATCTTCACTTGCAGATGTTATTCAATATCTTCACAGTTGCCAGATCAAGACTAAGATATGGCACTTGTTATGGGCATCTGTTTAATGCTTCATTGAGAAACCTTATTCTTTTAGTTTTTTCAGGATTACTTTTATGAGTCTAAATTCTTCAAAGGTGAATGTTTAAAATCACTGTCTTCGTGAGTACCTAAGTACTTCCTTGTGGGGTTCTAAGTCTGTCTTCACTGCTAAATGAGATTGTGGGCTATACAAAGGCAGACCTTCTGGCTGCGTTGTTTCCTGTTATTTGCTTATCACATGGCCCAATGTCTGGCACATGGTAGAGTTTCAATGAATGTTGGTCGAATGAATGGGTAAATGAACACAATTTTAAGATTCAACAGAATAAAAATGGGAAAATCACCCTTAATTCATTTTTAGATAAGGAAATAAGAGCCTTAACATCTGTCTAGTTGCCTCGTATTTAAAAAGTTAAAACCACAGTTTCAATAATTATAAGCATTGTTACTGTGATTTGGCATTAATCATAACTGCATAATCAAAATGCCTAATTATGAGTTGATATTAAAATTAAAAGTTAAGGAGAAAAGCAAAGAAACAGTGCAGTGAGGCCTAATTTGAATTATTTGGGTAATGGTTGATATTTCTGTTCGCTATTCATGTTAGAATAATACTTATTGGTAAAAAATACTATAGGAATAACCTGTTATCATTTGGATAAATGTAGATAGAATTTTTCTAAGAACCATTTCTCAGATATTAATACACAAGTGCCACCCTCCCCTGTCCTCCCCCAGTGAAAGGCAAATTGACATAGAGGTCCAAGAGGATGAACTCTGAAGCCAGGCTGTTTGAGTGCAAATCTTGGCTCTGTGCCTTGTGGGAGGCCGGACCCCGGTGCCAGGCTGAGACCGGGTCGAGCTCCCTGTTGACTCAGCCAACCTGGTGGCTCCCCCTCCCATTCCCCCACTTGCAAAGGCATACGAAAGCCTTGTCAAGGCTGAGAAATCTAATTCCTGAAGCCTGTGGTCTGTGGGTGTTGGCAGTAATGTTACCCCCCTTTCTACCCCAGGTCAAATAGAAACAAACATGGGAACTGTGTTTTGCTAGCAATCTATCAGCAAGGTCTTGTTGTGACCCGTTTAGAAAGTTCACAAGGTACACAGAACTAAATGTTTTGGCTGGCAACGATCATGTGAAACCTGTTTATTCTTAGAATGACCTGATCCATAAGAGTCTTGATATAAAAGATTGTGTACAGCACAGTAAAGCCGTCACTTGGGCCATCAGCCCAGGGGACCCTCCTGTTCCCAAACTGGCTTCTCTTCTCTTTTCTTTCTTACATCCCCTACCCTCAGGACCCTGATCGCGGTGTTTGTTGCGCCGGTTGCAACAGTGCCTCCCAAGTCATTAGTCTCTGGACAAGCTGTATAACTCTCATTGCTTCATTTCCCTAATTGGAAAATGGAAAATGACAGTGTGCCTATTCCCTAGTATTATTTACTATTTCTAAATTTCCTAGCTCCCTCCCTCTTTCTCTCTGTCTGACTTCCTTCCTCCCTTCCTCCCTGCTTCCTCCCTTTCTCTCTTCCTTCTTTCCTTCCTTCCTTCCTTCCTTCCTTTCTTCTTTCTTTCTCTCTTCCAAAGTAGTGTCCCCTTAATCGCTGCATCCTTTTATAACAATTTTCTTTTTTTTTAATGTTTATTTATTTTTAAGAGAGAGAGACTGAGCTCAAGCAGGGGAGGGGCAGAGAGAGAGGGAGACACAGAATCCGAAGCAGGCTCCAGGCTCTGAGCTGACACCACAGAGACTGATGAGGGTTCAAACCCACACACGAACCATGAGGTCATGACCTGAGCCAAAGTCAGATGCTTAACTGACTGAGCCACCCAGGTGCCCCTTTATAACAATTTTCTAATCTATTTTATATTTAATTGAGCCATATAAAATTGGCTCAATGTTGAAGGGGAGCAGAATATATCACTACAAATCTGCCTCTTTGGAAAAGGCTTATTTTAGGTTGATTATTTTTAAAAAACAGGAGACACAGGAGAAGTAGAAGTTACCCTTTTGTAAATCACATTTACAGGGGAAATCTCCACTTATAAGGGTGTCTTTCTCTCTATTCCAGAAACAGGAGGATGCCTCTAAGTTTCAAGAAACTCTTAATCAAGAGAGAAGGCAATGACTTAATGTATAACAACCTTACCCTGGTTTATTGTACTTTTCCTGGTAGCCTCCCATAACTGGTCTCCCCCCACCAACCTACCCCATCTCCCTCAGTTTCTTCTGCTTTTAGCTGGAGATGGTACTTAAAGTGGTCACTCAGAGGCCCATTGCCAGGAGTTACTCAGTTTTCCTGGGTATCTCCCATGAACACAGGAGGTATACATGCTATTAAACTTTTGTTTGTTTTTTTCTCCTGTTAGTCTGTCTTTTTTATTACAGATCAGTCTCAGCCAAGAACCTAGAAGGATAGAGGGAAAATGGTTTTTCCTTTCCCACAATGTTTTTTGGAGGGATTATAAAATGGGAATGTATAGCTTTCAGGAAAAAGATACAGCAAACTTAAATAAGCAGGTAAACATAGTCATGCCTAGATGATGTTTAAATTAAGATTTGATTTATTCTCTGTTTTCCATAAGAGTTCATTTTATTTCCATGCTGAAGAGGACTATAGCAGCTATCACATTATTACACCGATTACTTTATTTTATTTTATGACATATTTTTTTCACACTTCCATGTCTCTGAAACTGGGATGCATTTTACAATCCATAGAGTTTACTAGCTGCTGTCATAGAGATGCTCCATTTGTCATAGAGTGGCTGTCATTGTGTGTACATGAATCTAGTCATAACTGTACATATTGTCACTGGAGTTACGTGCATTGCTGATACTACACATTTGAGTTGAATTGTGATTTCAAATGCCTAAAATATATTAACCTATGATTTGGCTTTTTTTCCCCTAAAAGCCATAAAGAAAAGCAAAGGAAACAGAACAATGAGGCCTAATTTTTTTATATTGATGAAACAAATATTTGTCATTGCAGCAGTAACCACAATTGCATTATTTTCTTTGAAGGTAAATATACATGCTTTGTGGAAACTCACAAGAGCAGAGTCTCACAAGAAGATAAAGTTGTTTTATGTTTTGTTACCAAACTATTTTCTCAATGATTACATCTTTCACAGTAATGCAAGTCAAGGCAAGATAAATTGTTAAAATCTTCAGATGAGATTTTTTTAAATTTCAAAGTAAAGAAAGACTGGTGTAATGAAAGAGGCATTTCAGAAAGTATAATGTGAAAAACATTCCTAAGTGAAAAGAAAACATCATATCATAGTGTAATTTGTAGTATTTAGTTAGTTATTTTAATAAATGCTACATAAAATAAGGATCTATAATACAGTAAGCATCATTTTAGATTCATTGAAATAAAAGATAAAATATTTTGTGTTTAGGCAGTAAGCGCAATGGATTTGAATTTCTTTGAAATGTATTACTTCACTGCTTCCCACATGTAAGACAATAAATGAATTCAGTGCTAAATTAGTTTCCTAGGGCTGCCACAAAAGTACTACAAAGTTGGTAGCTTAAAACAATAGAACTATATTGTTCTACAGTTCTGGAGGCTAGAAGCCACAAATTCAAAGTGATGGCAGGGCCTGTTCCCACTGGAGCCTGGAGGGGAAAGTCCTTCCCTGCCTCTTCCTAACTCTTTGTAGAGGCTACCAATCCTTGATATTCCTTGGCTTGTAGCTGCATTACTCCAATTTCTGCCTATGTTGTCTGTCACATGTTGTTTGTCTGTATCTGGATCTTCACATGGTCTTTATCTCATCTTATAAGGACACCAGTCATATTAGATCAGGGCCTACCCTAATGACCTCATCTTAATCTGCAAATACCCTATTTCCAAAAAAGGTCACATTCACAGGTAACAGGTTAGAATTTAAACAGAGTTTTTTGGCAGACACAAGTCAGCTAGCTCATAACAGATGCTATTTCTAAAACAGAAAATATAAATATGTGTTCATCCCACAAACTGTTTACATTCTGGTAAAGTATTTATTATATTATTTGTATAATCCCCTCCTTTGAGTTTGGATGTTCTAAAAATGGAATACGGCAAACATGATGGGACGTCATTACTGTGGTTACATTACAATATATGCTACAAGACTGTCTTGCTTGCAGACATCTTAGAGAGGTTGCCCTCCAATGGCTCTGAAGAAGCAAGCTGCCCTGTGTAAGTGCCCATCTTGGAAAAACCCATGTAGTGAGGACCTATGGGCAGCCTCCAGGAGTTAAGGGTTTACCAGCAATAAACTGAAGCATTGCTATCATGCAGACACAAGAGGATGAATTGTGCCAACAATCCAAGGAAGATTAAAAGATCTTTCCCCACCCACACCTTTATTGAGATCACGCCAGAACCTAAATAAGCAGTATGGCAAGAGCCTAAAGCAGCCAAGCTATGCCCGGAATTCTGACCCACAGAAATTATAAAATAATAAATGTATGTTGTTGTAAGTGGCTAATTTGTAGTCACTTTTTATGCAGCAATATAAAACTAATACAATGTAGATGATATTATAAGCTTTTCAGAGTAGTTGTGAGAAGTAAAAAAGGGATGCATCTAAAAGACTCAGGAGAGGGCATAGCATATCATAGGCACTAAACACATTAGTCCCCATGAGTTTCCTTTCTCTGAATGCAGAATATGAAATTCTAGTCACAACTTAAAACTAGGTCAACATATAAAAGGTGGAAAAACAGACAATAAATTGGCCTGTGTAAAGATTAAGTGTATTAACACATGGCTGCTTTTAATAGCAGTAATTAAAAAATTCAAATCAAAATCTGTTAAAATTTCCATACGACACAAAGAGATCTACAGATTCAATGCAATCCTTATTAAAATCTCAATGGAATTCTTTACAGACCCAGAAAGACGATCCTAAAATTCACATGGAACCACAAAGACCCCACTAGTCAAAGCAATCTTGAGTAGAAAGAACAAAGCTGGAAGCATCATGCTTCCTGATTTCAAAATATATTACATAGCTACAATTACATAGCTACAAAATCATATGGACTGACATAAGAGCAGACATATAGCCCAATGGAACAAAATAGAGAACCCAAAGATAAGCCCACACATGTATGGTCAACTTATCTTGGACAAAGCTGTCAAGAATACACAATAGGGGAAGGACAGTCTCTTTAGCAAATAGTTCTGGGGAAAATGGATACCCACATGCAAAAGTATGAAACTGGAAACTTATCTTACATCGTACACAAAGATGAACTCAGAATAGATTAAATATTTAAATATGAGACCTGGAACTGTGACACTCTTGGAAAAAAACATAGGGAAAAACTTCATGACATTGGTCTTGGAAATGATTTCTTGGATAGGACATCAAAAGCACAAACAACAAAAACAAAAATACAAAAAAAAAAAAAAACAGTGGGACTACATCAAATTAAAAAGCTTCTGTATAGCAAAGGAAACAATCAAAAGAATTAAGAGGTAATCTACAGAATAGGAGAAAATCAATCTGATAAGGGATTCATATCCAAAATATATAAGAATCCCTACAACTCAATAACAAGAAAGTGAACAACCAAATTTAAAAATGAGCAAAGGACTTGAATAGACATTTCTCTAAGATTCAACAGGAATATGATAAAATGTTCAATGGGGAGTCAACAGAGGAAGGGTTAATCAAAAATCACAGGGGTGCCTGGGTGGCTCAGTCGGTTAAGCAGCAGACTTCGGCTCAGGTCATGATCTCGCAGTCTGTGGGTTTGAGCCCCGCATCGGGCTCTGTGCTGACAGCTCAGAGTCTGGAGCCTGTTTCAGATTCTGTGTCTCCCTCTTTCTCTGACCCTCCCCTGTTCATGCTCTCTCTCTGTCTCAAAAATAAATAAGTGTTAAAAAAAATTTTTTTTTAAATCACAACATTACATCATGCCTGTTATGATGGCTATTATGAAAAAGGATAATGAGTGTTGTCAATGATGTGGAGGGATTGGACATTCATATACTATTGGTGGAAATGTAAAATGGTGCAGCCATTATGGAAAAGACTTTGGTGGCTCCTCAAAACTTTAAAAATTGAATTAACGCAAAGTCTGGCAATCCCACAGAAGGATATATCCAAAACAATTGAAATTAGGATCTTAAAGAGACATATGCACTCCCATATTTATTGCGGCATTATTCAGAATAGCCAAAAATATAGAAATAATCTAAATGTCCATCAACAAAGGAAGAGGTAAAGAAAAAAATCGTCTTCATTGTCTTATAAACATTCATTGCTGATGAGAAGTCTTACATCAGTCTAGTTTTTGTCCCTTTGTAAATAAACTCTTTTATTTCTTCTTTGGAAGCATTTCAAATCTACTTTTCATTATTGGTATTCTGAAATTTTATAATTATATGCCTTTCTTTGTGTTGTAGTTGTTTTTAATTTTATTTAAATCCAAGTTAGTTAACATACACAGTAATAATGATTTCAGGAGCAGAATTTAGTGATTTATCACTTACATGTAACACTCAATGCTCAGTATTCTATTTGGTATTTGTTTGCATGTTTGTTTGGCTAATATACTGGGTAGTTGTAGGTGTTTAAATATGAAGGCTTGTGTCTTTCAGTTCTAGGAAATGCTCTTATCTTTTTTATGGTTTCGTTGTCCATATTTTCCTTATTCTTTCTCTCTAGAATTTCTAAAATCAGAAGGTGGACTATTTCATTTATGTGTGTATTTTATCTTTCCTCCTATCTTTTAAATTTAATCAGTCAAGAAATATACAGCCATAAGTATTTTGCACACTGCATTTCTTCTTTATCTTCAGTTCTACTATTGGATTTATATTAATTTCTGCAATCATCTTAATTTCATAATATTTTTCTTATTCACTGAACAAACATTCTGTTCTTATTCTATGTATGCATTATCTTATTAAGTGACTCTGAAGTATTAATCTTTTTAAGTTCTCTTCTGTTCCTGGAATTGTCCCTTTTTGAGATTTTTTATTTTTAAGTTTGAAATTCCTCTTTTACATTCAAGGTGCTTCTTAAATATTTGGTACTTTTTAGTTGTCCTGTGTATGACTGAAATAAAATAAAACTTGATTTAAGACTGGTGTATTGAGGGGCGCCTGGGTGGCGCAGTCGGTTAAGCGTCCGACTTCAGCCAGGTCACGATCTCGCGGTCCGTGAGTTCGAGCCCCGCGTCAGGCTGTGGGCTGATGGCTCGGAGCCTGGAGCCTGTTTCCGATTCTGTGTCTCCCTCTCTCTCTGCCCCTCCCCCGTTCATGCTCTGTCTCTCTCTGTCTGTCCCAAAAATAAATAAAAAACGTTGAAAAAAAAAATTAAAAAAAAAAAAAAAGACTGGTGTATTGAGCTTGTCTTTTGATAGTCAGGTGTCACTTTAATACGTTTGACTGGTAAACACTAATTGACAATATTGGGGCCATGTTGCCCAGATCACAATCCCAGAAGGCAGAATATTCATTTAATTTTAGTTTACTTAGAGAAAATCTTCTAGATTTTTGTGCTTTGATTTTTTTGTTTAAGTCAGGGAGTTAAACAATTTTGGAGGCCATTGGAAAATGAATATTTGTATGTGCATGTTATAAATATACATGTATTTATATATATTCAGAATATTCTTATTGATAAGAGTACATGATCAAAAAAGAATTCAGAGCTCATTGTTGACAATAATATATCTATTCAAGTGAATATGATTGTTCAAATGAACATGAATCAAATGAAATGAATGAATGAATGAATGAATGAAAATGAATTCAAGTGATTTCAAATGAAATGAATTTCAAATGAAAATGATTGAATCATTAGACTTTGGCTTATATGATACCAAATTAAATGGCCTTTTATATTACATGTAATGGGCAGCTAAATTAACTTTAAAAAAATTTTTTAATGTTTATTTATTTTGGGGAGAGAAAGAGAGACAGAGTATGATTGGGGGAGGGGCAGAAAGAGGGGGACACAGAATCTGAAGCAGACTCAGCACAGAATATGAGCTGTCAGCACAAAGCCGGACCCGGGGCTCGAACTCACGAACCAGGAGATCATGACCTGAGCGGAAGTCAGCTGTTTAACCAAATGAGCCACCCAGCAGCCCCCTAAATTAATTTAGGTAGGTCATTTATATAACTAAAATTTGGAGTGGGATTGCAACAGGTGAGAACATGAAATTCATTTATATTAAGACAGGTAACTTTATGTGTACTGGTTCATTGATATAAAATATAGTTTATATAAAATCACTCTAAACAGAATGTTATCCTGCTTGATATGCTCACATGTTGAGCTCCTTTCTTATCTGAATCCTCTGAGCTTTTGAAGCACAAGAGAAGTAGTACTGTAGTGCCCTATCCAAAATGCAAGCCAGCAGAATTCTGTAGAAGTTCTACCCGTGACAGTATACCATGACACAATGAGTAATCTGGCTTATTCTTTGGGGGATCTTAAGAAAGATCTTTTATTATGGAAATTATCTAGTTTCTGTCTTCTCATTAATTATCAAATACTTTGTGCAGATACTTTACCAAGCAGTCTAATAATAACAATTATTATTATTAATATACACAAATGACCAAATATTTCTATGTGTAACAAAAATTTAATATAATTTCCACTTTCAGAAAGTTTTCTGAATGTAAACATTTTATTTTATTATGGTAAGAACATAATATGAAATTTACTCTCTTAAATTTTTAAGTATAACAATGTATTATTGTTGACTGTGGTTACAATGTTGTTTATCAGAATGCTAGCGTTTATTCAACATGTTTAACTGAAACTTTATGTTTGTTGATTAGTAACTCCCCATTTCCCCCTTCTCCCAGCCCCTGGTAATCACCATTCCACTCGTTGAATCTATGAATTTGACTAATTTAGATACCTCATATAAGTGGAGTCATGCAGTATTTATCTTTCTGTGGCTAATTTTACTTAGCATAATGTCTAAAGTTTCATCCATGCTGTCCCATATTGCAGAATTTTCTTCTTTTTTAAGGATAACTACTCTTTTAAGGCTAAATATATACAATGGTATGTGTTCTATTACATGAATATGTCATGTTTTCCTTATTTATTTATCAATGGACAGTTAGATTGTTCCCAAATCTTGCCTATTGTAAATAATGCTGAAATGAGATAGGACTGCTAATATATCTTTGAGATCTTTATTTCAATTTTTTTGGGTAAATACCCAGAAGTGGGATTACTGGGTCATATGGTAATTCTACAAAATTTTTTGAGAAACTTTCATAGTGTTTTCTATAGCAGCTATATCATTTTGCTTCTTGCCAACAGTGGGCAAACCTTCAAATCTCTCCATATCCTTACCAATAATTGTTATCTTTTGTTTTTCTTGATAATAGCCATCCTAACGGGTGTGATATTGCATTGAGGTTTTGATTTGCATTTCCCTGCTAATTAGTGATGTTATGTGTTTTTCATGTATGTGTTGGCCACTTTATGTCTTCTTTGAAGAAATACTTATTCAAGCCCTCAGCCCATTTTTAAATCTGGTTATTAGTTTTTTTAATTAATTTTAATGAAACCTAATTTACTGTGCAAAGGGTATTTCCAATGTATTTGGTTAGACAAAATAACTAAAATATAAAGGAAAACTCACTTTGCCTTTGCCTTCTGCCTCCTCCCCAACTCCTTCCTCCCCTTTATTTGCTCTTAATTCTGAGAGAATAAACTGAAGTAAAGGGAGGAATGGCTCTGCTGTCAGATTTCTCTTTCTAATACCTCTTAATTGTGATGCTGAGCAAATTGGTTGCTTAGTCAGTTTCAATTTATCATATGCATAAGGATAATAACAGCAGTGAACCCACTAGATTCCTTGGAAGATTGAATGAGATAACATATGTGACAGCGCCCAATATTGGCTAAGTATACAATGTGATCTTGGAAATAATATTCCTTTTCCAGTCTAATTTTTACTCTTCCTGCCCAGGTTTTTCCATAGCCCAGTTGACATTTAGTTAAGCTCTTTGCAATGTTGTTCTCTCCCCTCTAGTACGCAACATCCTTCACATCTTAATCCTTAGGCAATTTAGGTCCATGGGAAAATATAGCCCACCAATGCAAGATCCCTTAGCCAAGCTAGACTCAGCAATTCTTTTATGAAGAGATTTCCTTTGTAAGAGAAACCAAAATAAAAGTTCTATAAATATAAGATTTTTGGGGGGCAAAGACCTTAAAGAATTCTTTCTGTTCTTCAGTATGTTAAAACAAAACCAAACCAAACCATATTTTTGGAGATAATCTCATCATTTCACTGAATCATTAACCAACTCTTGATTTTTGTGGGAGCAATTTTTTTACTTTGTAGATTATCCTTGTTCTTCATTTCTCCACCATTTTTTTTGTCTGCCTCTTGGCTATTTTTATAGCTCATTAGTGCCTCTCTCAGAGGATGAGAAATGGAAATAAAAGAAGTTGAAAGTCAAACGCAGGCAGTACCTATGTAACATAAAACGGACCTTTAGGGATGAAAGAAAACCCACGGGGTTGACTGTAGGGATCTTAATGACAGAATTATACTCACTATTTGATTTCAGACTGTAATCCACAAAGTGCTGGCCAGCTACTTAAACTCATTTTATTCTTGAAATAGTTGATTGGTACTCATTACTACAGTGCTATCCATCAGCCACCCAGGCCATCAAGCATGTTTGAGTTATTGTCATGATCTTTGACTGGTAGGCATGTGTCTACACATAGCTTTTAGCCTCACCCTAGTCTGTAATGCTGACTCACTTACCTATTCTCATTCCACATCTGCTTGCTAGGACTTGGCATCTCAAAACAACTTCAGATTTAGTAGGGACCTGTCACATACACTGATATCCTGGGAACCAATATAGCTGGTGACTTCAAGTGCATAAAAAGATTGGACTTCACTCACTTTTCATGCTTCGGTGAGAAAGGATTGGTTTACATTCTTGAGTGATCTGTTCTGTGTAAGTTTTGGCCACCAATAGTTTTCCATTTTTTCCTGAGAGTGTGTTTTTCTATACATGTCATAGTCCTTGTCAAAAATATAACTTTGACAAAAACTGGCTTGTTTTTCAAAACATTAAAATCCAGTATTACAACCAAATTACATCATATATAGTTATCTTTGTGTTTCTTATATTTTGTTAACATTTCCTAATCATACAATTGGTTGTGGGACTATGGATGTCTATGTATTTCAAGTAAGTCTGCTTTAATTTCTCATTAGCATGAGAATTAAGAGTGACATCGTTGTGTATTGGCTTGATATGATTTCAAATCCACTTGTTTGTGACTTAAGTGAAGTTGTTTTAATCCACATGTTTATGACAAAGACAAAAAAATGAGGTCATGTTCAGAAATAAAGTCGTTTTGATATAATAGCGAAGTAAGTTGCGTCAGGATATCATCATCTTATCTGTTCTTACTGATAAGAACTAAGTAGACCCGCTGCTAAGGGCCGCCACTGGGGGCTTATCAATAAAAACATAGGAACATGCAACTATGGCAAGGGGACATTTAGATTATAATTACTGAGAGTTTGTGAAGACTATCAAAGTGTGCCAGCGGGCCAGGCAGCACTTTGCTGATCTAGGATAGCTCTCCAGGGGCACCTGGGTGGCTCAGTTAGTTAAACGTCCGGCTCATGGTTTCGGCTCAGGTCACGATCTCCCTGAGCTGGAGCAACTGTGGCAGAAGTCTTTTCTGGCCAGGTTTATTTTTGCAATACTTAGACTGAAAACGTTTATGACAGGACACGCTGATAAGGCAAAGAAAAATGGGATTAGGAAGAAAAGGGAGGAACAGAAAATTAGTGGGGGAATTTGTGTGAAGAATAAGGAAGAAAAGAGCTGCGGTCTCTTGATTTAGGACTGTATGAATATGTTCTGCGTCCTGCAATCTGAGAGAGAGGTAAGCCAGTTGCTGAAAGTCTACTCTTCTTTGAATACCTCTTTATTGTTATTATTTCTGGAGGAACTAGGCTGAAAAAGAAATGTGTGAGGTAAGTTGGCAAAGTGTAAAATTCATTTCACACCCATTACTGGGTCTCAAGAAACTGGCTCAAAGATTTGAAAGGGCAAGTCACTGTATGTGTGAGGAGTAATGACCAGGTCTTCAGAACACTGCAGTGGCAGACAATAATCCCATTGTGAAAACTTATGACAGTAGTGAAATTAATTAGCTCTCTCCGCCAACTGTGTGAAGCTACAGCAAGAGTTAGAGCTCAGATGAGCACCCCAGCAGGGGGCATGGACTTCAGAGGGGAACAAGGAGGGGAAGTATTTTTCCCTCACCAAATTGTCATGTTCATGTCACAAAGAAAATGGATGCAAACAACAAAAATGGCACTTTTTCCCCATCTTGAGCATTTAATTGAGATCTTAGGTTGCTTTTAAAAATGAAATATGGGATAATTAACTCTCTTATCAGACAACAGCCAGACTGCAATGATTATTTAGAAGAATTAGAAAGGGAGTCTGTTCTACAGTCAACATGACCTTTTTCATTTATTAGGTTGTTTATCTGGCTGCTTTAAAAAGTTTTTCCAGAAACTTTTCTTTTTAACGACATGGGTAAATATCTTTGTAGTCTATATTAATTGATTTTTAAAAGTCATATTCAGAATTCCATGCCTTGCATTTGCAAAGGTCAGGAATGTGTTGCACATAAATAGCATGGGGGCCATCCTATAAATAATATTTCTGATTTTAAAAGGTCATATGAGAAGGAAGAAAAAGATCATCTTTGTATTTCATGTGTCTCAGACATATCATGTGCTTTTTTGTAAATGAGTCCTTTGCCAACATGTCATGTAATAAGCTCTTCTTAACAACATTTCCCCCTCTATAATCTGGATTTTACTGTAACTAGGTTAGATGGAAAGGGTATGCCTCATATGGCTTACATCTAACTAGGGGAATCATTGGAACCATGAGACTTTTGGAATTCAGAGGAATGTTAAAAATTAGCTTAAATACTCTCTTTTACCAAAGGAGAAATGAAGACCAGGTAGGTTACATGACTGTTCCAGTAAAAGAAGTACTTATGTCACAGAGGAACTAGAACTTAGGTGCCCTGACTCCCAATTTTGTATTCTGTTGATGTTACTTCAATGAGCTGCTGGAAATACTTCCTTTAGAAGGAGGGTCTTCACAAAGCTCATTCTCAAAAAAAAAAAGTCCTAATTAGAATTTATTTTGTTTTATTCATATTTTATTTTAAATGTCTTTAATGAAGTATTATATAAATGTATGAAGGCATCAAATAATACATGTATAGTTTGGTGAAGTCACAAAGTAAAAACATTCAGAGAACCAATACTCAAGGAAATGGAATATTGCCTGCAACCCAAAAGCTACCCCTAGAATCTATTTTCAATCACTATGACCTCCTGTCCAGAGACAATCACAATCCTGATTTCTGTCACTGTATATTGGATTTTGCCTGGTTTTGAACTTTATATATAAATACATTCTTCTAGTGTGGCTTCTATTCCTTCAAGATTTTGTTTGAAAAATTTATCAATGTTGTTTCACAAGGTTTGTTCCTTTTTATAGACGCACAGTCTTCCTTTGTATGAATATGTCACCATGTGTTTATCTCCTCAAAGACTGATGAATAAGTAGGTTGTTTCCAGTTTGGGACAATTACAAACAATACTCCTATGGACATTCTTGTTCTTGTCTTTGGATGCATGTTTATACCATATGTTTAAGTATATTCCTGAATCGCTTCTCGGCCTTTTGGCTAAGATCAAGTGAAGTATATTCCTGAAAGTGAAATAAGATTACGAAATATGCATATGTATAGTTGATGCGTTCAGCTTTCCAAAGTGGTTGTGCCAGTGTAAACTCCCGACAGCAGTATGTAACTTGCTAACACTCAGACCAAAACATGGTGTTACCACAGTTTTTAATGTTACTTATTGTGGAATATAAATAGTGGGGTCTTACTGTGATTTTGCTTTTCATTTTCCTGGTTGCTAATTATTTTGAACACTTTTTCATATTGCTTATTGACCTTTTTGCATTTTCCCTTTTTGAAGTGACTGTTCAAGTCTTTTACACATTTTTCTCCTGATTTGTCTACCTTTTTTCTTATTGATTGGTAGGAGTTCTTTAGGCTTTCTGGATGAGTTATGTCAGTTAAACACATTACAAGTATGTTTTTGGCTTTTTGCTTTTTTAATAGTGTGTTTTGATAATAAGATGTTCCTAATTTTAATGCATTCCAAAGTAACAAGTTTTTCTTTATGGTTAGTGTTTTTGCGTGTGTGTTCTGTTTAAAAATATGTGCTTACCCTCAAGACCTTGAAAACATTCTCTCATGCTATTGTTTAGTTGATTTATTGTTACACATCTATAAGTCACCTGAAATAGCTTTTATGTGCATGATATAAGGTAGAGAATTGACATTAATTTTTTTTTCTCACAAAGACTTCAATTTTTTCAGTGTGATTTCTTGAAAAGACTGGCCTTTCACCACTGCTTTATTTTTAATTCATTTCAATGTTTATTTATTTATTTATTTTGAGAGAGAGAGAACATGAACACAGATTGGGGAGGGGCAGAGAGAGAGGGAGACAGAGAATTTCAAGCAGGATCCGCACTGACAGCATGGAGCCTGATGCGGGCCTTGAACCCACAAACTGTGAGATCATGACCTGAGCTGAAATCAAGAGTTGGATGTTTAACCCACTGAGCTACCCAGGTGCCCTTCACCACTGCTTTATAATTCACTTCCTTCATAATTTGTGAGTCCATATATGGGTGTTGTTCAAGGCTCTATTCCATTCCATTGGTCTGTCTTTGTGCCAATATCCTACTGGTTGAAATTCCTTCTATTTTTTAAAACATCTGTTTATTGTAGGAGTTGGCCCTTTCCTTCCATGTTTTCGTATTTATACACACAACATTCTGGGTAATTTTTTCAGATTTGTTTGCCACTTTCTTAATTCCTTCTTCTGAATATTTAATTTGCTGGTAAATCATTCCATCAATATTAAATTTTTGTCTTGAAGTTCCATTGAAGTCTAACTCTATCCCTATGATTGTGTTTACTTTCTTATGTCTTTAAACATGCTTATATTCTCTTTCAGATTATATTCCATTTCACAAAGTTTTTTTTTTATATTAGTGTTTATTTGATGACTCTCACAATTGTGTTTGTTTTGTAAGTATTGATTATATGTTCACCTTTAGTTAGGATTTTTTTTTTCCTGTGATAATCCCTCATGACAACAAGCAATTCCTCCAAAGAGGTTTAGAGGTATCTAATCTTCTGTTGGGTATCTTATGTATATCATTATTCTGGGGCTAATTTTAATGTTAAATCCTAGCTTTCTGGCCCATATACTAATTCAAATTCAAAATCTGTGTTAAGTCAGGCCCAAGATTTCTTGGTGGTTTATTTTTTACCTGGAACCCTCATAGTCATGGACCTTATTATACATCAAAGAGAGTAGAATTAAGGTCAGGTGTGCTCCTGGCAGCAATATATGTGAAATATTCCAAAAAGGAAAAAGTATGGAACAAATATAAATTGTGAGGTGAAGATGTAAAGCAAAGGAAACCCTTGTGCATTGTTAGTAGGAGTGTCTATTGGTACAACCTCTATGGAAAACTATATGGAAGTTCCCCCCAAAATTAAAAATAGTATTACCATATGATCCAGCAATTTAATTTCTGGGTATTTATTTGAAGAAAATGAAAACACTAACTTGAAAAGATATACACACCCCATGTTCACCACAGACATACACACCCCATTTCATACACCCCATGTTCATTCACAATGGCCATGATATGGAAACAATGTAAGTGTCCATCCATGGGTGAATGGCTAAAGAAAAAGTGGTATAATATACAATGGGATGTTAGCCATAAAAAGGAATAAAATCTTGCCATTTGAAAAAAACATGGATGGAACTTGAGGGCATTATGCTAAATGGTATAAGTCAGACAGAGATAAATAGATACCATTTGATCTCACTTATGGTGAGATCTTTGGTTTGTGGAACCAAATGAAAACAAAAATCCAAGATTGTAGATGCAGAAAATAGACTGGTGGTTGCCAGAGACAGGGGAAGAGGGAAGATGAAATGGGTTGAGGTCAAAGGTGCAAACTTCCAGTTATAAAATAAATAAGTTTGTAACCTGCAGTATGAGGACTATAGTTAATAATAAATACTGTATTGTATCTTTGAAAGTTGCTAAAAGAATGGATCTTAAAAGTTCTCAGCACAAGAGAAAACATTTTGTACTTATGTATGGTGACATATGTTAATTAGAATTATTGTGATCATTTTGCAATATATACAAATATTGAATCATTCTGTTGTACATCTGAAACTGATATAAGATTATATGTCATTTTTACCTCATGAGCAAATGTCATTTCCTTTTATATAAAGATGCTATTTGTATATGTTCAATACCAATAAACCTTACAATACTTAACTGCATTCATTATTACAACAGTTGCAGTAATGAATTGAAAATCTAATTTAAAAACTACAGGGGGAGGGGAGCCTGGGTGGCTCAGTCGGTTAAGCATCTGACTTTGGTTCAGGTCATGATCTTGTGGTTCATGAGTTCAAGCCCCACGAGCTCTGCGTTGACAACTCAGAGCATGGAGCCTGTTGCAGATTCTGTGTCTCCCTCTCTCTCTGCTCCTCCCTTGCTTCTCTCTCTCTCTTTCTCTCTAAAATAAATAAACATTAAAAAAATTTTTTAACTACAGGGAGGAATTTTTCTGTGGTAGTCTGCCCACAGAATATTGGAACTGAAGGTGCCCACATTTTGCTTTTTCCCCCATTTACATTTTACAGTACACCTTACCTCATCTCTCCCCTTCCCCGCTTTGTTTAATAACAGAACGTGCCTGCCATGTCGGATGCATAGGGAAGTATACAAACTTAAGTCATTGCTTCAGTGACTATGTATTAAGCAGAGCAGGTGAACCAGAGAGTTTTCCTCCTGTCACTAGCTGCTCTAGAAACTAAGTCTCATTACATATACTAAAGGTAAATACACAGCACTTTGTGAATCATGCACTCTCCTTCAGATCAATGGTCAGAAAGATTCTAGGCTTAGCAAAGAAGGAGATAATGAGAGAAAAAAAATCAAGGAGAGCAGGGTTGGAGTTAATTCATCTTTGTTACGAATCTTCATTGCAAAAATATTGGCAGCACCAGCCGTGAGATTCTAGCTAAGGATAAAAGGAAGAAACTCCTATTTTCATTCTCCTGGGGAAATAAGGACTAAGAATGAATTGGGCTGGGGAAAAAATACCAAGCAGAACATTCTCATCTGACTGAATAAATTTCTTCATAAAGCTGCATATCTAAGATTTTGAACTTGCTCCTGGAGAGAATTGGAAACATGGAGAGATACAAATTATAGGTGTGGTAAGAAGGAAAGTAAATCCAACAAAAAGCTTTCATTCTATTTATTTAAGTGAAATATCTCTGCATTTCTTAGTTCCTAAGTTAGTTTTTTTTTGTTTGTTTCTCAGTTATTTATTTATTTATTTATTTATTTATTTAACTTGTTTTATTATTATTATTTTTTAATTTACATCCAAATTAGTTAGCATATAGTGCAACAATGATTTCAGGAGTACATTCCTTAATGCCCCTTACCCATTTAGCCCATCCCCCCTCTCGCAACCCCTCCAGTAACCTTCTGTTTGTTCTCCATATTTATGAGTCTCTTCTGTTTTGTCCCCCTCCCTGTTTTTATATTATTTTTGTTACCCTTCCCTTATGTTCATCTGTTTTGTCTCTTAAAGTCCTCATATGAGTGCAGTCATATGATATTTGTCTTTCTTTGACTGACTAATTTCACTTAGCATAATACCCTCCATTTGCATCCACATAGTTGGAAATGGCAAGATTTCATTCTTTTTGATTGCCGAGGAATACTCCATTGTGTATGTATATATATATATATATATATATATATATATATATATATATATATATATATATATACCACCTCTTCTTTATGCATTCACCCATCGATGGACATTTGGGCTCTTTCCATGCTTTGGCTATTGTTGATGGTGCTGCTATAAACATTGGGCTGTATGTGTCCCTTCGAAACAGCACACCTGTATCCCTTGGATAAACACCTAGTAGAGCAATTGCTGGGTCATAGGGTAGTTCTATTTTTAGTTTTTTGAGAAACCTCCATACTGTTTTCCAGAATGGCTGCACCAGCTTGCACTCCCACCAACAATGCAAAAGAGATCCTCTTTCTCTGCATCCTCACCAACATCTGTTGTTGCCTGAGTTGTTAATGTGAGCCATTCTGACAGGTGTGAGGTGGTATCTCATTGTGGTTTTGATATGTATTTCCCTGATGATGAGTGATGTTGAGCATTTTTTCATGTGTCGTTTGGCCATCTGGATATCTTTTTGGAGAAGTGTCTATTCATGTCTTTTGCCCATTTCTTCACTGGATTTTTGGTTTTTTGGGTGTTGAGTTTGAGAAGTTCTTTATAGATTTTGGATACTAACCCTTTATCTGATGGGTCATTTGCATATATCTTCTCCCATTCCGTTGGTTGCCTTTTAGTTTTGCTGATTGTTTCCTTCACTGTGCAGAAGCTTTTTATTTTGATGACGTCCCAGTAGTTCATTTTTGCTTTTGTTTCCCTTGCCTCTGGAGACGTGTTGAGTAAGAAGTTGCTGTGGCCAAGATCAAAGAGGTTTTTGCCTGCTTTCTCCTCAAGGATTTTGATGGCTTCCTGTCTTACATTGAGGTCTTTCATCCATTTTGAATTTATTTTTGTGTGTGGTGTAAGAAATTGGTCCAGTTTCATTCTTCTGCATGTTGCTGTCCAGTTTTCCCAGTATCACTTGCTGAAGAGACTGTCTTTATTGCATTGGATATTCTTTTCTGCTTTGTCAAAAATTAGTTGGCCATGCCTTTGTGGGTCCATTTCTGGGTTCTCTAATCAGTTCCATTGATCTGAGTGTTCTTGTGCCAGTACCATACTGTCTTGATGATTACAGCTTTGCAATATAGCTTGAAGTCTGGGATTGTGATGCCTCCTGCTTTGGTTTTCTTTTTAAAGATTGCTTTGGCTATTCAGGGTCTTTTCTGGTTCCATACAAATTTTAGGATTATTGTTCTAGCTCTGTGAATAATGCTGGTGTTACTTTGATAGGGATTGCATTGAATATGTAGATTGTTTTTGGTAGTATCGACATTTTAACAATATTTGTTCTTCCTATCCAGGAGCATGGAATCTTTTTCCATTTTTTTGTGTCTTCAATTGCTTTCATAAACTTTCTATCGTTTTCAGTGTATAGATTTTTCACCTCTTTGGTTAGATTTATTCCTAGGTATTTTATGGTTTTTGGTGCAACTGTAAATGGGATCGATTCCTTGATTTCTCTTTCTTTCTCTTCATTGTTGGTGTATAGGAATGCAACCAATTTCTGTGCATTGATTTTATATCCTACAACTTCACTGAATTCAGTAATTAGTTCTAGCAGTTTTTTGGTGTAATCTTTTGGGTTTTCCATACAGAGTATCATGTCATCTGCGAAGAGTGAAAGTTTGACCTCCTCCTGGCCAATTTGGATGCCTTTTATTTTTTGTGTTGTCTGATTGCAGAGGCTAAGACTTCCAATACTATGTTGAAGAAGAGTGGTGAGAGTGGACATCCCTGTCTTGTTCTTGACCTTAGGGGGAAAGCTGTCAGGTTTTCACCATTGAGGATGATATTAGCATTGGGTAGTTCATATATAGCTTTTATGATCTCGAGGTAGGTATCCCTACTTTCTTGAGGGTTTTTATCAAGAAAGAATGCTGTATTTTGTCAAATGCTTTCTCTGCATCTGTTGACAGGATCATGTGGTTCTGGTCCTTTCTTTTGTTGTTGTGATGAATCACATTGATTGTTTTGCAGATATTGAACCAGCCCTGTATCCCAGGTATAAATCCCACTTGGTCGTGGTGCATAAGTTTTTTAATGTATTGTTGAAGCCGGTTGGCTAATATCTTGTTGAGGATTTTTGCATCCATGTTCATCAGGGAAATTGGTCTATAGTTCTCCTTTTTAGTGGGGTCTCTGTCTGGTTTTGGAATCAAGGTAATGTTGGCTCCATAGAATGAGTTTGGAAGTTTTCTTTCCATTTCTATTTTTTGGAACAGCTTCAAGAGAATAGGTGTTCACTCTTCCTTAAATGTTAGTAGAATTCCCCTTGAAGGCGATCTGGCCCTTGACTGTTGTTTTTTGGCAGATTTTTGATTACTAATTTGATTTCCTTACTGATTATGGGTCTGCTCACATTTACTATTTCTTCCTTTTCAGTTTTGGTATTGTATATGTTTCTAGGAATTTGTCCATTTCTTCCAGATTGCCCATTTTATTGGCATATAATTGCTCATAATATTCTCTTATTATTGTTTTTATTTCTGCTGTGTTGGTTGTGATCTCTCCTCTTTTATTCTTGATTTTATTTATTTGGGTCCTTTCCTTTTTCTTTTTGATCAAACTGGCTAGTGGTTTATCAATTTTGTTAATTCTTTCAAAGAACCAGCCTCTGGTTTCACTGATCCATTCTACTGGGTTTTTTTTGTTTCAATAGCATTAATTTCTGTCTAATCTTTATTTTTTCCTATCTTCTGCTGGTTTTGGGTTTTATTTGCTGTTCTTTTTCCAGCTCTTTAAGGCATAAGGTTAGGTTGTGTATCTGAGATCTGTCTTCCTTCTTTAGGAAGGCCTGGATTGCTATATACTTTCGTCTTATGACTGTTTTGCTGCATCCCAGAGGTTTTGGGTTGTGGTGTTATCATTTTCATTGACTTCTATATACTTTTTAATTTCCTCTTTAACTTCTTGGTTAGCCCATTCATTCTTCAGCAGGATGTTCTTCAGTCTCCAAGTATTTGTTAACTTTCCAATTTTTTTCTTGTGGTTGATTTCGAGTTTCATAGCGTTGTGGTCTGAAAATATGCACGGTATGATCTTGATATGTTTGTACTTACTTAGGGCTGATTTGTGTACCAGTATATGGTCTATTTTAGAGAATGTTCCATATGCACTGGAGAAGAATGTATATTTTGCTGCTTTAGGATGAAATGTTCTGAATATATCTGTTAAGTCCATCTGGTCCAGTGTGTCATTGAAAGCCATTATCCATGTTGATTTTTTTATTAGATGATCTGTCCATTGTTGTGAGTGGGGTGTTGAAGTCTCCTACTATTATGGTATTACTATCAACAAGTTTCTTTATGTTTGTGATTAATTGATTTATATATATGGGTGCTCTCACATTTGGTGCATAAATGTTTACAATTGTTAGGTCTTCTTGGTGGATAGACCCCTTGATTATGATATAATGCCCTTCTTCATCTCTTGTACAGTCTTTATTTTAAATTTAGATTGTCTGATATAAGTGTGGCTACTCCGGCTTTATTTTGTTGAACATTAGCATGATAGATGGTTCTCTATCCCCTTATTTTCAATCTGAAAGTTTCTTTAGGTCTAAAGTGGGTCTCTTGTAAACAGCATATAGATGGATCTTGGTTTCTTATCCATTCTGTTACCCTATGTCTTTTGATTGGAGCATTGAGTCCATTGATGTTTAGAGTGAGTACTGAAAGATATGAATTTATTG
Source organism: Panthera leo (assembly GCF_018350215.1). NCBI lineage: Eukaryota > Metazoa > Chordata > Mammalia > Carnivora > Felidae > Panthera > Panthera leo. Next base: position 63,719,574 of record NC_056682.1, read on the forward strand.
CCATCATGATGCTTTTAGAGTTGGAGTTTCTTGTAGTGTTTTCTAGTCCTGTCTAATTTTTGTTGCTTTTGGTATGTATGTATGTATGTATGTATGTATTTATCTTTTCACGTGTTCTCCCCTCAGAGAGTCCCCCTTAAACTTTCTTGCAGGGCTTGTTTAGTGGTCACAAACTCCTTTAATTTTTGTTTGGGAAACTTTGTATCTCTTCTTCTATTTTGAATGACAGCCTTGCTGGATAAAGAATTCTGGCTGCATATTTTTCTGATTCAGCACACTGAATATATCCTGCCACTCCTTTCTGGCCTGACAAGTTTCTGTGGATAGGTCTGCTGCAAACCTGATCTGTCTTCCCTTGTAGGTTAGGGACTTTTTTTTTCCCTCGCTGCTTTTATGATTCTCTCCTTGCCTGAGTATTTTGTGAATTTGACTTGTGATATGCCTTGTTGATGGTCAGTTTTTGTTGAATCTAATGGTGGTCCTCTGTGCCTCCTGGATTTTGATGTCTGTGTCTTTCCCCAGGTTAGGAACGTTTTTGCTATGATTTGCTCACATAACCTTTTTACCCCTATTTCTCTCTCTTCCTCTTCTGGGCCCCCTATGATTCTCATGTTGTTCCTTTTTAATGAGTCACTGATTTCTCTAATTCTTAAATCGTGTTCTTTTGCCTTAATCTCCCTCTTTTTTCTGCGTTATTATTCTCCATAAGTTTGTCCTCTATATCACTGATTCTCTGTTCTGCCTCATCCATCCTTGCCGCCAAGGCATCTATCTGTAATTGCAGCTCAGTTATACCATTTTTAATTTCATTCTGACCGGTTTTTTTACTTCTTTTATTTCTGCAGAAAGGGATTCTAATATATTTTTGACTCCAGCTAGTATTATTATTATTGTGATTCTAAATTCTGGCTCAGAAATTTTGCTTGTATCTGTGTTGGTTAAACCCCTGGCTGTCATTTCTTCATACTCTTTCTTTTGGGGTGAATTCCTTCATTTTGTCATTTTGAAGGGAGAAAAGGAATTAATGAGGTAGAAATATTAAAATTAAAAAAAATAAAATTAGAAAGTATTAAAATTAAAAACTTGAAAATACACACACACACACACACACAAATATAATAAATGATGCTAGATCCTATGTGTGTTTTGGTCTGGGTGTTGAAGGTGGTTTGAAAGATTAGAGAAAAAAAAGGGGAGGAAATCATTTGAGAATTTGAAAAAATGAAATCACTGAAGTAGACTAAAGTAAGATGATGGGAGTAAAATAGAATTAGAAAAAATTTATATAAAAGTAAAGAATATAGTAGGAAAAAAGTTAAAGAAAAATATTTTTAATAAAAATTAAAAATAAAAATGACTTTTTTTCTTTTTCTGTTTTCAAGAAAAAGAAAAGAAACGAAAAAGAAAAAAGAGAAAAAAACGAAATCGTTTGAAAATTTGAAAAAGTGAACACACTGTAGTAGACTAAAATAAAATGATGGAAGTAAAATAGAATTTGCAAATATTTACGTAAAAGCAAATATATATATATATATATATATATATATATAGTAAAAAAATTAGAGAAATATATTTGAATAGAAATTGAAAGTAAAAATGAAGTTTTTCACTTTCTGCATTCAAGAAAAAGAAAAGAAATGGAAGAGAAAAAAAATAAAAGAAAAAATAAAGCAAGGAAATCATTTGAAAATTTGAAAAGGTGAATACACTGAAGTAGACAAAAATAGAATGATGGAAGTAAGATAGAATTTGAAAAAATTGACACAAAAGAAAAAATATAGTAAAAAAATTAAAAATATTTTTAATAAAAATTGAAAATAAAAATGAATTTTTTCGCTTTCTGTATTCAAGGAAAAGAATAGTGTAAAGGAGAAAAAAAAGAAAGTTGAATAGATGGACCTGCTAACAGATTGAAATAGGACTGATATTAATTCGTTTTCCCCTAGAATCAGACTATGTAGTGCTCTATAGTCCATAAATTAAGTAGGTGGTGAGACTTGTGTTCTTGAAGAGCTAGGTTGGCCCATTTGGGCAGGGCTCAGTGTAATGGCTCCCTTCTCCACTAGATGGCACTGCTAGCCTGCTGGGGTGGATTGTGGCAGTGCTTGTAGGTGCGTATGTGCATGCGCCGGAGTGGTGAAAATGGCGTCACCCAGCTACCCAGTCTCTAGTATGGGAACTGTTCTCCCTGATCAGCAATCACACACCCATCCTCTGTCTTTAGCTTTCGTCCACTTCCTGCTTCTTCACTGTCCGTGCCCAAGCCCCAGGCAGTACCTCTCTCTCGAGCTTTGTCTCAGATGTGGCTATTTTCCCCGGCCCCTTACTTCTAAAGGACTGCGGCTTTGACTGGTTCAGCCCCTCTGTGGGAGGGTCTCATGGAGCAATGGCCGAATGCCGGCTGCACCCAGGAATGCCTGCTGGACCCTGCTGCTGCCGGTACCCTGTGACTGTGGCCAGGTTCCAGCCAGCCCCAGAAAAAGTTCACGAGATAGTGTAGCAGCAGGGTCTCAGGGTTTGTGGAAAATCACAACACACATCTGGCGCCAGGCTTCACCCTTAACGACCTTGTTCCAGGAGCGAATGTGGCCGTTTTCTGGGATCTGCTGGGACCAGGTGGTCTCAACAGTCTCTACCAAATGTCCTTCCAGCAGTGGAACTGCTTTTCCCTGTGTGGCCTGAGAACCTCTGGGACCCCACTCTTCCTGGGGATTTGCCCTTCCCACCAGAGCACTGCCAGGTATTGAGCTGCGGAATTGCAGACTTTGCCCTTCTCTTGTTTGCAGTCTTAATGGAATTTAAACCCTCTTCTTCCTCCTTTCTCCCTTTTTTGTTTAGTCCCTGTGGCTGTTTCCAATTTTCCACTTTCTTTCCAGCTGCTTTGGGGGAGGGGTGCTTTTCCCATATTATGCCCCCCCCCCCACAGTGTCCCTTCTCTCTGTGCCTGCAAAGGCGGCTCCCTGCCCACTGCATTTTCTCACTCCCCAAGTTCACCTCTCCATGCCACGTATCTGCTAAATTCTGTGGTTCAGGTTGTGCAGATTGTTGTGTTAATACTCCAGTCAGTTTTCTAGGTGTGCAGGATTGTTTACTGTTGGTCTGGCTGTATTTCCTGGATGCAAGACACACAAAAATCTTCCATGTTGTTCTGCCATCTTGTCTCCTCCCACTTTTATTCAGTTTTTATTTTTATTATAGTTCATGTAATTCATGTAGTTCTTAGGACTGCAACCATCAAAACTTTAAGCCTCCATCTCTATGCTAATGTGTCAAATGGGAATCTTTTCCTTTTGTATCATCTGGATTTAAATGCTCCCTCAATTAAAAATTGCCTTAAAGTGGAAGTTGACCTGATGAGAGTTGAGAGTGCTTTTGTGCTAGAGATAACTTTATTGAATTTGTTAAAAATCTAAGGACTTTAATAATGGATGGTTCATGTTAAAATGTCATAATGGAGTTTGATTTTATTTTGTATACATCTTTTTTAAAGTATCAATTAGCTTTTTCTTAGATCTGACTCTACAATGAGTTATAATGACTATGGGCTCATACATGAGATAAGTAGGATGTGTAGAGTTGTTTGTTTTATTTTATAGTCACTATTAGGTTGGTGGTGAAATTATTCAGGGCAACAGCAAGAAGACCCACATTCTAAACCATCTACTCTTTGGCTGTGCCAAGATACTAGCTCCCACTAAACTGACAAATGCTGTCATTTCTATCTTTCCCTTCTCAATAGGAAAAAATTCAATCTTTCTACAGGTAGAGGCTGGCTATTTAATACACCAAATAAATGAAATTAAAGAGAAAATGGAAACTTACCAGAATGCCCCAAACATTTATAGTCATTCTTAGTTTGACCAAATGCTAGAAGTAATTCATTTCTGTAGAGGTAATAACAAATGCAAATATTTAAGGCCAGATACACACCTACACTGGAATTAAAGTATATTTAAATTTTTAAAAAACTTACATCTATCTAGCAAGATTTGTCTCTTTGTCCAAGCAGAATGATACAAGACCAGAAGTCTAACAGAAATTTGCCTACTCATGACTTAACTTTCTATTCTGCTTTAGCTTCAATGAATATAAATGTATTCTTACCTTAATGCCATCTATGAATAATAGCTAACAGCTAATGTTTACTGAACACTCATTTTACAGAGTTCTAGAAGCACTATCTTCTTTAATCTCATGAAAGCTTATGAGATAGGTTCTATTTTTATTGTGTTTATTTCACATGTGAGGAAACTGAGGCTTAGCAGAGGTAGAGCTAAGATTTGAAATAAGGCTTTCCAAAACCCAGAAGAAATCAGGATTGCCACAGATCTGGCAATCCAGGCAGATAGCCAGTGAATTATTGATCTATCTATCTATCTATCTATGTATCTATCTATCTATCTATCTATTATCTGTCATTGATTCCCAAAGAAATGTGTGCAGAAATTATATTTTCTGTAAATGAGGGTTGTGTTCTTCTATCCAAGAGTTTAGGGGCTGCATTTTTTTTTCACAGCAAAGCAACATATTGAATTTGTTTTGCTTTCTGAAGTTTCTTCATATGTCTCTCTTAAGATTAAATTACATAGTATCAGTTAGTATTCTTCTAGTTATAAAAGAAAGAAAGTACTTACTGGTTTAAGCAGAAAGCATAGTAGTAAAATATTGACTTATGGGATGAAAAAGTCCAGGGATAGTATGAGGGACAGCTTGATCCAGAGGCTCTAGAGATCATCAGGATCACATTTCTTTGTATGTAGGGACAATCCTGGCTGCCACCAGTATCATGTTTTCATGTACTGAAGACATGAAAGAGAACTTGCTTTCTTTCCCCAGTAGATAGGTCCACACATATTCCAGAGCTAAATTTACTGAATCTGATTTTGTCATGTGGCCATTAAGCTAATCCCTGGGCTTAGAGAAATGTTATGCTTTACTTGTCCAAGTCTGGGTCATATGTCCACTCTTGGTAACAGGTTGAGGAGAGTGGGTAGTCCTGTGCAGTCCGTGGGGACTAATGATGGACATTAGTAGGTTTTCAAATAAAATTTATCAAATTATTATCATACGAAGCGGGTTAGATGCTGTATGGTAAAAAAAAAAAAATTATACTACAGTGTTTCTAATAGTTCAAAGTTTTTTACAAGTGATATGGAATCCCTTTGTAGGAAACTCATGTTGTTAGGGCAGAACTAATGGAAAAAATGCATATCAAATACTGAATTTTATGGCAGAGCATTTAAAAATGCCAGCTTTTTTACCAAAGACCAAATATGATTTTTGTAAGTTAGCTATATAAATGATGGATGATGAAAATAAGATTATCAACTATAATTGATGACAAAAAATAAATATAAAATGTTTACTTTTAAATGCTAAAATTTTTAAATATTAAAAATACTTGGTCCTGCTATTTGGGAGGTAAGAAATTCTTCATTGAATTAAGAATCTAATCTATGCTCCAATCCAGAAATTTCTGCTGAGGGTCTTATTTTGCGGAGCAAACAAAAGGCTGATACCCAGAGCATCAGTTTTTCTAAATGATCTCATTACAATGTAACCCTATGTCAGCACACTTCACAAGTCCCCTGGGTCATTAGTTCCAGGATTATTGTGTTTGTTGGTTATCTCTTCTCCTAATATTGTGGACAATGTCTGAAATATGGGGCTGGTATGATCTACTCAGTCCTCCTGCTAGCACTACTAACACAAGATTATTGGAAATGGAGTTTAGCTCATAGGAAAGGAAATACAAACTCCAACAACAGAAAGTAAATGGAAACTGAAATCCTTCATGTCACTTTATGCCCGTGGTTTAGATATATTTCTATGTATATCTAACTCTCAGTGTCTAAAGAGATGGCACAAATTTTGGTATTATGATGTCACTGATCTTAGAAAATTATACTCAGTTTAGCCCTAGCTATAGTAACTAACCTTCCCAGGTGTTTGCATACATTGCACTTGATTCTGTGTCTTTTGGGAAATTAAGATTTTTTTTTTTTGCCATTTTATGGCTGTCATTAATGGAAAAGGTTTTTATCTTATTTTTTCCAGCTTTATTGAAATATAGTTAACATACAATCTTGTGTGAATTTAAGGTGTTCAACATGATGATTTGATACATGCATTTATTGCAAAGTGATTACCATAATAAGGTTAGTTCACACATCTATCACCTCACATAATTATCATTTGAGCGTGTGTGTGCTTAACATTTAAGATCTAATCTCTTAGCAACTTTCAGGTATATAATATGGTATTGTTAACTCTAGTCACCATAGTGCACACTAGATCCCCAGAACATATTCGCTTTACAACTAGAGGTTTATACCTTTTGGACAATATGTCTCCATCCCTTCCCATCCAGCCCCTGGCAACCACCATTCTACTCTGTTTCTATGAGTTCAATGTTTTTTGGATTTTACACATATATGAGATTATACAGTATTTGTCTTTTTCTGTCTGATTTATTTTACTTAGCATAATGCCCATGAGGTCCATCCATATTGTTACAAATGGCAAGATTTCCTTCTTTTTAGGGTGTGTGTGTGTGTGTGTGTGTGTGTATAGGTGTATATATATATATATATATACCCATATATAAATATACCCCTATATACCTATATATACATATATATATATATATATATATATATATATATATATATATATACCTATATATATATATATACCTATATCTATCTATCTATCTATATACACACATATATATACCTATATACCTATATATATGTGTGTATATATATGTAGATATATATATCACATTTTCTTTATTCATTAATCCATTGATAAGCATTGATGAACACTTAGGTTCCATTTCTTGACTATTGTGACTAAGGTTGCAATGAATATGAGGGTGCAGATATCCTTGCAAGATAATGATTTAATTCCTTTCGATATATACCCAGAAGTGGGATTGCTGGATCATGTAGTAGGTCTATTTTTAATTTTTTGAGGAAACTTCATGGCTGTTTTCCATAATGTCTATACGAGTTTACATTCCCACCAACAGTGCACAAGAGTTCTCTTTTCACTACACTCTCACCAACACTTGTTATTTCTTATACTTTGGATAATAACCATTCTAACAGGTGTGAGGTAATATCTCATTGTGGTTTTGATTTGCATTTTCCTAATTATTAGTGGTGTTGATCATCTTTTCATGTACCTGTTGGCCATCTGTATGTCTTCTATTCAGGTCCTTCGCACATTTTTTAATTGGATTATTTGTTGTTGTTTTGTTGTTGCTGCTGTTGTTGTTGAGATGTATGAGTTCCCTATATATTTTGGATATTAACACCTTATCAGAGAGATGGCTTGCAAATATTTTCTCCTATTCCATAGGTTGCCTTTTCATTTTGTTGATTGTTTCTTTTGCTTATAGAAGCTTTTAATTAGATGTAACCCCACATATTTCTTTTTTATTTTGTTGTTTGTGCTTTTGGTGTCATAACCAAAAAACTGTTTTCAAGACCAATGTCAAGAAGATTTTCCTTGTGTTTTCTTCTAGGAGTTTTATGGTTTCAGATCTTATATTCAAATCTTCAGTCCATTTCAAGATAAATTTTTAAGTGATGTAAGATAGGGGTCCAATTTTATTCTTTTGGATATGAATATCCAAACACACCAAAACTAATTATTGAAGAGACTCTCTTTTACTCAACAAATCTTCTTGGCTCTCTTGTCAAATATTTGTTGACCATATACAGTGGGTTTATTACTGGGCTCTCAATTCTGTTCCATTGACCTATGTGTCTGTTTTTATGCCAGTACCATATTGTCTTGACCACTGTATCTTTGTAATAATAGCTTAAAATTAGGAAGTCTGATGCCTCTAGCTTCCTTTTTTTTTCCCTTCAGGATTGATTTGGTTTCAAGGTCTTTTATGGTTTCATACAAATTTTAGAATTTTTCTCTATGTTTATAAAAACTGCCATAAGAATCTTGGTAGAGATTGCATTAAATCTACAAATGTCTTTGAACAGTATGGACATTTTAACAATATTAACTCATTTGATACTTGAGTATAGGATATCTATTTATTTGTGTCTTCTTTAATTTCTTTTATCAAAGTCTTATAGTTTTCAGTATACAAATATTTCACTTCCTTGGTTAAATTTATTCTTAACTATTTTATTGTTTTTATTGTATATTTTATTTATTATCTCTTTTTCAGATATTTCACTGTTTAGTGTAGGGAAATGCAACTAATTTCTGTATGTTGGTTTGTATCCTGAAACTTTACTAAATTTATTAGTTCTAACAATTTTTTTGGTGGAGTCTTTAGAATTTTCTATATATAAGATCATGTCATCTGTAAACAGAGATGGTTTTTCTTTTTCCATTTTGATTTGTATTCCTTTTACCTGTTTTTTTTTTTTTTTTCTTGACTAATTGCTCTGGCCAGAGATTCCAGTATTATACTGAATAAAAGTAGTGAGAGTGTGCACCCTTGCATTGTTCCTGAAATGAGAGAAAAAGCTTTCAACTTTTACCACTGAGTATGATGTTAACTGTGAAATTTTCATATATAGCTTTTATTATGTTGAGGTATGTTCCTTCTACAACCAATTTGTTGAGAGTTTTATCATGAAAGAATGTTGAATTTTGTCAAATATTTTTTGAATCTATTCAGATGATCATATGATTTATATCTTTCATTTATTAATGGGGTATATTCATATTATATACAATATTTCATATTATATATAATATTTCATATTGCATAAATATTTCATATTGTATATAATATTTCTTGTGTATAATATTTCATATTATATAATATTTAATAACACGTATAATATTGCATATTATGTTTAATATTTCATATTGTTATCTCTTTCTGTGAGAGCTACAGAGAAATCAGGAGGAAAGCAAAGGGCCACTGGCCCTGGGGACTGGTGTGAGGACATGTGTAGGATGCAGTGTCCAGTAAGATCTATGTAAGAGTGACAGTGTCCGTCTAGAGTCTGTAGCTCAGGGGAGTTAGAAGGACCTGATAGAGAAAATTCAGAAGACATCCAACTAAATACGGTTTTTAAACCATGGGATTAAATGAGAACAGAACACAGGGTAGGTAAAGAGCGGATGAGAAAATCTGTGAGAATCTAGCTTTGGGCAAACTAGTCTGTCTGTGAAAACATGCATCTACATTGTCTCCTCTTATTTTGTGGTCGCTGTTGTTTGCATATCTAAGGAGGTATACAAATGAAATATAACTGAATAACTTATGTCTTATGTCTCCATATATATATTATTTCATAGTATGTATAGTATTTCATAGTGTGCATATTTCATATTATAAATATTTCTTATTACATATAATACTTATTATTATATATAATATTTCATATTGTATATAATATTTCTTATTACATATAATACTTATTATTATATATAATATTTCTTATTATATATAATATTTCTTATTACATATAATATTTCATATCCTGGCATTGGTTCAGGCCCTCTAGCACTGGGAACACATGCAGGTCATAGGATACAGAGAAGGGCTTGGAAGGCTTTCCATGAAGACTTGGGCTTTAATCTCATTGTTCTTTCTTTCTGTGAGAGCTACAGAGAAATCAGGAGGAAAGCCTGGGAATTGGCATGAGGACATGTCTAGGATGAGGTTTCCAGTAAGATCTAAGTAAGAGTGACAGTGTCTGTCTAGAGTCTGTAGCTCAGGGGAGTTAGAAGCATCTGGTAGAGAAAATTCAAAGACATCCAACTAAATAAAGTTTTTAAACCTTGGGATTAGATGAGAACAGAAGACAGGGTAGGTAAAGAGAGGACGAGAAAATGCGTGAGAATCTAGCTTTGGGCAAAACACCCTGTCTGAGAAAACATGCATCTACATTGTCTCCTCTTATTTTGTGGTCACTGTTGTTCGTATATCTAAGGAGGTATACAAATGAAACATAACTGAATAACTTATGTCTTTCGTCTTCATATTTCATATGATATAACATATTTCATTATGTATCATATTTCATGTGGTATATCATATTTCATATGGCATATCATATTTCATATGGTATTTTATATTTCATATGGCATTTCATATTTCATATGAGATTTCATCTGATATACCCTATTTCATCTGATGTATACTTTTTTCATATGATGTATCCTATTTCATAGGATATATCCTTTCTCATATATCATATTTCATATGCTATATCCTATTTCATATATTTCATATGATATATCCTCTTTCATATGATATATCATATTTCTTATGATATATTTCTTATGATATATCATATTTCTTATGATATATTTCTTATGATATATCATATTTCTTATTATATGCAATATTTCATATTATATAATATTTCATATTATATGTAATGGTTCATATTATATATAATAGTTCATATTATACATAAAAGTTCATATTTTATATAATAGTTCATATTATACATAATAGCTCATATTGTACATAATAGTTCATGTTATACATAATAGTTCATATTATATATAATAGTTGATATTATATATAATATATCACACTGATTGATTTACAGATGTTGTACATCTTTGAATCCCAGAGGTAAATCCCATTTGATCATGGTGTATGATCCTATTAAAGTACTGTTGAGTTCATTTGGTAGAATTTGGTTGGGAATTTTTGCATCTGTATTCAGTAGTGATATAACCTCTGGTTTTCTTTTCTTGTAGGTTCCTGATATGGCTTTGGTGTCTATGTTATGCTGCCTTAAGGGAAGGGTGACACAGGTAAAGTGAAACTGTTCCTCTTATTCTCTTCAATGCATCTAATCCTGAATTTGTTTTTTCTCCAAGAGTGTGCTGAAACTCCTTTGCGGGACTCCTGAACTTCTACAAAGACTTGTTTGTTTGTTTGTTTGTTTGTTTAATGGTGTTTGTGTAAGTAAGTATTCTCTGAGGGAAAAATGATAGAAAACTCTTATTCTCCAAGGTTGATGATCTCACTTTCCATTATTGGAGGAGATTTAAGCAAAGGCCTGATAAACTTTGAAAAGCAACTGATTAACCACAGGGGAAAAAGTATGTTACCAGAGGTTGAGCGATTAATGGAACTTTTGACTTGGAGTCCAAGATGAACATTAGCCTCAGTACTGATGTTTCCTTCAGAGGCATATGAAGATAGCATTTTTGCTTATTTAAAATAAAGTGGATTATGTTTATATTTTCATCAAGTATAAATTTACCACCATTTCAAAATGAGTAAAAGAGCTTTATGACTGATTGGCTTTGGTTCTCTTGGAGTCTTTTGCGTATTGGTAATGGTTACATTTCTATACACTGATAGTGATAGAACTCATAATACTATTACTAATAAACATAGGTGAACTTATTGAATGTTGACTACGTGCCATGTAGTCTTGTAAGAACTTTTTGAGATTTTTCTCAGCCCAGACTCCTGAGCGAAAACCAAACCTGTATAACTAACTGCCTACTGGACATCTTCCCTTGAGTATTTTGAAGGCATCTTATCATCTTCAACCTCAAGCTTTCCATTATTCTGTGTTTTCTAGATTAGTAAACTGCATCTTTGTCCACTCAACCCCTTAGTCTTAGTGCTGAACATCATATTTGGCCTGTTGTTCATCCTTTTCATTCTGATTGATGAAGAATCAAGTCCTCTACAGAAGTCAATTTTAGCATTGCAAAGGGCCAACCATTCTTTATCTACATGGCTGTCACCTAGCTTATACCTTACCTGTTCCACTGCAAGACGCTCTTAATGGATCTCCTTACATCCACCCTTGTTGCCTTTGAACTGTGCTTCACTCTGCAGTCAAAAGCATAGTTTAAAGTGCCAATATGCTCATGTCACTTCCTTATGAAACACTGTTCTGTAGAAAAAAACATTTACCTTTCCATTCTGCTTCATCTGCTGTCTCCACTCTCCATTCTTCATCATTTCTCAATATTCAGGTCTTAGTTTAGAAAACACTTCTTCAGAAGGATTTTCTTGATTCCTTACAATCATTTTGGTACATCTATTATAAATTGACAATCCATTTTACTTTTGTTTTAACACCTCACAATTGTATGTATACTATCTTCTCCATAAGACATAGAACACATAAAGGCAGGAAATACAGTCATGCTCACCATAATATTTAGATTGTCTAGCATAATGCAAGCACTCTGTAAATATTTTTAGAATTAATGAATAAATCCTACTTGGGTTCTCCAGTTCCAAGCCTCGGCTCTTTACACTACCCCAGTCTACTTTTAGATACATTTCTATTTAATTTTCATATCATGAAATTTAAATATTTGCCACAGGGCTCCAATAGGAATACTCAATATATTCAATACAGACATTTACACTTTGGTTTCTATTTTAGGCACTAGCTCAGGTTTTCATAGTAATAAATTTCTCAGGCTTTTTTTTCTTTTTCTTTCTTTCTTTCTTTCTTTCTTTCTTTCTTTCTTTCTTTCTTTCTTTCTTTTGAAATCTTTAGTAAAAAGATCAGAAAGGAATGGATGCTTTTGAGAGAAAGTGATTAAAGCACATTTCAAATAGTGCTGGATTATCCTAAGGCAAATTAAAAATGTGCTTCAGGCAAGAGATTTTGAATATTGACATTTCTTGAGAAGAAAAAAAGTAATCCTGATGAAAAAAGTCAGAAATTTGTTAAAGTTCCTAAAACTATTCTTTATCATTGATTTTACTTTTAATTATACAAGAGGGCCCATAATATCAGGATCACTGACAGCCTTAACAGGATTCAATTTTGAATATTAGTATTGAAGAAAAATGTTTGATTTTCGACATTCTCTAAACCAAGGATCTTTCCCTTTTTGTAATAATAAATGAGGAGTAGTATCCTATCTCAGATACTCTGGTAGGTATTTTACATGTGTTCTCACTAATTCATGTGATCACGAAAGTTAGGCATTATCCTCCTAGTTTTATAGATGGGAGAAGTGAGAGTTAGAACAGTCAGGCCACAGTAAGCTCCTCAGCCTGTGCTCTTTCTGGCAGGTCACACTGGTTCACTGTGTGTGACAGGGGATAGGACTTCTTCCTAATCATATGCATCCTAGTAAGACAATTCCAATGCTGACTATGCAGTAGGATTGCATATAATGCTCCAATCTGCTTAAATTGGCTACTGTGCAAAACTGATGTGAAGCCCTCGCAGCTCAATAGAAAATCTATATGTTCCTACAGGATGCCCACAGGGAAGCAGCAGATCTCTAATTTGGAACAATCAGCACAACAGGGAGTGTGGCAGGGCTGTTTTGAAGAAATATACAAGAGTTTCAGTCATCGTAGTTGACAGAAGAACTGAGATTTATAGTGGAAACTAAGCATTTTCTTTAGAATCAGTCATTGCATGGGTCTGGAGTCAGCAGCTAAATTTCTTTCATTCAGGGGCTGGTTATGTCACTAACTGGCTGAATGATGTTATTTAGACAGAGACTAGTGTTCAGCATTCATAAAGCTATGGATAACATTTGAATAATTGAAGTAAATGGTAAAACCAGTGTGATCCAATGAAGTGACTGAATAAATCAAATTTACCTGAGAAAGTTTGGAAGTGCCTAAAATGAATTGAGGAAATGCTACAATTGTAATTTGTGGCAGGTGTTTTTTGAAAATGTGGTCTACCTTAACCTTTTAGAATTCTTTGGCTTCCTTCCCTGAGGCAGACCCTTGACATGATGTGGGTCAGGTCCAGCTCGTCTCCTTTAGTGGCGCTGGTATATTCTGGATGCCCAGAAGAATGATGGTCTTGAGCTAGAGCTGGTTACAGTGTCAAGGAGAACCCAATATGTATATATTTGTAGGGATTTCTGAATAAATGTATGAGAAAGGTGGTATGAAAAGTTAATAAATCATGTGGTCATTTAGTCAATGTGAAATGAATATCTAAAACCAATGAACCACCTTTACCACAAAGGTAGAGTAATAACATTTTCCCTTAGTTTTAATTTACTAGAAAATTTCCTTTCTCCTTTTTTTAAAAATTTTTCCTTATAATTCACCAGTCTAAGGGAGCATTTTCCTTTCTTTATTTTTTTAAATTTTTTTAATGTTTTATTTATTTTTGAGAAAGAGAGAGAAACAGAGCATAAGTGGGGGAGGGACAGAGAGAGAGGGAGACACAGAATCTGAAGCAGGCTCCACGTTCTGAGCTGTCAGCACAGAGCCCAAAGCAGGGCTCAAACTCATGAACTCTTGAGATCATGACCTGAGCGTAAGTGGGATGCTTAACTGACTGAACCACTCAGGCACCCCTAGCACTTTCCTTTCTAAGCCAACCCCTGTTGCCTATTAGCCCCTCCCCAACCGTCTTAGTGCATTTTCATTCCCTGAGACATTGCTTGTCTGACTTTCTACTTGATGCTTCTTGCCTGTTCATGTGAATTTCAGTGAGTAATAGTGACTGTGCCTATTATAACAATTCAACATAGCTAGTTCTGTAGTTGCAAATGCACCAACTTTCTCGATAGCGTGAAACATGATGTTTAGAATAGAGTTCTAATAAGGCCAAGTGTTTTTATCCTAATTATAGGTTAATTAGTATCACTCAGAGAAATCATCCATTTTAAGGGTACTATTAGGGATAATAATCTCTGACCCCAGAGATTGGGCATACAAGGTAAAGCATATAAGGTCATTGCTTATAAGGTAAAGCAAAGGTTGCCCATGTCCCCTGATATCCAGTGTCCATTCTCTCCACAGAAAGAGTGAATAAACACTAAGGAAAAAGGCTAGTCAGCATTTCCCAGCTTCCACTGCAGCAAGCTATACTGTAGGGGTGGTAATGATAAGCTTGAAGAACCTGGGTACCTAAGCCTCAGAGCAGGAGAGCTCAACCCTGAACTGCCTATGTCCAACCTTCTCCTTGAGAAAGAGATTAACTCCTGTCTTGTTGAAGCCAATGTTATTCTGGGTCTCTATTACTCAAGAGTAGCAGTAAAGGATTCGTTCAAATCCTAAGTGATTTTATTATAAGGAAAGAAAGCATGTGTTCCAAATTCAGTATATGTGCTGCTGAAGCCAGAACTATAAGGAAAAGAGTGTGAATGTCTCATTAAACTACAGTTGGTTTAATTTAGAAGTCATGTCTTCAGAATATTAGTCAAAATAATGAAAATACTTGGGCACAATACTTAATAAGTGAGCATTCAAGATTATAATTTTCATTAACAAATTAAATTTAACAAAAAATTTTTCAGTGTTGTCTATTAGAATAAGTGAGAATATATATACTCTATTTGATTAAGTACCAAGTGCATAATGATTGCTCAATAATAATTATATTTTCCTCCTTCTAATTAAAGTCAGTGGGTTTCCTTTAAAAAGTTCTTGCTATTTATTTTTATTGTAAATAAAGTATTTTATGTTTTATTATAAATATAAAATAAATTGCAAAATAGTATAATAGTGACTTGCCCTGACCTAAAAGCTGCCTCACTGTAAAAGCATTCAGATAATCTGGTTACACTCCTTTAGAATATTTTTTTCTGAACATACAGGTTGTTTTATTTAAAAGTAGCATTTTTTCCCCACTGTAGTACATAGGCAACAAAATTGGCTCTCCATGAACCATACCTCTTGCAAGCAATGCCCTCATGTAGTGATCATCCCCAACAACACTGACACCCAGCTTAGTCAGGTGATTTGCTTTGGTCAATGGGACATCAGCAAACATATGGCAAGCAGAAACTTGATATATATTTACACATTGGAACTTACCCTTTTAGAATGTTGCTGCCACCATGTGAAGATGCTAGGACTAGCTTCCTTAAGGATGAAAAATCACGTGGAGAGAAGGGTCCAATTGTCCCAGGTCTCCAGCTGAGCCTACCCCTCAATAACCCTCCAGTTGAAGAAAGCTGTCTATGTGAATCTGGGTGAGATACCAGAAGAACCAGAGTCATGAGAAATAATAAATCATTATTGTTATGCACAAGTAAAATCTGGGGTGATTTGTTACTCAGCTGTAGGTAACAGATACATTCACATATACAAACTTCTTTTAAGTGTAAGAAGTATATATGTATTTCATAAGAAGAGATAGATTATATGTTGATATCACCTTAGCAAAAAAACTTCCCTCATCTTTTATGTGTTCGACAGAAATTGTAGGAAACTACTAACTACTTGGGCATTGTGTAAGCTCTGACCAAAGACTGACATTTTGGTTAGCTGCATTAGGAGGCTATCCATATAACAACACTTTTTTAAAATTTTAGAATAATGTATCATAATAACCTTTAAGTATTTTGTATTTAAATTTCAGAAACTTTAGTGGAAGTTAAACTCAGGATGGGAGACAGAAAGAGAGGAAGAGGGAGAGAGAGGATGAGAATGAGATTGTCATTCTGACTATATTTTTAAGAAGCAAATGACTGAGGAACCAATCATACAACATATTACACTATTCCTTGTTTTCTAAGATATCCCTGTGTGCGTTTATTCCGTTAGTGAAAGATAGTGATTGTAAGCTACTAGATATGGAATTAATTTGCAAACTAGGCAGAATCATATTCCCATTTGCTTTTCTATCATGATGATCTGCTTTCTAGACCAATGTTTTCTAAATGTTATGTCTTGAAGTATTTTTAGGACATATAGAAACAAAATATAAATATCATTTATATTTAAGTAGTATTTGTTCCATAATTTTAAAATCCCTATTCCAGCTATAAACTAACTGTCCTTATCATTTGCAAAATAAATGAACTCACAGGGCACCTTGGTGGTTCAATTGGCTGAGTATCCAACTCTTGTTTTGGGCTCACGTGATCCCAGGGTCGTGGGATTGAGCCCTATGTCAGACTCTACACTGAGTGTGGAGCCTGCTTGAGATTCTCTCTCTGTCTCTCTCTGTCTCTGTCTCTCTCTCTCTTTCTTCCCTTCCCTCTGCCCATCTCCCCCTCTTGCATTTTCTGTCTTGCTCTCCCTCTCTTAAATAAAAACAAACAAAAAACAACAAATGAACTCACTATTAATTAATGACTTTCTTCTTGATTCAGGCTTATGATAACTCTGAAACCTTTATAGTAAAATATATATTTCATTATAGTTTTGTTACTTTTATTATTCATTTTTTTATATTTATTCCAAGGATCTTTTGTCATATGCATAATGTGGTGGTTAAATGCTGAGTCTGAAAGCCAGAATACCTGAATTCTAGACCCAGAAGTAATGTTGCATAATCACATGACTTTTAAGCAAGTGATTTAACTTCTCTAATTAGCACTCACTTTAAAACATGGTTTAACAACATCTTCTCTCTTTTCTCCCAAAGATTTTTGAAAAACCAAGCAAGATCACATATGTGAAGTTATTAACTGATATTAATAATACTTTATAATTTAGAAATAAAATATTTGAAATTATAACTGAAAGATCTGTCCTTAAAATCTTTGCAATAGTTCTTAAGTATATATGCACTATAAATTTTTTGACCCAGTACATTGAAGATAATTCTATGGACAGTGGACTAAGAAATAACCATCTCTCAATATATTTGACAGAATAGTATTGAGGAGACACAAAAAACCTTTAAATCTAGAGAAATAAAAGCATGAGGAAATGACACATTATTATAAAAGATCCTGTGTCCGGCTTGGGGACTTTCCAAAGTCACAATAGAATTATTTTGACATTTTTTTTTTTATTTAAAGTGTAGCTTAAACATGATGTGAACCTTATTTAAAGTGATATTTGATCTATTTTGCTGCATTTCCATTATAACTGACTTTTTTGCTAATATATCTTGGCTCTTAATAAGTAAAATGTTTATTATGTCCTCTGAACACTAAGTTTTTTTTTGTACAGCAAAGACTGGAAAAAAAAATATCCTAGACTCTACAGAACAAATATTACAGACAATGTTATTTGCATACCATCAATCTTATGTTTGACTTCAAAAACATTATTTGAATCATTTGCACGAAAACAAAATCTTTGCCTTTTAAAGAGTTTATCTCATCCTGTTGGTATTTATCTTATGCTGGATTATGACTTCAAGTGAGGGAAACACAGCAGGAACAGATGAACTCTTAAAAATAAAGACCCTGTTTTCATGCAAATACCTCTAATAATTAAAACAGAGAAACAGGAGAAGTACAATTCCTACACAAATTCTCTGACAAAATCCAATAGAGTTTTTCAAGAATGAAAAGGCTTTCATGTTTTGATTTAACATCCGAAGTCAGTGGAGTTTGCATATGTTACTTTGATCTTTAAAACCCTATGTGGTCTGGGTGCCAGTGACTTTCCATGAGGCCTCTTAGGTTTCCTGCAGTCCTCTTTCTCAAGAGGCTAGGGGGAAGCTAAACAATTGTTTTTTCTCAGAGTTTAATTTGCAAACATTTGCTGTGGTATAAGATGACAATAATAGTGTGGTTTATAGAGACATGTGTATGTATATGTATCTAATTGTTACAACACTTTATTTGATTAACTATTTAAATTAAAATATATTTCTCTGACAAAATAGTGGTTTTCAGTCACTTCAAAGATGGGAGTCAATTTTTGTTATCAAATAATTTTAAGTTCCCATCCACCTGATAAATGTTTTATTTTTATTTATCCTAACTTTGGACAATGCTTATTGTGTTATAGAGATGTTTGAACCTTTTTTCTTAGCTGTGCTTAACTCAGTGGTCTTTCCAAAATTGCCAAGTTGCTATATATGATATAATTACTTATTACTCATCTCTGCTCTGTGTAGTGTCTGCAGGGGCTTGTGGATCTGCTTCCATGATGGCTTGCTCACATGGTTACCAAAGTTGGGTGCTGGCTGGTGGCTGGGAGTTCAACTAGACTATTGGCCAGGAGCCTAATTTGCTTTCCATGTGGGTCTCACCATAGGCTGATTGGGCTTACTCACAGCTTGGATGCAGTGTTCTAAGAGTGACTATTCCACGAGACAGGACTAGAAGTGACTGGTCACTTAATTTCTGGGCTCAGAAATTTGGTATAGCATCATTTCTCCCATACTTTATTGGTCAAGCTTTCACAGAATCAACATGAATGAATTCACTCCTTGGTGAATCAGAAACTGCACCAGGTGAGTTGTTGCACAAAGAAAAGTTTTATTTATAGAAAATAAGGAGATCAAGCTTCCAAAGCCTTGACTCCCTGAGGAGGATGAAAGGGGTCCTTTTGTTTAGGGTTCAAATGAATATTTAGACAAGGAAGCCTTGTCATTGTATGTAGAAGGCATAGGGTCCTGTAAGTGCCTGAAGGAAACATGCTTGGGGCGCCTGGGTGGCTCAGTCGGTTAAGTGTCCGACTTCAGCTCAGGTCATGATCTCGCGGTCCGTGAGTTCAAGCCCTGCGTCGGGCTCTGTGCTGACAGCTTAGAGCCTGGAGCCTGTTTCAGATTCTGTGTCTCCCTCTTTCTCTGACCCTCCCAGGTTCATGCTCTCTCTCTCTGTCTCAAAAATAAATAAACGTTAAAATTTTTTTTTAAAAAAGAAACATGCTCATACATACATTGTATATAAGTGAGGCTGAGGCTCCTTAGGTGGAAATCTTAGTATTATTATAAGATAAAGGTAATGGTAGGTCATTCTCGACGTCACTCCTTGGTGCATCTGCACAGATGTGAGTTGGGGGTTTAGCTCAAAAGGTCTGGGTGATCTAGGCCCACAAGAGATCTTGTCAGGGCAGCTGCCATCACCTAAGGGGTGGTTTTTGGTTTCATTTGTCTGAGTTAAGGGGTAAGCCAGAAAGAAGAGCTTAAGAAAAAACATTAAGACCGATGTTAATAAGTACAAGCCCATGGGCAGTAAATGTCAAGTCTTGTGGTCTCTCTGGTGGCAAACCCACCCAGATGCAAGGGAGAGGACATAGACCCCACTTATTGATAAGAAGACTCTCAGAACTTTTGGTCACTCTTAAAGTAGTACAGTTTATTTTTAAAAGTGAATCAAGGATCAGATATTGGTAATCATGCTTTACCTCATTCTTTCAAAAGATCAGCATCCCCTGCCAGTCACTCTGGAAGAGTGTGTCCACTCTGAATGGGCACAGCACATTCAGGAAGATCTTACTCTGCTCCCTTTGCTGTGTCCTCTGCTAGGGCCTGCCTAGGTTTACATAACAACTCTGCAGCTATGCAAAACACGACAGAGTTGTTTACTCATGTAGCACCAGTGTGCAGAGAATTGAACCTCACAGTGACACTAGCCCTCACTCCCTCTGGTTGAGGTCCTTGATGACCTTCAGGCCTTCATTGGGAACATTCAGTCCTCCTGTAGCAACAGTAAGCAAAGAGTGATGGAGGGAAATCCTGTAATAAAGGAAAGTATGGAATTAATGAAAGCCTCCAGTTTCTCATCCTCTCCTGAAACCTCTTTCATCCTCATCTGTTAAAGTCTATCCTCCTTCCTGCCCAGTCATGAAATGCATAGAGTTTTTCTTTTTTCCATTGTTGGTGAGATTCCTTGTTAGTCCTTTGCCACAACTTTGTAATTAGCAAGAGGCCTTACCTGAGAAAGTTAAATGCAAACTCAAAGAATACTGGATTTGGTATTCAAATGAGTGGAGTGTTGATATTTTCTAGATGTGAGGACTTATGATTGGCTTCTCAAAATAATGATTTTGTGGTATAGGTAGTGGTCACGATTTCAGCAGATAGCATCACCAGGATATATGAATGTCATTTGGGACAAAGGTTAACCTTTGTAAATAGGCTCTGCTCTCTTCCCAGGTCTTCACCTACTTGGAGCCTCATACATAGTACTTCTTTCTTCCTGACACCTTAGGCTGAAGGTAAACTTCCCAAACCTACCTCCTTTTCTTCTACTTTGAACCAGATATCTATATAGATAGATGTCTGTCTAGTGTGACTTAGGCTTATTCATGTTTAAATAGATTGGAGGAGGATGGAGGAGATCATCTCAGTATTAAAACAAAAGCAAAAACAAAAAAAAAAATGACAATGACACTCTAAATTCTAAGGTCAGACCTCTAGGCCGATTGCACCTTCCTCTGAAACAGAAACAACCAGCCAGGTCAATCCTGAAAATGTTATGCCTCTCGATTACAAAGGACTAAAACCAAGTTTGTGAGAATGACCTATTCTTATTTAACCATTCAGTTTTAGTTATTTCTGTCATGTTTTACTTTTATGATAGATAATAAAATATGCAGAAGAAGCAAGTTGATTTTCAGTTGTCCTATTGCCTATAAATCTTGCAAGGGCCATTCATTTTTTGTCATAAATTCAACCAAATACAGGAATATCTAAACACATCAGTAGTTCTGTAATACCTTCCTGGTATTTGCACATGATCATAGCACAATCAGATGTCATCCTAAATATGAGAGTGTGAGACTTTCATGGCTAGTGAAGACACATTCATGAATGGTATTGACTATACTCAGACTGGCCTTGTCATTCTGCCCCTGGGCCTATTTCTCCTATTCTGGAGCATTGCCTTAATGTGTCATCAATTTGTTTAGGGTAATGGACTGTTTTTAGATTATACCTGTTTTAACTGTAAATTATTCACATAGAATGTTAAGAAGAAGAGTGTACTAATGAGCAGGCTAAAATTGCTGACATTTGAGGGGATGACTCTTCCTTCTAGAGTCTTCTTTTCCTCCTTATCATTTCCCCTTTGGTCATCATAGATGTGCCAGTTTTCCTTTCTTCTCTTGCTCTTCTAATCCCTCCAGATTTAGGACAAAATATTTTTGCTTAAACTTTGTTTTTTATTAATGGCACAACTTTAGATAACATTCAGAACTTTACTAGCCTAACTAACACCTTCTGTGTTCTGACTCTAAAAAAAAGTGAATTTTAATTAGTAGTCTTTTTGATTCCATAGAATTGGCCACAGTGAGTTGGAAAAAGATTTCTTTTCCAACCTTTACTGAATGAGCTACCCGATTGACCATTGGATATTAACAAAGTCCTGTGGTGTGAGACACCCAATTTAAGAGTGGTAATAATGAAAAGGTGAAGAAAGGAAAGACTGCCTGTGTCAACTACAAAAATGAGATAAAAACATTTCTTTAAGCCTTTACTATGTTATTAACGCTATCTTTCCCTAATTTAAAACTTCCGTTGGATTTGAAAAGAATAGTGAAGACTAAATGGAATGTGTGATCAAAGAATTATTTTCTGATTGAATATCTGCACATAGCTCCGTAGAATAAATACCTGTTACCTCTCCACCCAAAGCATTCTCATTCTATGCCAGCCCATAGTCTGGGCACTCAGTCCCATTAATCTGATGCCCTGCAAGGCTATACCATAATTATATAGGTCCAAAATATGCTTAACAGATATTTGCTCATTTCTGTTCCATTAAATCTAGTTAACTTTCCCCTTCTAATATAATAACTACACCAACAAAGTGTTTTACTGTTCAACCAAATGACAATTAATTTAATGGGACAAGTTGGTTCGGCCATGCAGTACTCAGATATTTGATAAAACATTGTTCCTGTGAGAGTGTTTTTGGATATTAACATTTAAACCAGTACACTTTTAGTAAAGCAGATCCCCTCCATAATGGGAGTGGGCCTCATTCAATCAGTTGAAGACTTGAAAAAACAAAAACAAAAACAAAAAGACCAGACTCCCCACACAAGAGAGAATTCTCTAGCAGATTTCCTTCATCTGCATCATTGGCTCTTCCTGTTTCTACAGCTGACAGTCTTCAGACTCAAACTGGAATATTGGCTATTGGATGCATATCTATCTATATCTATCTATATCTATATCTATATCTATCTATCTATCTATCTATCTCCCTCATATACCTATCTATATGGCCATATATCTATCTATATCTATCTATATAGATATAGATATAGATAGATATAGATATCTATATCTATATAGATATAGATAGATATAGATAGATATATGAGGGAGATAGATAGATATATGAGGGATATAAATACATGGCTAATTATTGGAGGTATATTGCCCTCCATGGAGTAAGATCCCATTTTTGTTTGGGGCAGCACTAAAGCTATCTCTAGTTCTGGCTCTGACTTTCATTTGGTCCTGGACCTGGTGGTTCATCCAGTAGATCTTGATATATAAACATTTTACCTCTGCCACAGTGACCATCACTAGCATCACACGTTAGCAAGCTTGCTAGCCAGGTAACATCTGCTAGAACATCCTTCTCCTTCTCCTTCTCCTCCTCTTCTTCTGCTTCTGCTTCTTCTTCTTCTTCTTTTAAGTACAGTCTACACCCTATGTGAGGCTTGAACTCATGTCCCTGAGATCAAGAGTTGCATGCTGCACCAACTGAGGCAGCCAGGAACCCCACATCTTTTTTCTAGTTCTACCTACAGCAGAAGGGATTTTGGATACCTTTCATATCACACACGAATCTAGGAAGATTTTTGGAATGCTACCTCCAGTCCACCTGCTGCCCAAATATGCTGTATGATTCCTCTTATATTACCACTTTGAGTTGATGTAAAGTGCTGTTCAAAGAGGTGTCCTTTATAAGGTGGGAGCAGGGTGCAGGAGCTGTCTGAGTTAGACATTCAATGAGGTTTCTATCTTCTCAACACAAATGAGGGATGAAGGGATCCTGAACATAATTCCTTTAATATCATCTCATCTTTTCCAAATACCATTTTCTTTAGATTTTCCCTTATTCTGTTGAGAACTTCTTTTCTATGTTATTTTCCTTTCTTCTTTACTTACACTATGTTCTGGAGTCTAGGCAAACTGCAGTCATACTTTTTCTGGGTAATAACCTTCATGGTATAGCCATAGTGGCCGAAAGAGTTATAGGGGAAAGAACAGGATTAATAAGGGAAAACACATTGGTTTAATATTTTTAAAACATGGTTCCTGTTATATTCTGATAGTCACAATATTTCCTGTATGTAATATTATATTGCTACATTTATATCTTGTGAGTTTCCACTAAGTGGGACTGAATTCTTTCTTCTTTAGGTTTTACTGACAGTTGAATCTGAACAAATAAAAACAAATCAATATTCTATAGATTCTACCACTTGAAGCATAAAATTTTGGGTTCTGTGAAAGGTGATAGTAAATCTGTTACAAAAATACAGAACATTATAAACATTTTCTTTAGGTATGTGGTTCCTTAACATAATATTACCTTCAAAGTTATTAGACAGTCCGAGTGATTTTGGGACTGTGCCATGGTTAATTGTAATTATCAAACTTTGCCAATGGGTCTTTACTTTCAGGTGAATGTTACACAGTTTACTAATGTCTATTACTACATTTTATATATACAATGATGATTTACTTATTATTTTTAAGTATCTTGAAACTGAAATATGTTCTGCTATGGTTGATAACTTTAAGAATATTTTGCCACACATATTAAAGAGGGTTTATGATGTAAATGGACTTTTTCCTTAGGAATACTCTGACTTCAGCTGCAGGGGCTGGTGGAAAAAGAAGAAAGCCTAAGTTTAATAGCTATCATTTAATGCTCTGGGTCCCAGGAGGCATAGGAACTCAGTTATACATGAACCAAGGGGTTCTAAATTAGTTCTTTAGGTGCTGTAAGAGTATGGGGTGGGCCATATCTGCAGTTAGGTGGGTGAAACAATTAAGATGTGGGAAAGAAGAGAAAAAGAATCACAGAGGTAAGGGAATCTGTGTCTTAGGTGGAAAATTCTTGACAGCTAGACAAGATGCAAAGTCCCAATTAATTACATTGGGCTCAGAAAAGGCTACAATCCTAGTGGGGGACAAGAAAATCCACCGACAATCTTACTGGAGCTGAGAAAATATGGTAAGGGCTAAAGGAAAGCTGTGATCTGAGGGAAGGAAGTATTTAGGACACCCTCCCTTAATATGGTCCCAGCCTTGGCAGAGAGATTAATTCTACAGCTCATTGACTAGCATGAAGGAGTCCATGATCAATGCTAAATCAGAAATGAATGGTGCGAAGCATGAAAGTTAAAGATATAGTAAATGTCTACAGCTGAGAAAGACTGGTAACTATCAGAGAATAAGCATAGAAATTTAAAAAACAGACATTCTTCTCTTCATCTAGTCCTCATTTAAGGATTGACCGTCTTTGTAATTACTAAAATACATGAAAACTATGGGGGACATCCCTACTATTTTCTCTGTCATTTACTCATTCAACACGTTATTATTTGGCTTCCACAAGTTTATGGGAACTGAGGGTATGGAGTTTAACAAAACAAGCAGAATTCCTGCCCTCACTGAACAACCTTTCTCATGATGGGAGAGATTGCAAGCAAGTAAGTAAACAAATAATCAAGAAAATTTTATGGTATGATAGACTCTGTGAAGGAAATAAACTAGGTAAGCTGACAGAGTGGCCAAGTAGAGGGCAGTCTAGGTAGGATAGTCAGAGAAGGCATCTGTGAAGAGGCAACTATTGAGCAGAAGTGACAATGATAAACAAGGATTGGTCATGGCAAGATCAGAGACACCACAAGGAAAGCACTTAAAGAAAATATTGGATCAGTTGAGTTATATTGAGAAGGCTTGTGAGGCCAGACCATAGTGAGAGAGGGAAAAGGCATCCATTATGAAGTAGATGAGAATGAGACCATGGACCTAGAAAGTGATAGCAAGGAATCAAAATTGTATTGTAAGCACAGATGGAAACCATTGGGAAGTTTTAAGCAGTAGTGTGACTATAACTTTTTTTTTTTTACTGGTTTTTTTTTTTTTGGAAGATGGTGTTCAACAGGGGACATTGTTTGCCAGTTTTCTCCACTGTAAGGGTACCATTTTCCCCTCTCCATGCACTAGTCTTTGTAAGCAGGTTAATAAGTCCAGCCAATATTCAGGGGGAGGAGAATTAAGCTCCACTTCCTAGGAGGGGTTATTTATATATTTTTGGAATTATTTGGAAATTGATTTATGCATGTTATATATGTAATCCTCATTACAATCTTATGGGCTACATGTGCTACCATATCCTGAATTTATGAATGAGAAAACTGATGCATGGGAGGTCATTTAACCTTATTAAGTTTACCCAGTTAGATTTGATAAGGAGCATCTAGTTCCATAGGTGTTTTTTTTAATCCTCTACTATTACTATTATTTCCCATAGATCCTGATTAATAAAAACAACCTGGAAAATTAGTCATGAAGGGATGTAGACTTCTGGTTCCCTATCCAATACCACTAAGAGTAAGAACAGAGAAATTACTTTATTTTTTATGTTTTTGAAATGTTTGAGTACTTGACTACTATTTCTGTATAATAGTTGCATATTTTCTAAGATTTAAAAAAATCTGTGATGCATTTGAACACTTACAAACTTAAATAATTAAATACAGAAGAGATGTACATGTACTATTTTATGACTGTTGCTATATCAATTCTATGAGCATTGTTCTCAGTTTTAATGTGACTAGTGTTTCATTGAACCTATTTATAAAGTCATTATGGTATCCTATGTCATAGTATGTTTGAGTAAACTGATAATCCATAAATATGACTTATTCTACTTTGTTTACCACTTTTCCACTTTTGTGTTATGTATCTGGTAATTGTAATCTAGAGGAGAATGTTTTTATGACATTATTCTAAAAACATAAAAATTATTGTCAAAAAATACATTGTTTGGGACTTGCTTTTAAGGTGATGAAAATGTTCAAAAATTGTTGTGATGTTTGCACAACTCTGTAAATAGACTACAAATCATTGAACTGCATGCTTTCACAGGGTACATTGTATGGTATGTGAATTATGTCGGAATAAGGCTGTAAAAAAGAATGTTGTTTAATTCTATCACAATAATAACCAGTGTGTAAGACATTTTGCCTTAGCACACTGTAAGGAAGAATTTCTATTTCAGCTTTCTACATTGAACCTATCCTGTGCCATCAATAGGCAGCATCAGCCCTGGGAACACTAATGGCGATATGACTAACAGTGACTGCGTTCTAATGTGCCAGGCCTTGTGCTGAGCATTTTGTACACCTTATTTCATTTAATTCACTAAGATATGTAGATGTACATTTAACAAATGAGAAAGATGAGACTGAGAATGGTTAAATAGTCTAACTTCATTGACATAGCTGGTTGACTAGTAAAACCAGGAAGTAAAACAGGTCTGCCTGATTTCAAGTACTGTAAATCTCTGTCCTCCCATGTGATCCCTTGTGATATTCCCTTTCATTGAGACAGTGAAAGAGCAGAATTTTCCACACTAATATACATTTTGTTGGCATAAGGATTATTTTAGGCTGATTATTTTTTAAGAAACAAGCAGACATAAGAAAAGCTCTGAAAACCAAGAACTTACCCTTTTGTAAGAGACATTACAAGGGAAATCTCCATTTGTAAAAGAAATTTCCATGGTCTCCCTCTGTGTACCAGAAAGAGGAGGAAGGCTAAATTTCTATAAATTCTTATCCATGGAGAAGGCAAGGACTTAAAACTGTGTAACAACCATACCCTTGATTACTGTTCTTTGCCTGGTAGCCTCCCATAACTCATCTCCCCTCTTCCCCAATATCTTCTTTTTTCTTTATTTAGAGATGATATTTAAGGTGGTGGCCTGGACCGTTTCAGGGAGTTTCTCCATTTTCCTGGGTCTCTCCCATGTCACAGGAAATATACATGTTTATTAAACTTTTGTTTTTGTTTTCTTTTGTTCTTCTATCTTTTTTTTTTTAAGTTTATTTATTATTGGAAGACAGAGAGAGTCAGAGCATGAGCAGGGGAAGGGCAGAGGGAGAGGGAGACACAGAATCGGAAGCAGGCTCCAGGCTCTGAGCTGTCAGCACAGAGCCCGACTCAAGGCTGGAACTCGCAAACTGCGAGATCATGACATGAGCCGAAGTCGGACACCAGATGCTTAACCGACTGAGCGAGCCACCCAGGCACCCCTGTTATTACATCTTTAGATAGATAGATAGTTTTTCTTCTGTTATTCTACCTTTAGAATTCCATCAGAATATTCTATCTTTAGAATTCTGTTATTCTGTATTCTATCTTTATTACAGTGGGGTCTCAGCCAACAACCTAGAAAGGTAGAGGAAAGTTATTTTTGCTCCCTCACAGTGGGAAATAGATTAAATGATTGCAAATTTTCTGCAAGGAAGCAAAATATACCACCCCAAAGTATGCCTGTTTGTCATATTGATATTTTAAGGTGGTTATTTTTAAAGATATAGCAGATACAGATGAAGCTCTGAAAACTGACTACAAGTTAACCTTTGGTAAGAAACATTTACATTTATAAGGGACATATCCATTTGTAAGAGTGTCTCCCTCTCTGTACCAGGACTAAGAGAATACCCAGATCTCTAGAAATGGAAACTGGAAAAGGTATGGAGTTTGATAAAAAAAAAAATTCAACTGGGTAGATTTAAAGATCTAACTGACTTTGTTCAATGATTTATGAATCAGGCTGCATCCCATCTAGAAAGTAGAAAGGAGCTCCAAGGAACTGTACATAATGGAAGGGTTGTATAGGTAGAAATGGGGCAGAACAATTAGCAAAAGACACAAAAGGATTGTTTCAGGCAAGGTCACCTTCCCTTTGGGGGAAAAGCAGGAAGGTTTGTTAGCTGGATTAACTCATCTTCCTTCGGTAGATGGAGAGGGCTCATGTGACAGATTACCTTGTTGGTGCTGAGCAGAAAATTCCTGATTGAGTGATTAAGACTCCTACTGCGGGAGAAGTTGAAACTGTAATTCTGTTAGATAGTAAGCACCAGTTTGGAGATCTGGTCCAGCATAAATAACTCCATTTTGGACCTGTGGTTGTCATTCTAACAACTTAAAGGTCTGCATAATAATTCACTCTTGTTTATTGTCTTTGCCTCATAAACTTCCATAACTAATTCCCCACCCCTAACCTATTTCTTTTGTCTTTAACTGAAGGTGGTATTTAAGGTGATGGCTTTGGCCATTTAAGAGTTACTCAGTTTTCCTGGATGTCTCCTATGTGTGTGTGTGTGTGTGTGTGTGTGTGTGTGTGTGTATAGGATATATGTTATAAAATTTTGTTTGTTTTTCTTCTCTTAATCTGTCTTATGTCAATTGAAATTATTAGGCCCGGACAAAGAACCTAGACAAGAAGAAGGGAGATTTTTTTATTCCCCAATAGTTCCCTTAAATAGTGCCCTTTTCCTCTAGTAGCCATTTTCTCCCCTTTACCCTCCCCTCTTCCACCTCTTTCTCCTCCTCTTCGTCCTCCTTTGTTTTGGGCTGAAAACTAAAAGATAATGAAGAACTTTGGGGAAAATTAGAAAAGAGAATACGTAATTCAGGAGTAATGGCAGTTTAATTAAATTCTGGCTCTTTTCTGCAAGCTTTATAGAGGAAAAAGATATGGTCTTGGACTTTATTGTGCTATAAAATCTCAATTCTAATTCCTAAGATTAGACTTTCTTTTTAAGGTTACCATCTGTCTGCTACTGGTTCCGAGTGACTATAGATCACTGGGCTTGTATAGTAGGTCATTCTGGAATGAGAACTGGAGCAGGGGGTTTAATTGTTATCTAGTTTGTGGGTGGGGCAGACTATCCATTTTTTCCTAAGGATATTGCCCTTCTTAATCTATGAAGGCACCATCACATTTTTTTGTCATTTAGTGTTATCACATATATGAAATAATACATCAAGTATTCATTAAGTGCTTCCTATGTGCTAAAGGACTTCAGGGCAAGTCTTCCCAAAATGTGCCACTTTGGCATATGGACTATTTTAAGACCCTGTGGATTCAAGAGAAACTTTTTACTGTTCCCTCAATCACTTAGAAGAATCTAAATTGGAGGCCCTTCCCACAATTGGAGTTACTCCCAGAGATAAATTTTGTCTGAGTGACCCATCTGTATGGCAGGGAAAACATTTAATTATCAAACATCTGCTCTTCTTATTGCCTTAGAGTTGTCCCCCTCCCTTTGAAGCCCCAAACCCTGATCTCACTCTTTAGCCAAAGATGGCACATATACCTCACTGTACCTTTCATCTTCGAATCTCTTATATAGGTAGGGTTTCCATACATACAAAATTAAATTTGATTTTCTCCTATTAATCTGTCTCAATTTAATTCTTAGACCACCTGAAAGAAACTTGGAAGGGTAGAAGAAAATTTTTCCTCCTCAACAGTGCATAGCACTATTGTACAGAATTTGGGCCAGAGGTAATTGGGGGTCTTTATCAGCTGAAAATTCTCTCAGCCTTTCTACTACCACAAGTGGCCCTGGTAAATATATAACATAAGTTAAAACATTTGCTTGGAAAATGAAGCTTTAAGCACATCCTCTAGTTCACTCCTTATCTTCCCCCTCAGTAGAAGGTATAGCAAGGTTAATCCCTTGCTATAGAGGAATTTTAGAACTACTACTGCTGTGGTGGGTATTTGGGGGAGAACACAAAATTTATAAAGTATTGTCTTTTCTTTCAATGAGCTTATAATCTAATTGCAGAGTAATTACATAAATTTGTGGGGAAAGTAAATAGCAATAAAATATTCACCAAAGCTTTTTTTTTTTTTGGCACCATTTTTTTAAAATAAAAACTCATATTCTCATTTTCCACTCTTTAAACATAGCATTGAAAAATCAGCAAGGAAATGACCCAGGGAGTTTGGAGTTGGGGTAGAATGGGTCACCACACAGGAGAGGGCCAATTAGCACAAGGGGGCATGTGTTGGGCGAGGTGGTACTGTGGGTGGTGGCCCTTGATGTGGTTTGGAGTGTTGGGGTTCAGAGCTGATGGCCAAGAATTCTTGAGACATCTTTGGTGCAAAACGGTGGTTTTATTAAAGGATGAGGATGGGGCCCGTGGGCAGAAAGACCTGGCAGATTGTGAGGAGTGACTGATTATATACTTGGGAGTTGGGGGAGGTAAAGGCAAGGGGAAGTTTCCAAAAGGATTTTCATATACTAAAGAAGACTCACAGGATACTGGAGGCCTAGCTATTGTCAAGCTAAGGTTGTTTTTTCTCTAGCAAAGCATTAACATTAAGATAGTAGGGAGTTCCTGGAGGAATGTTATACTCTGCCTGCCTCAAGTATTTGTCAGTGGGCTGCAGGTCACAAGGAAATTTAATTTTATCTACCATTTCCTTCTGTCTTTATTTCCCACATCAGCACTGACAGGATGCGGAGCTATGGGGCCAGATGGCTGAGGACCTACTGACCAGATCCACCTCGACCCTCTCATTGTGCTGCCCAAACACCCTGGCTGTCCTGCTATGCTTCTGGACAGAGAAGGTCTCTCCCAGGCTAAGGGCTGGGGGACTGCAGGGACCAGTTCAGGCTAACATGTCACAACCTGCAGTTGCCCTTCTGTGGTCCTTGAGCTCAGGTGCTTGGTAGGGGGAAGATGGAAGGCTACAGTGAGGGTAGTAAGGGAAAGCAGAATTTGCCATCCCAAAATATCTCTTTGGCATAAGGATTATTTTTAAGAAACAGCATAGGAAAAGCTCTGAAAACCACACAGAAGTTACCTTTTTGTAAGAAACATTTACATTCATAAGGGAAATCTCTATTTGGAAGGGTGTCTTCCTCTTTGTACCAGGAAGAGAGGGGTGCTTAAAACTCTAGAAACTTTTAGCAACGGAGAAGGCAATGGCCTAAATCAATTTAACAACCTTACTCTTGTTTACTATCCTTTACCTGATACTCCCCAGCTCTGACTTTACTCCACCTACCAACATCTTCTTTTGTCTTTAGCCAGAGATGTTATTTAAGGTGATGGCTTAGGCCATTTCAGGGAGGCCAATTCTCCTGGGTCTCTCCCATGCATTCTGGTGGTATACATATTACTAAACTTCTGTTTGTTTCCCCCCTGTTAATCTATCTTTATGACAGTGCAGTGTCAGCCAAGAACCTGGAAGGGTAGGGGGCAAATTATTTTTCCCTTCCTATAGGATGTGGGTGGGTAGCAGTGCCTAGTGCTAATAACACCCTCTTGGCCAACCCCCACAGTGTCCAGGGAATGTGGGAATAGAGGCAGCCGGTGACACAGGGGCTTTTCATGAGATAGGCCTGGATTGCAATGTATTTTCCTCTCAGGACTGCCTTCGCTGCATCCCAAAGCGTTTGGATTGTTGTATTTTCATTTTCGTTTGTTTCCATATATTTTTTAATTTCTTCTCTAATTGCCTGGTTGACCCACTCATTCTTTAGTAGGGTGTTCTTTAACCTCCATGCTTTTGGAGGTTTTCCAGACTTTTTCCTGTGGTTGATTTCAAGCTTCATAGCGTTGTGGTCTGAAAGTATGCATGGTATAATTTCAATTCTTGTATACTTATGAAGGGCTGTTTTGTGACTCAGTATACGATGTATCTTGGAGAATGTTCCATGTGCACTCAAGAAGAAAGTATATTCTGTTGCTTTGGGATGCAGAGTTCTAAATATATCTGTCAAGTCCATCTGATCCAATGTATCATTCAGGGCCCTCATTTCTTTATTGACCGTGTGTCTAGATGATCTATCCATTTCTGTAAGTGGAGTGTTAAAGTCCCCTGCAATGACCACATTCTTATCAATAAGGTTGCTTATGTTTATGAGTAATTGTTTTATATATCTGGGGGCTCCGGTATTCAGTGCATAGACATTTATAATTGTTAGCTCTTCCTGATGGAGAGACCCTGTAATTATTATATAATGCCCTTCTTCATCTCTTGTTACAGGCGTTAATTTAAAGTCTAGTTTGTCTGATATAAGTATGGCTACTCCAGCTTTCTTTTGGCTTCCAGTAGCATGATAAATAGTTCTCCATCCCCTCACTCTCAATCTGAAGGTGTCCTCAGGCCTAAAATGAGTCTCTTGTGGACAGCAAATAGATGGGTCTTGTTTTTTTATCCATTCTGATACCCTATGTCTTTTGGTTGGCGCATTTAGTCCATTTACATTCAGTGTTATTATAGAAAGATACGGGTTTAGAGTCATTGTGATGTCTATATGTTTTATGCTTGTAGTGATGTCTCTGGTACTTTGTCTCACAGGATCCCCCTTAGGATCTCTTGTAGGGCTGGTTTGGTGGTGACAAATTCCTTCAGTTTTTGTTTGTTTGGGAAGACCTTTATCTCTCCTTCTATTCTAAATGACAGACTTGCTGGATAAAGGATTCTCGGCTGCATATTTTTTCTGCTTAGCACACTGAAGATCTCGTGCCAATCCTTTCTGGCCTGCCAAGTTTCAGAAGAGAGATCAGTCACGAGTCTTATAGGTCTCCCTTTATATGTGAGGGCACGTTTATCCCTTGCTGCTTTCACAATTTTCTCTTTATCCTTGTATTTTGTCAGTTTCACTATGATATGTCGTGCAGAAGATCGATTCAAGTTACATCTGAAGGGAGTTCTCTGTGCCTCTTGGATTTCAATGCCTTTTTCCTTCCCCAGTTCAGGGAAGTTCTCAGCTATTATTTCTTCAAGTACACCTTCAGCACCTTTCCCTCTCTCTTCTTCCTCTGGAATACCAATTATGTGTATATTATTTCTTTTTAGTGCATCACTTAGTTCTCTAATTTTCCCCTCATACTCCTGGATTTTTTTATCTCTCTTTTTCTCAGCTTCCTCTTTTTCCATAATTTTATCTTCTAGTTCACCTATTCTCTCCTCTGCCTCTTCAATCCGAGCCATGGTCATTTCCATTTTACTTTGCATATCGTTTATAGCGTTTTTCAGCTCCTCCTGACTATTCCTTAGTCCCTTGATCTCTGTAGCAAGAGATTCTCTGCTGTCCTCTATACTGTTTTCAAGCCCAGCGATTAATTTTATGACTATTATTCTAAATTCACTTTCTGTTATATTATTTAAATCCTTTTTGATCAGTTCATTAGCTGTTGTTATTTCCTGGAGATTCTTTTGAGGGGAATTCTTTCGTTTGGTCATTTTGGATAGTCCCTGGAGTGGTGTGGACCTGCAGAGCACTTCACAGGGGCTTTTCAGAATGAAAGTGTAGCAGCCCTAATTACTGTAGGAGGCCCTGGGGCTAGGGAGACAATGGGCCCTCTCCTCTACCAACTGACTAAGGAGCAGAACCAGGAAGGGCTCTGCTCCTGTTACAGTAGGTACCCCCATGGGCAATTTCAAGTAGTTTCATGAGATCAAATGTCACAAGGTCAATATGAGTTCCAGAAGCATTCAAAAGAAGAAGGGAGGTCAAGAACCAGCTTCTGGAGCTCAAAACCAAGATTTCAATCTGTTCCACTACTTACTGTGTGACCCCAGGCTTTAGTTTTTCTATCTATGAAATGGGGAAATAATAGCACCCAACTCAGGAGATATTGTGAAGAGTAAATACATTAATACAATTAATGTATTGTCTTGTAATATAATGTATTATAATGTAGTACAGTTCCTGATTACATAGAATTATGTGTTAGGTACCACTCTTGCTCCAGAAGGTTGGGCAACCTCATGTTGGAGTGAACAGGGGGGCTGCTATAAAAAAGGAAATCGCTGGGGTGCCTGGGTGGCTCAGTCTGTTAAGTGTCCAACTTTGGCTCAGGTCATGATCCCATGGTTTGGTTCATGGGTTCAAGACCCACGTCAAGCTCTGTGCTGACAGTTCAGAGCCTGGAACCTGCTTCAGATTCTGTGTCTCCCTCTCTCTCTATCCCTCCTCAACTTGCACTCTGTCTCTTTCACTCTCTCTCTCAAAAATAAATAAACACTAAATTTTTTTTTTAAAAAAACGAAATCACTTGCACTGGGTTTGCACAAAAGGTTAATATTTGAATGGAAGGAATTTTTACTATTCACACTATATGTGAAAAAGGGCATAGTGTTTATCATTGTAATGCTGCAACTAATTTTATCTCTTCTGTGTCTCATCCGATCAGGATTCCAGGTAAAAGCTAGTGGAGGCTCCTCAAAAAATTAAAAATAGATCTACCCCATGATCCAGCAATAGCAATGCTAGGAATTTACCCAAGGGATACAGGAGTGCTGATGCATAGGGGCACTTGTACCCCAATGTTTATAGCAGCACTTTCAACAATAGCCAAATTATGGAAAGGGCCTAAATGTCCATCAACTGATGAATGGATAAAGAAATTGTGGTTTATATACACAATAGAATACTGCGTGGCAATGAGAAAGAATGAAATATGGCCTTTTGTAGCAACGTGGATGGAACTGGAGAGTGTTATGCTAAGTGAAATAAGTCATACAGAGAAAGACAGATACCATATGTTTTCATTCCTATGTGGATTCTGAGAAACTTAACAGAAGACCATGGGGGAGGGGAAGGGAAAAAAAAAGTTAGAGAGGGAGGGAGCCAAACCATAAAAGACTCTTAAAAACTGAGAACAATCTGAGGGTTGATGGGGGGTGGGAGGGAGGGGAGAGTGGGTGATGGGTACTGAGGAGAGCACCTGTTGGGATGAGCACTGGGTGTTTTATGGAAACCAATTTGACAATAAACTTCATATTAAAAAAAAGTTATTAGCTCCTAGTATCAATTTGTAATGGTGGGAAAGAGTTGCAGAGTCACTGCAGCTAAATGTTTACACAGTAGTTTATAATAATCATAGTAGTAAAGATAATAGTCAACATGGAGAAGTTATAATGGGCCTAGTATTGTTGTATGTGCTTTGCATACATAGGTGACCTCACTTTATCTCATCAGTTCCAAAAGGTATTTTATTTTATGTTTTTAGCAGATAGCTGATTGAGAGACACAGGGAGGTTAGGGAACTTGACTATAATGCCTGTCCTAGGAAGTGGTGGAGACAGGATTTGAATACAGGAAGTCAGGCTCCAGAGTCTCCATTGAATTGAACCCGTTATTAAGGCGAGAAGATAGACTTACAGCTGTGTACACAGATGTTATGGGGAACACAAGATTTTGGTACCCAGCAAATCCTATCGTTTGGTCTACTTTCTGCTCTGTTTCTGGGTAATCAAAGTTCTGGTGTTGATAAGCTGAGAACAAGAATGTATCAAGCAACCTGATGACTCCAAACCACTGCATAAAATGTCCATAGTTACCAAATCAGTAAATCCATGGGGGTAGTTTCTGTATATTATTAAAAGTCTGTCTAATGTATTACAGTTAGTTTAAAAACATTAGCATTATGGGGGTCATATTTTATTTTACACACTCACATTCACACATGTGCATACTCACTTTTCTACGTGTGGACAGTACATGTAGATAAAGCTGGCTGTATATTTTACTAGGTAGCTGGATACTAGACCTAGCCTGGAGGCAGGAACATGAACTAAAATATCTCAGTGGGACCTTTCCAGAAATCTGACTCTTAGGTTATATAGCAACCTGAGATAGGTGGGAGAAGTAACTCTTGGAACGATTTCCAGGAGCATCACACTCCATTTGTCGTTTCATGTTCTTGACCCAGAAAAAGGGGAAGCTATTGAGATGCAGTGGCTGGAACTTTCACTAAGTAAACAAATAAAATTAATAGAGCACAGTGTGTGGCTCCATGTGTGTCTTTCCAACACAATGTCATATGTCATGAATGATTAGGAAGTTCTAAGCAAGATGAAGCAAATAGCAAAGCAATTTGTAATGCAAAATGTAGATTTAGGCAGACCACATAGAAACATTGATGGCTCCTTAGGAGTTTATAATAATGGTACTAGATAGCCAAGATTATCTATTTGAATAATTTAATCTTTACTATATGGATATTAGTATACACTGTAAAAAATTTAAAAAAGACATATGGCTAAAATGAAGAGACTTTAACTTTTAGAAGATGCAAATAAATGTACATTTCTCATAGTTCATTCTTGCCATTTTAATTTTGCTGAATTTTATTGCCAGCTACTTTAAATATGCTTCTTTGCATTTACTAAAATGTCTAAGATAGTATTGTTCCTCTATAATTGATCATCAGAATTCCCTGGAGAGTTGTTTCTATAGAGTTTTTGAATTTATTCCTTATCATTCTAATTCAGTAACTTTGTGTCAGGGTTCAGAAATGTCAATCTAGATCATTTTATGATTATTAAATCAAATAGATTTCTAAATTATTGCTTCTATAAATAATCAAAAAAGGGTTTCATGAACTATGACTTGAGCTCAAGCTTCCCAAACCCATTGGCACACTTAGTAGAAAGGAAGCATGATAATTAGCAAGGATCAACTGCATGCCAACCAATTTACTTGCATTTTTTTTTTTTAATTTTTTTTTCAACATTTTTTATTTATTTTTGGGACAGAGAGAGACAGAGCATGAACGGGGGAGGGGCAGAGAGAGAGGGAGACACAGAATCGGAAACAGGCTCCAGGCTCCGAGCCATCAGCCCAGAGCCTGACGCGGGGCTCGAACTCATGGACCGGGAGATCGTGACCTGGCTGAAGTCGGACGTTTAACCGACTGCGCCACCCAGGCGCCCCTTACTTGCATTTTAAAAACTGTATTTAATTGTCAATGCGGTTAGGTAAATAATGTATGTTCACATAGCTGGTAGATAAGAATCAGGATTCTGATTCTTTCCATTGTGTCATACTACTCTGAAGCACTTGTTTTGGATTCATAGAAGGATAATAATTAATTAGATAAATACTTTCCCTTCCAAGCAATTATTTCCATGTTTACATAGTTAGTAAATACCTTTTTGTATCATTGGAACTCAATGGTTAAATAGGATAAAATATCTGTGACTCTTAAATAACAGATGGCAAACATTTCAATGATCAATAATTATAGACCAGTTTGATAAAACAGTTTGAAGAGAAAGACCAAAATTTTATGGTAGTAATAAAGAAAAAAAATATTTTTGTTTCTTTTTTTAGTTAAGGTATTTTGAAATCATAACTATTATGCATTTCTATTTTGTAATTTCCTAGTATATAAAATAAGTGATATTCTGTTACATAGGAATAAATTAAACCACCTGTCTAAATTTAAATTATAAGCACACATTACTAGGACTTATTCTAGTAGAATCTGCAGTTTTTCCAAAATCTAAATTCATTGATAAATACCCTGTCAATACTATATACAGTTAAAACTGTGATTTTTCTTGTCATTTATATTTACTTTAATACTAAGACATTTCACAATCTTACCCAACCTTCTTTAAATTCAAAACATTGTCAAATCTGGGAGTGTTTCTCTTGTTAAGATAACATTCTCCAGGAAAATGTAAATAAAGAAACTGTTGGATTTAGAGGAAAATAGGTTTGGATCCACAGTAAATAGCAAGGGCGGGACCTGGTGACAGGCTGGCATGAGACTCTGGGACTGTCGCACGCCCATCTTGTTTACAAGAGTAAATGCCACTCTTTTGCTCATATTTGTGATGTCTCTTTGAGAGGTACCACCTTTCCTTTCTAAAATCGTAGATTTTCCTTTTATCCTCGTGGCCTAATGAGTTTACATTGTTTAGATTTATATTTTTATATATGCTAGTATATGAATATAACCAGGTTGCGTATAAATATATATAGCCTTATGCACGTATATATATGTATATATGCTACCTGCTTATATTCATTTATACTATATGTGTTTATATACATATATATTTGAGTATTTTTATTTCATTGATGTATATTGTACTTTCTATGCCAATAAAACATTTTTGTGGGCACCTAGGTGGCTCAGCTGGTTAAGCATTTGACTCTTGTTTACCATTCAGGTCGTGATCTCACAGTTTGTGATTTGAGCCTGGCGTGGGGCTCTGTGCTGATTGCGCGGAGCTTGCTTGAGATTCTCTCTCTCCCCCTCTCTCTGCCCCTCCCCTGCTCACTCTCTCTCTCTCTCTCTCTCAAAATAAAAAAATAAACATTAAAAATAACATATTATTTTAATTAATATATCTTATAATATATTTTGACATATTAGAGGGCAAGTCCCTAATCACTATTCTTTTTCTCTTTCTCACATTTTTTGTGTACTCTTGTACATTTAATTTTCCAGATTAACCTCAGAATCACCTTAAAATTTAAAAATCCAATTGAGATTTTGATTATGTTTGCATTGAATTTATAGATCAATTTGAGGAGAATTTATATCTTTATAATACTGAGCCTTCTCAACCAGAAAATTAGCATGACTCTCTACTGATTCAAGGTATTCATTTATGTCCTTCATTAAATAAAGTGTGCTTTACATAAGTTTTGTACATTTTTTATGGATTTTATTCCTAGGTATATCATCTAGGGCTAGGTTTGGCTGAAAGTAAAAAAGACTCAAAGTAATAGTGGCTTAAATATGGAAGAAGTTTATTTCTTTCTCACATGAAAGTATCTCACAAGGGGTTGGTATGATATCTCTGCTGCAGTCTTCCACATTCCCCTGTCATCTTTCAGACATCAGTTCTGGTCCTCACGATTCAAGATAACTGTAAGAATGTCAGCCAACACATCTGTATGACAGGGAGGAAGACTGAAGAAAAGATACACAAGAAGGAGTCAAGACGAACATCCAGGTATCTTACAAGGAAGCCTCTGGAAACAGAATCCTTGCACCTATTCCTACTTATATCCCATGGCCAGAATAAGTCAAATGGCCACCTGTTTGTGGCAAGAAAGTCTGAGAAACATTTCCTTTATTTTGGGACACTATGAGTCAACAAAAAGTCTGGCATTCTATTAGTATGGAAAAAGGGGCAAATAGACATTAGGGGACAACTAGCAGAACCCCAACAGTAAATACTTCTTAGTTTTTGTTGCCATTATAAATGTTTTATTTTGCACATATATTTTTAACACATCTTTTCTTATGATTATGTAAACAGTAAAGCTCAGTTGTTACTTAAGCAGTAGCGTCCAAAAAATTCCATCTAATCAAATGTAGAGCCATGCCACTGTGCAGTTAATAAAATGACCAAGGTGAGACTATTTGGCAGCTTGATGGAGTTCTAGGGTCAGTCAGGCCATATGATCCAAATTCAACTTTGTGCTACTTGGCAAAAATTCTGCATTCTCTGCCAAGTTGGGCTTTCCAGGATGTCTGAGACAATTTAAGAAATCGTCAGGTCAAATGGTACCCCTTTTGTTGATACCATGAGGGAAGATAAGGTTGGTAAAATCCTGTAAACATGGGAATCTACCCTGTCCTCTCCTGCAGTCGCCTGCAGTTCCCTGTCCAGCATCATTTTCTTTCTACATGCCTCCTGCTCAAAGGTACAACTTTAGCCAATCTTTCATTTAAAAACGGGGCTCAGAGGAAGAAGGGTGTAATCTGCATTATACACAAATTCCCATCAGTGAGAAGCACATCACAACAAAGTTGTTTTGGTAACATATGGATGTTGTAAAGTAAAGAAAAAGAGAAATATAAAAAGTAAACATAGATCACATATCACTCCATATGTTGAAAGTGGGGAATATTCTTTTTCTCCCCTCTCTCCTTTCTTTCTTCCTTCCTTTTTCCCTTTTTCTGTAAACTTACAAGATGACTGTGAGGTGTAGGGTAGATTGATTTGCACAGCTTTGCTGTTAAATCACCCATTCTGCCACCTGTAGTGTTCAAACTCTTCCCATATCATTAATCTCAACTACTGAGCTGATGGGAATTGGACTCTGCAAACAGGTTGTCTGCCAAAGGAGATGTCCCCAGGCGACTGTTTACAATAGTTTTACTAGTAAACCAGCTTTTTGGTGTTTTTTTTTTAAACAAACCAAATAAAAATAAAAATAACAATCTGTTTTCCCCATAGGCTGATAAAATAGTTCAAAATGTGTTAGAATTGAGATGAAAACAAATCACCTCTCACACCGTCAGGACTTACAAAATCCTAATAACTAAGAAAGAAATATATGAAACAGTAAATGAAAGACTCAGTTATACTTTAGTGTGTGCATATTCTTGCCTGGAGTTAGACAAAGCCATGCGTGTCACATTCCTCCCAGGCATCGTCATGTAAGGCAGTGTGGCTTAGTGGGAGAGATGATAGGCTCACTGGTGAGGCAGAACGGGTTTCTAATCTCACCTTTACCCATTCATGTAATTTGGCTACATTATTTATTCCTGCTGAGGTTCAGTTTCCTCATCTTTTGACTGAGGGTGATGACAACATTTTCCTAGTAGTGTTGTTGTGAGCATCAAATGAGATATTCGTGCAAAGATTTTAGGCTATAGTGAACTCAATAAACAGTAGCTATTATACATTATTATTATTATTATTTATATTCTTACTATGTGGAGATTTTAATGTAAACTCTGCATTCTAAAGGAGGTAAGGTAAGATGTTAACCCTTAACGTGCTCATAGTGTAGTCTGGGAGAATACACTTAACCAGTTATAATCATGTCTGATAGATAAAAGTATATTGCTTCTTATTAAGGCAGAAATCATTTGGTTTTCGTTGCTATGACTTCCAGAGAATTATGAATAAAGGCCTCCAGTGAATCACACTGCCTTGTATTTATGTCTCTATGCAATGTGATCCTAGAATTTCTCCCATCAGAAATGAAACTTACTTCTATATTCCTCGTATCTGGACAGGCCTTGAGGTTTGCTTTGGCAAAAGCAATGTTGTATGACTTCTAAGACCAGATCTTATGAGTTCTTGCTACTTCTGCTTTTGATCTTTTGGAACACTTTAGCCATTATATGAAGAATCAACTGTCTAGCTTCCTGGAGGATAAGAGACCACATGGAAAGGAACAAAGGCACTTCAAGCAACATCCCGTGCCAACTGCCAGATAGGTAAGCAAGGCCATTGTGGATCATCCAGCCCCAGCTGAACCATGAGCTGGATGACTGAAGCCACATAAGTGATCGCAGGAGAAACCAGCAGAGGAACCACCCATTTGGGCTCAACCCAAATTGCTCCTTCTCTGAGAAAGTAAATGGTTTTTGTTTTAAGCCAGTAAGTTTTGCAGCAATAGTTGGTGGTTTGTGATGCCCCAATAGTTAACTGATCCACTTTTATATTTTATTTTCCTCTATAGACTCTTTCCACTTAAACAATATAAAGGCTCAGAGTTGTGCTTCTGCATATTTCTTTTAAGCACTTATGCTGGGCCCTAGGACTAGATATTTCAACTTATGCTTACTAAGTCACCGCTCACATGGAGAGATTTTTCTTTGAAAGGATAGAAGTTGCAGCATACAGACAATAAACCACATGCTGTAAGAAAGCACAAGACAGTGTATGTTTTTGTAGGTATCTCTTTGACATCTAGTGTGGATAATACTCTGCAGTGATATTGCAAAGTAAAGTAGAATATGTGGTAAAATTTTAATAACTAGAATTCTGAAGGGTCATTTTCCTTGGCAGTTGAAACATTTGAGGGATCAAGAGAAATTGGAACCAGAACCAAGAAAGGCTTAGCCATGCTTTGTCTCAGGGAATGTCAATCATTTCTGCTTTATAAATGACATAGGAACAAGAAGCAATAACCCCAGCTAGATGCAAGAACTTAGGGAACAGCTCATAGGTACGCCATGTTCTTTGAAAATGAGACTGAAGAAAACAGGAAAGGTGAAAATGTAGGAATTTTAGGGATTGAGACCTTGAAAACAGGTAAAAGATGGGTGTTTAAATGTAGTTTAGCCTAAAAGCTGAAAGAAGAAATAATGGAGGGAGGGAAAGAGGGAGGGAAGGAGTGAAGGAGGGAGTAAAGGAGTGAAAGAGTGAAGGAAGGAAGGAAGAAAGGAAGGAAGGAAGGGAGGAAGGAAGGAAGGAAGGAAGGAAAGAAAAAAGGAAGGAAGAAAAGAAGGAAGGAAGGAACTTTCTGTGGTCAAATTGGAATCTTTCCAAAAGTCTGAATCAGAACCTACAAAAGTCTCATTAACTGAAGAATTAAAGTTCCTTACAGTCCAGGGTAGGGAAAACCCTTGAGAGAAAACCAGGGAAGGGCTTCTCAAAGGTCTGAGAATCCTTGTAGAAATCACAGTGTAGTAAGTTGATTTTTCTGTTAAACTTACTTGGGCTTGTGTTAAGTGAGTAATAAATTCTAATTCTCATTTCACTTTGTTTCTATTCTCCCACTTCATAAACTTATTTACACAAAGCAAACAAGTTAAGTATTTCAACTGTATTTTAGTTTGACAATATTTTGTTGTAAAACTGGGGAATAACTTAATCTTAAAATATAGACGAAGCTCTCATTTCCTTAAAATGCGATTTATTGAGAAATGTATAGACACACTGTCTTTGTTTGCTTGACTTCTAATTACTTTCTGCTCACTGCAGTAATTTTTTTTTTTTTTTTTTTTTTTTTACTCCTCATCAATCATTGACTCTTCTTATAAGGTCCCCAAGTTTGCAATGACAACATTTTAGTTTTTATGTTTTATGACTAGTGTAAGGCATTTAACAATAATGTGCACCTCATAAAATTCTCTCTTCCCTTGATATCTTTGACCCAGGTTCTCCCAGTCTCTAGATTCCTTCTCTCTCTCCATCCTTTAAAAGGCCAATGGTCCAAGGTTCTATTCTGTTGTTGGAACTCTTTTTCCCATAGTTTTTCAGGTCAATATTATCCACCCTCCTCCACAGTTAATGTTTATTTTGAGAGAGTGTGAGTGAAGGAGTTGCAGAGACAGAGGGAAAGAGAGGATCCCAGGCAGGCTCTGCACTGTCAGCTCAGAGTCTTGGGTGGGTGCAAATCCATGAACCTAGGAGATCATGATCTGAACTGGAATCAAGAGTCGGGAGCCACCCAGGTGCCCCACCCTCCATAGTTTTTATATCACCTGCAAGCTGTTTACTCCAAGACCTGTTTCTTTAGTCTTCATATCTCAGCTTAAAACTTGTATATTCAACTATCATTTCAGCATCTCCTGGAAGTTCCTGGCATCTGACACTAATCTTATTTTTATTTCCC
Source organism: Panthera leo (assembly GCF_018350215.1). Lineage (NCBI taxonomy): Eukaryota > Metazoa > Chordata > Mammalia > Carnivora > Felidae > Panthera > Panthera leo. The sequence continues at coordinate 63,763,249 of NC_056682.1, forward strand.
CAAACTTGCTCTCTTCCCACACCCCCTTTGTGCCCACATGAATTAATCTTGTTGTAAGAAATAGAAATTACTGAGTCACACTTAACTTTTTTGTCTATTACCTTAAACACCCAATTAGTTGTTACGACTAATTGACTAGTACCAACCAAAGATAAGGAAATTAGGAATAGGAAAATCTCTTTAGTCTCTCACCTCCTCAATCCAAATATCAGAGTTTTCTTTGTAAAACCCAAATCTAATCATCCTGCTTAAGTACCATTGGTAGTATCTTATTTTCCATCATAAAGTTTACAAATCGTTTTAGCTTGGTGAAAGTGACACTCTTCGTATCATGGCTTTCATGGTACATTTTAGTCTCATTTGTAGCCACTTTCCCTGCAATTAATACTGCTACCACAGAACTATTCTGCATTTCCCGAATAGATCATGTAATATCATACTCCATATCCTTGTACTTGCTAATCCATTTGCAAGGGTGTTCTTCTCGTCCATCTGGTTATGAAATAGAATAAGGAATAAAACATTCCTCAAGACACAGCTCACATGTTATTTGTGTTATGAAGTCATCCATGATGTTTCAGTTTTTCCTCATAGTCTTTTATAAGTACTTTTACATACAACTTATCACATTGAGTTACAATCATTTACTTGTCAACAACAGTAAACTTCACATATCCAGTCCCTAGCATAAAACTTGACCCTTGGTATGATAGTTATGTACACACCAATCCTACGGTTTATGGATGAATGGATGATAGTCCTTGATTTTCTTGTGTCAGACTGTTATATTCCTTGTCATATTTCTAACACAAATTTTCAAGCTGAAATAAAACTGTATGACTTTGTAATAGAAATATGAATCCTTCTTATTTAGTGTTTCCTTTCAAAAAAATGTGCTTGTAAGATTGACATTAATAAGACAAGTGTTGATGACTTGATTACTTCTCTCTTTCCCCTCACCGCCAAGCTAGTTACAGACTCCTTGGGTTACTGATTATAATATTCCCGGCAATGGTGATTTTCATCTTGTTGAATGTGAATTATAGATTCAAGTCTCTAGCCAAATCAAGGTTCTTTTTTATCTGATTTGAATTTCCACATCATGAATAACTTTGTCAGCTTGCACTTTTCACTGCATTTAGTTAAGTTTGTTTGGAAGCTCCATACATAGTCTTGTATACCTCAATGAAAGTTTAAATGCAGTGGTTATTTAGAAAATTTTTGAGCTGTAGCTGATTTTTGAAAATACTAAAAACAAAATATATATTGTGATTTTTGAAAGTACGTGGATGGAACTGGAGGGTATTATGCTAAGTGAAATTAGTCAGAGAAAGACAAATATCATATGACTTCATTCATATGAGGAATTTAAGAGACAAAACAGATAAACATAAGGGAAGGGAAAAAATAATATAAAAACAGGGATGGGGATAAAACATAAGAGGCTTTTAAATATGGAGAACAAACAGAGGGTTACTGGAGGGGTTGTGTGTGGGAGGGGGGATGCGCTAAATGGGTAAGGGGCATTAAAGAATCTATTACTGAAATCATTGTTGCACTATATGCTAACTAACTTGCATGTAAATTAAAAATAATAACATTTTTAAAAAGGCAAAAAGAAAAAATACTAAAAGCAAAACATATATTGTGATGATTCAATTTTATTTAAAATATCCATTTAAAAATTATGCCTTTTTCTGGGTTAGTGAGCAGATAATTAAACAGAAAATTCTGGTTAAAATGGCACTCATTAGCAGTGAGAAATCAAATGATTTTTTAAAATTTTTATTTCACTCTTTAAATAGCCACATACAATTCCACTGAATAAATGGGTCATAATTTATGTAGATCTTGACTGAAAGACATTTGTATTGCCTCCCAGTTTTTGCCATAATCAGCAGTGTTGACGTGAGCTCTTTTTTGCAAAAATCTATTGTCCAACTTTCAGATTTTTCCCAGACTTATAGAGGAGAAATGATATCTCAGAGTTGTTTCAAAATTTTATTTTCCATTACCAATGCTCAAGATCAACTGAGCATCTTGTTATATGTCTAAGGATCATTTGCTTTTCTCTTTCCACGAATTATTCATATATCCTGCTCATTTTTAATATTGTTTTTTTCCTTCTAGTTTAAAAAGCTATTTAAGGGGCTCCTGGGTGGCTCAGTCGGTTAAGCGTCCGACTTCGGCTCAGGTCATGATCTCATGATGCATGAGTTTGAGCCCCACGTCAGGCTCTGTGCTGTCAGCTCAGAGCCTGGAGGCTGCTTCAGATTCTGTGTCTCCCTCTCTCTCTACCCCTCCCCCACTCACACTATGTCTCTATCAAAAAAATGAATAAATGTTAAAAAATTTAAAAGAATCTATTTAAATATTAGAATTATTAACACTCCATCAATAATAGAATATCATATAATTTGAAAGACATTATATATAGTTGGAAAAATGATTTGAGTTAAAAATATTTTTCTGTTTTTTAATTTTATTTATTTTGATCATTATCATATAGATTTTTTTCCATACATAAGAGTATGGAATTTGGAAATTCAAATTTATTTATTTAATTTTAACATTGTATTTAGTCCAGTTTATCACTCTCTTATTGCATCTTGATTTTGAGTATAGTCAGAAAAGTTTTTTCCAGCCCAAAGTTATAGAAAAATATAGCCATGTTTTCTCTTAATCATTCAATGATTTTATGTTTTACATTTTAATATTTGATCTATTTAGAATCTGTCATGACATAGTGTACAGGGACAGATTCAATTATATGTTTTGTTACTCTGCTATTCAGTTATTTCAATGTCATTTATTAAAATGTCCATATTTCCCCCAGTGATTTAAGATAACTTTATCACATGCTAATTTTTCATATGAGATTAGCTCTATTTCTATATTTTCCAATTCGCTTTCATTGGTCTCACAGTCTGTTCATGCTCTGATGCCCTGTTCATGCTCTAATGTTTTAATTACAGAAGCTATATAAGATCTTTTAATATTTGGCACAGCCAAATACTTCCCAATCCCCAATGGCTTTTATTTTCAGTATTTTCCTGATGATTATTGCTTGTCTTCTCTTTCAAATACACTTTATAGTCAACTTAACTAATGGCAGAATAAAAAGACAATAAATGATGTTTCATTGTAAACATTTTATATTTATATAAAGTATAGCTAAATTAATGACCATAGCAGCATCAAAAATGCTGAGACGGACTTTGTAATGGCTTGAGTTTCCTCTGAAGATAAAGAAAAGGCAGAGGAATGTTGTATCCGAGATGACGTGCCATACCATGTGTACCACTAGACATTTGAAAGAACCATTCTAGAAGGTGGCAATTTCTTTTGCGTATCACATGCATATTAGCTTTGTGGTAGTACACTTCAAAAATTTATATTATGGTTAGTAATCTTTAAATATTTACCCATTTTCTTTTAGTGATAAGATGATTTTGCTACTTCTTAGCAAATTAAATAGAAGGCCCTCCCTGGGATCTTTTGAGATTTTTTTTTCAAGAACACAAGATTGGAAGAACACATTAATATACTCACATCATAGCAATGGTTGTAAAGAATTAGTGTTAAAAGCAATTGAAAAATTACATTTCTGTCTTAAGGCTTAAGACTTTATTTTTAATCTATCACTGATTTATCGTGTGAGTTTAAGCGAATTGGCAGACATCAGTTGGACTATAAATGGTGAAATGTATAAAACAAGAATAATTCTTTTACTAGCTTGAAATCTTCCTCGTGTAACTGCTACATGAATATTAGGATTTTGAAACTACTCTAAGGAAGATCTTATGCAAATAAATAACTGTATGTATTTGTTTTACTGTACCAGCTTATATTCTTTGGATATGCAACAGATTCTTCCCTTCATAATCATTCCCTCCACGTATGGTAGTAGTTAAAGGACTTGATAAACATATTAGTCCCTCTAAAATCTTACGATCTTATATTGTGGTAAAATACCCAGTATATGACTTTGTGCCTAAACAGTTGTTGCCAGTTGTATGCCATCATTTGTATACAACAAATATGGTATAAAATTTGCGAAGATTTAATTTAGATTACTAATAACTTCCCAGTTTTCAGACAATTTCATTGTATATATTTTAAGTATCTCAAAAGTATCTGCTTCTTTTTTTTTTTCTTTTTGTAAAGATGAGAACACAAAGATAAGGTATTGAATAACTCATTCAAGACTGCAGACATAGTAAACGGTGGAACCAAGACGGAAGCTCTGGTTTTCAGACTTCACATATTTGTCTAACACATCAAAGCAAAAGGATTTTAGTATCTGTTCAAGTCGTTTATGAGTTCAAGCATAAAGTGCCAGATTTTTCAACTAAGTATATCTCAATGGTATGAGCAGGATGAGTATTTTAGAAATGAGATTTTTAGCATGTAGTATAAGCACATTTAGCATTTGAAAAATACTGTTAGTTCTGTGGCAGACTATGTGAGAAGTGCACCATTATTCTCTCTGACAGTTGTCTCCCAGAATTTTCCACATAATACCATAATAATATTATGTGAATTTCCCATAATATACTTTTTAACATTTTCACATAATACTCTTTAAAAGAGAGAGTTTGGAGGTACTATTGATCACATTCTGTGTCTTTTCAATGCCCAAATAAGCTTTTAAAATCAATCGGTTCTTTTTTTGTTTTCATGAACCCAGAAAAGAAAGGCTTAACTTCTCATGAGTTGGATATTTTTGAAGCAAAATGGACTGAATTCACTGGTTGTTTCTGTGACAGGTAATGGTAACTGATATAAAATAAACAAAGAATTCAAGGAAACAAATTGTGATTTTTACCATGGTTTTATCAGCAAAGGCTTCTTGGAGGAGGTAACATTTGAACTGAGGCCTGGATGAAGTCAGGAAGAGGATACATGGGGAAAGAACATTCTAAGAAGAGAGAATATCCAATGCAAAGGCTCCGAGGTAAAAGCATGTCTGTTTGGTTGAAGATATAGCCGGAGGCCAGTGTGGCTGCAATTAGTGATTCAGAGTGATGGTGGTAAGAGATGCTAATGGACAGTTAGCTAGCACCTGATCATATAACTGTTGAACTTTGTAAATTTAGGTAAAGACTGATTTTTTTCTAAGTATTATGGAAAGATACAGAAGGGTAGTTAAGTGAGGAATGTATCAGCCTTAATGTCTTAAAGGAAATACTATGCCTGCTCTGTGGAGGAAAGACAGAGTAAAAGCAAGAATTCAGATAGGATGATTTGACCATATTCTAGATGAGGATTATGATGGCTTGAAATGGGGTAATAGCAATGGAGGAGACAAGAAGTGATAAGATTTGCATTATACTTTCACAGAATTTGTTGGTGGATCCGATGTGGGATGTGATATAAAATGAGACACCAAGAATGACAGCACAGTGCTGCTTACTGAAAGGGAGAAGCTTGAGGGAGAAGGGTTGGTACTAAGAGTTAGGCTTGAGAAATGTATTCAAGTGAAGACTTTTGCATATATTAATCTGAAGTCCATCAAAAGAGTTGAGTCTGAAGTGAGATTTTAAAGTCCTCAGCATAAAGATCACATTTAAAGCCAATGAAACTGGAGATGCCTGGATGGCTCAGTTGGTTAAGTGACTGTTTCTTGATTTCTGCTCAAGTCATAATCTCACAGTTTGTGGTCTTGAGCCCCACATTGGGCTCCATGCTGATAGCATGGACTCTGCTTGAGATTCTCTCTCTCCCTCTCTCTCTGCCCTCCACCTGCTCAAATCATATGTGTGCACTTGTGTACTCTCTCCCTGTCTCTCTCTAAAAATAAATAAGTAAGTAAGTAAATAAATAAATAAATAAACTTTAAAGCCAATGAAACTAGATGAGATCACCCAGAGAATTAATGTAGATTGGGACAGGGTACGATAAATCCCTGGAGCACTCCAGTATTTACAAGTTAGAGAAAGGAAGATATCCATCACAGGAGATACAGAATGGTCAGTTATGAGTAAAACTAGAAAAGGATAGTGTTCCAGAAACCAAATGGCCACCTACAGCATTTCAAGAAGGACAGGATTGAATGCTTCAAATGTTCCCAAGAAGTCAAATAAGAAGAATGAAAATAAAACTGTAGAAGTGTTGTGGAGGTCATTGATTAACTTGCCAAAGCTGTTTTAGTAGAGTGGATGGAATGAAACCCTGATTGGAGTGACTTCTAGACAGAACCAGTGAGTATGACAATAAAATCAGAAAGTGTGGACACCTGAAATTTTTCCTTAAAGTTTGGTTTTGTTGCTTTTTTAAAGATGGAAGAAACAACAGTACATTTTTATGCTGACCATAAGTCCCCATAAAAAGAGAAAAATTAATAATGCGAAATTGAATCAGAGTACTTGAAGAGGATAATTCTTGGGCTGATGAGAGGAAATTGGATCTAGGGAATAAGAAGAGTTGATACCTTAGTAGAAGCACGTGTATTTTTTCTGTTATACAGATGGTATATAATATGTGGGGATGAGGAAGCTATCTAACGAGAAGGTCTTCATTTACATGTGAGAAGGGGAAGCGATTATTGAGGGGTTCAAGAGAGAATAGAAGGTAGGAAATAATTGCCTGAGAAATTCAGGATGAGTTGACTAATGCAGTAGGACTGTAGGTGGTGATGAGAGTTCACAAAGATTGGAATAGCCTGGGATAAAAGTGACAAATCATAAACTTGAGCTTGATTTCGGCAAACACCAGTATATCAGCAAATCCAATATAGCAGGTGAAGAGTCTGGCAGCTGTGGTTTCTAAGTAGTGATCATATTTTAGCTTGAGTAAATGACTATATTAGTTTCCTGAGTAATTTTGAAATTTGGAGGACACCAGCTCTCACATAGGGATACATAACCACAGAATCTTTCTTGTATGAGAGACATGATCTGATATTATATTTGTTATCAGTATTCTTTTTTTTACTTTTTATTAAAAATTTTTAGTGTTTATTCATTTTTCAGAGAGAGAGAGAGAGAGAGAGAGGGAGTGAGAGAGAGAGAGGGAGCGGAGGAGGGGTAAAGAGAGAGAGGGAGACACAGAATCTGAAGCAGGCTCCAGGCTCTGAACTGTCAGCACAGAGCCTGACATGGGGCTTGAAACCACAAACTGTGAGATGATGTGAGATCTGACCAAAGTCAGATGCTCAACCAACTGAGCCACCCTGGCACCTCTGTTATCAGTATTCTAAAAAAGCTAGTTAGTGTTTAGAGTAGGTCTCTATTCCAAACAAGAGACTTGGAGTGTTAATTCCAGAAACTGAGGCAGAAACCCAATCTTTACAATGAGAAGGAAGAAGAGAGAAGTGTGTTGCTAAGTGGAGATCCAGGTATCCATGACCTATTCAGCTCACTGGATCTTGAATCTAACGCATTATATCTTGTCTCAGACAGGAAATCTGACTAGTTAGGGTTCCCTAATACATTCTTCTGGTCAAGTTAGGCTCAATGTCCATGCGGGATTCGGCCTTCAAAGAAAAACCAAGATTGTGGCAGATAAATGAAACAGAAGAAGGGCAGGATTGAAAAAAGAGTTTTGAGGAAGTTTATAGATTTAATAAGAGTTCAAAATTGTCTATTGGAGGTATAAAACTGAATGGTGTCTCTAAAGTTAGCAGAAAAAGTGAAATGTTTTCAGGACCAGAATTAAATTACAGTGTTTGGTGAGTATATTTGATGCTGTTTTCATTCAGCTAAGATTTAAAAAAGAAAGAAACACAGCCTTCATCTTGTGACAACTGAAAGCATGCACATCCATCTATAAAGATGATTTTTTTGGTTGAACTAAACTACAGCACAAATTGATCATGTGTGTCCTTGGATAGAGGACATTGAATGATGGAGGGTACAGTATCCTTAAGCATAGTTTCACAATCAGTAAGAAAAGGCCGTACAATCTGTTTTTTTTTTAAATAAATCCTCCATAAAAATAGAGGGCTTGACACTGAATTGTAACTAGGAAATGGCAAAGCTGTGAGGAGTGAAGATGAAGTTGTGCAGAAACTTTTTCCTAATGGTCAAGCTCAAAGCAATGTCAGAACATGACACCTCTCTATTAAGTGGGTAATTAACATGCTCATTATGAAACAGCTTTCAAATACCAAGAATTATAAATGAGTTTTATACAGATGTCGGAGCTCGTTCAATTTGTGCTCAAATCCTATGAGAGCTTCTAAGAGGACAGATATTTTACGCTCTTGATAACAGCAAAGCCTGGTGCTTTAGATGCTCCACAGGAGGAAAGACAGATGTGAGGCCAGACGTGACGTCACACTGCCAAGCCATGTAAGGTGTTGGGGATTGCCACAGCTCTATAACAGGCCTCCATTTAGTCCTAGAGGTCAAGACCTCGTCGATGCTGCTCACACTAGTTCTTCAAATGAGGGTTACTCTCATGTAATTTTCTGTTTCTTTGTCAATAAATGTCTTGCTGAATGATGAACTCTTTACATAGTAGAATTTGATGATAAATTTCAATTCACTATTTTATGACTTCTTAGGTCACATCATAAAATTTATTCACATATTATAAATTTCTCTTAAGAGGGGTTTCCTATTTATTCTATGCCAAGAAATAAAGGTTGAAAGAAACACATTTTTGCCTCTTTTTGCTTATATATTATGAAAGCTTTATCCTGTGGAAATCTACATAGATTGTCTAATTCCCATTTTGGTGCCATTGAACTCAAATCCTATTTAACTATGCTTTTATTAAATCTCTTATTTATTAACCTTTGTTTTCCCACCAACATGATTTAGTGGCAGATGAATGCTGCTACTTCCCAAAAGAAGAAAAAAAACTATTCTGTTTATCAAAAGCATTAGATAGTTGTGAGACAATTTAGTAACCAAGGAATTTGGCCATAAAAATATAGTAACCAAAAAAAGATAGTAACACTTTAAATTGCAAAGAACCATGTTTAAAAGCTCTTTTGATGATATTTAGCATAGTTATCTTTAAAAAAAACACACCCTAGAATAAATTGACTCAACTATTTTACAAAATAAGTGTGCTTGTGTGTGTGTGTGTGTGTGTGTGTGTGTGCGCGTGCGCGCGTGCACGTATACGTATGCACAAATTTTATATTGTTGATATTTTTGGACACATAAAAACATGATAATGGCCAATTTTCATTAATTCTCTTTTAGAATGAATATTTGATTTAGAAGAGAAATACTTTATATAGCATATTCAACTGTTTCAGGTACTATTTGATACATTACATACTCTTCATGTTTTATTTTAATAAATAGTGTTTTTTATACATTGTGAAATTAATGAATATTTAAAACCTAATGAAACAGTACTTGACTAATTATGGGTATATATTTCAATTTAATGTATTACTTAGTGTTAAAGTAAAATATTTTTTCTTCTTCTCATACAGCACTAGAGTATATATTATCTTTACTAAGTAAAATTGAGAAGGCTTCTTTATAAAAATCTTGAAATTCACTATTTTGTAAAGTGACTCTAAGTCAGAGTCGTAATTCTGCCAAGGGTTATCTGTAGAACCTTATAAAAGCCACTTAACCTTTCTGGGTCCTAGTTACTTTATCTAGACATGGTCTAAATTATTTCTGAGGTCCATTTAAGCTTAATATTCCAAAATTCTATGAAATTGTCAAGCCGAGTCAAGTTTTTATGAAAAATAGATACCAATGTAATTACAGTGTTTTGTCAGTTGTGTTATGAATAGCTGTAATAATAAAGTATACATATATTTTTTTTTAACGTTTATTTATTTTTGAGACAGAGAGAGAGACAGAGCATGAACGGGGGAGGGGCAGAGAGAGAGGGAGACACAGAATCGGAAGCAGGCTCCAGGCTCTGAGCCATCAGCCCAGAGCCCGACGTGGGGCTTGGACTCATGGACGTCGAGATCGTGACCTGAGCTGAAGTCGGACGCTTAACCGACTGAGCCACCCAGGCGCCCCTAAAGTATACATATTTATCAGAAGTTTCTTTAGTGACCAGTGTGCTGACCACCAAAAAGTTAGTGCTCTATTTTCCCCTTAGGAAGATTTAATTTTTAAAATAAACATTCTCATCTTCTTATATCCACAGGTAGAATAGCTTGCTGCACAGTGAAATGTGAAAAAAGTATGCTTACACAAGATATGTTTACTGTAAGGATAAAATACATAATGCACATAGCAGATTAGATATTTTTTCCCTCAGAAAATGACTTGTTTTTAAAAAGAACTATGTGTGTGTGGGGCGCCTGGGTGGCTCAGTCGATTAAGCGTCCGACTTCGACTCAGGTCACGATCTCTCGGTCCGTGAGTTCGAGCCCCACATCGGGCTCTGGGCTGATGGCTCAGAGCCTGGAGCCTGCTTCCGATTCTGTGTCTCCCTCTCTCTCTGCCCCTCCCCCGTTCATGCTCTGTCTCTCTCTATCTCAAAAATAAATAAACGTTAAAAAAATTAAAAAAATAAAAAGAAGTGTGTCAATATAAAGACTACTTAATTTGAATATTAAAACTAAACAGATCATTACTAGCAAAACCAGCTCTTAAAAGTTTCAGGGGATTTTCATGTGCATTTACTCATCTGACCCTTGCAATGTGTTAGTGATAGAAACTACACAGACATTACCATTTCTACATCAGAGATGAGGGAAAGGAAGGTGAGGAGAGGTGAAGTGCCTTTTCCAAGGACTTACCAGTAAAGCAGAGGTGCCAGCTCTTGCACCTCTCCTCACAGTCCCACAGAGTGTCCATGGACTGTGTGTGTTTGCCAGCGGGAAGGTTCAGGAGCAGGAAATTCAGTCTCGGGGCAGGTAAGAAGCTAGGGATGCCATGTGTAGGTCAGTAGCTGTCTATGCAGTTGCTGGGAAATGGTAGTAGCTTCATTCACTCATCCTCAAAGATGGGGGTGGAGGGTTCAGAGGTCTCTTAGTGTCTTCCTGCTTGGGAAACTTCAAGAATATGAAAAATCAGATACCATCTTCCTTGAGGACTGCTTGACCTAGAATAAAACACACAGTTCTTTTCTTCAAGGGCCTGATTTATATTATGCAAAAACATAAAATAAAAAAATGCATATATTTATAAAACAAACCCAAGGAAGTTGACATGTGAACCCTACCTCTCAGCCATGGCTTCTTACTTCTCCCTCTCCTCCTCCCAAGAGGCTTCTCTAAATCTCACAGTCCAGAGTCTTACCTCACCCCCACCTTTCCATCCCTTCCAGGAAGAAAGGCATTCTTCTGAGGTCTTGTGAATTCAACAATTTTAGCTGCAGCCTACAGGCTAACTGGAACTTTCTGCTGAACAGGGTAGGTTCTGTTCTCCAAAGTCAGTGGGCGTCCTCATTCTAGTTTGAGTCTTCCCCAACCTCCAGCAAATGTTGACGCTACATTTCTCACAGGGCACCTAAAACTATGACATTTCAAAAGGTGAATGTTGATTTTCTTTCCAAGGCTGCCAAGGTAGTATCATATGAGGAAAGCATGTTTATACTAAATTTGTGACTTTGGCTGTCCTACCACATGAATGAATAATCCTGATCTCATTGTTCTAAGAAACAATCGACAAATTGCAGGGTCCGCTTTTTATATTACAAGGACCAACTCATTAGCCATGAATAATCCCCAACCATCTGGTGTAGGAGGAGTTACCCCAATGTAGATTATTTTGATTTCAAATTTTCTGCTGACAAGGGATGAGGTTGCATTCGGTTCATCCCAATGATGTGTGTGTATCTATAGATATATGTGTATACATACAAATATTTGCATATATATGTTATATGTATATGAATGTAGAGATATCTGATATGTATATAGATATATAGATATGATATTCAATTTTCACCATCTCATGATGCTTTTCAATTTGGTAAATCTCTGATTATTGCTTTCATGTTAATAATTACCATGAAAGACTTTACCAGTGTTTTTCAAAACTTTCAGTTTTCCTCT